>NW_028318773.1:0-600000 GCF_062004578.1 Staurois parvus | reverse complement strand
AAATGAACGACAGATTGCAAAAGATAGCAGGACCAACCCCAAAAAATTCTTCAAATATATTAATAGTAAAAAGGTCCAGTCCGAGTATGTAGGCCCTTTACAAAATAATCTAGAGTGGGTGACTGGGGACAAAGAGAAGGCAAACTTATAAAATACCTTTTTTTAGCTCTGTGTATACATAGGAGCATGGGGGAGCGCTTGTCCATAATGGGCATGGTATTTTCACAGCTCCAGATGATCCACATTGGCTCACAATTGATATGATCCAAAAATATTTAGACAGTATAAAGGTGAATAAAGCACATGGACTGGATGGCATACACCCACGGGTCCTTAAAAAATTGAGCTCTGTCATTTCACAGCCATTGTTTCTAATTTTTAGGGACTCTTTAATGACAGTCATAGTACCTTGCTGGAAAAAAAATTTTAAGCAACAGACAGCATGGATTCCTGAAAGACAGAAGTTGTAAAAAGCAAATCTGATTTCTTTTTATGAGGGGGTGAGCAAAACCTTGGACAGAGGGGTGACGGTGGACGTGGTATACTTGGATTTTGCAAAAGCATTTGACACAGTTCCCCACACACGGCTAATGTGTAAGGTAAAATCTATGGGCTTGGAAAAATCTGTATGTAAATGGATAGAAAACTGGCTAAAAGATCGTATTCAGAGAGTAGTAGTTAATGATTCATACTCTGAATGGTCTAGGGTTGTCAGTAGTGTACCCTTAGGTTCAGTGAGGGGACCCTTATTTTTTTAATATATTCATAAATGATATAGGGTCTAGGGTTAAAAATCCTATTTCAGTCTTTGCAGATGACAATAAGCTGTGCAGTGGAATAACATTCTTACAGGATGTCTCCAACTTACAAGCCAACCTCAATGCACTGTTTAATTGGGCAACTATGTGGCAAATGAGGTTTAATGTTGATAAATGTAAGATTATGCACTTGGGGGCAAAGAATATGCATGCATCAAACATACTAGGGGGAGTACAACTGGGGGAATCAATGGTGGAGAAGAAACTGGGAGTTCTGGTAGATCACAAGCTTAATAATGGCATGCAATGCCAAGCTGCGGTTTCTAAAAAATCCTCTCTTGTATTAAAAGAGATATAGACTCCAGAGAGAGATATCATATTAACATGTATAAATCATTAGTAAGACCTCATCTGGAATATGCAGTTCAGTTTTGGGCACCAATTCACAAAAAGAACATTGAGGAACTGGAGAAAGTACAGGGATGGGCAACCAAACTGATAAGAGGCATGAAGGAGCTCAGTTATGAGGAAAGATTAGAGGAACTGAATTTGTTCTCTCTTGAGAAGAGGCGATTAAGGGGGGTATGATCGACATGTATAAATACATCAGTGGTTCATATAGTGAACTTGGTGTAGAGCTATTCACCCTGAGGTCATCACAGAGGACAAGGGGGCACTCTTTACATCTGGAGGAAAAGAAATGTAATATCCAAACACAGAAAGGTTTCTTTACAGTGAGAGCTGTGAAAATGTGGAATAGACTCCCTCAAGAGTTGGTTCTGGCCAGCTCAGTGGATTGCTTTAAAAAAGGCCTGGATTCTTTCCTAGATAACTGGATACTAACATTTATAGGTAAAGTAGAATCAGGGAATATCTGATTACCTCTCAGGGGATCAGGAAATATTTTTTTTCCCTGTAGGAGCAAATTGGATCATGCTTTGGAGGTTTTTTTTGTGCCCTCCTCTGGATCAACTGTGGGTATAGGATTATAACTATTTTTTTTTTAATGGTTGAACTGGATGGACTTTTGTCTTTTTTCAGCCAGACTAACTATGTAACTATAAGCTTACCTGTGGGTACAAGTTAAAAAGCTTGTGAGATCTTGTGCGGATGCCTTCTTCGTGTTGCCCCCTAAAACTAAAGCCAAGGGGTTAAAGGGATCACTAGACCTCCCTGGGATAACCAGTACATGGTAGGTGAGACCCAGATGCAGAATCCACTAAACTGCTACGAGTGTAATGGGTCAAAAAGGTGTCCCTTGACAGGGTGACCAGGAGTAAAGTTAAGTTCATTCTTCTCGATTTCAATAACAGTACAGAGTTCAGATCCCTTTAAATTAGATTAAAGATGATCTCTGAGATACCTTCAGAGGACATTACAAAGCTTCCCAATAGTCCCCAAAATCTAATGCTGATCTAATTTATTTTTATCCAATATACTTTGTGGCTAAAGTCATAAAAACACTGTGCCTGTAATGTCATAGGTAGCTGCATTTAATTTACAGATCCCTGGGCAGGCACAAGGTGAGGATGGACATCCTTTCCCCCAATCTGTATTTGGCCAACAGAAAATTACACATCCCTGCATACACTTGGATGTTAATTTCTGCTTAGGTGTTACTTTGGTGGGCATGTGGGCAATGTCATGGTGCGCCAGATGACAAGGGGGCAGAGATGGGATGTTATATGAAAAACATAGGCAGGAAGATGCCTATCACTTTGCTAAAAAGAGAGCCGCTAGTATAGACCAATCCCTGGACAGGATTCTACAGCATGTAAAGGAGGACTTTAGAAGATTAAAAGTGAATGCTTCTGATGGGAGGTAAATGCGCCTAATGTTATTACAGATGTATGTCCCTGAATGCAGACTATCTGCATCCACAGTCGTACATCTGTACCTGTAAGCATGTATAGTATATGCTCAGATCTGCACACAGCATGTATACAACCCCATCCAGCTGTAATGGTAGAATTTAGGTAAGTGGTCAAGGACAGTAGACAGTAGAACCACAGCTTAACCACCTGTTTGTACCAATCCTTGACAGCCCTTGTGAAAGAGCCCAAAGAGGTACACAGAACACATCATGCTCAGCTAAAGGCTAAGTTTAGTTTGTGAAAAGTAATTAGAAATTGTAGAAATGGATTGTATTAATGCACTTGACATAATTAAAAAAATGAACAGAAATAAGTCCTAAAAAAAAAACAAAAAGTAAAACTCATAATATGCTATCACAGAAAGGTTACCCAGTACAAACATACTGTACACATTAGTAACATTAATGTGCTCTCTATACACTTCACAAATGAATGAGGAAATAGAGGAGATATACAGAGTTCTTAATGCTAAATTGGAATCTAAATCTTTAATCTTAACATGATGCACTACACACTAAACAAACTTTCTAACCCCTGGAGTTTCTTCTACTTGCAATCTAGTTATAGCACTGCTGGGAGGTCTAGTGATTTGCATGTTACAGATACAACAGAGAGTGAGAGGAAATCTTATCTAAGTGAAGGGAATTCTAATTTTTAATTGGAAGATTTACCTTCAGCTCAGGTGACAAATGTTGCATTTCCCATCACTTCCTGCCTTAGTGACAGTGGTTACGAGGAAAATTAGAGATGGTGAATCAACCCAGCAGTGACACAGACCACAATAAAAATTGACAGGGGTTCTAATCCTTCCCCACAATATCCAAAACTAAACATACAAGTGAAGGGTTAAACCAGGGGTCTCCAAACTTTCTAAACAAAGGGCCAGTTTACTGTCCTTCAAGCTTTAGGGAGACCAGACTGTGGCCAGTGAGAGAAGAAAATGTCCTGGTGTCAGTGGGAGTAAACAATGCCCCATCTTTGGTATTAGGGGAAGTAATAGTGATGGGTCATTGGTATCAATAGTAGGAATAGTACCCCATCATTGGTGTCAGTGGGAGAAATAATGCCCCGTCATTGGTATTAGTGGGAGAAATAGTGCCCCATCATTGGTATCAATGGGAAGAAAAGTGCCCCATCATTGGTATCAATGGGAGGAAAAGTGACCCATCGTTAGTATCAATCAGAGAAATAGTGCCCCATTATTGGTATCAATGGGAGAGGTAGTGCCCCATCATTAGTATCAATGGGAGAAGTAGTGCCCCACAGTTATTATCAATGGGAGAAATAGTGCCCCACCATTAGTATCAGTGGGAGGAATAGTGCCCTATCATTAGTTTCAATGAAAGAAATAGTGCTCCATCATTAGTATCCATGAAAGGAATAGTGCCCCGTTGCTGTTTCAATAGGAGGAATAGTGCTCCATCATTTGTGTTAATAGGAGAATAGTGCCCCATTTTCGATGTCAGTGGGAGAAACTTTGCCACACTGTTGCTTGCAATGGGAAGAACAGTGCCTTGAGGGCTGCATAAAAGCAAGAAAGGGGCTGCAGTTTGGAGGCCACTGGGTTAACCTATAACTTTGTCACTCCAGGACAAGGTGATAAAGGCCTATCATAACTAAAGTAAAGCACTGGCATGCCTTAAGCTGGTCCTAGATGAGTCGTTCGTTTTTTGCATAGTGTGCCAGCTGCGACACTCGATTTTTGTGACACAAGCAAAATTTTGGATTTTGTTTAGAAACAAATGATGGCACAATCTTATGCATCATTTTCCTTTTTCGATCGTTATGGTTTTCAACTCACCTGCCTTAAAGTGGTTCTAAAGCCTAATGTTTTTTTGTTACCCTAATGCTTTCCCTGCATTAAGGTTAAAAAATCTCAGTACTTGTGCATCCCCCCCACCAAACACTTACCCGACTCTTCCACCAATCCATCACTGTCCCGCCTGCAGCACCACTGCTCCCTCTTACTAGTCTCAAAGGAGGCTGTGAGCGTAGCCAGAGCCGAAGTTTAATGTCTTTAACTGCTTAAAAATTGTTAGAGTTCAGCTTTAATTCATCAGTTGAATCCATCTAAATGGGTGGAGACACCCTAAGACAGGAGGTGTGTTACTGGCTGGATTAACAGGTGAAAATAAATAAAACAAAACCTACATAAGAATTCGAATGCAGCCACCTCGCCATTGGCAAGGTGCACTATATAAAGTATGTGTTTTGAGGGTTTTTTTTTTACCACTTTAAATACTTTTTTACATGTTCCAATAGTTTATACAATTCTTTGTTTTACTGTGTACAAAGCAAGATTAACTTTCTCATTCATTGTGTTCTCTCCATCTCCCAGGTTTCTTCCCAAGCAAAACGTAGTCAGCTGGTGAAAGCTCTCTATGACTTCAAGGCAATGGAGCCAGATGAACTTAGCTTCTATACCAATGATGTCATTGAAGTGCTGGACAACTCTAATACTTACTGGTGGATGGGAAAGTTAGGGGAGAAAGTTGGGCTTTTCCCATCAAATTATGTAGCTAACATCAACCGATGACAGCAAGTGTACACCTAGGGACTAAAATATTCCTCCCAGCATGGACTGTTTATATCCTGAGCATTTTCCTCACATTAACAACAGATATACAAAGCAATTATACAATTGATACTATTCGACAGCTGATGGTTTCCAGACAAGAGTACCAGTTATTGGGTGTTATTTATTGGGGTGGGAGGGACCTATCACTATCACCTGATGCTTCTTGTTATGTTATAATATTTTACTGATCTAATGTAACTAATAAAGCAGAACAATACTGGATATTATGTTTTTAATATGGTCATGAGTCTGCATCCTACTTCAGAGTGTTTAAACACACAAACATTTCTAAATATTAAATATCTCTTTTTGCTGCCAGCCCCTTTTTTTACACACATATGCTAAAATGTGCTTTTTTTACATGAAAATGTAATTAAAATCCCTAAACTATACATCCCCTGAGATAGAAGATGGAAACAAATTCTGCAAAAAAGGAAGATATTCCCCTGGAATCAGTGTGAAAAAAAAATCATGGACATCAGGAGCCAGATATACTAGGTATGCAAGTAGACACAGGGACATTTTATCTAACATTCTCTCCCCCCCCTCCCCGGTCCACCTGATTGGATGCGGCAAACCTTTTGCTTACAGAGGGAGAGGCTTAAAGCATGGTTAAATAAAACCTCAGTTTACTCACTGTATACACAGCACACATATGCCAAAGTCCTTATACACACAAAATATGCTTTAGCTACTGAGTCACAAAAAAATAAACCATTTTATTACATATGCTTTTCTATACAATGCCAACCTTAAAGTAGGACTTCAGGAGCATATGTTGTACTTAGAGTGCAGTGGTCAAGAGTATGCTATACAAAAACACAGTGCACAGTGTGCAGTGGTCAGGAGTATGAAATGTGGAACATAGCATCTATAGTGCAGGGTTCAGGGGTGCATAAGACACAGACTGAAGGGGCCAGGAGTTCAGAATGCAGAGAGTGCTACTCTCAGGAATGCAGAATACAGAGAGTGCTGTTCTCAGGAGTGTGTAATGCAGAGAGTACAGGGCTCCAGGGTATGTAATGCAGAGACTTCTGCTCTCAAGAGTGTATAATGCAGAGAGTGCAGGGCTCAGAAGTGTGTTATGCAAAAAGTGAAGGTCTGCACTGTGTAATGCAGGGAGTGCAGGGGTCACCAGTATACAGTATGACAAAGAGAGTGCAGGGCACATAGGTGTAAATAATGGAGTTCCAGGAACACCAGTTTACCATAAAAATGGACATAGGTGGCCTGAATTAAAAATATGAAACTTCAACAGTTTTGATCAGTGGGTGCAGCCAATTGTCTGTTCTATAGTGCTGTAGAATTTCTAACAACCTTCATAGCAGACGTTTCCATCATCATCAATATCAGACCAGAGGATACAGCAACTCTCCTTACTCTGGACTAGTTGGTGCACCTTCTGCAGAGTTAATTATGGCTTCTTGAAGGATAGGAGGGTTTAGCTGTATGTCGAGCAGTACACAGGACACTGTGTGGATGAAGGAATCTCCCAAACTGCCAGGACATTGATTGTATGTTGACAGTGGGGGCTGGAATTGTTGGAATTGTCAGAATATACTGATTAGTAGCTGCAGCCAATTGATTCAGCCGCTGCTCCGGCCTCACCCATGCCCCAGACTCCTTGGGTTGGTCTGAGCGGTGTCTCTTCCTGTATTGTATAGAAAGCACTGGAATCATTCATGGATGTTGCTTCCTCTTTCAGTATCGGCAGGGTGATCTCCTCTTGCTTCCTAGCATACTGGTTTAGTTGTTGCACAAAATACATTAACACTGTATTCCAACACCCCCATTCAACAACTACTCCTTATTTTAGTCCCATTTGTATCTCAGTTCTATAAATATGTTTCTTGTAAGTGGTTGAAAGTCTTTGCATCTTATCCCATGAATGTGGCTCTGGTTTTAATGCTACACAAGCAACATAGGATAAACGTTTGGCTGGGATGCCTTTATTCTTTCTTGTGGATTTCCTGATAGAAGCCTTTTGTCATCTGGTTTCTTCTTTTACAGTACATGGATTGTCTGTGTTGATTTCTATTTCTGTGTCACTTTCATGTGATGCTGATGTGGAATTTCCCTCTGTTTGAAGTGTTTGTGTTGGTTGATGATATTTTGAACACACTGAAGTTTCATTGAAATTACACTTCTACTGGTGGTTACCTTGTTTGGGCCTAGGTGTAGAATTCCATTCCACAGTTCATATGGAATTTTCTAAGTTGATTTTCCTGGTAGTCGATAACTCATTTAATCCACCAGGTGAGAGGGTGTCTAGTATAAAAATCTAATAATTTCCCGCTCACAGAGTCTATCGAAATGCTATGCCTCAAAGATGTTATTAGGTATGGCTTCAACAGTCCAGACCTTGTAACCCTTCTGTAGATTTATTATGAAATTCTGAGAAATGGTGGGGTACACTCTGCTTGTCTTTGCCTTCTATGATACGGCGGTGTTCCCCAAATCTCTTTTGCAGAGGTCCAATGGTGCAGCCTATATAAAACAGCCTGCATGGGCAGGTTAGACAATAAAATACATTATCTGTAGAGCAGTTGTAGAATTCGTCTATAGTATGTTTTACCTCTAACTGTAAATTCCTTTATCCCATGCTGCCCAAAATTACAGGTTTTACGGCATTGGTACATGCCCTTAAGCGGAATGAGGCATACAGGTACATTGCTGTGTTCCCTTGGGGATGGTTTTAGTTTGCTTGGGTCTATTTTGTTTTTTAAATTATGCGCTCTTCTTTATGTAAATTTAAGTCTATCTTTGATAATATGTTGAAGGTGAGGATCCTATAAGGATTCCCCTCTTGTCATAATGACAGAAGTGCCTTTAACACTCTAATGAAAATCTCTAACATCATAGAAAATGCAGATAAAGGAGGGGGAAAACAGATCTGACTACATAGCTGAGGCACTAACATTACTATGTGACACTAATACATATGAAAAATTAACTAAAGATCCTTTGCCCAATTTCAAAACAGAAGCCGAATCATTAGTGATACAGGCCATGCAAAATGGAGTCCTCAACAAATCCGAGGCCTAGATTCCAGATTCCAGACCCCATACTTTTACTAACAACTTAAGATCCACAAAAACCTACATAATCCCCTGATAAACTTTTATAATAGCCGCTATGGACAGTTTCACTAACAGGTTCTTGCAGTATATAGACATAGTTTTACAACCCCTTGCACAAAATTTGCCATCATATATTAGAGATGGGATTCATTTATTAGAAGTATTAACACCCTACATCTGGAAGCCAAATCACCTCTAAGTCTCGCTAGACGTAAATTCTTTGTATACGTCCATTTCTCACAACATAGGTCTATTAGCTATACAACCTATCTCTAGTTACTACATCTAATTCTAAACAAGCCAACTTTATCTTAGATGTGATTTTGTTTGACACATAATTATTTAATCTTTAAAGGAAAATACTTCCTACAAACCCACAGTGCTGCTATGGGTACAAATTCCGCACTGTCCTATGCCAACCTAATGATGGGTTTCTAGGAAGAAAAACACATTTGGAACAATAACCCCTTTTTGACCAGCATTATTTTTATGACCGCTTTATCGATGATAAACCTCAGTCGACGAATGTGTCACATATTGCAATAATAACAGCTTTGTTTTGTCATTCACTTTAGTAAAATATAAGGAATACTTAGCCTTTCCTAGATTTAGAAATGTACTATGATGGTCAAAATACTTTTGCAAAAATAAAAAACAAAATCAGAGGCAGGCAACTCCTTCCTACGTTACAAACGTTGCCACGACTCTAGGTGGATAAATAACATCCCCAAAGGACAGTTTTGTCTCCTTAGACATAGCAGTAGTAAGAATTCGGATGATATTTCCCAGAACATCCTTTTGAAAAATAAATTTTATGATAAAGGATATCCTGATTCCTTGGTTGAAACAGCCTACTCCCTATACCTGTACAACAAACCACAAATAAACCCTCGGGATAATAATGAACAGTCTAAGATTTGTCACTCATTATTATGACATATTATTGTATGGAATCCATCATGAAAAAACATCGAGACATCCTCTTACAGGATCCTCACCTTCAACATATTATCCAAGATCGACCTAAACTCACATATAGAAGAGCACCTAATTTAGAAAACAAAATAGCCCCAAGCAAACTAAAACCATCCCCAACAGTACACACCAATACACCTGTATGCCTCATTCCGCTTAAGGGCATGTACCAATGCCAAAAACCTGTAATTTTGTACAGCATGAGATAAAGGAATTTACAGTTAAAGGGAAAACATATACTATAGACAAGTTCTACAACTGCTCTACAGATCATGTAGTCTATTGTCTAACTTGCCCACACGGGCTGTTTTATATAGACTGCACCATAGCATCTCTGAGGCAGAGCGTTTCCATAGACACTGTGAGCGGAAAACATATTGGATTTTTATACTAGACACCCTCTCACCTGGTGGATTGAATGAGGAGTTAGAGATCAGTACCATTTTTAAGTACTAACATAATTACATATAAATGTATTTCCATATTATTAGTCAGTTACAACATGATCTTTTATTTGTTTTGTTACTTGTTACCCATATTTAATTCCCCCCCTATTTCATTACATTTTTATAATTATTTACAGGTATTCATTCCATCTTATATAAAAATGTTTTTCTTTTCTGGGGTGGTCGAATTTACACAATCATCCACTTAATAGTTTTATGATTTATCTATATATGCAATTGTTTTTTATTCAGATAATAATGAGGAGCTTTTTAGAAACCTTTTTAACCTTTTAAACTCATTAAAAACTTTGGTCAATAGAAGATCCCTATCTAAGTGTACACATATATTTTTTTTCTATTATTTTTTTATTTATATAATTTATACTCTTCCTAAATGTATGCTTTTATTTAAATTAATTGTATATTGCTTATTGTCTTCTCTATGTATTGTAATTTATTATTCTTCTAAATATGTATATAGTTATGTTATTTTCTTTGTATATGAACTGGCTGGGCTTTGCAGTCAGCTTCTGGCCTTTCTATCTATTTAGGTTCTGCGTCTCTTCTCTATATGCTTGAGAAAGGAGCACACATGTCCCGTGAGTCGCCATGGTGCATGCTCCAAAATGCGTTACATTCTAGTCAGGAGCAACGTCATTTTTGTTGGTGCTGCCTTCCACTTTGTAGTCCAGAGAACATCCAGGAAGCCAGCGGCTGACTTTCACCACCTCTCCTGGTGCAGACTGACATACTATCTGGCACTATTTGCCGACGCAGCTACCACCAACTGGCATCCATGGCCAATCTTTTAACCACTAAATGTGAGTGAGCTGATGTAGAGTTTAAAAAAACTTTTGTTCATACTGCACTTAGAGGGGCTTTTCTTTCGTTCTTCTCCACCTCACTTGTGCCTGCTGTTGCCTGCAGTGTACAAGTCACCTACAGTCATTAATCCCTTCTGCTCTGTAGGTATTGGATTTAGTGAATAAATTTTTTACCATTAGTCATGTCCATATTTGGTCAAGACCCTGCCTCTTTATTTTTAGTGATCGGTCCCAGGGAGATGTCATCCAGTGCAAGTGACTGAAGTGTGTAGCAATTGGAAAGATTCTTTTCTTTTGATGGTTGCTGGGCATCATGCTGGCAATTAAATTGGTATTTTTTTGTAAATGTCTGTTTTGCAGTAGTATATTATATACAATGTACAGATGTGCCACTTGCATGTTTTATAAATAATCTTGTATTTTTGATGTTTTACTTAAAACATTATTAAAAGCACTGCTCCACATCAAAGATAATTTGGTTTTTTTTTTTGCTTTGGCACATGTTCCCCAGGACAGTGTACAGCTCTCTATGCCATTTGTGCAATTATCCCTTGCCTACTAAATTAGGAAATGGCCATTATTCTTTTTTAACATTCAGCCCCCATTGACTTCAAGGGGGTTCGGATTTGACACCTCAGCTTTAAAGTAGTGGTCTCCCAGATACAGGCGGCCCCCTAGTTGCTCCATAAAGTATTTCTCCAAGAACACCTATTTTTTTGGTGTACTGTTACTTTGTCCTGCACTGTTTGAGGCCTAATATTCTTCAGAACAATTTTTCCTCTTCAGGTGTTTGCTGACCTGACCAAGTTTCTTTCTGACCATGTTTTTATTCTTTCCTTAGCCATGGCTCCTCTCTTTGCTTTTGCTTTGTGCTCTTCTTCTTCTAGCCTTTTGTTCAGGCTTGCTTTTTTCTGGGTTATGCATGGCATAAATTCCATGAGTTTGGATCTCTCTATGGCTCGCTCACCCCTCAGATTGCTTTTGGATGTCCAAATTGTCTCTGATTTACATCTGATCATGTGTCCCTTAATGGATGATAAAGAATACAGGATTTCTGTACTTACTGTAAAATCCATTTCTAAGAATTTATTAAAACACACAGATCCCACTCCTGTGTGTTTGTTATCTACTCCTCTACTGCTTTTTACAAAACTGAGGCAGAATGGGAATGGGAAGGATTATACCTGATTGTCTTTTTTTGTTTGCCAGTGTCCAAAAGGCAACAGTATAACCCATTTCAACAAAATGGTGTCTGTCCTGTTGCATAAATGTAATGAGATGGGTAAAAGATGGCTTTAGCTCCTTTTCTCTACTTGTAGATAAATCCTCAGACATGTTTTGCCCTTTTTGGGGCTTAATAGTAGGTAGAGTATAGCCCACTTGTCTCTAATACACAGTACATCAGATCCTGTGTTCCTTAAATTGGAACTAAACTCTCTCACTCAGCATTGACTATTTTTAATCCTTATGCTGCTAGCATTTGTAAATAGATAGGAAAGTATATCATATTTACATGATTTAACCGCTTAAGGCCCGCCCACAGTACATTTACTGCTGCAGGGCTGGCCCGCTGCGCAAAATCACGTATATATATATTATTCGTGCTCCCGTGGTTTTCGCGGGTCGGGGGGGCGCACACGTGCCCCCACTGACCCTCAGGTATCCCGATTCGATCCCTGAGGGATCAATCATCCAATTTAGGCCAGTGATGTCTGGCCTAAATCAGATGATCAATCCCTGTCCTATCCTGTCCTGTGTTGACAGTTACACAGGACAGGAAATGATGACATCTTCTCTCCCTGGGCACATTCTGTCCCAGGGAGAGAAGAAAGAACACCAACTGTGAGTAAAAACAGCACACAAATCCAGTTAGAACACTTCAGGACGCATTTAAACCCTCGAGCCCCCTCCCCCCCCCCCCAGTTAACCCCTTCACTGCCCTGTCACCAGTATCATTAGTACAGTGTACAGATTTTTTGCTGATCACTGTATTAGTGTCGCGGGCGATTTCAGATAGCGTTAGCGTCAGTTATCGCCCCTCCCAGATAGCGTCAGATTGCCCGTTAGTACAACAGTAATCACAATTACACCCTTGATTGCCAGGAACACGCTCACTTACACAATAAACCTCCATTGCTAGTATAGTGTCTGAACAGATCAATATCTTTGATGAGATCAGCACCATACCAGTGTTCACATTAGTATAGCGTACCCAAAAATGCAGTGTTAGTGGGATCAGCCCCGTCACCTTCCAGCACCTGCATTTAGCCCCTACGCTCACCCCCCTCCTTCTCCCCCAGCAAGTGCAGTGTCAGTAGATCACTATCACTTGATACATTGCACACAAAACCGCAGTGTTTGCAAAATCAGGCCTGATCTCTGTTAGCACTTGCCGGTAAATTTTTTGTAGCAGTTCAAGCAGTCCCTGACAGCCAGGTGCTGTTTTTTCCCGTGAGTCGCACTAGGTACCTATAAATTTAGTGGCCAAAATGTCCAATGAAAGGTACACTAGTGAAGAGGCCTACAGGATTCTAAGCATGTCAGGTGAGAGCGAAGGGGAAGACTCCTTGACACAATCAGCCTCAGAATATGAACCTGTAGACAGCAGCAGCACCCTGACAAATAGATCAGGCGTACCCGACCCTATTCCCAGCTTGCTGAGGTGGTACAAACGCATGATGACTCTCATATGTAGCAGAGTGCCAGTACTAATGCTGCTCTTCCTTTTGTGAACTTGCGAGCACCAGCGGCCTAGTACATCCTGGTCTTTCACATATGAGCATTGCAGTATCATTTGGTGACGTGGCGAGTCCCATAAGTGCAGTACAAGCTGGTGCGGTGGCAAGCACAAGTAGTGTCCCGCAGCCACCAGAAATTCGCACACAGGCCCGTAGAGCCCCTAGTGTCCTTCCATATGTGCTTGCAAATCCTGATTGGCAGCCCACAAATTCTGCAGCACTTGTACATCCCCCAGTGGCCACCCGGTATTCAGGTGGAAACAGCAAATTTAAATACTCCCCTTGTTTTTTTTGGAGCTGTTTTTCACAGAAGATCTGTATGCATTTATTGTGGATCAAAGCAATTTATATGCACAACAGTGTATCTCCACCAACCCAAATTCAAACCTTGCCAGACCATTCGCATGGAAATCTATTACGGTTTCCGAATTTAAAGTTTTTTTGGGCCTAACCCTCAACATGGGCATTACAAAAAAAATGAATTGCGATTGTATTGGTCCACAGACCCAATTCATCATATGCCTGTGTTCTCTGCATTTTATGCACTCACTCGTCCTCAGGGTGACCATGAATTTGACGACTATTTAAATTGGCTTTATATAATGCTTTTGTGCTTTAGAAAGCAACTGAACAAAGTGGATCCTTCCTAAAATTCCAGGAAGAGATCATCACGGCCCTTTTGTATCCAGAAGGTGCTATGCCCCAAATCCCAAACACAGATGCAGCTAGCCGGCTGCATGAGAGTCATTTTCCCGATGCTATTCCTGGTATCCTAACCCAAAAGGCACCCCAAAAAGATATGTCTTTAGCAGACACGGAATTAGGTTTGACACCCGCTTTTTTTGTTCCTCTTGTCCTGATCAACCTGGTCTCTGCCTCAAAAGACTGCTTCCATCGCTACCACACACTAGTGGAGTATTAGTACAGCACAGCATTAGTACAGCATGGCACGGTTCAGGGCACATATTTACACAGGGTCTCGAAAGATGTTAGGTAGTCAGGAAACTGGCTCTCGCATTTGGAGAGACCCTACAATCTGTTTTTAAAATGTTAAAGATTAAAAAAAAAAAAAGTAAAAAAAAAATTAAGAAAATAAAAAATACAAATCCCCCCAAAAATTTAAAATTTTAAAATGTTAAAGATTAAAAATGAAGCAAGGACTACGTGAACCGGGCAACGCATGTCAGTTTAAAACGCATACTGTTAGGTTAATTTGGGTGTTTGCAAGCTGGCTGGCGAGTTGCTTTTTGAACACTTTTTTTTAATTTTTTTTTTATTGACATGCGTTGCCCGGTTCACATAGTCCTTGCTTCATAAGCCAGTTATAGACCTGGGCAGGTGTCATGTTTTACTTTACTGTTAGTTTTTAGGTGAGTGGGTGCACTGGGTGTGGCAGGCGCAGCACTTGTAGTGCCTTGTGCGCTGTGGCATCAGAAAAATTATGCAATTGCTGTTTCTTTGTTTGATAGACTGACTTTACTCTGTAATTCCTCCAATGCCGCTCTATGGATGCAGTAGGTTTAAAGAGCACACCGAATACTTTAGTTAACTTCTTTAATAACTTCAATCTTCTTCATATAACACTGCTTACAATGACTTGTTTCTTTCATATTACAATGGTTTAATTCGTATTACATTGGGTTGATTCAATAGCTTATCTCGATAGAATCGTTAGCTTATGTTGTTAGATTAATTCGTTAAATTCGTAAATTCGATAGGTTCGGTAGATTGTATCGATTATGATTACTCTACAGTGACTTGATTCGGTGGAACTACAAGTAAACACACACAACAGTTTTTAGACACAGATCTACCTGCACTGTTAAACCATAGAGGAACACACAAGTGCATTAAATACCTATTTGGCCTTCTCTGCCTCCATGGAGCTTCTCTGATTGGAACTTTGTCTGTTTCCTCCTCTGTCTGGTGAGCATGTGTCTCTAGAAAATTCTAACAGGAAGTTTTACACAGGCATAAATGTGAAACTGGCTGGGATTGGTTAAGGCTCTGTACAGTGTGAGGCTGTCTGTGATTGGCTCAGCTCTATACTAACTCTTAACCTCCCTGGCGGTATGATTATTTCAGATTTTTGGTGCTGAAAGCGGTACCATTTTTTTGCATGGAAATATGTATTTTTTTTATTGTAGGCTGTAATTTTTAGGAAAAACTCACTGAAATCTGTCCGAACAAGAGTCTAGTAAACATCCCGGGTATGATAAAATTTGAAACACAAAATCATAAATTATAATTTAATAAATAATCATAAAAATAATATAAAAATAATAAAAAATTTAATTCAATAATATAATCAAACCAAAAACACTGAAATGTGAAATAGAGCGCCAAGTTCGCACATTGCTGAGCTCAGTCGCAAAATCGTTTTCAGTTTCTGATGACGAATTTCCCCCACGAATCATTATCACTCAATTCTGTAAGTGGTTCTGATTTACTATCGCTGTTCTCTAGCTGATCTAAACCGCTTTTGACCTAAAGGGACACTTTTTGGACGCCATGGACATTTCTCAGTTTCCAGGCAGAAAGAACAGACAAAATGCAGGCAGGGCCCAGGACAAAGCACTAGGGACAATATGTATGTGAAATAGGTTGAAACAGCAATGTTTTACTGTGTAAAATGAAAAAAAAAAAAAATGACATTTTTTAAAATTTTTAAATTTCCCGCCGCCGGCGGCGTCGGCGCCCGTACGTCCCGACGTCACAGGGACAGGACACAGAAGCCGGATGCCGGCATCGGCCGGAGGAGATGGCCGGGGACGCTGCAGGGGACACATCGTGGGAGCGCAGGGTAAGGTAAGTGAAGAACACATACCGGAGCAGCGCCGCATGGTATTCCCGAGTGTAGCTCGGGGTTACCGCTTTTGGTACTGAAATGTTACCCCGAGCTACACTCGGGAATACCGCCAGGGAGGTTAAAGGCATATTTTCCTTTTCTGCTAACACAATGAATATATAAATGTCATATAACATTCAAAGACATAAATTACAGCAATGATTCTGCTTGTGGCTTTAACATATGCACATATACACTGTACTGAGGTTATTGGCAGGTTTGGTATACACATATGTGAACCATATTAGCAACCTAGGACTGGTCTTAGCTGGCCAGCTACACTCCCACCAAAATTACCTATAATTCTATGTTCTCAGTAATAGGATTCGAACATGAATTTGAGGAATTTTCCATCAGTTTCTCAACTCTTAAGTGTCTTTGTTACTCTCAAGCAGAACAACTAACTTTTGTATTGGACGTTCCAACTTGAGTGGAGTTGTGAGACGTTTTCCCTTTTTGTCCAGTTTTGAGTCTCCCATTTGTAACAATACTCTTCTTACTAATCCTTCTTTGTCCTTTCGAGCTTCTAGGACTTTGGCCAATTTCCATTGACTTCTAGGTAAGTCGTCTTCCTTTACTAACACTATGTCATCAACATGAACATTTTTTCTAGGCGTTTGCCATTTATTTCTTAGTATGAGATGAGCTAAGTACTCCTTGCTCCATCTATTCCAAAACTGCTCTGATAGATATTGAACTCTTTGCCATCTTTTCCTTGCGTATAAATCCTCTTTGGTGAAGTTGCCAGGCGGTGGCTGTATGTAATCAGACTTAAGGTGAAGTAGATGGTTGGGAGTTAGAGGATCCAAGCTTGTTGGGTCGTTGATGTTGTTGACTGTAAGTGGACAACTGTTAACAATAGACATTACTTCATAGAATAGTGTCCTAAGTGAAGCATCATCTAATCTTCCGGCGTTCTTTTTCAAAACTGAACTTAATACGTTTCTTACAGTTCTGATTTGCCTCTCTCAGACTCCGCCTGTATGGCTTGCATTTGGAGCATTCATGTGAAAATCACACTGTTTCTCTAACAAGTACTCAGTTACTTTTTCTTTATCAATCTCTTTTAGAGCCTTGTTCAATTCGTTCTTTGCTCCAACAAAATTAGATCCTTGGTCAGATCTAAGTTCTCTGACAGTACCTCTAATGGCTATGAAACATCTTAAGGCATTGATAAACGCATCGGTTGACATATCTTCCAACATTTCCAGGTGAATTGCTCTGGAGCTTAGACACGTAAATATCAGTCCATATCTCTTATACTCCTTGCGGTTTTGTTTGGTGATAAGTGGGCCGAAGCAATCCATTCCGCTATAAAGAAATGGTGGTGATGGGTTTACACGATCAGCTGGTAGATCAGCCATTCTTTGTTCTTCTGTAGGTCTACGTGTCTTTCTACAGATTACACATTTACTTATGTACTTCGCTATAACTTTGCCTCCTTTCACTATCCAGTAACCACCTTCTCTCAAACAGCTTTGAGTAAAGCTTCTTCCTTGATGCAAGGATTTGTTGTGGTAGTGATTGATAATCAATCTTGTGAATGTAGAATTTTTGGGTAGAATTGCTGGATGCTTAACTCTGTTAGGTAGCGATGCATTTTCCAGCCTCCCTCCCACCTTCAGTATACCATCCTGCAGAATAAGATTAAGCTTGTACAATGAGTGGTTGTTTGGAAGTCTCTTAGGTTCTTGACTAAGTCTCTTCAACTCTTCACTGTAGAATCTTTGATGAATGAGTCTTATAACCGTTTCTTCAGCTTTCACTCTTTCCTCTACATTCAACGATTCTTTCTTTCTGATTCCTTTTGCTAAGCGTTGAATCCGAGCTACTATGTTTATGACTGTATTCCACTTTGAACATCTGGCTAGTCGTTCAAGTATGTCATCTTGACACTTGGCGGCAGTGCTCAATGTTTGAACTACCTTTACTTCTGGATCACCCATAGACAGTTCTGTATAACCTTCACTGGGTATGATTTTCCTTTCCCAAAGGAACTCTGGACCAGTGAACAAGTTTGAATTCTTCAATTCTGTTACATTTAGGCCTGTTGAAGCATGATCTGCCGGGTTTTGCTTTGTGTCAACATAGTGCCAATGTTCTGGATTCGTTGTTTTCCGAATTTTTTGAACTCTGTTAGCGACAAAAGTGTGGAAGCTTCATTGTTTATGTAACCTAGGACAACTTGTGAGTCTGTCCAAAAATGCTCTTCATCTATTTTCAATTCCAATTCTTCTCTCAGAAACTGACTTACTGATGCTGAAACGACGGCTGCCGTTAGTTCGAGTCTTGGTATTGTCTGAATATTGTTGGGTGCTACTCTAGCCTTTCCCATAACTAGGGCACAGTGTATCTTTTCTTCTCCTATTACTCTGATGTAGGAGCACTGACCATAACCATGACTACTGGCATCTGAAAAGTGATGAAGTTCTATTTTCTTGTACTTTCCAAAATCAGGAGGTACAAAACATCTGGGTATCCGAATTTCTTTCAAATTTTGCAAGTCTCTTATCCAACTCTCCCACCTTGGCCTCAAGCCTGCAGGTATGGGTTTGTCCCATTCCAACTTCTGTCTGCATAATTCTTGCAGTATTTGTTTTGCTCTGAGGATTACTGGTGATAGGAATCCCAACGGATCATATATTGAGGCTACTGTGGAAAGAATGGTATGTCTAGTTGGAACTTTCTCTTCCATGGATATTTCAAAGAAAAAATTGTCATTTTCTACATTCCATCCCAATCCGAGTACATTCTGAACTGGAAGAGGATCATAGTTAAGATTCACATTCTTCATTGTTGATGCACGTTCGGAGTCACTGATGGGTTCTAGTACCGCTCTGTCATTTGAGATAAATTTGTGAAGACACAGGTTTGCCTTTGCGCATAACTCTTGGCTCTCTCTCACCAACTGAATTGCCGATTTTGAGGATTCTAGGCTTATAAGACCATCATCTACATAAAAGTTTTTCTTCAAAAAATTTGCTGCTGATGAACAATCCTTTTCATTCTGATTGGCCAGATACTTCATACCATAATTAGCACAACCTGGGGATGATGCTGCTCCAAACAAGTGTACTTTCATCCTGTATTCTGCTGGCTCTGTATCTGTATCTCCGTCTTCCCACCATAGGAACCTCAGGAAGTCTCTATCTTCTTCCTTCACATGAAATTGGTGGAATATCTTTTCAATGTCACACATGACTGCTATGGGATACTTTCTGAATCTACAGAGTACTCCAGGTACAGTGTTTGTAAGATCTGGTCCCTTTAGTAGATGATCGTTCAATGCAACATCATTGTACCTTGCTGAGCAATCAAAAACTACTCTGATCTTATCCGGTTTCTTTGGGTGATAGACACCTTGATGTGGGATGTACCACACTTCTCCATTTTTAGGCTGACCATCAACTTTCTCTGCGTGCCCTTCTTTGAGGATTTCTTTCATGAATTTCAAATAATCGTCTTTGAGTTTGGGATCTCTTCCCATCCTTTTCTTTAAGCTTTTCAATCTTGCCAGGGCAAGATCTCTGTTATTTGGCAGATGAGGTCGTTCTCTAAAAGGTAGGGGCATTTCAAGATGACCTTGTTGATTTTGCTGAATATTATCTTCTAAAACTTGTACAAACTTTATTTCCTCTTGGGATACACTCTTTTCATTACAACTTACGTCTGCAAAGTCGGATTCTAGGATTTTGAGTACTTTCGCTGGCCTTACAGTTGGTGACTCTTGGACAGATATTCTATGACACAATCCTGTCACCTGTCCTGAATCTGCAATCTGTCGTTTTCCTCCAACAACACTCCATCCTAGATCAGTCTGGACTGCGTAGGGTTCGCCCTTTCCTCCTGCGATTATCTTTGGTGCCACCAACGCCTCGGGTCAGTCGTAGCCTATCAACAGTCCAACACCAAATTCCTTCAGCGGGGACATTTCATGAGATATGACAGATAGGTGTTTCCATTTGTTGGCTGTTTCACAGGTAGGTATGCGATCTCGATCCAGAGGTATGTCATCTTTTGTATAAGCTGGAGGTAGATCTAATATGCAGTTTGAGTGGAGTCCTCTAACTCTCAGTCCTTTGACTCTTTGACTGTTCACCAATGTGTCTCTTCCTGTCATTGTGGTGAGTTTGAGTTTCACTGGTTCTGTGGACACTTGTAATTTCTTGCAGATTTCTTGATCAATGAAGGTGACGTCACTCTGGGCATCCAGTAGCGCATAGGCGTATACCTTCTTGTTCTTCCTTTTAGGATTTGAAATACACACTGGTATAACCATTGACGTGCCATTGATTTCTCTTTCTCTCACTCTGCAAGAGAATACTGTCGCTTTATTTTCTTCCTCAGTGTCCTTGGGCATGAAGGATTTCTCTTTCTTTGGACGTTCTTCATGTAGTGGGGTAGGATGACGTCCTTTACAAACGCTGCAAGTGGCCTTTTTCTTGCATTCTTTAGTAATATGGCCTTTTCTTAAACATCCAAAACACAGCTGATTATCAAACACAAACTTCTTCTTTTCGTCTGGAGACCTTTCCTTCAATCGTTGGCACTTCTGTATGGAGTGATTCTCTTCACAGAACATACACTTGAAGGTAGTCTGAAGACTTGTCGGTTCTGACTCTTTACTGATCCCAGTAGTGATGTTGAACTTGCTCTCATGGGCATCTGGGTGCTTAGTAGCTGTGTTGGTTGCAAAGCTAGTTGCTCTTGAGCATCTTATCTCTCTTGTAGGCCTTTCTTCTAAGGGTTTTAAGACATAAGATGCTGCTACTGGATTACACGCTATTCGTGCTTCCTTATTGACAAATTCAGAGAACTCTTTGAAACTTGGGAAGTTTTTGCCGTTATCTAACTGTTCAGTCACATAGCGATTCCATCCAGAAGCCACTTGTTCTGGTAGCTTGGCTAGCATCCTGTGGTTTTCTAGATAGTCGTTCATGTTATGCCGCCTGGCAGAGTCTCTAGCAGCCCACCGCACGGACGCTCCCAGGGCGCGGGGTCTAAGTCCCAGCCTGCTGTTCACCAGGGCCCCTGATGGTGGGGATGGACTTGGTGCAGACTGAAACCAGGTCGCAACCCCCGAGTGCGTCCTGCGGTGGTAGAGAATACTGACAGGGGAGTGCAGGAACGGAATCTACTTGGAAGAGGCAGACAGATACACAGGTCTGACCCAAACCGGATGGATGGATGGATGGATACGGTATGCGTGGTCAGACAGGCCGGTCGGTATTATGCGGGCAACAAGGTACAGAGGAGCGAGCTAAGAATGGTCAGGTCACAAGCCAGGTTCAGCAGGATGCGGGCAAATACAGTACCAGGGATCAGACAGAAGAGTAGTCAGGCAAGCCAGGGATCAAACAGGAGAGAGCAGGATCAGGAACAAGCAGAGGTCGGCAACAGAGTATACAGCAACACAGGAACAGGATACAGGACACAGGATACAAGACCAAACGGCAACTAACATACCTGTTCCTGCGTTTAAATAGCCCGCCTCCCGCTGTCATTGGTGCCAGGCGCGCGTCCGTGATCCCGAGTGCGCATGCGCGAACCCCGCCGCTGCCATGCGCGGCCAGGTCCGGGTAGAGAGAGTGGGTGTTCTGCGCATGCGCCGCCCGACGCGATGCCGCAGAACACCTGGATCCTGACATTGCCCCCCCCCTACGGGCAGCCGCCGGATGCCCAACAGTTCTCTCTTGCGTGGGTGGTTGTCAAAAAAATCCCGAATCAATCTAGATGCATGAATGTTCTGGGAGGGTTCCCATGAGTTCTCCTCTGGACCATACCCTTTCCACTTAATGAGAAACTGGGTCTGACCCCCCCTCTTCCTACAGTCTAGAATTGTCTCAATTTCGAATTCCTCCTCCCCATCAACGTTTATGGCGTCAGGAGGCCTAGATCTCCGGTTCGGGAATGGGTCCGGTGCCGCGGGTTTCAACAGCGATACATGAAATACCGGGTGTATTCTAAAGGATTCCGGGAGTACGAGCTCGTACGCCACTTCGTTAACCTTCCTCTTTACCTGGAATGGGCCCATAAATCTCGGTCCCAATTTCCGCGATGGGCATATCATCTTAAGGTTTGTCGTGGCCAACCAGACCCGGTCCCCTGGGTGTAACATAAGCTCCCCTCTTCTTCTTTTGTCAAAGGCTTTCTTACTGCCCTCCTGGGCCTTCAGGATTGCTTCTTGTAAGACCTTATTGTTTGCAGAAAGGAAGTGCAACATGTCCTGTGTAGCTGGCACCGAACTTTCAGGAATTGTGTCAGGTAAAAAGGTCGGGTGGAAGCCGTAGTTGGCAAAAAATGGGGATTGCTGAGTAGTCGAGTGGCTAGCATTATTGTAAGCAAATTCGGCCAGTGGTAAAAGAGTTAGCCAATCGTCCTGAAGAAATGATGTGTAACATCGGAGATATTGTTCCAAGGTCTGGTTTGTACGTTCGGTCTGTCCATTGGTCTGTGGGTGATATGCCGAGGAGAGAGATAACTTGATTTCCAAGGTCTTGCATAGTGCTTTCCAAAATTTGGAGGTGAACTTGGCACCCCTATCCGAAACTATATCCTTAGGAATTCCATGGAGTCTCACCACCTCTCTCACAAAGATTTGCGCCGTCTCCGCAGCGGATGGTGTGTCTTTGAGAGGCAAGAAGTGGGCCATCTTGGATAGGCGGTCCACAATCACGAAAATGGTGGTATGGTCTTGAGATGGAGGAAGTTCCACAATGAAATCCATCGAAATCATTTCCCACGGTCTGTTGGGTATGGGTAAGGGTCGCAGGAGCCCCCAAGCCTTGTTCCTGGAAGGCTTATTCCTTTGACAGACCGCGCAGGTCTTTACGTAAGCCTCGCAATCTTTGGACATGCTGGGCCACCAGAACATACGTTGTAGAAGTTCCAACGTCTTCCGGGTCCCGAAGTGCCCAGCCAGGGGATGGTCATGGCAATGGCCCAAGACCGTGGTGCGAGATTCGTCAGGTACCAAGATTCGTTCTCCTTTCCACCATAATCCGTCTCTATTCTGTAGTGGCACCCCTGGAACCTTTGGAGCCCCTATGGATGCTGCCTGTAGTTGGGAACGTAGCTCAGTCTGTAATGCCAAAAAATTACCAGACGACAGGATGGTGTCAGGTTTGTGGGCCTCCTTTGGGTCTTCGAACATCCGCGAAAGAGCATCTGGTTTTGTGTTCTTTGATCCAGGCCTATAAGTGATATGAAACACAAACCGAGAGAAAAAAAGTGCCCACCTAGCCTGTCTTGGTCTCAAGCGCTTCGCCGTTCTTAAATATTCAAGGTTCTTGTGATCCGTAAAAATCAATATCGGGTGCACGGCTCCTTCCAGCAAGTACCTCCACTCCTCCAGCGCTGCCTTGATGGCCAGGAGTTCTCGGTCCCCTATGTCATAGTTCTTTTCGGCCGAAGATAGTTTCCTGGAGAAAAATGCCACGGGATGCATCAGTTCCTTGATGCCCTTCCTTTGGGAAAGCACAGCCCCAACCGCGTTTTCGGAAGCATCCACCTCCAAGATGTAGGGTAGTGAAGAATCAGGATGGCTCAATACTGGGGCCTCGGTGAATAACCTCTTTAGGGACTCAAAGGCTTCCTGCGCCTCAGATGTCCACTTGAAACGCACTCCCTGCTTGGTAAGTTGCGTGATGGGGGATACTAGGCCTGAAAAGTTCCTAATGAATTTCCGGTAAAAATTAGCAAAGCCAATGAACCGCTGAACCCCTTTTTTATCTAACGGCACCGGCCATTCCAGAACTGCGGAGATCTTCTGTGGATCCATCGCTATTCCAGTAGTAGAAATAATTAAGCCTAAGAAGGGGATACTGTGCTGCTCAAAACTGCATTTATCTGCCTTTGCGTATAACCCATGCAAACGGAGCCTTTCCAGCACTACCCTGACGTGACCCCTATGCTCCTCCAGAGATGCAGAAAAAATTAAGATATCATCAAGATAGATGACCACAAAAATATCCAAGAAGTCCCTGAACACATCGTTAATGAAGTGCTGGAAGGTGGCGGGGGCGTTACACAGACCGAAGGGCATTACCAGGTACTCAAAGTGCCCGAACCTAGTACGGAAGGCAGTCTTCCACTCATCTCCCTCCCGAATACGGACCAGATTGTAAGCCCCCCTCAAATCCAACTTCGTAAAAACAGATGCAGTCCTGAGTCGCTGAAACAGTTCTGGTACTAAAGGAAGTGGGTAACGGTTCTTTACCGTGATCTTGTTAAGCTCCCTATAGTCCACACAGGGCCTTAAGGATTTATCCTTCTTCTCAACAAAGAAAATACCCGCCCCGGCCGGGGATGTGGAGGGGCGTATGAACCCCTTCTGAAGATTTTCCTCAATATATTCCTTTAGTACCCCTAGTTCTTTTTCTGACAGAGGAAAGATCCGCCCGAAGGGTACCTCAGATCCCGGGAGCAGATCGATTGGACAGTCGTAGGCCCTATGCGGAGGAAGATTGTCAGCTCCCCGCTTACTAAATACGTCAAGGTATTGATGGTAAACTGAAGGGACGAGTTGTGTCAGCTCCATGTCAGTATCTACGCAGAATAGTGTGCGTGGGGCCTCCGGCTCATGTGGACAACAATGCTCTTGGCAGTATGGAGAGCCGAACCGGAGGGTACCGGCTTTCCAATTAATCTGGGGGTCGTGGGCCCGCAGCCACGGAAGCCCCAGAATAATTGGAAACAGAGGGGAGGAGATAGCATTCAAACACAGGAATTCCCGGTGAGTCTCGGATACAGTCACACAGAGAGGCGGGGTCTCCCGATCCACCACCCCAGACTTGATCCGAGATCCATCAGCTAGGAAAATATTAAACCCACATTCTTTAACCTGTAAGGGAATCTGGAATCGAGCCGCGAAGTCCAGATCCACAAAACAGCTACAGGCCCCGGAATCAATGATCGCTGTTGCCGTCACGACCCTTCCGGGGAGCTGGAATGAAATGGGTACCGCTAAATAATTGACATTGTGACTGGCTGTGGTAGGTGTGGCAGAGTAAACAGAAGTGCACTTACCAGCCTTCACCGGACAGGAACGTACCATGTGGCCAGCTTCCCCACAGTAGAGGCACAGGTTGTTGCGGCGGCGTCTTTGACGCTCTTCAGGTGTTAGGGAGGGACGAGCTAGCCCAACTTGCATTGGTTCCGGCGTATCCAGGGGTTCTGGATTGCGATTCCCAGCAGTGCTACTGACTGGTTCTGGAGCATGGGGGAACATCCAAGCAGGCCTCAGGCCCTGGCCTGACCTCTCCATCCTGCGTTCCCGCAAGCGTCGGTCGATCTGAATAGCCAGGGTCATGAGATTTTCTAGTGTGGCTGGTATGCCTACCCTGGCTAGTTCGTCTTTCAGGGACTCAGACAGGCCTACATGCGGAAGACATGCGGAACTGGTTGCGCAAGGCAGCGTCGTTCCATTGCGTGTCTCCCATCCACCGCCTGAACTCACCCGCATACTCTTCTGCAGGCCTACGACCTTGCCTGAGAGACTGAAGGGCCGATTCAGCTGATGCTGCTCGTTCGGGGTCATCGTAAAGGAGGCCCATCGCTTCAAAAAGTGCTGCCACAGATTCCAGCTGAGGTGGTTGCTGGATCTCTAATAGTCGATGCGCCCATTCTTGGGGTTCATCCAGTAGCAAAGAAATAATAAACCCCACCTTCACGGTTTCTGTCGCGAACGTACGTGGCTGGAGCCTAAAGTACAACAGGCAGGCATTACGAAATGCTCTGAACTTGGTGCGATTCCCACTGAATCGTTCTGGGACAGGAACATGAGGTTCTGGCATAAGTGTAGGTGTAGGTGCTGCTGGTCCGGCCAGGGTTTCAGTGGTACCACTGGCCGGAGCTGAGGGACTATGATCTTGGGGGGCCGAAATAGTGGTGGTTAGGGTCTGGATCCGACCATCCAGGTGATTATAGCCCTCCTCCAGCGCCCTTACCGCCTGAGTAAGAGCCGCCAGATGCTGGCACATATTTTCCAGGGGGGAAGGTCCTCTTCCAGGTTCCGTCATCTTTTGGCCGTTTGGTACTGTTATGCCGCCTGGCAGAGTCTCTAGCAGCCCACCGCACGGACGCTCCCAGGGCGCGGGGTCTAAGTCCCAGCCTGCTGTTCACCAGGGCCCCTGATGGTGGGGATGGACTTGGTGCAGACTGAAACCAGGTCGCGACCCCCGAGTGCGTCCTGCGGTGGTAGAGAATACTGACAGGGGAGTGCAGGAATGGAATCTACTTGGAAGAGGCAGACAGATACACAGGTCTGACCCAAACCGGATGGATGGATGGATGGATACGGTATGCGTGGTCAGACAGGCCGGTCGGTATTATGCGGGCAACAAGGTACAGAGGAGCGAGCTAAGAATGGTCAGGTCACAAGCCAGGTTCAGCAGGATGCGGGCAAATACAGTACCAGGGATCAGACAGAAGAGTAGTCAGGCAAGCCAGGGATCAAACAGGAGAGAGCAGGATCAGGAACAAGCAGAGGTCGGCAACGGAGTAAACAGCAACACAGGAACAGGATACAGGACACAGGATACAAGACCAAACGGCAACTAACATACCTGTTCCTGCGTTTAAATAGCCCGCCTCCCGCTGTCATTGGTGCCAGGCGCGCGTCCGTGATCCCGAGTGCGCATGCGCGAACCCCGCCGCTGCCATGCGCGGCCAGGTCCTACCGCCCGCCGGGTAGAGAGAGTGGGTGTTCTGCGCATGCGCCGCCCGACGCGATGCCGCAGAACACCTGGATCCTGACAGTTCAATACTTCTAGTCCTTGAACATGTGGGATAGCATTGCTGCATGCTTGCAGGAAGTCGCCATACTCTTGGAGCTTGAAGTGTTCTTTAGGACCTATTTTGGGCCAGTTTATCAACTTCTCTCTGAAAGCTCTTTGCACTAAGAAAGGATGACCATATCTTGCATTTAATTTTTCCCAAGCTTGCTTGTAGGCTTCTTCATCTTTCCTATAGAAGTTACCTTCAAGAACCTTTTTTGCTTCTCCGCCAGTATACCGCTGGAGATAGAATAACTTGTCCACTGGACGGGAGCAATGATCATTTCAAAACTTGCCTTCCATTCTATAAACTTCAGTACGTCTCCGGAGAATATAGTAGGTTCCGGAACAGGAAGTCTAGTGAGAAAGCTTCTCTGAGGTTTCGCCGGGTCAGCAGTTGCAACATTCTCATGACCACTGCCATGACATATGGGAGTTGAATTATCTGGTTCTCTTTTTCCTCTTGGTTCTGAATCAGGCGAGTCTCTCTTCTTTTCTCTCTGAGCAGGGATGGAAGGACTGTGACTTATTTCTTCACTACATGCTGGAGATTTCCTTCCATTTTCCTGGGCGTAAGGAAGATCGTAGCAGTCAGCTTGCCACTTAGTACTGATTTGGATCTATGACTACCCTGATTCGTATCCTCTTCGTGCACTCTGAGTCTGGCTTCTATAATCTTAACTTCCTTCTGCCTTTCCAGACTTTTCATTTCAGCTTCCATTTTATGGCGCTGAGCCTCCATTTTATGACGCTGGGCCTCCATTTCGGCTTCCATTTTATGGCGCTGAGCATCCATTTTATGGTGCTGAGCTTCCATTTCCTGGCGCTGAGCTTCCATTTCCTGGCGCTGAGCCTCAATGGCAGATTCCATCTCTACTTCTGCTCATTTGGCAGCGAGTTGTTCAGCTAATTCCTTTCTTTTGGCTGACGTACTTGAGAACTCTGTTATGTGGCTGGCGCTTCTGCTAGTGATGGAAGTCAGACTTGAGATTGTGGGTCCTCCTAAGGACCTAGCATAGTCTTTCATGAAGAGCTCATTCATTCCCTTTCGTACCTTGACTTCATCATACTTTGCTGCAGATGATAGTTCTCTCATAAGCTTCACTAAATCCCTAGTGACTGCGGTACATGTATCCATGTTTCTTACAATATCCTGGGAGGGTGTCAAGGACGCCCGCAAGTTGACATATGCTGTCATAAGCTCTGACTCAGAATCTTCTACTGTCTCTATCATTTCACTCAAATTCTCCTTTATGCTTTCTTGTTTTAGCTTTCTGTGAATGTCTTTGATGTATGCTTTCCACCTCTCATACATTCGGGCAAACTTATTTTCTTTTAGTGCTACCTCTTGCTCCAAATTTTCTAGCACCTTTTGGGTCGGTTTTCTGTCCCGTGATGAACGTCTTAGTTCACCTGTTTCAGCTATATTTGTTTGGGGCGAGACTACCGTTACATTGCACCTTTCAGATTCAGACAGGTTCTCTTGCTCTTCACCTTCTACCATATCTATCATTGCATCTGCTAACAGTGGGGTGGCAATGCTAGGCTCAGCCATTTCTGAATGCTATAACAATTAATATGAATAATAAGGACCTGTCACTTTAAATGCAATACTAACAAATGCAAGAATAAATGACTTTCACTTTACATGTAATAGCACCAAAACACAGGCAATAAATGACTTTCACTTTAAATACTTCAGAGTCATATACTATAACTGTCTCTTTTTATTAAAAGTCTGTATTCTCTTGAGCACAAAAATGTCTCTTGAAACCTATGTGCATAAGTGAGTAATAAAGGAAAGCTCTGACCTTAATTGGAAAGCAGGATACCGTGATCTGAAGGTTGCAGAAACAAATGTCAGTCTTAAAGGAGACTTTTCTTGATGCGTTGACTTTGCGATGCTCTGCGGTGACTTTGCGATGCTCTGCGGTGACTTGCGATGCTCTGCGGTGACTTTGCGATGCTCTGCGGTGACTTTGCGATGCTCTGCGTGAACTCTCTGGTTGCAACACGTGGTCTCTTGATGGATAGCGGTGCGGGCACTCTAGCTCTGGACTGTGGACCTCCCCCCATGCATCTCTTTCTCTCTCTAGGGGTGCAGGAGGTTTGGCGCTCTTTCTCTGACTGTCTTGCCTTTGCCGTTATACCACTTTAAGAGTCATCTGCAGTCTGACTAATGCGCACGTACTATGGACTGTACTGTTGTTCCGCTGAGGTGTCTCCGCGTGGCGGTATATGCTGGCGCTCTGTTTCTCTAGTGTACTCTTTGCTGTGCAAGTTGAGGAGCGCTGTTGCTTGACCTCTGAGGGTAATAGTTCCACTGTGGCAGGCGCAGCACTTGTAGTGCCTTGTGCGCTGTGGCATCAGAAAAATTATGCAATTGCTGTTTCTTTGTTTGATAGACTGACTTTACTCTGTAATTCCTCCAATGCCGCTCTATGGATGCAGTAGGTTTAAAGAGCACACCGAATACTTTAGTTAACTTCTTTAATAACTTCAATCTTCTTCATATAACACTGCTTACAATTAGAGATGAGCGAATTATTCAAAAATTCGATTCGGCTGATTCGCCGAATTTGAGGAAGAAATTCGATTCGATGCGAATTTATTCGCTACGAATTTAACTTATAAAAAGGGTTTCTAGGCTTCAGAGAGCCTTTAAATTAGTGCAGAACACTGTACCTTTAATTTAAATGCCCTTGGAGATGAGGAAGGAGAAGGAGAAGGATGAGAAGAAGGAGAAGGATGAGAAGTAGGAGAAGGAGAAGGATGAGAAGAAGGAGAAGGATGAGAAGAAGGAGAAGGATGAGAAGAAGGAGAAGGAGAAGGATGAGAAGAAGGAGAAGGATGAGAAGAAGGAGAAGGATGAGAAGAAGGAGAAGGAGAAGGATGAGAAGAAGGATAAGGATGAGAAGAAGGAGAAGGAGAAGGATGAGAAGAAGGAGAAGGATGAGAAGAAGGAGAAGGATGAGAAGAAGGAGAAGGATGAGAAGAAGGATGAGAAGAAGGAGAAAGATGAGAAGAAGAAGGATGAGAAGAAGAAGAAGGATGAGAAGAAGAAGAAGGATGAGAAGAAGAAGAAGGATGAGAAGAAGAAGAAGGATGAGAAGAAGAAGAAGGATGAGAAGAAGGAGAAGGATGAGAAGAAGAAGAAGGATGAGAAGAAGGAGAAGGATGAGAAGAAGAAGAAGGATGAGAAGAAGAAGAAGGATGAGAAGAAGGAGAATTCCAAGCCGGCAAAAAGTGTATCTGCAGAGCTCCGCTATTTCTTAGCGGAGCTCTGCAGATACACTTAGCGGAGCTCTGCAGATACACTTTTTGCCGGCTTGGAATTCTTCTTATTTTCATCCTACTTCTTCTTCTTCATCCTCATCCTCATCCTCTTCTTCTTCTTCTGAGGATGAGGAAGAAGAAGAAGAAGAAGTAGGATGAAAATAAGAAGAATTCCAAACCGGCAAAAAGTGTATCTGCAGAGCTCCGCTAAGTGTATCTGCAGAGCTCCTCTATTTCTGACAGTTCTCTGACATTCACATTTACAGCGGTTGAAACATTGTATCTATTTGTTTCCATAAATGGAAACAAATAGATACAATGTTTCAACAGCTGAGCTCTGCAGATACACTTAGCGGAGCTCTGCAGATACACTTTTTGCCGGCTTGGAATTCTTCTTATTTTCATCCTACTTCTTCTTCATCCTCATCCTCATCCTCAGAAGAAGAAGAAGAGGATGAGGATGAGGATGAAGAGGAAGAAGAAGAAGTAGGATGAAAATAAGAAGAATTCCAAGCCGGCAAAAAGTGTATCTGCAGAGCTCCTCTATTCTGCAGATACACTTAGAGGAGCCCTGCAGATACACTTTTTGCCGGCTTGGAATTCTTCTTATTTTCATCCTACTTCTTCTTCTTCTTTATCCTCATCCTCATCCTCAGAAGAAGAGGATGAGGATCAAGAAGAAGAAGAAGAAGAAGTAGGATGAAAATAAGAAGAATTCCAAGCCGGCAAAAAGTGTATCTGCAGAGCTCCGCTAAGTGTATCTGCAGAGCTCCGCTATTTCTGACAGTTCTCTGACATTCACTCCATACAGCGGTTGAAACATTGTATCTATTTGTTTCCATAAATGGAAACAAATAGATACAATGTTTCAACCGCTGTATGGAGTGAATGTCAGAGAACTGTCAGAAATAGGCTATTTCTGACAGTTCTCTGACATTCACTCCTCAACCACTGTATGGAGTATTGAATGTCAGAGAACTGTCAGAAATAGCCTATTTCTGACAGTTCTCTGACATTCACTCCATACAGCGGTTGAAACATTGTATCTATTTGTTTCCATAAATGGAAACAAATAGATACAATGTTTCAACCGCTGAGCTCTGCAGATACACTTAGCGGAGCTCTGCAGATACACTTAGCGGAGCTCTGCAGATACACTTTTTGCCGGCTTGGAATTCTTGTTATTTTCATCCTACTTCTTCTTCTTCTTCTTCTTCATCCTCATCCTCAGAAGAAGAAGAAGAAGAGGATGAGGATGAAGAGGAAGAAGAAGAAGAAGTAGGATGAAAATAAGAAGAATTCCAACCCGGCAAAAAGTGTGTCTGCAGAGCTCCTCTATTCTGCAGATACACTTAGAGGAGCTCTGCAGATACACTTTTTGCCGGCTTTGAATTCTTCTTATTTTCATCCTACTTCTTCTTCTTCTTCTTCTTCTTCTTCATCCTCATCCTCAGAAGAAGAAGAAGAGGATGAGGATGAAGAAGAAGAAGAAGTAGGATGAAAATAAGAAGAATTCCAAGCCGGCAAAAAGTGTATCTGCAGAGCTCCTCTATTTCTGACAGTTCTATGTCAGAGAACTGTCAGAAATAGAGGAGCTCTGCAGATACACTTTTTGCCGGCTTGGAATTCTTCTTATTTTCATCCTACTTCTTCTTCTTCTTCTTCATCCTCATCCTCATCCTCTTCTTCTTCTTCCGAGGATGAGGATGAGGATGAAGAAGAAGAAGAAGAAGAAGAAGTAGGATGAAAATAAGAAGAATTCCAAACCGGCACAAAGTGTATCTGCAGAGCTCCTCTAAGTGTATCTGCAGAATAGAGGAGCTCTGCAGATACACTTTTTGCCGGCTTGGAATTCTTCTTATTTTCATCCTACTTCTTCTTCTTCTTCTTCTTCATCCTCATACTCATCCTCAGAAGAAGAAGCAGAGGATGAGGATGAAGAAGAAGAAGAAGTAGGATGAAAAGAAGAATGAAAGGAAGAAGAAGAATGAAAAGAAGAAGAAGAAGAATGAAAAGAAGAATGAGAAGAATGAAAAGATTCTTCTTCTTCTTCTTTTCATTCTTCTTTTCATTCTTCTTCTTCTTTTCATTCTTCTTCTTCTTCTTTTCATTCTTCTTTTCATTCTTCTCATTCTTCTTTTCATTCTTCTCATTCTTCTTCTCATTCTTCTTTTCATTCTTCTTCTCATTCTTCTTTTCATTCTTCTTCTTCTTTTCATTCTTCTTCTCATTCTTCTTTTCATTCTTCTTCTTTTCATTCTTCTTTTCATTCTTCTTCTTCTTTTCATTCTTCTTCTCATTCTTCTTTTCATTCTTCTTCTTTTCATTCTTCTTTTCATTCATTCTTCTTCTTCTTTTCATTCTTCTTCTTCTTCTTTTCATTCTTCTTATTCTTCTTTTCATTCTTCTCATTCTTCTTCTCATTCTTCTTTTCATTCTTCTTCTCATTCTTCTTTTCATTCTTCTTCTTCTTTTCATTCTTCTTTTCATTCTTCTCATTCTTCTTTTCATTCTTCTTTTCATTCTTCTTATCATTCTTCTTCTTCTTTTCATTCTTCTTTTCATTCTTCTTCTCATTCTTCTTTTCATGAAGAAGAAAAGAAGAATGAGAAGAATGAAAAGAAGAATGAAAAGAAGAAGAAGAAGAAGAATGAAAAGAAGAATGAGAAGAATGAAAAGAAGAATGAGAAGAATGAAAAGAAGAATGGAAAGAAGAAGAAGAAGAATGAAAAGAATGAAAAGAAGAATGAAAAGAAGAAGATAAATGAAAAGAAGAAGAAGAATGAAAAGAAGAATGAAAAGAAGAAGAAGAATGAAAAGAAGAAGAAGAAGAATGAAAAGAAGAAGAAGAATGAAAAGAAGAATGAAAAGAAGAATGAAAAGATTCTTCTTCTTCTTCTTTTCATTCTTCTTTTCATTCTTCTTCTTCTTTTCATTCTTCTTCTTCTTCTTTTCATTCTTCTTTTCATTCTTCTCATTCTTCTTTTCATTCTTCTCATTCTTCTTCTCATTTTTCTTTTCATTCTTCTTCTCATTCTTCTTTTCATTCTTCTTCTTTTCATTCTTCTTTTCATTCTTCTCATTCTTCTTTTCATTCTTCTTCTCATTCTTCTTTTCATTCTTCTTCTTCTTTTCATTCTTCTTTTCATTCATCTTCTCATTCTTCTTTTCATGAAGAAGAAAAGAAGAATGAGAAGAATGAAAAGAAGAATGAAAAGAAGAAGAATGAAAAGAAGAATGAGAAGAAGAATGAAAAGAAGAATGAGAAGAATGAAAAGAAGAATGAGAAGAATGCAAAGAAGAAGAAGGATGAAAAGAAGAATGAAAAGAAGAAGAAGAATGAAAAGAAGAAGAAGAATGAAAAGAAGAAGAAGAAGAATGAAAAGAAGAATGAGAAGAATGAAAAGAAGAATGAAAAGAAGAAGAAGAATGAAAAGAAGAAGAAGAAGAATGAAAAGAAGAATGAAAAGAAGAATGAAAAGATTCTTCTTCTTTTCATTCTTCTTTTCATTCTTCTTCTTCTTTTCATTCTTCTTCTTCTTCTTTTCATTCATCTTTTCATTCTTCTTTTCATTCTTCTCATTCTTCTTTTCATTCTTCTCATTCTTCTTCTCATTCTTCTTTTCATTCTTCTCATTCTTCTTTTCATTCTTCTCATTCTCCTTTTCATTCTTCTTTTCATTATTCTTCTCATTCTTCTTTTCATTCTTCTTCTTTTCATTCTTCTTTTCATTCATTCTTCTTCTTCTTTTCATTCTTCTTCTTTTCATTCTTCTTTTCATTCTTCTCATTCTTCTTTTCATTCTTCTCATTCTTCTTCTCATTCTTCTTTTCATTCTTCTTCTTCTTTTAATTCTTCTTTTCATTCTTCTCATTCTTCTTTTCATACTTCTTTTCATTCTTCTTCTCATTCTTCTTCTTCTTTTCATTCTTCTTTTCATTCTTCTTCTCATTCTTCTTTTCATGAAGAAGAAAAGAAGAATGAAAAGAAGAATGAAAAGAATGAAAAGAAGAATGAGAAGAAGAATGAAAAGAAGAATGAGAAGAATGAAAAGAAGAATGAAAAGAAGAATGAGAAGAAGAATGAAAAGAAGAGGAAGAATGAAAAGAAGAATGAAAAGAAGAAGAAGAAGAATGAAAAGAAGAAGAAGAAGAAGAATGAAAAGAAGAAAGAAAAGAAGAAGAAGAATGAAAAGAAGAAGAAGAAGAATGAAAAGAAGAATGAAAAGAAGAAGAATGAAAAGAAGAAGAAGAAGAATGAAAAGAAGAATGAGAAGAATGAAAAGATTCTTCTTCTTCTTCTTTTCATTCTTCTTTTCATTCTTCTTCTTCTTTTCATTCTTCTTCTTCTTTTCATTCTTCTTTTCATTCTTCTCATTCTTCTTTTCATTCTTCTCATTCTTCTTCTCATTCTTCTTTTCATTCTTCTTCTCATTCTTCTTTTCATTCTTCTTCTTCTTTTCATTCATCTTCTCATTCTTCTTTTCATGAAGAAGAAAAGAAGAATGAGAAGAATGAAAAGAAGAATGAAAAGAAGAAGAATGAAAAGAAGAATGAGAAGAAGAATGAAAAGAAGAATGAGAAGAATGAAAAGAAGAATGAGAAGAATGAAAAGAAGAATGCAAAGAAGAAGAAGGATGAAAAGAAGAATGAAAAGAAGAAGAATGAAAAGAAGAAGAAGAATGAAAAGAAGAAGAAGAAGAATGAAAAGAAGAATGAGAAGAATGAAAAGAAGAATGAAAAGAAGAAGAAGAATGAAAAGAAGAAGAAGAAGAATGAAAAGAAGAATGAAAAGAAGAATGAAAAGATTCTTCTTCTTTTCATTCTTCTTTTCATTCTTCTTCTTCTTTTCATTCTTCTTCTTCTTCTTCTTTTCATTCATCTTTTCATTCTTCTTTTCATTCTTCTCATTCTTCTTTTCATTCTTCTCATTCTTCTTCTCATTCTTCTTTTCATTCTTCTCATTCTTCTTTTCATTCTTCTCATTCTCCTTTTCATTCTTCTTTTCATTATTCTTCTCATTCTTCTTTTCATTCTTCTTCTTTTCATTCTTCTTTTCATTCATTCTTCTTCTTCTTTTCATTCTTCTTCTTTTCATTCTTCTTTTCATTCTTCTCATTCTTCTTTTCATTCTTCTCATTCTTCTTCTCATTCTTCTTTTCATTCTTCTTCTCATTCTTCTTTTCATTCTTCTTCTTCTTTTAATTCTTCTTTTCATTCTTCTCATTCTTCTTTTCATAATTCTTTTCATTCTTCTTCTCATTCTTCTTCTTCTTTTCATTCTTCTTTTCATTCTTCTTCTCATTCTTCTTTTCATGAAGAAGAAAAGAAGAATGAAAAGAAGAATGAAAAGAATGAAAAGAAGAATGAGAAGAAGAATGAAAAGAAGAATGAGAAGAATGAAAAGAAGAATGAAAAGAAGAATGAGAAGAAGAATGAAAAGAAGAGGAAGAATGAAAAGAAGAATGAAAAGAAGAAGAAGAAGAATGAAAAGAAGAAGAAGAAGAAGAATGAAAAGAAGAAAGAAAAGAAGAAGAAGAATGAAAAGAAGAAGAAGAAGAATGAAAAGAAGAATGAAAAGAAGAAGAATGAAAAGAAGAAGAAGAAGAATGAAAAGAAGAATGAGAAGAATGAAAAGATTCTTCTTCTTCTTCTTTTCATTCTTCTTTTCATTCTTCTTCTTCTTTTCATTCTTCTTCTTCTTTTCATTCTTCTCATTCTTCTTCTCATTCTTCTTTTCATTCTTCTTCTCATTCTTCTTTTCATTCTTCTTCTTCTTTTCATTCTTCTTCTCATTCTTCTTTTCATTCTTCTTCTTCTTTTCATTCTTCTTTTCATTCTTCTTCTCATTCTTCTTTTCATGAAGAAGAAAAGAAGAATGAGAAGAATGAAAAGAAGAATGAAAAGAAGAAGAATGAAAAGAAGAATGAGAAGAAGAATGAAAAGAAGAATGAAAATAAGAATGAGAAGAATGAAAAGAAGAATGAGAAGAATGAAAAGAAGAATGAAAAGAAGAAGAAGAAGAATGAAAAGAAGAAGAAGAATGAAAAGAAGAATGAAAAGAAGAAGAAGAAGAATGAAAAGAAGAAGAATGAAAAGAAGAATGAAAAGAAGAAGAAGAATGAAAAGAAGAAGAAGAAGAATGAAAAGAAGAATGAGAAGAATGAAAAGAAGAAGAAGAATGAAAAGAAGAATGAAAAGAAGAAGAAGAATGAAAAGAAGAAGAAGAAGAATGAAAAGAAGAAGAAGAATGAAAAGAAGAAGAAGAATGAAAAGAATAATGAAAAGAAGAATGAGAAGAATGAAAAGATTCTTCTTCTTCTTCTTCTTTTCATTCTTCTTTTCATTCTTCTTCTTCTTCTTTTCATTCTTCTTTTCATTCTTCTCATTCTTCTTTTCATTCTTCTCATTCTTCTTCTCATTCTTCTTTTCATTCTTCTTCTCATTCTTCTTCTCATTCTTCTTCTTCTTTTCATTCTTCTTTTCATTCTTCTCATTCTTCTTTTCATTCTTCTTCTCATTCTTCTTTTCATGAAGAAGAAAAGAAGAATGAGAAGAATGAAAAGAAGAAGAAGAATGAAAAGAAGAATGAGAAGAAGAATAAAAAGAAGAATGAAAAGAAGAATGAGAAGAATGAAAAGAAGAATGAAAAGAAGAAGTATTCCAGTACAGCAAAAAGTGTATCTGCAGAGAGCTCCGCTATTTCTGACAGTTCTCTGACAGTTCCTTCACATTTACAGCGGTTGAAACATTGTATCTGTTTCCGAATAAAAACATCTGTATCCTAAATGGAAACAAATAGATACAATGTTTCAACCGCTGTACATGTGAAGGAACTGTCAGAGAACTGTCAGAAATAGCGGAGCTCTCTGCAGGGACACTTTTGCCGGCTGATCGGGAAAAATCCGATTCGCGCACCCGAAGTATGCTAATATTCGGATTCGACGCAAATCAAATTTTTCCTGAAATTCGAAACGAATTCCACTTCGCCTGGTTCGATTCGCTCATCTCTACTTACAATGACTTGTTTCTTTCATATTACAATGGTTTAATTCGTATTACATTGGGTTGATTCAATAGCTTATCTCAATAGAATCGATAGCTTATGTTGTTAGATTAATTCGTTAAATTCGTAAATTCGATAGGTTCGGTAGATTGTATCGATTATGATTACTCTACAGTGACTTGATTCGGTGGAACTACAAGTAAACACACACAACAGTTTTTAGACACAGATCTACCTGCACTGTTAAACCATAGAGGAACACACAAGTGCATTAAATACCTATTTGGCCTTCTCTCCCTCCATGGAGCTTCTCTGATTGGAACTTTGTCTGTTTCCTCCTCTGTCTGGTGAGCATGTGTCTCTAGAAAATTCTAACAGGAAGTTTTACACAGGCATAAATGTGAAACTGGCTGGGATTGGTTAAGGCTCTGTACAGTGTGAGGCTCTCTGTGATTGGCTCACCTTATACTAACTCTTAAAGGCATATTTTCCTTTTCTGATTCTGCTAACACAATTAATATAAAAATGTCATATAACAATCAAAGACATAAATTACAGCAATGATTCTGCTTTTGGCTTTAACATATACACATATACACTGTACTGAGGTTATTGGCAGGTTTGGTATACACATATGTGAACCATATTAGCAACTTAGGACTGGTCTTAGCTGGCCAGCTACACTGGGCACCCTGGCTGCCATTGTGCTATATGCTGGGTGTTCTTTGCGTTCCTGTGCCTTTAAGAGGGGTGGGCTCCCTGATGAGCACCTGCCCTAGTTCTATCCATTAACTACATGTGCCTCTACTATGGGGACTCAAATTTGTAGAGTTAGGACCACAGAATATCAGGGTGCCGTGATGGGGCTCTGTGGCTTACGTATGTATTTGCAAATATGTGCTAACTAAACCCCTGTTTTTAAATGCATACTGTTAGACAGGTTAACCACTTGCCTATCGGGCACTTATACCCCCTTCTTTACCAGGCCAATTTTCAGCTTTCAGCGCTGTCGCACTTTGATTGACAATTGCGCGGTCATGCAAGATTGTACCCATATGAAATTTTTACCATTTTTGTCTGACAAATAGAGATTTCTTTTGGTGGTATTTAATCGCCGCTGGGCGCTTTACTTTTTGCACTATAAGCAAAAAAATAGCAAAAAATTTGAAAAAAAAAAAAGTTTCTTTGTTTCTATTATAAAATTTTTCAAACAGGTAATTTTTCTCCTTCACTGATGTGCGTTGATGAGACAGCACTGATGGGCACTGATAGGTGGCACTGATGGGCACTGATAGGCGGCACTGAATGAAGGGCACTGATAGGCAGCACTAATGAGGTGGCACGGATAGGTGGCACTGATAGGCAGCACTAATGAGGCGTCATGGATAGGTGGCACTGATAGGCGACACTGATGATGGGTACTGATAGACAGCACTGATAGGTGGCACTGACTGGCATCACTGCTGGGCACTGACTGGTGGCACTGCTGGGCACTGACTGGCACAACCGCTGGGGACTGACTGGTGCCACTGACTGGCAGCACTGCTGGGCTGCACTGATGGGCACTGGTGGGCACAGGTGGGTGGCACTGGTGGGCACAGATGGGTGGGCACAGGTGGGTGGCACTGCTGGGCACAGGTAAGTGGCACTTCTGGGCACACTTGTGTGACACTGCTGGGTGGCACAGGTGGGTGCACTGCTGGGCACAGGTGGATGCACTGCTGGGCACAGGTGGGCAGAGCTAGTGGGCGCACTGCTGGGCACAGGTGGGCGGAACTTGCGGGTGGCACTGCTGGGCACTGATCATCAGGGCATTGATCATCAGTGCCCTGATGATCGGTGCCGATCCCTGCTCTGACAACTGCCGGTTCTCGGCAGTACTTTCCTCACAATCTGACAGCGTGAGGAAAGTGCAGCCGAGAACTGGCAATTGCATTTCCCGGTGATCAGCGTGTCATTGGACACGGCTGATCACGTGGTAAAAGGCCGCTGTGATTGGCCTTTTACCACATCACGTGATCAGCTGTGTCCATAGGACACAACGATCACGGAGATCACCGGGTGCGCGCCCCCATGGGCGCGCAGGAGAGCGCGTTCTGGGAGGACATCATATGATGCTAATTAGCTGCAAGATTGCTTTAACAAGCAGCGGGAGAAGATGCCCCCCTCCCCCTCTGCCTTCCGCGGACTTCTTGGGCAGTCCTGTGTCACCGGGGAAACCTGAGAATGCAGCCGGTGTTTTCTGCCAGCTGACCATAGAGCTGATTGGAGACCGGAATGGTGCCAATCATCTCTATAGTCTAAGAAATCGGAAGCTACGAGCAATTCATCACTTCCGTTTCACAGGATATAAACAGCGCCATTTGTAAATTGGGAAAGTATCTGATCACGCTGATTTTGGTGAGATTAGATAATGTAAGAGCAGAGGAGATATCTAGAGTCTGATAGACCCCAGATTTCTCAAAAAAGAATATATGACAATGCCCATTGAAATTATAGGGAATTTTTTTCACTGCAGGAGCAAATTGGATCATGCTTTGCTGGGGTTTTTTTGCCTTCCTCTGGATCAACTGTGGGTATAGGATTATAACTTTTTTTTTTTTAATGGTTGAACTGGATGGACTTTTGTCTTTTTTCAGCCAGACTAACTATGTAACTATGTACAGTAACTATTTGAATTCCCTGTGATAGCATTAAAAGTGCTAAAAAAGAAAAATGAAAGGGACAGTGTAAAAATAATGTAAAAAAATCAAAATAACTTAAAAAAAAAAAGTACCCTCACCCCCTGCGCGCGCATGCACCTGCGTGCACGAGCGTTGACCCCTTGCCTGTCTGTAAACAGCGGTTGCACCATACATGTGAGGTATCTCCACGAACGCCATATCAAGGGCAGTAATTCTAGCACTAGACATCCTCTGTAAATCTAAAATAGTATCTTGTAAAGGCTTTTAAAGCGTTGCCTATGGATGTTAAAAATGTATGCGGTTTGTCGCCATTGCACGGGGCATGTGCAGTTTTAAAGCATGTCATGTTCAGTATCTATTTACTCAGCATAGCATCATCTTTTATATTTTACCAAATAATTTGCCAATATATTTTTATTATATTATTATTATTATAGTGTTTGTGTGTATTAAAATTTAAAGTGTATTTTTTCCAAACAAATTGTGCTTGAAAAATCGCTGCATGAGTACTATGTGATATAAAAAATTTGCAGCACCCCACATTTTGTTCATAGGGTGTCTGCTTTAAAAAAAATATAATGTTTGGGGATTCAAAGTAATTTCCTAGCAAAAATACAGATTTTTTTCATGTGAACAAAAAATGTCAGAAAAGGCTTGGTCTTCAGGTGGTTAGAAGACTGAGTGATGTGTGGAATAAATTTCTAATACTGGGCATAAAATGCTCCCACCCCCCAAAATGACCCCTTTTTGGAAATAGACTGCCCAAACTATTTGCCAAGAGGCATGTTGAGTCAATAGAATAATTTAATTTATTTTTTTACCACAAGTTTTTGGAAAATGACAAAAAAAATGTTTTTACACAAAATTGTCAATGTATTGCTCAAACATGCCATGGATATACTGTATGTGGAATTACTCCCCAAAATACATTCTGTTACTTATCCTGAGAATGGGGATACCACATTTGAGAGACTTTTTGGCAGTCTAGCCAAGTACAGGATCCCAAAATCCAATAACCATCTTCAGGCTTTTAAAGGGCTTTATTTCCTCATTACGCTTTCTGACGACCTATCACAGTTTCGGAGGCCCTGAAATGCCAATATAGCACCAAACCCCCTCCAAATGACCCATTTTTGGAAAGTAGACACTCCAAGGAATTTGATAAGAAGCATAATGAGTATTTTGCAGATCTAGTTTGTTGCCACAAGTTTTTGGAAAATAAAGAAAGAAAACAAAAACATATTTTTTCTTTTCTTTTTTTATATTTCAAAACCTTATGAGAAAAAACGAGATCTGCAAAATACTCATCATGCCTCTTTTTAAATTCCTTGGGGTGTCTACTTTCCAAAAATACTTTATTTGGGGGGTTTGGTGCTATCCTGGCATTTCAGGGCCTCCGAAACTGTGATAGGTAGTGAGGAAGTGAAATGAGGAAGTTACGCACCTTCAGGCTTTCAAAGTGGTCATTGGATTTCAGGCTCCTGTATGTAGCTAGGCTCCTAAAAAGTCTCACATATGTGGTATACCCATACTCGGTAGAAGTAGCAGAATGTATTTTGGGGTGTAATTCCATATATACCCATGGCTTTTGTGAGCAATATATCATTTAAGTGACAACTTTGTGTAAAAAAAAAAACAAAAAAACATTTTGTCATCTTCCAAAAACTTGTGGATAAAAAATAAATCTTCCATGGACTCAATATGCCTCTCAGCAGATAGCTGAGGGTAAAATCCAAATAAGAATAAGTCTGTGGGTATATGGTAAGATGAATCCAGAAGTGAGCAGAGATCAGTATGCTGGTGCTCTGAAGGAATGATAAGATTGCGCGCTTACCAGATGCGCATAGGGTATACGCATTAATATATCCACCTCAGGACACTTAGGGTATGAGGTACGGTAGGTGTATGAAGATCATCCTTCAAGGAATAGGCAGCAAGCGGTCAATGGGTGAGGTCTGCTTAATCCAGAGGTCCCCTTTAGGATGGATAGAGTCAGCCACCTGGTTACAGGGATTCCCTTCCTCTGGATGCTGGATCAATCTGGAAATCTCCACTGGCTCTGAAACTTAATGGCTCCATAAAGAAGCCATAAAAAAGGTGCCCATAGTGTAGTATTTCCTTGTAATTTTATTTAATGAAAATAGTAGTACAGTAGTAAAAGCAAGGTACACTGACCATTCATTAAGATGGCCGCCGGACCAGCATGTGGCTCCTGCGATGTGATGTCACAGCGTGTTGATCCCCTTAGGCCTTTCGTGCCAAGCACATCCTCAGAGGGGAGATCAACATTCCTATGACTAATGCGCTCCGTGTCGCTGCCAGTTTGTCGAAGGGTGATTAGTGTGCATGCGCGTTCACATCAACACCATTTTGTTGTGCATCAAGAGTCACAGCAAAGTTATTATACTGTGCTGGACACTGGTGTTGTATAAAAACCGGCAAACTGTGTATAGTTACACATTAAAATCTCAACAAAGGTGCTTATTAGACCTATGTCCCTGTTAAGGGAGCTAAAACAGAGAAGAAAATTAAGAAAAGAAAAATATAAAAAAAACGATGTAAACCGATCAATCTATGTTTACAACATATTAAAGGGGTAGTAATAAAAAGTTATAATCCAGTAGGATAAGATTATTGCTCAAAATAAATATAATTATATCTCGTAGGAAGTAATCACTATGCTACCCTTGATGATGTATAAGCAATATAATATGTATTAAAAATAACTCTTTAAAATGGATATTATATAAAAGGTGCAATTGCTACCCAGTATGTAAAAAAGGCCAGTGTCTGAAAAGGTAAGTAAAAGAGCCATGTCAAAATATGCGTTAAGAAAACATGTTAAAACTGTATAAATGCCAAATAAATACTGTATCAAATAAAAATCCAGAATAAAATATGTATCCAACAAGATAGAATAGGATATGCATGAATCCAAAAAATTTTGTCAATCATAAAATCCTCTGTAATAAACACATAATAATATATAATAAGTACATAAAGTGATATCATATGCTCCATAAAATGAACTAAAATTATAGAATAGAATAAACAAGAAATATAAAATTCATACGGAGGAACTAAAATCGGTGAAAATTCTAAAGATATTCCTAAAACCAAATTCATTTAAGAAACAGACCAGTATTCAAACCCTTAATAACATTAACTGTTGTCTGTAAAGCAGTTCAAATCAACCTCTACATTGTGTCCCCTGGGGTACAAGGTATCTAGTTCATAAACCCACTTTGTCTCCAATTGTGAGACCGCCAGTTTTTTGTATATACCTCTCCAGTGTAGGGTGACAACGACTATCCCCACAATTCTAAGGGAGGTGGGGTCTCTGTTATGGTACAATCTGTAATGCTTAGACAACGAGTGCTCTTTAAAGCCTTGTTTAATGTTGTAGACATGCTCACGAAGGCGGTCTCTGTGTCTCCTCATTGTACGTCCCACGTATTGTTTGTTGCAGGGACATTCGAGCATGTAGACCACATGTCTACTGTTACAGCAGATACAATTCTTTATTTTGTATGATCTACCTGTAGTATTAGAGGTGAATGATTCTATTTTCCGTTTTCTGATGTTATTACAATTACATATAACCCATCTGTTACATGGATGGAAACCATTTTAATTAGCAAACATTGAAATAGTTTTTGGTGGGTCTACGATATTAGGCACTAAATGATGTCTAATGGCTGTAGCCTTCCGAAAAATTATTTCTGGTTTCACAGGTAAAATGTTTGAAAGTATCGGGTCTGTTTTTAAAATATCCCAGTTCTTTTTGATGATCCCACTAATAGCCTTATGCCGCATTGAATAAGTGGTAAGAAAAGGACAGACACGGGTTTGTGCCGTTCTTACCGTATTAGTCAGCATTTCATTTCTATCTAAGTCAGCCACGGCATTCAGAGTGTTATTTAGAGTAATCTCGTTGTAGCCTTTCTCTAGAAATCTCTTTTTGAGAATCAAGGCTTGTGAGTGATAATCAGCTATATTTGTGCAATTTCTATGGATTCTCATGAATTGACCCTTTGGAATATTCGCTAGCAATGATGGGTGGTGGCAGCTATCCACAGGAATATATCTATTGCAGTCTGTTTTTTTTAAAAAAGATTTAGCAGTGATTTTCCCATTATAGTTCATTAGGGTAAGGTCCAGGAAATTAATCTCTAGTTTACTAAAAGTATAAGTCAGGCTAATATTAAGATCATTGTTATTTAAAGTGCTGAAAAAATTAGTCAAAGATTGCTCATCTCCGTTCCAAAAAAGAAGGATATTGTCTATATATCTTTTGTATTGTAACAGTTCTGGCCACTCCCTTGCATAGATAAGGTCTTCCTCCCAGTAAGCCTTAAAGAGATTTGCTAGGCTTGGGGCAAATTTGGCCCCCATGGCCACTCCTTTAATTTGCAAGTAGTATTCCTTGTTGAACCAGAAGTAGTTTTTGTTCATTGCAAACTCTAGGAGATTTAAAATGAAATATTTTTGTGCCGTGGGTAAAGTGCTGTAGTGCATAAGGAAAAAAATCTGCAGCTTCCATGCCATCTTTATGATTAATATTGGTATAGAGGGAAGCCACATTGGCTGTAACAAGATATGTGGCTGATAAGGTGACATCCTTCACTACATTTAAAACGTATTTTGTATCCCGAAGATAAGAAGGTGTCTGTATTACAAGTGGCTGAGAAAATGATCGATATATTCACCAATTTTTGAACACAAAGAACCTATGCCACTGACAATTGGTCTGCCTGAAGGTTTGATCGGGTCTTTGTGAATCTTAGGTAAAATATAGAATACAGGTAGTTTCGGTGCAACTGGACATAAAAACGCTTTTTCTTTTTTGTTTAAAATCTTATTTTCAAAACCAAGTTTAATAATATGATTAAGAGAGAGTAAAACCTGGAAGTGGGTCCTTGGGGAGGACAGAATAAGTGGTTTTATCACTTAAAATATTAAGTACCTCTGAAATCACTCTTATTGGGGATAACTACCCCTCCTCCCTTATCCGCAGGTCTAATAACCAAATTTTTCCTCTCAAGGAGAGACTTTATAGCCTTGTTAGTGCCCGAACTGTCATATGGCTGCTTAATTGTATTGGTGGCCAATTCCTTCAAGACTTTTTCCTTGAATAGATTGATATATGAGTGAGAATGCGGAGGGGGTTAAAGGTCGAGGCATTGCGGAGATTAGAGTGAACAAAATAATTAGAGGTAGTATTAGCAGTAATAGGGTTGCTGGCAAAGTGCCTTTTTAGTGATAACTGTCTCGTGAACTTATGCACATCGATATAAGCTTGAAATTTGTTAAATTAAGTTCTTCCTTAGTGAGTTCCCCATTACTCAGGTTAAAGATACCTTTGCCTGCTAAATCCTTTGTTTCTTTGTTGTGTCTATTAATTCGTCTGCCTCCTCTCTTTCCCCTATAGTGTCGCTTCTCTTTCGTACCCTTCCCTCCCCTAAAAAACGCATTTGGGTGTCATCATTTTGATTAAACTGTATGTTCCTCCTTGGGGTGGACGGGGGGCTCTGTGAGCTTGGGGTTGAGGTCTATTTTGTGGACCTCTTCATTGAAGTCTATAATAGGTTTGTGGTGTCCCTCTTTTAATCCTGTGGAAGGTTGATATGGGGTATGGTAGGGTTGGTAAGATGTGGGTCCAGAATGTGTAGTATACTGTTGAGACCTATTATTCTGGTAACTGGATGTGTAATTCCTATTGTATGTGGTATTTCTACCTGGGTGCCAACGATGGTCCCTTGAACCGATGTTTTCATCCTGAAAGTCATGTAGGGGTTCTGTCAGGGCAGGGCTGAGGAACGGACAGGTAGGCCTAGTGGCAGGGTAACGCACTGGCTGATGACAACCACCACCAACAGACCGAAGTCCTTCAGGGCGCGGAGTCTAAGTCCCAGGCTGCCCTTCACCAGGGCCCCTGATGGTGGGGATGGACTTGACGCAGCCAGGAACCAGGTCGCGGCCCCTGAGACACCCCGACTGCGGTAATGGCCGCCGCCAATGGCGTGTAGCTGGTGAGAATGACAATAACGTAGTCAGGCAAGCGACAACAACGGGACAAAACGGTACAGAACAGTAGACAGAGAATAACAGGTCACGGGCCGGGTTCAGCAACGGAAGGTCAGATCGAAGGAAAACACCGAGAATGGTCTAGTCACAAGCCGAGTCAAATACCAGAAGAGTCACGAGCGTATACACAGAGCTGTAGCAAGACAAAGACACAAGACACAAGTGCAAAGAGCATGTGCGGATCACAGGCTTATATGTACTCAGCCACACCCCTCTGGGGGATGGACCTCAGAGACCTGAAGGCATAAAAGATTCCCACCATGCTCAGCAGAAATCCAAGATGGATGCCAGCACATGGAGTAACATAACCTCTGGGAAAAGGTAGGACCTTGACAGGTTCAAACCTATTTGAAACAGGTACATTAAACTTTTGCCTGTGACTGGCATTTCTAATTGGTTTGGCTGGTGACCTATAATATCCATTAGAGGGATGGGTAATGTGATAGGGAGGATGAAAATTATGTTTGTGTTTGAGAGGTATGGGAAAAGAGATAGGAGCTTGAGGTTATTCACTGGATTTCTACCATTTAAAAACTACTTGATCTTGATAATCCTTCACATCTCTGTTATACTTTTTTCATCTTTTTAATCTTTTGCTCCCTTTCAGTAATTTCCATATGAATCTTTAGTTTATCAGATTCTTTATTATAATCATCCTTCCCCCTAAATGGCGTTAGTTTATCTCTTACTAGATTAATTTCTTTATCCAGATAAATACGTTTTTTTCTTACGTGTAATAAGAAATTTGAGAAGGTCTATACCAGCGTTATTAAAAAATTGGTACCATTCTATATGGCTATTTGCATCATCGGTGTCAGGGGGAGTATCCCAGCGGAAAGATCTTGGGATCATCTGTTCTTTAACGTATTTCTCCAAGAACAAGATGTCCCACAAGGTTTTGATCTCTGCCGTTGTAAGATTTTTCAAATGTAAGAATAGACCTTTCAAGTCATTCATATCGTTATCTAATGAAAAAATATCATCTGAAATGACCGGTCTGGATGACCTGGGATCAAAAATAACCACCGTATTGGATATATATTAAGCGTATGTCAATAAATAAGGGATATATAATAATAAATGAATGAATGAAATCAACTAAAAATAATACGAGTAAAATAATAGTAAAAAGAGCAGCTACTAACTAAAATTGGTTAAAAACCTATAACAATAATCAGAAAAAAAGTGAGCGCTCTCTAATATAGCAGCTGATACACTCAGGTAACCAAATGAAACCTCCAAAGTACAATGTATATGATAAAGTGCAGCGCTAAATAAAACAATCAGAGATATGATCACAGTAGAATCCAAATATGAATAAGTCTGTGGGTATATGGTAAGGTGAATCCAGAAGTGACCCCACCCCACGCTGGAGAGGTATATACAAAAAAACAGGCGGTCTCACAATTGGAGACAAAGTGGGTTGATAAACTAGGTACCTTGAACCCCAGGGTACACAATATAGAGGTTGATTTGAACTGCTTTATAGACAACAGTTAATGTTATTAAGGGTTTGAATACTGGTCTGTTTCTTATATGAATTCGGTTTTAGGAATAGCTTATGAATTTTCACCGATATTAATTTTATATTTCTTGTTTATTCTATTCATTTATACAGTTTTAACATGTTTTCTTAGAGCATATTTTGACATGGATCTTACTTACCTTTTCAGACACCGGCCTTGTTTTACATACTGGGTAGCAATTGCACATTTTATATAATATCCATTTTAAAGAGTGATTTTTAATACATATTATATTGCTTATACATCATCAAGGGTAGTATAGCGATTACTTCCAACGAGATATAATTATATTTATTTTGAGCAATAATCTTATCCTACTGGATTATAACTTTTTATTACTACCCCTTTAAGTATGTTGTAAACATAGATTGATCAGTTTACATCGGTTTTTTATATTTTTCTTTTTCTTATTTTTCTTCTCTGTTTTAGCTCCCTTAACAGGGACATAGGTCTAATAAGCACCTTTGTTGAGATTTTAATCTGTAACTATACACAGTTTGCAGGTTTTTATACAATACCAGTGTCCAGCAAAGTATAATAACTTTGCTGTGACTCTTGATCCACAACAAAATGGCGCAGACGTGACCACGCATGCGCACTAATCGCCCTTCGACAAAATGGCGGCAACACGGAGCGCATGCACTGCGTCTATATAAATCTACAGCGTTAGTCATAGGAGTGTTGATCTCCCTTCTGAGGACGTGCGTGGCAAAGAAGGCCTAAGGGAATCAACACGCTGTGACGTCACGCCGCCGGAGCCACGTTCTGGTCTGGTGGCCATCTTTGTGAATGGTCAGTGTACCTTGCTTTTACTACTGTACTACTATTTTCATTAAATACAATTACAAGGAAATACTACACTATGGGCACCTTTTTTATGGATTCTTTATGGAGCCATTAAGTTTTAGAGCCAGTGGAGATTTCCAGATTGATCCAGTATCCAGAGGAAGGGAATCCCTGTAAGCAGGTGGCTGACCCTATCCATTCTAAAGGGGGCCTCTGGATTAGGCAGACCTTACCCATTAAATGTGTGAGCTAGCGAGCGCACCATATAAAGCTGCTAATGCACAAAAAGGAACCTAGTAAATGCACAACCCCCCCCCCTTTCTACATGCATATTTTTCATATTTTTTATATTCATATTTTATATATGTACACTTGCTGTGGACATATATCTGCAACTGCAAGAAGTCCATCGTTTTTTAAATCGCATGGGTTAGTATATACTGGCCACCAGCTCAGTATGATACCACCCAGACTGATCTGAAGGCATCAGTAATGTGACGGCCGTTCGGCTCGCGCATGCGCAGTTGAATGAGGCTAAGCATACTTTCTAACCGATAAAATGGCGGCCGGAACACTCGCGCATGCGCAGTGTACCGCACGCCAGCCATTTTTAGATGATCGGAATATCACCCATAACATGGCGCCCGCGCATGCGCAATAGACCGGAAACCGGCAAAACGGCGCCAGGGCATTTTTGGCGCAATTTTGAATCTATAAATAGGAGCAAGGAGACGTGAGGCATGCATGGCATCACCCCTACAGGAGACGTGTTATTACACGAAGAGCGTCTAGGAGGAGCCTCTGCACGCCTTGACGTCACGCCACCGGATCAGGAGGTCCGGTGGCCATCATATTTATCCACTGGTCAGTGCATTCAAGAGCTCATTATCATTATATTTGTATAGGTTACTATCACCCTATACCATAATGATTTATACCTTAATAAATAAATTTTACATTACTACACCATGAGCGTTTTCATCTCTATTACCTGGCACTGAGCCTTCACATCTCAGCCCTGCTTTCCAGGAGTCCGCCCAGGCTGGAGGATTTGGGAAATAGGTCCAGACCATCATCCCTGGCAGCTGTCACCTCATTAACCACCAGAGGATACCTTTATCATCAGGCTGTACCTTCACGGGACCTCTGGCTACATGGAATTTCTATGTGCACATTAAATTGCACTTCCGGTGAGTGGGCAATTTTTCTACACCTTCGTGTTAGGATGCTGGAATATACCCATTTGGATTGAAGTCATATATACTCCATCACTGGAATATACCTATTTGGATTGATATCATATTACCTCGGACTGTTTACCATTCAGTTTACAGGACCTTTTCTACTTTTTGTCATATCTATGACAGTGTGTTTATCTGTATAGCACTGCACACCCCATTTTTATGTTATATTCCTAGAAAGGTTTTGTGGTTCCTTTTTGTGCATTAGCAGCTTTATATGGTGCGCTCGCTAGCTCACACATTTATACCTTATATCATACTACAATACAGCTGAGCAGCACCGCATTCATTATGGACATTTTCGAATTTAGACAAAAAAGGCTTAATATTCCAGAGGACACCTTTTCTGTTGACAAGGATACTGAAAACATTAGTGGCATATTTTTACATTTACAAAATATTACCTCTTCAGAAATAAGGACATTATGGGACATATCATTACTAGATAGATATATAAAGGATAACATGGTCCCCAGATCTCTGAGGTGGGAAGTCCCCCCAGAAACCGGTGACATTAATAGTAAACAAGAGTGGTACCATTTTTTTAACAATATGGGCCTTGACCTCTTGAAATTCCTTATAATTAGGAAAAAGAAGAAACTTACATATTTAGATAATGAAATAAACAAAATTAGAGAACAACTCACACCGTTTAAGGGTACACCTGAATACACTACAGAATCCATAAAACTGCAAGCACACCTAGAAGGTGTAGAACGTACACAGAAAAACAAAAAACGTAAGAAATTTTCCAGGGACACTAGTGATTACCAAAATAAACAAGTATTCAAGTGGCAAATTCCCAAAATAGATACCCCGCAGGATAATTTTCCTTCAACCCCCATGAACAAATCCAACATACATGGTACTCCCCACACAAGGGAGAATAGTCATTATACTTATAGACCATCCAGGAGACCCATGACTAACAACAATGTCACATCCGTCCCCATTCAAAATAGATTTGAACCTCTATAATATGGAGGATGAGAATATTGGCTCCAGAGATATGAGATGGCACCCAGTTCAATCTAAGAAACCACGCCATAACAACAATTTTCCCCATCAACAACAAAGTAATCATAATAACAACAACAATTTTTCCCATCAACAACAATATAGACAACCATGGAATCAAAATTACTACCATAGTACACCTAGGAAAACTCAAGGTCCCCGACATCCTAGTTCCCATCATAATGGACAATCTTATCACTCTCCACAGAGAAGAGTAACTTATCCCAATACTCATAATCATGGTAATTATAACAACCATAACAAAGGCCATAATCATCATCAGAATGACCCAAATAACTATAACCATCATAATAACAATTATAATATGGATTCACAACCACGTCCACATTTTTTAGGAGGGGGATGCACAAGAAAAAGAAGTGCAAGTACAGAGGATGTAGAGGAGGAAAGAGGGTTAACAGACCCAAAGAAAAGGAGAACATAACGGGTAAAAGCATTTACAACCTAAGTGGCACTTCCTTGACAAACTTAAGGAACTTAAGGTTTTAGACAAAGGCCTAAAGTATGCACCTAAAACAAAACTTAATAAGTTTCAAACCTATGTGGACATTCACAAGTTCACAAGGAAGTTGTCAATCAAAAGACACTTTATGAGTAAGCCCATAGGATCCAATAATCTAACCAGTAACTCCCATCATTCCAATCTTAGAAACGCATCTCTATTTTTTTTTTTTATAAATATTTATTAGATTTCAATCAGATATAATTAACAAACATTTTCTTCATAAAATAATAATTATATTCCTCATGATTTATTTATTTCCCACAACCCGAGTCCCCCCCTAAGCCCCTCCCCACCCACACCTATCCCCGTATCCCCCCTCCCCCCTCCATCCCGCTCTGCCATTTCTTTTCAAGTCTGAAAGAGGGAGAAAGAATAAATAAATATATAGCACTATCCCCTTTTTTTTTTTTTTTTCTAAAACTTATTTCTAAAAAAATCATTGTTCGTCAAGAGGTGTAAATCAACTACATTTCACTTTCTTGTCTAAATACTTCCCATTTTCCCCACTTTTTATGGTACATCTCCATCCCATCTATGTGTGTATAATAAAGTCTTTCCATCTCACATAACTGACTCGTTCTGATCAACCAATCTTCTTCCGTTGGGACCTCCCTTTTTTTCCAAAACTTAGGAATCAAGCTTTTAGCTGCACTCAGAAAGTGCCAAATCCCTGAGTCCTTATATGATCTTACTGTGAGCTCAGAGATATGAAGGAGACATAACTCTGGGTCCAATCTAATATTGATCTTAGTAATTTTCCTCATTAAATGGACGATTTTCCCCCAGAACACCTGTATCTTTGAACATTCCCACCAAATGTGATATAGTGTACCCACTTCTCCACAGCCTCTCCAACATAGTGGAGAGTTCTCCCCGTTCATCTTGTGCTCCACACTTGGTGCAATGTGCCATCTAACTAAACACTTATAATTTAATTCCACTTCTCTCATACTAATATTTTCGTGAATTAATCTAAACATTTTCCTCTGTTGCTCCTCACTAATCTCCCTCCCCATATCTTTTCCCCATTTCTCTATATAAATTAATTTTGTGTCAGTGTCTAGTGCCGTTAAGATTCTATATATTTTAGCAACACCATGTCTCCCATCTCCCCTTGTGTCTAATAAACTTTCAAATAGATTCCAATCCTTTTTTGTTCTCACCGGTTTTGGGAGACTCTCAAAAAAGTGTTTTAATTGGTGGTATCGAACCTCGTCCATTCTACTAAAAACCTCTCCCTTTAATTTCTCCATCTCTCTATAAAATCTTAATTCCTCACCCACCATTATATCTCTCAGTTGCGCGTCCTGTTTAATAATCCAATTCCCCGTGATATCTTCCTTCCCCGGTGCAAAGTAATCTGTATTTTTAAGTGGCATTAACTGTGAATTAAAAACCCATCCCCTTTGTCTGTGTAACATCTGCCAAACTTTTAAAACAATAGAAGTGTATGTACTTGTGTTAACATCTAGTCCGCGATGATGTATAGGTAACCATATAATTCTATTCAGATTGGACCCACTCAGTATATTTTCAATTTTGACCCAACTTTTCCCTGGGTTATGAGTCCAGTCAAAGATTCTCGCGATCAAGGTTGCTTTATAATATCTCTTAAAATCTGGGAGCCCTAAGCCTCCTCTCTCTTTAATTCTAGTCAGTGTTTCATAGCATATCCTCGTTTTTTTTTTCCTCCATATATACCCCAAGAGCATTTTCCTTAGTGTCCTAAAAAAAACCTCTGGAAGTTTAATTGGGATCATTTGAAACTTGTATAGGACTTTGTGCAAAATTATCATTTTTATCAGATTTATACGGCCCATCCAAGACGGATTTCCAGTTCCCAACCTCTTCAATTCCTCTTTTATCTCATTTAAAAGTGAAATGTAATTAATCTTATACATATTATTAATTGAGGCAGACAATTTTACCCCAAGATACTTTAGTTCTTTCTCTCTCCACACAAAGGGGAATTCTTCTTGTATTTTTTCTTTTTCACTATTTTTAAGATTTATATTTAAAATTTCTGATTTTGTTGGATTAATTTTTAAGTTTGATATTTCCCCATACTCTTTCAGTGTTTTCATTAAGTTTGGTAGAGAAATACGAGGGTTTCCAACGAAGAACAATAAGTCGTCCGCATAGGCCGCTACCTTATGTTCTCTATCACCTATCTTTATTCCTTTTATATTGATGTTCTTTCTTATCATTGACAACAATGGTTCCAGGGACAAAACAAACAATAATGGGGATAGGGGGCATCCCTGTCTAGTTCCATTTGACATCCTAAAGAGCTCCGATCTTCCTCCATTTACCAAGACAGTGGCTGTGGGGCCTTTATATAAATTACCAATCCACTTCCTAATTCTATCCCCCAACCCCAACTCCACCAAGGTGTCCATCATAAAGCTCCAATTCACTCTATCAAATGCTTTCTCTGCATCAATTGACAATAATATTACTGGGGTCTTCCCTTTTTTCCCCTCTTGTATTAGCAACAATGATCTTAATCCGTTGTCTCTACCCTCCCTTCCCGGGACAAATCCCACCTGATCCCCATGTATCCATTCTGGCAACAAGACCTTAAGCCTGTTTGCCAGAACTTTCGCAAAAAATTTTTGTCTACATTCAGCAGCGCAATAGGTCTATAGCTTGCACACTGAGAAGGGTCTTTATCTTCCTTGTGAATTAAAACTATATTGGCCTGTAAGGACTCTCCCCTAATTTCCAACTTATCTCCAAGGGCGTTCATATATGTCTGCAATCTAGGTATTAATAACTCTTTATATTTTTTATAATATTTTACAGTAAACCCGTCTGGGCCCGGACTTTTCCCCACCACTGTATCCTTCAATGCTATTTCTATTTCTTCTGACGTGATTTCTGAATCCAAAGAATTCAGTTGAATTTTACTTAATTTTGTTAGACCTGCATTTTTTAAAAATATACTTCTTTTTTCTTTATTTACTGTATCAATGTTATTGGGGGTGTCCTGGGGTATTATGTTGTATAATTCACTATAATAATTAGAGATGAGCGAATCGAACCTGGCGAAGTGGAATTCGTTTCGAATTTCAGGAAAAATTCGATTCGCATCGAATCCGAATTTTAGCAAACTTCGGGTGCACGAATCAAATTTTTCCCGATCAGCCGGCAAAAGTGTCACTGCAGAGAGCTCCGCTATTTCTGACAGTTCTGACAGTTCATTTACAGCGGTTGAAACATTGTATCTATTTGTTTCCATTTAGGATACAGATGTTTTTATTCGGAAATAAATAGATACAATGTTTCAACCGCTGTAAATGTGAAGGAACTGTCAGAGAACTGTCAGAAATAGCGGAGCTCTCTGCAGATACACTTTTTGCTGTACTGGAATACTTCTTCTTTTCATTCTTCTTCTTCTTTTCATTCTTCTTCTTCTTCTTCTTCTTTTCATTCTTCTTTTCATTCTTCTTCTTTTCATTCTTCTTCTTTTCATTCTTCTTTTCATTCTTCTTCTTCTTCTTTTCATTCTTCTTCTTCTTTTCATTCTTCTTTTCATTCTTCTTCTTCTTCTTTTCATTCTTCTTCTTCTTCTTTTCATTCTTCTTCTTCTTCTTCTTTTCATTCTTCTTTTCATTCTTCTTCTTCTTCTTTTCATTCTTCTTTTCATTCTTCTTCTTCTTCTTTTCATTCTTCTTCTTCTTCTTTTCATTCTTCTTTTCATTCTTCTTCTTCTTTTCATTCTTCTTCTTTTCATTCTTCTTCTTATTCTTTTCATTCTTCTTCTTATTTTCATTCTTCTTCTTATTCTTTTCATTCTTCTTCTTTTCATTCTTCTTCTTCTTCTTTTCATTCTTCTTCTTCTTCTTTTCATTCTTCTTTCCATTCTTCTTCTTATTCTTTTCATTCTTCTTTTCATTCTTCTTCTTTTCATTCTTCTTTTCATTCTTCTTCTTATTCTTTTCATTCTTCTTCTTCTTTTCATTCTTCTTCTTCTTTTCATTCTTCTTTTCATTCTTCTTCTTTTCATTCTTCTTTTCATTCTTCTTCTTCTTTTCATTCTTCTTCCTCTTCTTGTCATTCTTCTTCTTCTTCTTTTCATTCTTCTTTTCATTTTTCTTCTTCTTCTTTTCATTCTTCTTCTTTTCATTCTTCTTTTCATTCTTCTTCTTCTTCTTTTCATTCTTCTTCTTCTTCTTCTTTTCATTCTTCTTTTCATTCTTCTTCTTCTTCTTTTCATTCTTCTTTTCATTCTTCTTCTTCTTCTTTTCATTCTTCTTCTTCTTCTTTTCATTCTTCTTTTCATTCTTCTTCTTCTTTTCATTCTTCTTCTTTTCATTCTTCTTCTTATTCTTTTCATTCTTCTTCTTATTTTCATTCTTCTTATTATTCTTTTCATTCTTCTTCTTTTCATTCTTCTTCTTCTTCTTTTCATTCTTCTTCTTCTTCTTTTCATTCTTCTTTCCATTCTTCTTCTTATTCTTTTCATTCTTCTTTTCATTATTCTTCTTCTTCTTTTCATTCTTCTTTTCATTCTTCTTCTTATTCTTTTCATTCTTCTTCTTCTTTTCATTCTTCTTCTTCTTTTCATTCTTCTTTTCATTCTTCTTCTTTTCATTCTTCTTTTCATTCTTCTTCTTCTTCTTTTCATTCTTCTTCCTCTTCTTGTCATTCTTCTTCTTCTTCTTTTCATTCTTCTTTTCATTTTTCTTCTTCTTCTTTTCATTCTTCTTCTTTTCATTCTTCTTTTCATTCTTCTTCTTCTTCTTTTCATTCTTCTTCTTATTCTTTTCATTCTTCTTCTTATTCTTTTCATTCTTCTTTTCATTCTTCTTCTTCTTCTTTTCATTCTTCTTTTCATTCTTCTTTTCATTCTTCTGCTTCTTCTTCTTCTTTTCATTCTTCTTCTTCTTCTTGTCATTCTTCTTTTCATTCTTCTTCTTCTTCTTTTCATTCTTCTTCTTCTTCTTCTTTTCATTCTTATTCTTATTCTTTTCATTCTTATTCTTATTCTTTTCATTCTTCTTTTCATTCTTCTTCTTTTTCTTTTCATTCTTCTTCTTCTTCTTTTCATTCTTCTTTTCATTCTTCTTCTTCTTCTTTTCATTCTTCTTCTTATTCTTTTCATTCTTCTTCTTCTTCTTTTCATTCTTCTTTTCATTCTTCTTCTTCTTCTTTTCATTCTTCTTCTTCTTCTTTTCATTCTTCTTTTCATTCTTCTTCTTCTTCTTTTCATTCTTCTTCTTCTTCTTGTCATTCTTCTTCTTCTTCTTGTCATTCTTCTTTTCATTCTTCTTCTTTTCATTCTTCTTCTTCTTCTTTTCATTCTTCTTTTCATTCTTCTTCTTCTTCTTTTCATTCTTCTTCTTATTCTTTTCATTCTTCTTTTCATTCTTCTTCTTCTTCTTTTCATTCTTCTTCTTCTTCTTTTCATTCTTCTTCTTCTTCTTCTTTTCATTCTTCTTTTCATTCTTCTTCTTCTTCTTTTCATTCTTCTTTTCATTCTTCTTCTTCTTCTTTTCATTCTTCTTCTTCTTCTTTTCATTCTTCTTTTCATTCTTCTTCTTCTTTTCATTCTTCTTCTTTTCATTCTTCTTCTTATTCTTTTCATTCTTCTTCTTATTTTCATTCTTCTTATTATTCTTTTCATTCTTCTTCTTTTCATTCTTCTTCTTCTTCTTTTCATTCTTCTTCTTCTTCTTTTCATTCTTCTTTCCATTCTTCTTCTTATTCTTTTCATTCTTCTTTTCATTCTTCTTCTTTTCATTCTTCTTTTCATTCTTCTTCTTATTCTTTTCATTCTTCTTCTTCTTTTCATTCTTCTTCTTCTTTTCATTCTTCTTTTCATTCTTCTTCTTTTCATTCTTCTTTTCATTCTTCTTCTTCTTTTCATTCTTCTTCCTCTTCTTGTCATTCTTCTTCTTCTTCTTTTCATTCTTCTTTTCATTTTTCTTCTTCTTCTTTTCATTCTTCTTCTTTTCATTCTTCTTTTCATTCTTCTTCTTCTTCTTTTCATTCTTCTTCTTCTTCTTTTCATTCTTCTTCTTCTTCTTCTTTTCATTCTTCTTTTCATTCTTCTTCTTCTTCTTTTCATTCTTCTTTTCATTCTTCTTCTTCTTCTTTTCATTCTTCTTCTTCTTCTTTTCATTCTTCTTTTCATTCTTCTTCTTCTTTTTATTCTTCTTCTTTTCATTCTTCTTCTTATTCTTTTCATTCTTCTTCTTATTTTCATTCTTCTTATTATTCTTTTCATTCTTCTTCTTTTCATTCTTCTTCTTCTTCTTTTCATTCTTCTTCTTCTTCTTTTCATTCTTCTTTCCATTCTTCTTCTTATTCTTTTCATTCTTCTTTTCATTATTCTTCTTCTTCTTTTCATTCTTCTTTTCATTCTTCTTCTTATTCTTTTCATTCTTCTTCTTCTTTTCATTCTTCTTCTTCTTTTCATTCTTCTTTTCATTCTTCTTCTTTTCATTCTTCTTTTCATTCTTCTTCTTCTTCTTTTCATTCTTCTTCCTCTTCTTGTCATTCTTCTTCTTCTTCTTTTCATTCTTCTTTTCATTTTTCTTCTTCTTCTTTTCATTCTTCTTCTTTTCATTCTTCTTTTCATTCTTCTTCTTCTTCTTTTCATTCTTCTTCTTATTCTTTTCATTCTTCTTCTTATTCTTTTCATTCTTCTTTTCATTCTTCTTCTTCTTCTTGTCATTCTTCTTTTCATTCTTCTGCTTCTTCTTCTTCTTTTCATTCTTCTTCTTCTTCTTGTCATTCTTCTTTTCATTCTTCTTCTTCTTCTTTTCATTCTTCTTCTTCTTCTTCTTTTCATTCTTATTCTTATTCTTTTCATTCTTATTCTTATTCTTTTCATTCTTCTTTTCATTCTTCTTCTTTTTCTTTTCATTCTTCTTCTTCTTCTTTTCATTCTTCTTTTCATTCTTCTTCTTCTTCTTTTCATTCTTCTTCTTATTCTTTTCATTCTTCTTCTTATTCTTTTCATTCTTCTTTTCATTCTTCTTCTTCTTCTTTTCATTCTTCTTCTTCTTCTTTTCATTCTTCTTTTCATTCTTCTTCTTCTTCTTTTCATTCTTCTTCTTCTTCTTGTCATTCTTCTTCTTCTTCTTGTCATTCTTCTTTTCATTCTTCTTCTTTTCATTCTTCTTCTTCTTCTTTTCATTCTTCTTTTCATTCTTCTTCTTCTTCTTTTCATTCTTCTTCTTATTCTTTTCATTCTTCTTTTCATTCTTCTTCTTCTTCTTTTCATTCTTCTTCTTCTTCTTTTCATTCTTCTTCTTCTTCTTCTTTTCATTCTTCTTCTTATTCTTTTCATTCTTCTTCTTCTTTTCATTCTTCTTTTCATTCTTCTTCTTCTTCTTTTCATTCTTCTTCTTCTTCTTGTCATTCTTCTTCTTCTTCTTGTCATTCTTCTTTTCATTCTTCTTCTTCTTCTTTTCATTCTTCTTCTTCTTTTCATTCTTCTTTTCATTCTTCTTCTTCTTCTTTTCATTCTTCTTCTTATTCTTTTCATTCTTCTTTTCATTCTTCTTCTTTTCATTCTTCTTCTTCTTCTTTTCATTCTTCTTCTTCTTTTCATTCTTCTTTTCATTCTTCTTCTTCTTCTTCTTCTTCTTCTTCTTCGTCGTGCCCCGTGACTGCCCAAATGAGTGAAGTGTGCGGTGATTCTAAGATTGACGGCACTCATCTGCATGTCATACTGACTGACAGTATTATTTCTCTTCCCCAGCAGACTCCAAGGGCATTTAAATTAAAGGTACAGTGTTCTGCACTAATATAAAGGCTCTCTGAAGCCTAGAAACCCTTTAAATAAGTTAAATTCGCGGCGAATAAATTCGCATCAAATCGAATTTCTCCCGCAAATTCGGCGAATCAGCCGAATCGAATTTTTGAATAATTCGCTCATCTCTAATAATAATCTTTAAATACTCTAGCGATTCTTTTAGTTGAGTGGACCATTTCACCCTTGGAGTTTCTTATTTTTTCTATATAATTCCTATTTTTCTTTTCTCTCAATGCCCTCATTAGGTGTTTTCCTGGTCTATCTCCCCATCTATACCTTTCACTTGATAATTTATTAAAGACTCTTCTTTTTTCCTCCTCCATTATCCTCTCTAATTCATCTTTCTTTTTTGTTATCTTCTGCCTTAGTTCTTTCAAGATATTCCTTTTATGGGCCTGTTCCAGATCAGCTATTTCATTTAAAAGTCTATTGATCTTTTCTCTCCTTTCTCTTTTCTTTTTTGCCCCTATTGCAATAAGTAATCCTCTGATATAGGCTTTATGGGCTTCCCACAATGTTGCGACCGAAACTTCCTCAGTGTCATTCTCTTCAAAATATCTTTCAATTTCTGTTTTAATCTTTTGGTCGACCTCCTCATCCAAAAGAAGTGCTTCATTCATCCGCCACACAAAACCACCTCTGTCTTCACTACCCCATCTTAACTTCATTGCAACCGGAGAGTGGTCTGAGATAGAACTCCCTCCAATCATAACCTCTACCACGGAGTCTATAAATTGATGTTCTACCAATACATAATCCAATCTGGAGTAAGTCTCGTGAACATGTGAATAAAATGTATAATCTCTATCCTTCATATGCCTAATTCTCCATATATCCACCAGCTGACACTCATTTAATGATTTCTTTAATAATCTCAAGGACCTATACTCCTCTTTCCTCACTTGGGAGGTAGTATCCAGCCGTGGATCCATACAAAGGTTAAAATCCCCCGCTACTATCAATCGACCTCTTTTAAAATCCATCAGCCTCTGCAATACTTCCCTTAGGAATATCTCTGGTTTCTTATTTGGGCAATATATACTAGCCACTGTACAATCAATATCCTGCAACTTACCCCTTAGGAACAAAAACCTGCCCTCTGGGTCTGTTATTCTCTTCTCCACATCAAACCTAATATTTTTTGCAAACCCTATAGCTACCCCTTTTGCTCTTCTAATTGGTGAGTCCGCATAATACCATGTCGGAAAATATCTTGAGCGCAGCCCAATCTTAGATTCCAAATCCAAATGTGTCTCCTGCAAAAAAACCACTGAGGCTGTCCTGTGTTGTAACTCCTTCAATAATCTAAATCTCTTTCCGGGGCAGCTTAGTCCCTTTACATTAAAGGTTACAAACTGAACTTATTCCATGTTGGCCTCCTCTTTCTTTTCTCTCTCTTTCCTCTACCCGTTCTCTTACCCTTACCCCTCCTATGCAAAGTATTACCCATCCATCCCCCCCACTCCCCATCTCCCCCCCCCTCCTCCCCCCCACATCCCCCCCTCCCCCCCTCCCCTTCTCCTCCAGGCCTCCTCTGCCTATGGATCTTTATCCACCTTAGATCCCTACCTCAGGGGTTCAACTCCTCCCATGACCGCACTCCCCCCCCTCCTCCTCCCCCGTGTCCCTTTATCCATTGCTTCTCTATTTCTTTTTCTAACCGGCTGCCAATTTTCTTCCTCCAAATTATATAACTCTCCCTCCTCCCCTTCCCAACCCGGGATCTCTAGTTTCTGTATGCCAAATTTATCACAGAAATCCCCCACATCTTCTGGGACCCTCAGGACCGCTGTAATTCCTTCCCTCCAGCCAATTAAACCCGCTGTACGACCCCATCTATAGTTCACATTATGCTTTTTCAATACTTCCAATAGGGGTTTCAGTGATCTCTTTTTCCGCAAAGTCTCTGCTGTTAAGTCCGCAAATATTTGGATGTTTTTCCCTTCATATACAATACTTGTTCTTCCTTTCACCTTTTTCCATATCTCTTCTTTATCACCGTAATTATGAAATTTAACAATTATGTCTCTTGGTTTCTCTACTCCTTTTTCTCGTTGAAACCTCCCTATCCTATATACGTCATCCAGTTTACATATCGCCATGTCCTGATTATCCATTATGAAGGTCAAAATTTTGCCAATTAACTCTTTTAAATCTTCCCCCATGGTCAACTCTGGGACACCTCTCACTCTTAGATTGTTCCTCCTTGCTCTGTTTTCTTGTTGTTCCATCATATAAAGCAGTCTTTTTAGGTCCTTTCTATTGTCTATTATCCCTTTTTTCAAGTTTGGGATAATTTGGGCATGCTTTTGAACTTTCTCCTCCGTTTCCTCCACCCTGGTTAACAATTGCTCCAGATCTTCCCGAATTATACCCATCTCCTGCTTTATTGATATTTCCAGACCTTTAAACATCTCCGCCATTTCCTTTTTATTTGGTATTTGAAGGTCCCTTTCAATTTCTCTCGACTCAATGCCTTCCATTAATTGTTGGCTGTTGTACACCGGTCCCAGGGAAAGTCTCGGGCTGTTATCCAGGCTTATTTCCAATTCACTTTTTTCACTGATTCCCTGGGGTCTATCTGGCGTGAGATTTCCCTGTGTCGTAAATTTTTTGATCGTGCCAGATTGGGGGTTCCTAGACCCAACCCCTTTGGTGTTTTTACCTTTCATAATTATTTTTGAAGTTTTATCCCTCCTCCTTTCCTTATACTCTATCGGATCCTTGAACCCACCCTAGGACTCTCTGAATTCAAAGTCCAAATTCCTTAAACAGCGGATGCAGAGCAAGGAGAAAAAAAAAACCCCACTCTGCAGTAGAACTACTGTTATCACTCACCCTCCAAGTTGTAATGTCCTTCAGGGTGCGAATCTCTTCTGCGGCGATCTTCTCCTGGGGGGTTGATCTTTGTGGGGTTAACTTCTTCTTCTAGGAACAATATGTGATTTCCCAATGGTGTGGAAATAAAGGCTAGAGATGTATCTATAGTAGCATAAAGATAGTATAATTTGTTAACAGGGTAGAATAATCATATGGGGTGATATAGAGGTATGGAGGAGGGAGGTAAGGAGTATAGTATTATAGTTCGATGATATATATAATATTTAATCCCACGGAAACAGTAGCAATATGGAGGCAATACAGAGGCAGTATATCTGTGTTCCACCCTCGGGGTCCCTGGTCACGGGTTTCTCTCCTCACTGGGCTAGCTGGACTTCTCCACTCTTACTGTATCTGTCTCCCAGGGTATAAGCCGGGGGAACGGCGTCTCTCTCGTGTGGCTACGCCATCCTAGCCGTCTCCTGACAGCCGCACTCCTCGTCGCTCCGTCACCGCCAATAACCCCAAGGGAGCAGGAGCCTTCTCCAAAGCCTCTAGGGGAAGCCTGGAGATTAATAATATATAGTGCAGCGCTGGTGTATTAATTAAAAAAAGAACATGCTAAAATGAATACAAATAAAATAGTTCATAAAGTCCTTCCACAATTAAGTGACCATAGGTGTATGAAGGTCTTCCTCCTTATAAAGGTGACTGGTATCGGATAGAAAAAATGCGCACTCACCGACCGCACATTTTAAATGCGCCTTTGTGCACTCTTATGCAGATGACCAGCCAGACATGCAGATCCTAAGGACACATGGACCATCCCTCTCAAATACTGACATCGGCCTTGGGTGCAGTACCTCCAGGTATATAGAGCCCTTTCGTTCCAAAAGATAGGCAGGCAGGGGTCCCCCTCCTGGTTCCAGCCTGGAGATTCACTGAGTCCGGGAAAAACTGGTATGGGGTGCTAGGGATGCACTTACCCAGACCACCGCGGAGCCTTCCGATCAACAGCCGGCTTTGCTCCGGCCTTCGGCCTCCCAAAACGCCGGCCGGCCGGCAACTCTGTCTCCCAGTGATCCTCTGCGGCTGCACACGTGACTGCGCCTTCCTGTCTCCCGGCAACCGCTCTCCTTCTCTCGCCACTACCGCGAGATGATCCCCAGGGAAGCGGGCGCTCGCTGTTGCTCGCTGTCACAGTCCAGGCTCGGCTCCCCACCGTCTCCAGAGAGCTTCCTCAGCCAAGCAGGTGGGTCCACATATCTCCGGGGCAGCCGGTCCACAAACAGGGACACTTGAGGAGGAGATAGTCGAGGGAGGTTAACGGAGAGTGTTCACTCTACACTCTCCATTGCCGCCATGTTCAGGCTCCACCCCCCAGAAACCCCCCACCATACAAACAATCATACATCAACATTTTTAAGGAACTAGTTATTAAGGATGTTGAAGCGATTAGAATAAAACAACCACGCAACCCTAAAGACCTAGATATAGGCCTTAAATCTCTACTAAATAACAAAGACCTTGTCATTCGGCCCGCAGACAAAGGAGGAGGCGTAGTTGTCCTGAATAAAACAGATTACATCACTGAGGCCTTAAAGATCCTTGGCGACAAGGACACTTATACCATACTTCCAAAAAATCCGCTCATCACATACAAAAAGTCTTTAAAGAGCCTTATCAAACTGGGCTTTAACCATCAGGTCATTAATAATAAGGAAAAAGATTACCTATGCCCTAAGGCACCAAGACTTCCAGTCTTCTATTACCTCCCTAAAGTACACAAAGACCCCATACATCCTCCGGGCAGACCAATAATCAGCGGAATTGGCTCGCTATGTTCTAAAGTCGGTGAGTACATCGACTACTTTTTATAACCTTTGGTGTCAGGGATGCGGGTGTGACCAGAGATGTGTGTACTGACACAGGGAAACGCAGGCTTCAGATATGGTATAAATAAGACAATTTATTAAGACTAACAATACAAATATAAAAGCAGTGCTCCAAACCCCAAGCTAACACAAATACATACAACAAGGTGAAACAAACCCAAACCTAAACTGATATAGATACACAGGTACATACACATATAGAGCACAACGTAGTCAGGCAGGCCGGGTCGATAACTATCGGGCAGGTAGGTACAGGAGGAGCAGGCGGAGAGAATGGTCAGGGTCACAAGCCAGGGATCATACAGGAGAAGTCAGCAGAGGTCAGGATCAGGCAGGGTCGGCAACAAGTCAGGCAGAAACAGGAACAGGAACAGGAATGCAGGTTACAAGGTACAGGGGCCCATGGAAAAACACACACCAGGGTACAGACTGCAGGTCTGGCCATCCCTTAAATACACCTGCATTCAGCCCCAGGTGATGGCTAATTGCCGAAGTGAACCTCTGGTTGTTGAGAGCACCCGCTGGCCAGCCCTGGTACTGCAGCCCACAAGGCAGGTGAGTCCCACCACTATTGGCAAGTCCATTCCTGACAGTACCCCCCCTCAAGGAGCGCCCTCAGGACGCTCCAAACAGTCCTAGCTGGGCAAAATGTTCCACCGCCCGGGTCCGGTGACTGGTGGGATATCAAAGACTGGCACATCGGGCTGGGCACCGGACGGAGGCACTTCGAGCTGGACACCGGACGGAGGCACTTCGAGCTGGACACCGGACGGAGGCACTTCGAGCTGGACACCGGACGGAGGCACTTCGAGCTGGACACCGGACGGAGGCACTTCGGGCTGGACACCGGCCGGAGGCACTTCGGGCTGGACACCGGGCGGAGGCACTTCGGGCTGGACACCGGACGGAGGCACTTCGGGCAGGACACCGGATGGAGGCACGTCAGGCTGGATGCCGGATCACCAGGCGGAGCAGCGAGAACGGGCCACCAGGCGGAGCAGCAGGCACCGGGCAACCAGGCAGGGTGGCAGGCACCGGGCCCCCAGGCGGAGCGGCGGGCACCGGCCCCCAGGCGGAGAGGCAGGCACCGGGCCCCCAGGTGGAGCAGCGGGCACCGGACCACCAGGCAGGGCAGCAGGCACCGGTCCACCAGGCGGAGCAGCAGGCACCGGGCCACCAGGCGGAGCAGCGGGAACCGGGCCACCAGGCAGGGCGGCGGGCACCGGGCCACCAGGCAGAGCAGCAGGCACCGTGCCCCCAGGCGGAGCGGCGGGCACCTGGCAACCAGGCGGAGCGGCGGGCACCGGGCAACCAGGCAGGGCGGCAGGCACCGGGCAACCAGGCAGGGCGGCAGGCACCGGGCCCCCAGGCGGAGCGGCAGGCTCCGGGCCCCAGGCGGGGCGGCGGGCACCGGGCCCCCAGGCGGGGCGGTGGGCACCAGGCCCCCAGGCAGGGCGGCAGGCACCGGGCCATCTGGCTCGACAGCGGGCATCGGGTCACCAGGTACAACAGTGGGCACCGGGTTATCAGACATTGGATTGTCTTGCTCGACCGCGGGCACCAGGTCATCTGGCTCAACAGCGAGCATCGGGTCATCAGGCACGACAGCGGGCATCGGGTCACCAGGCATCAGGTCATCTGGCTCGACAGCGGGCACCGAGTCATCTGGCAAGGCAGTGGGCACCGAGTCACCAGGCGTGACAGCGGGCACTGGGTCATCAGGCATTGGATCGTCTGGCTCGACAGCGGGCATCGAGTCATCAGGCATGACAGCGGGCATCGGGTCACCAGGCATGACAGTGGGCACTGGGTCATCAGGCATTGGATCGTCTGGCAAGACTGCAGGCACCGAGTCATCTGGCAAGACCGTGGGCACGAGTCATCAGGCAAGACCGCGGGCTCCGAGTCATCTGGCAAGACCGCGGGCTCTGAGTCATCTGGCAAGACCGCGGGCCCCGAGTCACCAGGCACAACAGCGGGCTCTGAGTCAACCGGCCCGACAGCGGGCTCTGAGTCAACTGGCGGAACAGCGGGCACCGAGTCGTCTGGCAAGACTGCGGGCACCGAGTCGTCTGGCAAAACAGCGGGCACCGAGTCATCTGGCAAGACCGCGGGCATCGAGTCGCCTGGCAAGACTGCGGGCACCGAGTCGTCTGGCAAGACTGCGGGCACCGAGTCGTCTGGCAAGACAGTGGGCTCCGAGTCATCTGGCAAGACCGCGGGCACCGAGTCATCTGGCAAGACTGCGGGCTCCGAGTCATCTGGCAAGACCGCGGACTCTGAGTCATCTGGCAAGACCGCGGGCTCCGAGTCATCTGGCAAGACCGCGGGCTCCGAGTCATCTGGAATAATAGGATCATCAGGCTGGATCAGTTCATCAGGCTGGGTAGAGACATCATGCTGGGTAAGGACATCAGGCTGGGTAGAGACATCAGGCTGGGTAGAGACATCAGGCTGGGTAGAGACATCAGGCTGAATAGAGACATCAGGCTGAATAGAGACATCAGGCTGGGTAAAGACATCAGGCTGGGTAGAGACATCAGGCTGAATTGTGGGCGCCGAGGCACCAGGCTGCACCACGGAAGGCGGGTTCTCAGATGGGAGGCTGACCGGTTTGGATACTGGCAGGATGGTATTGGTTGGAAAGAGCTTTCGCCTTTTCCTGGTTTTAGTTACCGGAGCACTGTAAGTAAGCGAAGGTTTGTAAACGGATGGAGCAGCTGAAGACAGAGAAGAGTTGGAGGATGGAACAGAGGAGGGAGCAGTTGCTACAGAGGACTTCTTTACAGGGTTGAAGAAAGGATAGGTGCAGCGAGTGGCAGCAGGGGACTGGTATGTGGTAGTTAGCAGAGTATACTGGGCCATGTCGGGGATGCAGGAAGAGTGTCTTGAGCAGAGGAATGATGTTGCAAGCCGACTGAGGCTGGGTGTAACAAATCTGTCCATGTCTGCAGTACTGGTTTAACAAAACTCAGCTTACACATAGCCTGTCTGATCAAAGACTGCACTGCGTTTATGCAATCCATAAGCACATGTGATGGACATGCTGCATAGTGCTCATGGAAACAATCTGGATCATCCTCCAACAACCATACCAGTGATTCCACTTGATCCACACTAAATGGGGGAAAAAAGTCATTCCTGCTTTCAGGGGTACAGGACCGAGCCAACTCAGCACAAACCTGGATCAATGGCTGCACCTCAGAAAACTCTGTGCCCTGATCAACTAGACAATGAGCGATCCTTATACACTCTAGCAGTTGATCCCGGGTATACTCCTTCAGAGTCTGATAAGCATAGTCTTTGTCATCAAACACTAGCAGAGATAAATACACCACCTCATCAAGATCCATCCTTCCCAGCAACAATAAGCCAAGATGGCCTCCCTGTGCAGCCACTTCTGGTCAGGTTTTTGGCCTTGGTGTAATGTCAGGGATGCGGGTGTGACCAGAGATGTGTGTACTGACACAGGGAAACGCAGGCTTCAGATATGGTTTAAATAAGACAATTTATTAAGGCTAACAATACAAATATAAACGCAGTGCACCAAACCCCAAGCTAACACAAATACATACAACAAGGTGAAACAAACCCAAACCTAAACTGATATAGATACACAGGTACATACACATATAGAGCACAACGTAGTCAGGCAGGCCGGGTCGATAACTATCGGGCAGGTAGGTACAGGAGGAGCAGGCGGAGAGAATGGTCAGGGTCACAAGCCAGGGATCATACAGGAGAAGTCAGCAGAGGTCAGGATCAGGCAGGGTCGGCAACAAGTCAGGCAGAAACAGGAACAGGAATGCAGGTTACAAGGTACAGGGGCCCATGGAAAAACACACACCAAGGCACAGACTGCAGGTCTGGCCATCCCTTAAATACACCTGCATTCAGCCCCAGGTGATGGCTAATTGCCAAAATGAACCTCTGGTTGTTGAGAGCACCCGCTGGCCAGCCCTGGTACTGCAGCCCACAAGGCAGGTGAGTCCCACCACTATTGGCAAGTCCATTCCTGACATTTGGTTTCATCTACCCCATCCTACATCAAAGATACCAAACAGGTATTAAATGAAATCGGTACACTTAATTGGGACCCTGATCTCATAACCTTCCTTGTTACAGCGGACGTAACTTTGTTATATAGTAACATCAACCATAACGATGGAATGATGGCAGCAGATTATTATCTGGGTCTAGCAGAGAATATCTCCATAACCCATAAAACATTCATTCTAGATCTATTAAATTTCGCAATGAGTAATAACTACTTCTGGTTTAATAACACTTTTTATCTACAAACCAGAGGCGTCGCAATGGGGGCCAAGTTTGCCCCCAGCCTGGCCAACCTGTTTATGGCCAGGTGGGAGGAAGATAACATCTATTCCAGGGAATGGCCAGAACTGCTCTTCTACAAGAGGTATATAGATGACATTCTCCTATTATGGCAGGGAGAAGAAACAGCCCTGGTAAATTTCTTTGGCACATTGAACTACAACAATTTGAATAGCCACCTTACCTATGAATACAGTACGGACAGAGTTAACTTTCTGGACATTACTATTATCAACAAGGGAGGTTATTGCATTACTGAAGCATATTTTAAACCATCGGATAGGAATGGGTACATCCCTACTGACAGCTGCCACCATCCACGTTGGCTGACAGGTATTCCTAAAAGCCAGTTTATGAGGATTAGGCGTAACTGCACTGAAATTGATACTTACCAAGACAAAGCAATGAACAGGCAGGACATGCTCTCAGGACCACCGACATTGAAAAAGAGTATGTTCTGCCCGTTCATTACCCCATATTCTATTCAACATAAAACTATACGCAATATAATGAAGAAAAATTGGGAGGTACTTAGAGCGGATCCCATCCTCGCTGGTGCCTTACCCACCAATCCAGAAGTTGTTTTCAGGAGGGTACCGTCTTTGCGCAATACGATTGCACCCAACATAATTGATCCCCCACCCCGTCCGAGCTTATTTAGTAACCTGAAAGGTTTTTTCCCGTGCAAAAAGTGTCAGATCTGTAAACACAGTAGGATGTCAAAAAAGAAAATTGAATCCTTCACCTCAACCACAACAGGTAAAGACTATATCATTTCCAACTTTATTTCTTGTAATACCCGGCACGCGGTATATCTTCTGGAATGTCCGTGCCGGAAACAATATATCGGCAGGACGACCAGAAGACTGCGTGACCGTTTCCGCGACCATGTATACAATATTAAAAGTGGTTTCTGCGAACATTCGCTGTCGAAACATTACAAGGAATTTCATCATAAAGATCCCTCTTCCCTTAAATTTATAGGGATCGATATTGCACAACATCACTGGCGCGGCATTAATAAATCGAGACAAGTCTCACGTCTAGAAATGAAATGTATTTTCGAAATGAAATCCATGGTCCCTTTAGGACATAATGTCGAAGTGGACATCAACTGCTACATAGACAACAGCTGAATCGGACATAATACACATATCCTTTACTATGAGATAGGACTGTATTTCTGACACATTGTACATATATATATGTTTTAATGACCATTTTTTTATAAAATGGATGTATATAAGATTGATGTCTATATTATTATTATTATTATTATTATTATTATTATACAGTATTTATAAAGCGCTAATAGTTCGCTCAGCGCTGTACATTACAAAGGGGGACAGAACATGTGACAGAACAATACCAATACAATGCAAAACATGAGGGGATTGAGGGCCCTGCTCTTTCGAGTTTACAATCTAGGAGGGAGGGGATGGTGGCACAGGAGGAGATAGCTGTGGGGGATGGAGTGGTAGAAACAGTGGAGGAGGTCGGCAAGTTAGCAGGGGGTGGGGTAGGCTTCCCTGAAGAGATGGGTTTTCAGGGTGCGCCTAAAGGAGAGGAGAGTCGGTGATAATCTGATGGGTTGGGGCAGGGAGTTCCAGAGGATGGGTGACACCCTAGAGAAGTCCTGGAGGCGGGCATGGGAGGAGGAGACCAGGGAACTAGAGAGAAGGAGGTCTTGTGAGGAGCGGAGTGTGCGTGCTGGGCGGTACTTGGATATTAGGTCAGTGATGTAGTTCGGGGCAGTATGGTGGACAGCTTTGTACGTTAGCGTTAGGATTTTGAATTTGATCCGTTGCGCAATCGGAAGCCAGTGGAGGGATTGGCAGAGGGGGGTGGCGGATACAGAGCGGTTGGAAAGGTGAATGAGTCTAGCAGCCGTATTCAGGATCGACTGAAGCGGGGATAGCCAGCGGTGAGGCAGGCCAATGAGGAGGGAGTTGCAGTAGTCGAGTCGTGATATGATGAGGGAGTGGATGAGCTGTTTTGAAAGGATAGGTTGGAGTCCAGAATGACACCAAGTACTCGGGCCTGCAGGGCGGGTTTGATGGTAGAGTTGTTGGATGTGACGGAGAAGTCAATGGGGGATGGTGTCCGGGCTAGGGAGAAGACAAGAAACTCGGTTTTGGAGAGGTTCAATTTAAGGAAGTGGAGTGACATCCAGTCTGATATGTCGCTCAGTAGTGTGTGATTCGGGCTGAGACCAAGGGGGTGAGGTGGGGGGTTGAGAGATAGATTTGTGTGTTGTTGGCATAGAGGTGGTAGTTGAAGCCGTGAGAGTGTATGAGTTGGCCAAGGGAGGAGGTATAGATGGAGAAGAGAAGGGGCCCAAGGACAGAGCCTTGAGGGACCCCAACAGAGAGGGGGAGTGAGGGGGAGGTGGTAGCATTATAGGTAACGCTGAAGGAGCGTTGTGACAGGTAGGATGAGAGCCAGGAGAGAGCAGAATCTCTGAGGCCGAGGGAGTGTAGTTTTTTGAGGAGGAGGGGGTGGTCGACTGTGTCGAAGGCCGCAGAGAGGTCAAGGAGTAGGAGCACTGAATAGTGGCCATTAGCTTTGGCGGTTAGCAGGTCGTTGGAGAGTTTGAGTAAGGCAGTTTCGGTGGAGTGTAGGGGATGGAAGCCGGACTGTAGGGGATCGAGGAGGTTGTTGTTGTTGAGGTGAGAGCATAGGCGGGTGTAGACTAGGCACTCGAGGAGTTTAGATGTAAATGGGAGCAGGGAGATGGGTCTGAGGTTGTTCGGGTCATTAGGGTCCAGGGAGGGCTTTTTAAGTATGGGGGTGATGTGTGCATGTTTCAGAGGGACTCTTTATGAGGACTCTTACTCATATAGCGTTTTAAATGTTTGATTACAGTTTTTATTCATTTAATGTATTATTATTATGTGCTATATATTTTTATTAAGATAATATGCCACATATCATGGATTTCCATCGATTATCTTTATAGTATATTCTTTCCATTCACATATCTGGTTTTGGTTTGTTCATTTACGCTAGGGGAGTTCTTTGCCTGGTAAATGTTTGGGCTCAGTTCAGATCTCCAATAAAATGGCGACTACTTCTCTAGTAAATGCACAAACCCCCCCCCCCCCCTTTCTATATGCATATTTTTCATATTTTTTATATATGTACACTTGCTGTGGACATATATCTGCAACTGCAAGAAGTCCATCGTTTTTTAAATCGCATGGGTTGGTATATACTGGCCACCAGCTCAGTATGATACCACCCAGACTGATCTGAAGGCATCAGTAATGTGACGGCCGTTCGGCTCGCGCATGCGCAGTTGAATGAGGCTAAGCATACTTTCTAACCAATAAAATGGCGGCCAGAACACTCACGCATGCGCAGTGTACCGTGCGCCGGCCATTTTTAGATGATCGAAATATCACAACATAGCCCCCCGCGCATGCGCATTAGGCCGAATAGTCGGCAAACTGGCGCCCGCGCATGCGCATAAGGCCGAAAAACGGCAAAACGGCGCCAGGGCATTTTTGGCGCAATTTTGAATCTATAAATAGGAGCAAGGAGACGTCAGACATGCATGGCATCACCCCTACAGGAGACGTGTTATTACACGAAGCGCGTCTAGGAGGAGCCTCTGCACGCCTTGACGTCACGCCACCGGATCAGGAGGTCCGGTGGCCATCATATTTATCCACTGGTCAGTGCATTCAAGAGCTCATTATCATTATATTTGTATAGGTTACTATCACCCTGTACGCTTACTTTATACCATAATGATTTATACCTTAATAAATAAATTTTACATTACTACACCGTGAGCGTTTTCATCTCTATTACCTGGCACTGAGCCTTCACATCTCAGCCCAGCTTTCCAGGAGTCCGCCCAGGCTGGAGGATTTGGGAAATAGGTCCAGACCATCATCCCTGGCAGCCGTCACCTCATTAACCACCAGATGTTACTTTTATCATCAGGCTGTACCTTCACGGGACCTCCGGCTACATGGAATTTCTATGTGCACATTAAATTGCACTTCCGGTGAGTGGGCAATTTTTCTACACCTTCGTGTTAGGATGCTGGAATATACCCATTTGGATTGAAGTCATATATACTCCATCGCTGGAATATACCTATTTGGATTGATATCATATTACCTCAGACTGTTTACCATTCAGTTTACAGGACCTTTTCTACTTTTTGTCATATCTAAGACCTTACCCATTGACTGCTGTGCTGCCCATTCCTTGAAGGATGATCTTCATACACCTACCATACCTCATACCCTAAGTGTCCCGAGGTGGATATATTAATGCATATACCCTGTGCATCTGGTAAGAGCGCAATCTTATCATTCCTTCAGAGCATCAGCATATTGATCTCTGCTCACTTCTGGATTCACCTTATCATATACCCACAGACATATTCTTATTTGGATTTTACTGTGATCATAGCTCTGATTGTTTTATTTAGCGCTGCACTTTATCATATACATTGTACTTTGGAGGTTTCATTTGGTTACCTGCGTGTATCAGCTGCTATATTGGAGAGCGCTCACTTTGTTTCTGATTATAGATAGCTGAGGGTGTCTACTTTCCAAAAAGGGGTCAGTTGGGGATGTTTGTACTGTCCTGGTATTTTAGTACCTCAAGAAATGTGATAGGCCAGTGGTGGGCAACCTTTTTTTTCAACTGAGCCAAATCTCGCCAAAACCACGATTGAAATTTATTTTGAGAGCCACATTTTTAAAACTGAAAATACATAGGATGGTACACTGTTTTTAGTTTCAATAAGTTTTTATAGTAATTCATCCCCCATAGTAATTCATCCCCCATATAGTAATTCATCCCCCATATAGTAATTCATCCCCCATAGTAATTCATCCCCCATAGCAATTCATCCCCCATAGTAATTCATCCCCCATATAGTAATTCATCCCCCATATAGTAATTCATCCCCCATAGTAATTCATCCCCCATATAGTAATTCATCCCCCATAGTAATTCATCCCCCATAGTAATTCATCCCCCATATAGTAATTCATCCCCCATAGTAATTCATCCCCCATAGTAATTCATCCCCCATATAGTAATTCATCCCCCATATAGTAATTCATCCCCCATAGTAATTCATCCCCCATATAGTAATTCATCCCCCATAGTAATTCATCCCCCATAGTAATTCATCCCCCATAGTAATTCATCCCCCATATAGTAATTCATCCCCCATATAGTAATTCATCCCCCATATAGTAATTCATCCCCCATAGTAATTCATCCCCCATAGTAATTAATCCCCCATATAGTAATTCATCCCCCATATAGTAATTCATCCCCCATAGTAATTCATCCCCCATTGTAATTCATCCCCCCTATAGTAATTCATCCCCCATATAGTAATTCATCCCCCATATTAATTCATCCCTCATATAGTAGTAGTAAGTAAGTAGCAAGTAGTAAGCCAAGTCCCCCCTGTGTCAATTCACTTACCTTTGCTCCGCGCGTTCTTCTCGCCGTGTTCCCGCGCCGTTCCGGTCTTCAGGGCGGACTGTGAGAGGAGCCTAGCTCCTCTCACGTTCGTCACGCTGCCCCGCCTACACACATCCTGACAGCCAATCACTGGCTATCAGGATGTGAGTGGCAGCGAGACTGGCCAATCATTGCATTTGAGCGCGCTGCCCTGTTTTTTTTTTTTGGAGCACGCTCCGCGGGCCGGATTAAAAGGTCCGCCGGGCCGTAGTTTTCCCATTGCTGGGCTAGCTGCAGAGTCCTGACTTTTGGGGCGGCCGCCCGAGAGGAGGGAGGGGAGCGGGCGCCCGGCACACAGAAGAGCCACATTAAAGTGTGTAAAGAGCCGCATGTGGCTCGCGAGCCTCGGCTTGCCGACCACTGTGATAGGCAGTCAGAAAGCAAAAGCTGTGTAAATTCCATTATCTATACCATAGTTTGTAGATGCTATATCTTTCACAAAAAGCAATCAATATACACTTTTTGGGATTTTTATATCCAAAACATGTAGCAGAATACATTTTGGCCTAAATTTGAGTTTTTGGGATATTTTTTATGACAGAAATGATAAAATATAGTTTTTTTTTTTTCAAAATGTTTGGTCTTTTTTTGTTTATAGCGCAAAAAATAAAAAGTGCACAGGTGATCAAATACCCCCGAAAGAAAGCTCTATTTGTGTGAAAGAAAGGACATACATTTTCTTTGGGTAGAGCTTTGCATGACAACGCAATTGTCAGTTAAACTAGTGCAGCGCTGTATAGCAAAAATGACATAAATTGCAGTATCTATACCATAGTTTGTAGATGCTATATCTTTCACACAAAGCAATCAATATACACTTATTTGGATTTTTTTACCAAAAACATGTAGCAGAATACATTTTGGCCTAAATATATGACTAACTTTGAGTTTACTATATATTTTTTATAGCTGAAAGTAAAATACCGTATTTTCCGGCGTATAAGACGACTTTTCAACCCCTGAAAATCTTCTGAAAAGTCGGGGGTCGTCTTATACGCCGGTGCGAGCCGGTGTCGGGGCGCCACTTTTTCGAGAGGCGGCGCGGCGCCACCCCCCCTCCTCCTCCAATGGACACTAAGTACAGGGGTGGGCAGAGGGGCTGCTGTACCTTACCTGGCTCCGGTCCCACGACGATGCGGTCCAGGAAGCGCGGGTGCTCCTTCTTTCAGTTCGGCCGCACGATGGTCACGCGGCCGCTCGGCTCCGCCTCCTCACCGGTGATTGGGCGCCAGCACTGGAAAGACACACAGGCGACCAATCACCGGAGAGGAGGCGGAGCCGAGTGGCCCCGCGAAAATCGAGCGGCCGAACTGGAAGAAGGAGCAGCCGCTCCTCTCCCCCACTGACAGTAACGATGGGGCACTATTCCTCCTCCACTGACACCAACGATGAGGCACTGTTCTCCCCACTGATACCAATGATGGGGCACTATTCCTCCTCCCCAATGACACCAATGATGGGGCACTATTCTCCCCACTGATACCAATGATGGGGCATTATTCCTCCCCCACTGACACCAACGAGGGGGCATTATTCCTCCCCCACTGACACCAACGAGGGGGCACTATTCCTCCCCCACTGATACTAATGATGGGGCACTATTCCTCCCACTGATACCAATGATGGGGCACTATTCTCCCCACTGATACCAATGATGGGGCACTATTCCTCCCCCACTGACACCAATGATGGGGCACTATTCCTCCTCCCCACTGACACCAACGATGGGGCATTATTCTCCCCACTGACACCAACGATGGGGCACTATTCTCCCCACTGATACCAATGATGGGGCGCAATTCCTCCCACTGACACTAATGATGGGGCGCAATTCCTCCCACTGACACCAATGATGGGGCGCAATTCCTGCCACTGATACCAATGATAGGGCGCTATTCCTCCCACTGACACCAATGATGGGGCGCAATTCCTGCCACTGATGCCAATGATGGGGCGCTATTCCTCCCACTGACACCAATGATGGGGCGCTATTCCTCCCACTGACACCAATGATGGGGCACTATTCCTCCCACTGACTCCAATGATGGGGCGCTATTCCTCCCGCTGATACCAATGATGGGGCGCTATTTCTCCCGCTGATACCAATGATGGGCCGCTATTCCTCCCACTGACACCAATGATGGAGCACTATTCCTCCCACTGACACCAATGATGGGACACTATTCCTCCCACTGACACTAATGATGGGACACTATTCCTCCCACTGACACCAATGATGGGGCACGATTCTTCCCACTGACACCAATGATGGGGCACTATTCCTCCCACTGACTAATGATGGGGCACTATTCCTCACACACTGACACTAATGATGGGGCACCATCATTGGTGTCAGTGGGAGGAATAGTGTCCCATCATTGGTATCAGTGGGAGGAATAGTGCCCCATCATTGGTGTCAGTGGATGAAATAGTGCCCCATCATTGGTGTCAGTGGGAGGAGTAGTGCCTCATCATTGGTGTCAGTGGGAGGAATAGCACCCCATCAATGGAATACCATACTGAAATAGCATACCATATTGAAATCAAATCTGATGTTTTTTCATTTTTATTTGGTGTGCGTTGGAAGAGGGGTAGTCTTACACGGCGAGTATAGCTCAAACCCTATATTTTAACAGGAAAAGTAGGGGGTCGTCTTATACGCCCAGTCGTCTTATACGCAGGAAAATACGGTATATAGTTTTTTTTCAACATTTTTGTTCTTTTTTTGTTTATAGCGCAAAAATTAAAAAGCGCACAAGTGATCAAATACCACTGAAAGACAGCTCTACTTGTGTAAAAAAAGGACATACATTTTGTTTGGGTACAGCATTGCATGACAGCACAATTACCAGTTGAAATAGTGCACTGCCGAATAGCAAAAAAAGGCCTCAGGATGGAAAGTGGTTAAATTGTTTTTCTACATTATTTCAGTTGCTTCCTGGTTTCCAGGCCTAGGCAAAATGGTGTCATACATCAATGAAGTCTTCAGGAGGAGAGGAGGTTTGTTTAGCTCAGCGCACCCTTCTGCATTCACCTGGCCAAAGGGTGGATGGATTCCAGGAAGTAAATGCTACATGAATCATCTGCCTTACTCAAGATGGTTGTAGCCAGAAATGCTAGGGAGTGTTTTCAAAATGATTTCTTAATAAGATAAAGCATGGAAACATGGATGAATGGGTGTGTTTGCTTTGAATATTAAGAATTAATTAAATAGCATTTTCAGTTTGTGGTTCTCAGATGCAGTTTAGTTCCGTGTTAATGAACTCCAGGAAACTGGTATTGCAGTAAGTACAAACATCTTTTTTTTCATAAGAAGGCACCAACCCTTTTTGGATCGCTGATGAATTTGGGTCCCCCTATAGTCCTGCACAGCCAGTCAGTTAGCATTTTCCACACAAGTTTTCATCATAGGCAGAAATCAGGCCTTGAGCGTTGGTTTTGTTTATTTATTGAGGAGATTAAACTTAGATGGGGTAAGGGATGTAGAGGATACCCAAGGGAACCGAAATCTGAGGACAACTTCCTGAACTATTCACAACTTCTCTTCTCTGACATTTTTAGAGTGCTAGCCAGCAGCTCCAGTTCTACCACCCTAGACCCTAGATCCTCTTCACCCAGCAATATGGAGACTTTCTTACAGAGCAAAGGATCTGGCTCCTGTTACTTTAAGTAAGGTGTACAGTCACTAGCAGAGGACTAATCTGGTTTCCCACCAGAGTGCTCCTTCACCTACCTGCCCAGGGGGTGCAGGTGTACACATTCAGATCCTCTCCTGTACCACTTACGGAATGGCTGCTGCTACCAGGCCTATCAGCTAGGCTTTTCCTTCCTTGCCATACAGGTGGTCCTATCTCAGGGAGCCAGTGAGTCCTGAGTTTTCCTCCTTTCCACCTGCAGGCTCGTAGGCAGGCCCCCTCCCACCAGCCCTCCTGGAAGCCTTCTTCCTCCAGCCTCATATCTTGCTACTTCCCACTCCTTCCACCCGTTTCTCCTCCTACTGAGCAGGCTCCATCACTTTTAAGGGAGTCCAGCTCCTTGCCAAGTCTTCATTAAGGATTGGCTAAAGTCCCTCAAAAGTGCAGTCAACCACTCCTCAGATCTACCCACTGCCTCTAAGACCCTCCTTGAAAGCCTCAGAACGGTGGGAAATTCCAGAGGGGATGGCCCGCAGAGTGTCTCAGTCCTGACCAGAATATGACCCCTCTGACTATCTCACCTGATCAGCTAATCAGCTCCTCACTAGGCATAAGGGTCTAGTTCCCCCTAGCTAAACAAGGAGGGTGCTACATATAATAATTTATTATTTCAAAGAAGGAAGAAGGCTGAATGAGCAATAGTTCAGATTTAGTATTTTAATAATGACTTTACTTTCACACCTGTACATCTCTTATGGAACAGAGTAATTTTTACATTTCTGCTATGGACCTACAACTTTGTCAACACTTTAAAAAGGAACTTTTTTCCTGTACCAGTCAAGTATATTGTTAATTAGAATTAGGGGCGTAAAGTGTTACTAAACCCAAAACAGTAACATCAGTCTGTATATGCAGTAAAGCATGCTTGGTATACTCACTGTGGAACATAAGAGGTTAATCCTCTGTAAAAGCTGTTTGATCCTCTCTTCTCTGATCCTCCACTTCTTCCAATGCCCCCCTCTTATCTCCTGATAAGACATGTCATGTGGAGTCACTCTGCAAATACTCAGTTTTGTGTGTATTGCTAGGGATGTTTTTTTTTCTTGGTAGTGTGCATGTAATTAGCACAGGGCCAATCAGCAATGTCCAGACAAAGGTCAGGGATCTTGAATTCTCCTAAAACAGAATGAAAATTCCTTCTACAAGCTTTAACATGTGCTCAGCTGGACACTGATAGAAGTCACAAGGCTACTCTAACTTCTATTGAGCAGTTTATATTTACTAAAATAATTGCACTTCCATGTTCTGTGTACTGTGGGAGACCAGATATAGTGAATGCAGGGTCCTGAATTTAGTAACACTTTCACATGTAAATACAGTATAGTCTGGAATATTAAAGTGTTCTTTATTCAGTGCTGAGCAATAGTGTGGTGGCGGCCATTTGTAATAAGGGCAGGTGAAGCAAGTGGATGATCTCATCCTGGAACAGCTAGACACACGCTGCTACACACAGTTAACTACTCCTACCCCCCCCCCCCCCTTTCCCACACATAGGCACCACTACATACAGTAAACTGCTCCTCACTACACCCCCTTCCGCAGCGGCTGCTCTTCACTGTGGAAGCTGACTGATTCTTCCCTCCATTGCCTTCCTGTGCAGACACACCCCTTTTTGATGACTCATTCTCTGTCTCACTGTCCGAGGACTCCTGGGAAGTCCTGGGATGATGATATCCCAGAAGGGGACTAAATGTATGGCAAAAAAAATTACACTAAAATTATGATACTGATACAAAGCATTACAAAGTTATTTACAAATGAAGTAAAGGGTTTGTTTTTTCTCAGTTTTGCACTTTTTTAATGTGACACTTAAATTAATAAACATAACAAATAGAGATGAGCGAATCGAACATGACGAAGTGGAATTCGTTCCGAAGATTTGGAAAAATTCTATTCGCGACGAATCCGAAGATTAGCAAACTTCGGATGCACGAATCGAATTTTCCCAAAAATGGCGGCGACATGTGTGGCGACAGGAGAAAATGGACAGAGAAGATGGGGCGGGGATCTCTGGGAAGGCGCGCAGACAAGGCGCGCTGACCCATAATGCATTCATGAGTCCTGAATCATGACATGTGATCGCATTAGCCAATCAGCAGCCAGCCAGCACTGTGTAATGGTGGAGCTATAAATCGCGGCCATCTTAGAATTCTCCATTAGCCTCCGGTCATTCAAGAGAGACAGACCTGTCTGTATTAAGGGACAGAGTTAGGGCCACAGAGACTTTAGGGCCACAGAATCGTTACTCAGGGACACAGAATCGTTACTCAGGGACACACAATCGTTACTCAGGGACACAGAATTGTTACTCAGGGACACAGAATCGTTACTCAGGGACACAGAATCGTTACTCAGGGACACAGAATCGTTACTCAGAGACACAGAATCGTTACTCAGGGACACAGAATCGTTACTCAGGGACACAGAATCGTTACTCAGGGACACAGAATCGTTACTCAGGGCCACAGCTATCAAAGAATCGAAAATTTAAAGTGACATACACCCTTTTTTTTTGGTGGCTGTCGTGCACAGTTGGTGCTGCAGTTTGCCGATTGTGCAAAATAAACTGACTTTCTGCTTCACAACCACTATTGTACGTTCAAAGAGTTAAATCCATTTACACGCCGGCTGGCGGTAATATTTTTTGGGTGATTAGTGCATTCCAGTGACATAAACGTACAGTTTCCAGCCAACGGCAAGCTGCAATTGACCGATTGTGCTAAATAAACTGACTTTCTGCTTCACAACCACTATTGTACGTTCAAAGAGTTAGATCCATTTACACGCCGGGTGGCGGTAATATTTTTTGGGTGATTAGTGCATTCCAGTGACATAAACGTACAGTTTCCAACCAACGGCAAGCTGCAATTGACCGATTGTGCTAAATAAACTGACTTTCTGCTTCACAACCACTATTGTACGTTCAAAGAGTTAAATCCATATACACGCCGGGTGGCGGTAATATTTTTTGGGTGATTAGTGCATTCCAGTGACATAAACGTACAGTTTACAGCCAACGGCAAGCTGCAATTGACTGATTGTGCTAAATAAACTGACTTTCTGCTTCACAACCACTATTGTACGTTCAAAGAGGTAAATCCATATACACGCCGGGTGGCGGTAATATTTTTTGGGTGATTAGTGCATTCCAGTGACCTAAACGTACAGTTTCCAGCCAACATCAAGCTGCAATTGACCGATTGTGCTAAATAAACTGACTTTCTGCTTCACAACCACTATTGTACGTTCAAAGAGTTAGATCCATTTACACGCCGGGTGGCGGTAATATTTTTGGGGGGATTAGTGCATTCCAGTGACATAAACGTACAGTTTCCAGCCAACGGCAAGCTGCAATTGACCGATTGTGCTAAATAAACTGACTTTCTGCTTCACAACCACTATTGTACGTTCAAAGAGTTAGATCCATTTACACGCCGGGTGGCGGTAATATTTTTGGGGGGATTAGTGCATTCCAGTGACATAAACGTACAGTTTCCAGCCAACGGCAAGCTGCAATTGACCGATTGTGCTCAATAAACTGACTTTCTGCTTCACAACCACTATTGTACGTTCAAAGAGTTAAATCCATATACACGCCGGGTGGCGGTAATATTTTTTGGGTGATTAGTGCATTCCAGTGACATAAACGTACAGTTTCCAGCCAACGGCAAGCTGCAATTGACCGATTGTGCTAAATAAACTGACTTTCTGCTTCACAACCACTATTGTACGTTCAAAGAGGTAAATCCATATACACGCCGGGTGGCGGTAATATTTTTTGAGTGATTAGTGCATTCCAGTGACCTAAACGTACAGTTTCCAGCCAACATCAAGCTGCAATTGACCGATTGTGCTAAATAAACTGACTTTCTGCTTCACAACCACTATTGTACGTTCAAAGAGTTAGATCCATTTACACGCCGGGTGGCGGTAATATTTTTGGGGGGATTAGTGCAATCCAGTGACCTAAACGTACAGTTTCCAGCCAACATCAAGCTGCAATTGACCGATTGTGCTAAATAAACTGACTTTCTGCTTCACAACCACTATTGTACGTTCAAAGAGTTAGATCCATTTACACGCCGGGTGGCGGTAATATTTTTGGGGGGATTAGTGCATTCCAGTGACATAAACGTACAGTTTCCAGCCAACGGCAAGCTGCAATTGACCGATTGTGCTAAATAAACTGACTTTCTGCTTCACAACCACTATTGTACGTTCAAAGAGTTAGATCCATTTACACGCCGGGTGGCGGTAATATTTTTGGGGGGATTAGTGCATTCCAGTGACATAAACGTACAGTTTCCAGCCAACGGCAAGCTGCAATTGACCGATTGTGCTCAATAAACTGACTTTCTGCTTCACAACCACTATTGTACGTTCAAAGAGTTAGATCCATTTACACGCCGGGTGGCGGTAATATTTTTGGGGGGATTAGTGCATTCCAGTGACATAAACGTACAGTTTCCAGCCAACGGCAAGCTGCAATTGACCGATTGTGCTAAATAAACTGACTTTCTGCTTCACAACCACTATCGTACGTTCAAAGAGTTAGATCCATTTACACGCCGGGTGGCGGAAATATTTTTGGGGGGATTAGTGCATTCCAGTGACATAAACGTACAGTTTCCAGCCAACGGCAAGCTGCAATTGACCGATTGTGCTCAATAAACTGACTTTCTGCTTCACAACCACTATTGTACGTTCAAAGAGTTAAATCCATATACACGCCGGGTGGCGGTAATATTTTTTGGGTGATTAGTGCATTCCAGTGACATAAACGTACAGTTTACAGCCAACGGCAAGCTGCAATTGACCGATTGTGCTAAATAAACTGACTTTCTGCTTCACAACCACTATTGTACGTTCAAAGAGTTAAATCCGGTTTTATTTTTGGGGTGCTTATTGAATTAAAGAGTATGTCAGACAACACGCAGAGGAGTGGCAGAGGAGGCAATGTTTCAGGAGCGAGCAGACGTGGCAGCAGAGGAAGGGGTCGAGGCAGCACTAGTCGCAGCCAGAAGCCAGTGCTCCCGGTGTCATCCAGCGGTCGTGTCTCCACCGACAACCCTGCCGTCATCGATTGGTTGACTCGGTCGTCTTCCTCTTCCCAGGTCACCTCTGACACCTACAGCCAACGGTCGGTGGGTACGTCAGACACAACCGTTAGTTGGCATTGCCCGGGAGCAAGCCCACTGAAATCACGTGTCCTCGACCTGCCCCTGTCCTTTGGTGTTCCCTCACCAAGCGAAGTATCGCATGCTGTGGGCTCAGCCCCACTGTACAGTGAGGAAGAGCTAACAGAGGGCGGTCAGGAACGGGGGGAGACATCCGCCTCTTCAGCAGCCAGGCGAAGAAGTACTGGCGAGGAGAGTGGCTCGGTAGCCGGTCTAGAGACAGGTCTGTCTCCTGACCCACACGCAGCCGAGGGGGCTAGTAGTGACACGGAGACCCTAATTGATGATGATGAGGCTGATCGCACTTGGCAGCCTCGTCGTCATCAGGCTATTGCTTCCGCATCATCAGGAGAAGAGGGTGCCAGCTTGCCAGCGAGCAAAACAGTCGGTGAGTTGCCCAGGAGGCAGCAGGGTCGCAGCAGTGTCAGTGGAGCCAAACGGCCACGGAGTAGAGCACCAGCTCCACTGCAGCCTACCACCACGGCCAGTAGTGGTGCCGGTGTGCACGGAGGAAGTAGCAGTCAGCCAGTGAGGAGTAGCGGGGGCAAAGTTTCCTACTCGGCGGTGTGGCAATTTTTCGTCAAGCCGCCCGAGGAAGTAAACGTAGCCGTATGTCGACTATGTGGCCAGAAAGTCAAGCGTGGCCAGGGGGCCAATGTTGGGACTACAGCGTTGCGTCAGCATATGCAGCGTCGCCATTCGGTGGCCTGGGAAAACCGTGATAAAGATACGGCGGTTCTGCCTGCCCCAGCCCCCGCTCCATCACCCGCTCCGTTACTTGCTCCGTCACCCGACGTCAATCGCCCTCTATCAGCCAGTCAAGGCTCCAACACCTCTGCTGAGGGGAGTTGTCGCTCGTTGGCATCTTCCGCTCGTTCAGATGCTCCTTCTCCTGCTACTCCTCTTCACGGATTCCGTCAGCAGTCTTTCTTGGAATCCGTTTCCAAGAGACAACAGTTTGCGAGCACGCACCCGACGGTGCAGAAGCTGAACGTCCTCCTGTCCAAGTTGCTGGTGCTGCAGTCCCTCCCTTTCCAAGTGGTGGACTCAGCACCTTTCCGAGAAATGATGGCTTGTGCCGAGCCGCGGTGGAGAGTGCCAAGCCGGCATTTCTTTGCCAAAAAGGCAGTGCCAGCCCTGCATTCACATGTAGAAGAGATGGTGGGCCAGTCTTTGAGCATGTCGGTCTCTGCCAAAGTGCACGGCAGCGCCGACGTGTGGAGCTGTAACTACGGTCAGGGACAGTACATGTCATTTACGGCCCACTGGGTGAACGTGGTGCCGGCACAGCCGCACCAGCAACTTGGACAGGTCACGCCGCTTTTGCCTCCACGTTTGCACGTCCTTGGTCCGGCAAAGATGTCCGCCTCTACCACCTCTTCTTCCGCCGTGTCCTCAGCCGCCACCCCCGTGCCAAGTCCCATTACCCGACCGGCATATCACATGTGCAGGGCGCAACGGTGTCACGCTGTGCTGCACCTGGTATGCCTTGGCGAACGTAGTCACACAGGGGAGGAACTTCTCAGTGTAATGAACAGAGAAATCGACAGATGGCTGTCTCCGCGCAAACTGAAAATCGGAACCATGTTGACCGACAACGGAAAGAACATGGTGTCTGCTCTGCGTCAAGGAAGGTTGTGCCATGCGCCATGCATGGCTCACGTGTTCAATCTGGTTGTCAAGCGGTTCCTAAAATCCACCATCCCACTGCAAGACATCCTTAAAATGTCACGTAAACTTTGCATGCATTTCAGCCATTCCTACACCGCAAAGCACACCCTCCTTGAGCTGCAGCGGCAGAACGGAATTCCACAGCATCGCCTGATCTGCGATGTTGCAACAAGGTGGAATTCAACCCTACATATGTTAGACCGCCTTTACGAACAGCGAAAGGCCATCACCGATTTCCTAATGTTACAAGCGGATAAAGGTACTCCCCTGTGTAACTTAGATGTCAGCCATTGGCAGCTCATGCGTGACACCTGCCGCTTGCTCAGGCCCTTTGAGGAGGCCACGCTATTCGTGAGTCGGCAGGACTATGGGATGAACGACGTCATTCCTCTGTTGCACGTCCTGGAACAAATGCTGTTAACAATGGCTGGTCAGGGTGCGGTAGACGTGGCGCACAGATCTCAACGCCACATGACCCCTGTGGGGGCAGGACAGGAAGAAGAGGAGGTGGTAGAGGAGGACATTGGTGCTCAGGAATTATTGAGTGAAATGGGTGGTTTTTCCACTCAGCGGACAGGAGTGGAGGAGCAGGAGCATCTGGTAGAGGAGGAGACAGAGGACCCAGACGCTCCGTGGCAGTATGCTGTGGAGATGGAGGCAGGGAGTCTCTCGCATTCCTTGGCACAAATGGCCCATAGCATGCTCGGTTGCTTGCGTAGCGACAGCCGAATAATAACCATCAGACAGAGGGATGACTTTTGGCTGTCCACCTTGTTGGACCCTTGCTACCGTTCAAAAATGGTGGCCTTTTTCACACCTGCTGAGAGGGAGGCCAAAATAAAGTACTATAAAAACCACCTATGTAGTCAGTTGGTCTCTGCCTTTCTGCGCCAACGTCCATCCTCAGACACTGTGGGCCCTGTGCGCTCGCGTTCCGCTGCCATGGCAGCAGGGGAGGGGTGGGGTGGTAGGAGCAGTGGCAGCTCCACCAGCAGCGGCTGCCTCAGTCTGCAGTCGATGATGAGTAGCTTTCTTCACCAGCGCAGTGAGGAAACTACTAACCAGCCGCAGCAGCAGCAGCATCAGGTGGACCTGGAGCAGGACCTCAAACAACAGGCTTGGGCCTACTTGGACAGCACCCTGCCAACCGAGGTAGACAATCCCCTTGACTACTGGGCAACGAAACTTGACCTTTGGCCCCAACTAGCTGAATTTGCCCTTGAAAGGCTGTCATGCCCGGCCAGTAGCGTGGCATCGGAGCGCGTGTTTAGTGCGGCAGGAAGTATTGTAACTCCGCGGAGGACACGACTGTCCACCCAAAGTGTGGAGAGACTCACGTTTGTGAAAATGAATCAGGCGTGGATTAGTCTGGATTTCAAACCACCAGTTCCTGACGCAACTGACCTAATAACCTAGCCGTTCAGGCCGCTCCCTGAACACCTCGGGAATTGCTTTGTATATCTGTCGCCTTAGAGGCCGCTGTCTGAACAGCTCATGAATTGATTTCTATATGTGTCGCCTTTGAGGCCGCTGGCTGGGCAGCTGATGAATTGATTTGTATATATGTACTTATTGTCCGCTGTCCGGACAGCTCATGAATTACTTTTTGTATATAGCCTTCCAAACCACTCTCAGAATAAGTCATGATATTCATGCTGTGTATAGCCTTATAGGCCAATGGTCAATCAAGTCATGATTGTTATAGTGTGTATAGCCTTATAGGCCGCTGTCTTTACAACTTTATAATTCCATGCAGTATATAGCCCTATCGGCCACTTTCTGGCATCCAGTTGCTGTAGCCCCCATCACCACACTGTGCCATGGGCCCCTGTACCGCCTTCTCATACTGCTGCCAGATCCATCCTCTGCCATGTGCGTCTTTGTCGTCTGGTCACGCTGCTGGGTTCCAGTTTTAAACCTAGGCCTGTGTATGGCTTCCGAATACTGCTGCCTCCACCGCCACCCTGCGCCATGTGCCTCTGTCGTCTGCTCACGCTGCTGACGGCTTCCGCTTTTTAACCTAGGCCTGTGTATGGCTTCCATATACTGCTGCCTCCACCGCCACCCTGCGCCATGTGTCTCTGTCGTCTGCTCACGCTGCTGACGGCTTCCGCTTTTTAACCGAGGCCTGTGTTTGGCTTCCGAATACTGCTGCATCCACCGCCACCCTGCGCCATGTGTCTCTGTCGTCTGCTCACGCTGCTGACGGCTTCCGCTTTTTAACCTAGGCCTGTGTATGGCTTCCGAATACTGCTGCCTCCACCGCCACCCTGCGCCATGTGCCACTTTCAGGTCTCCTTACACTGTTGGTGGGTTCCATTTTGTGATAGGGTGCTGTATGGCCTTCCATTGCTGCTGCCTCCACCGCCACCCTGCGCCATGTGCCTCTGTCGTCTGCTCACGCTGCTGATGGCTTCCGCTTTTTAACCGAGGCCTGTGTTTGGCTTCCGAATACTGCTGCATCCACCGCCACCCTGCGCCATGTGTCTCTGTTGTCTGCTCACGCTGCTGACGGCTTCCGCTTTTTAACCTAGGCCTGTGTATGGCCTTCAATTGAAGCTGCTTCTGCTCCACCACTCTGCCATTGGACTCTTGATAGTCGTCTCCCCACGCTGCTGCTGGGGGGACTTTTTAACATAGGTCTCTGTATGGCCTTCAATTTTAGCTGCTTACGCTCCGCCACTTTGCCATGGGCCCCTGTACCGCCTCCTCATGCTGCTGCCAGGCCCGTAATCTGCCATGGGCCCCCGTACCGACTCCTCATGCTGCTGCCAGGCCCGTAATCTGTCATGGGCCCCTGTACCGCCTCCTCATGCTGCTGCCAGGTCCAGAGTGTGTCATGGGTCCCTGTACGGCCTCCCATTGCTGCTGTCTCCATCGCCACACTCTGCCATGTGCCACTTTCAGGTCTCCTCACACTGCTGGTGGGTTCCATTTTGTCATAGGGTGCTGTATGGCCTCCCATTGCTGCTGCCTCCACCGCCACACTGTGGCTCCACACTCTGATTTGGCCCCGTGACTGCCCAAATGAGTGAAGTGTGCGGTGATTCTAAGATCGACGACACTCATCTGCATGTCATACTGACTGACAATATTATTTCTCTTCCCCAGCAGACTCCAAGGGCATTTAAATTAAAGGTACAGTGTTCTGCACTAATATAAAGGCTCTCTGAAGCCTAGAAACACCCTTTTTATAAGTTAAATTCGCAGCGAATATATTCGGCACGAAGCGAATTTAATCGGCGAATTCGGCGAATCAGCCAAACCGAATTTTTGAATAATTCGCTCATCTCTAATAACAAATAAAAACAAAAGAGTTCAAATATTAATGGTTAATAAAATAGAAATAAAGAAAAAATCTACAGGAAAGTAATAGTTAAAATAGTAGCGGAAGGAGTTAATTATGTCTGATCAGGGTAAACTAAGGGTTAATAATGGGTTAAATATTTATTACATTAAATTTAGTGTGGCACCCTCCTAGGGGGAGCTAGATCCTAATGGTTAGACAGGAGCTAAATCGCAGCTCAGTTGTAATAGCCAGAGGGGTCAAATTGTGGTCAGGGTTGAGAGGCTCTGCAGGCCCTGCTCTGGGGCTTTTGGAGGAAGGCTTTGGAGGCAGTGGGTGGATCGGAGGCATGGCTGACTGCACTCTTGCAAGACCTCAGCCAATCCCCAACAAAAGAATTGGTAAGGGGCTGGACACCCTTAAAAGTGTTAGAGGCTGCCCAGTGGCTGTAACGGACCGCCTGACAGCACCTCTATCAGTCCCCCGGTAGAGCCTCCCCAGAGTGCAGAGTCTAAGCACCGGAGCACTTGTTCACCAGGGCCCCTGATGGTGGGGATGGACTTGGAGCGCTCCGGTACCAGGTCGCAACTACCAGGTATCTCCAACAGGGGTAGAGGAGTCTGACAGGGGCTCCAGAGAGCTAGGAGTCTGATGTAAGGGAGTCTAGTGATCCCTGCGGGGTGGGTGGATGGATGAGCTAAATCAGAGTCATGCAGGCCGGGTCGGTAACTAGCGGATCGGTAAGGTACAAAACGGTAGGCAAAGGATAGTCGGGTCACACGCAGGGTCAATACCAGGAGGTCAGATCTAAACGGGAACATCCAGGAGCAGAGTCAGGCAAGCCAAGGGGTCAGGACGGGAGAAGGCAACAAGGTCAAAACAATCCAGATCAGAAGTACTCACACACAGGTAACAGGATACAAAGACCATTCGGCAACAAGTGTCTGTGCAGGGCTAGTTTAAATAGCCCGCCCTGCACCTGACAGGCGTAGCCTGGGGCCCAGTGCCTGCCTAGTACTGTCCAGACGACGGGTGCGCCTGGGTCCTAGTGTCCTGCCACCTATACGTCTCGGCAGACACCTACGCATGTGTAGACCCATGCGTCGCGATGGTTCCTGACAGTGGCAGCAGTGTAGTCTGGGAGAGCAGTCAGGTGGAAGAAGGAGAGAGGAAGATGTGAGGCTGAGGAAGGAGGCTGCCAGAAGGCCTAGTGGGAAGGGACCTGCCTGCGAGCCTGGAGCTGGAATGGTGGAAAGCTTGGAACTCACTGGCCCCCTGAGAGAGGGTCACCTGTATGGCAGGGAAGAAGCAACCCAGATGATAGGCCTGCTAGCAACAGTCATTCCGTAAGCGGTACAGGAGAGGATCTGAGTGAGTACACCTGCACCCCCTGGATGGATAGGGGGAGCACTCTGGTGGGAAACCAGACTAGCCCCCTACTAGTGACTGTGCATCTGTTTAAAGGGACAGGAGCCAGGTCCCCTGCTCAGGAAAACCTCCAGATTGCTGGGTGAAGAGGAGAATTTCATCTAGGGTCTCAAGGAGATGCTGACTAGCTCTCCAACAGGGACTGCGCTGCAGAAGAGAAGCTTGTGAATAGTTCCAAGAAGTCTTCCTCATTTATCAGTTCCCTTGGGCATCCTATACAGAAACTTGCATTATATTGCTCTCAGTCTTCTCCAAATTTCCAAATTCCATTTTTTGTTGTTGTAATCTGACATCCTGTTAGAGGGTGGCTATTTTCAGTCTCCATGGTCCCACTATATGTAGAAATGTAGCCACCCTTTTTTGCTCACTCGTGAGATGAATTAGGGACTGCGGACAATAGGATTTGTAGATTACATGGAACAGTGCATTTGGCTGTAACTAGTATGCACTGCTCATTCCAAAACGGAAGTGAGGGGGAATAGTTGATATTTGAGTGGTTACAAAGAACATTAAAAAAGGCAGAAAAAAAATACATTAAGAAATGAGTTAGGGCTGGTTCACACTAGGAATCACACAGGAACTCATTTCAGGGTTTAGTGCAGTACAATCTAAGCCCATTCATTTTGAATAGGTTCAAATCATACTGCACCACATCAAAAGTAGTGCATGCACTACGTTTGGAAACTCACTGCAACCGAATCACGTGTTAATTCTGTACCACTGCATTTTTGACATGCGTTTGGGGTGTTGGTAACTTAACCTGTTCCCATCTGACCAATAGCAAAATGACAGCCAAGTGGGACTCTCGTTGATCTGGGTGGATGTCATATGAAGTCCTCCCAGATATTGCCTCGCGCATGCCCACGGGGCTGTGCTATTGCGAGATCTGTCAATGGCTGTGTACCTCAGACACAGCTGATGACAGATCTGTGTACCGGGCTGTTGCCAGTACCATGTGATTGCTGTGACCAATCACAGTAGGTCACATGACAAATGTAAACAATGGATGACTTCCTTTCATGCCGTCCACTGTATACAATTGTGTCACTAGGTGTGATTGGTCACAGTGAGCACATGTACAGACTGGGACAATCACAGCCTATCTGTGTCATGTGATTAGCTGTAGCTAATCACAGCTAATCACAACAAAAAAACCTGAATACATTTATTTCAATGAGTTAAATGCTTGCTTAAAGCAAAGAAATTCTTTACTATAAACATAATAAAAAATTAAAAAAAATAATAATTTCCTCAGAGTAGTACAATGTTACCATGGTAACATTATACTACTCTAGTCACAGTGTGTTATGAAAAAAAAATCATGAAAAAAAATGTATTTGGCAAATGCTTGCCAACTGCACTATAGCCAAAAGACGGCTACAACACGATTGTCCAGTTCTGAGAAGGCTTCCATGGACGTCCTCCTAGAATGCACCACCAGCGGTGCGCACCCGGCGCTATCGGTGATCGCTGTGTCCTACAGACACAGCTGATCACATGACAAGGTAAAAGGCCAATCACAGTGTCAAATGACACAGCAGATCACAAATCTGCACTGATAATCAAGGCACAATCAAGTGCCGCCAATCAGTGCCGCCTATCAGTGCCCATCATTGCTGCATATCAGTGCATCATCAGTGCCTCCACATTAATGCCCACCAGTGGCGCCTAATCAGCACCGCCTCATTAGTGCAGCTTATCAGTGCAGCCTCATCAACGCACATCAGTGAAGGAGAAAAATTACCTGTTTGCAAAATTTTATAATATAAACAGAGAAAACCTTTTTTTTTTTAAATTTATAGTGCAAAAAATAAAACCCCAGTGGCATTTAAATACCGCCAAATGAAAGCTCTATTTGTGTGAAAAAAATGAATACAATTTCATATGGGTACAGTGTTGCATGACCACGCAATTGTCATTCAAAGTGCAACAGCACTGAAAGCTGAAAATTAGCCTAGGCAGGAAGGTGGTAAAAGTGCCCGGTAGGCAAGTGGTTAAAAAATTGAAAAAAACACTTTTTTTTTGTACTGTCACCAGTTGGTGTCCCTGATCACCACCACACTAGTTATGATGATGCTGTATTGTAGACAGTATGCAACAAGAAAAAAAAATTTGTGAAAACTTTTTTTTAATTTCTTAATTTTCCAAAAAATTACTACTTCAAAAAACTCACCATGCCTCTTACTAAATACCTCAGACTGTCTACTTTGCAAAAAGTGGTCATTTGGGGGTAATCTGTAGTGTCCTGACATTTTTGGACCTCAAGAAATTAGATTGGCCATCAATACTTACTGCAGTTTGATTGATTTTCAGATATATATCATAGTTTGTGGACTCTATAACTTTCTTACAGACTAAATAATAAATACTGATTTGGGTTATTTTCACCAAAGAAATGTAGCAGAATACATCTTGGCCTAAATTTATGAAGAACAATTATGTATTTGCAAAATTTTATAACAGAAAGGAAGAAAACCGTGTTTTTCAAAATGTTTTGTCTTTTTTCGATAATTTAGCAAAAAATAAAAAACCCAGTGGTGATTAAATACCACCAAAAATGGAAACAATTGAATGACAGATACTTAATTTTAACCGTAATTTTTGTTACCTGACGAGCTACCATGTCAGCACAGCTGGGGTAAGGGCCCTGCCCCCCATGCTTCCAGGACCTAACTCATAAATTTGAGCCCACCTGCAGCCTTGGTGTTCTGTAACCACTACTACCAAGCTGGGTGAGAATAGTGCTGACATGCAGCTTGTCAGGAAAGGAAAATTACGGTAATTATCTGTCATTCAATTTTTTGTTTTCCTGGCAGCTGCTGGGCACAGCTGGGAACTAACTAGCTATACAGGGGAGTGCTACAAACTCCTCAATCCTGGCTAAAAGCAGAAGCCAAGATGCCTTTGCCAAAATCAACTGTCATAAAGACTGCTTCTATACAGTAATGAGCCATGAAAGTATATATTGACACCAAAGTAGCTACCTTGCAAATAATGTCTGGGAACACTCAGCCTGCTGCCGCTCACAAGGTCGAGACCCTTCGAGTGGACAGTGATGAGATCCCCCAGGTACAGCCAGCCCTTTCAACTTGTAGGCCAAAGAGATGAGCTTCACCAACCAAGAGGCAATAATCTTGTTGGAATCCATGAAATCATTGCACGCTCCACCTGGAATGACAAACAAGTGCTCCAACATAGTGATGCCAGATGTCACCTTGAAGTAACATTTTATAGAGGTATAAAGAAAGGACAAATTTTTGTGTGGTATGGACTCTGAAGGCCACTAAGGCACAATCTTGAGCATCAGCATGAGTATGACCCTGTCTGGGATGAACATAATAAATGGTTCTTAAAACCCCAGGGCCACCAACATGGACACTCTTCTGGTTGATGTAATTGCTACCAGGAAAGCAGTTTTCAGTGAGAGGTGCCACAGGGGGGTCACTTGGATTAAAAGCATCTGATTCAAACAAGTCCAACACCAATGGGAGATACCACTTCACAAACAGCAATGCCCCAGGCAGGTTTCAATCAAGTTGTAGCTTGAAGAACAGTATAATTGAGTGTTGGATGCCCACTGTATGCCAATGAAGGCAGAGATAGCTGAAATGTGAGCCCATAGCGTACTTACATATAAACCTAAATCAAGCTCCACCTGCAGAAACTTCAGATTGTCGCAGACTTCTGAAGAGCCCAGTGTAAAACCTTGATCAGCAGCAGTCCTGTGAATTTATGTCATTCTACTATAGGCACTGTTAATGCGTTTCTTATTTTCTTTCATAAGAGGACTCACAACCTTTAACCCCAGAACTATTAGCCTCTGCCTCTCAAGACCCAAGCCATGAGCTTAAGCTGGTCAGGTGTTTTACAAATGGGACTTTGGAGAAGATCTGATTTTACTGGCAGAGGGAGTGTATACTTGACACTCATTAAGAGGGGCAGAGGGTACTAAGGCCCCTTTGATCAATCTGGGATCACCATCTGAACTGTCACTTTCCCCTGTCACAGCCTCAGCAGGAAGCTGAAAATCAGAGGGAGAGGCAGAAAGGCATAAGCTGCCTGGAGTTCCACTCTGAGATCAGCACCTCTACGCCAATTGCTTTGGATGCTGGAACCTGGAATAGAACTTCAGCAACTTGGTGTTGACTGGGGATGTGAACAGGTCTACCTCTGAAAGAAAATATCAAGCCTGTTAGTTCTCAAAAGACTTGCGGCAGTCTGGACCATTCATTGTCCTTCAGGACTGTCCTGGACAAATACTTTGCCTAAAGATTTCTGACCGGGCACATAGGCTGCAGATAGCTGCAGGATATTGAGTTGGGCCAACTCTAGAATCGGTGAAATCTCCTTCAGGAGGGAGACACCAAGTGCTCTCTTGTTTCCGGATGTAAGCCACAGCCATTATGCTATCTAACTTCACCAGGACAGGTCCACCCTGGATGAGGTGACTGAAGGCTAGGAGAGCCTGAAATTCCATTCTTAACTCCAGGATGTTGAACCCTTCTTTAACCCTTCAAAAAGGCCATTGGTCCTGAGCCCATTGCTCCTGAATTAGGGCTCTCTAACTACTTTGCTGGTGTCTAACTGCACCACCAGCCACTAGGTTGTCAGATGGGAATGACATCACAGAAGATTCTGCTTCTCCAACCACAAGTTTAGGCTCGCTTTCATACAGGGTGTAATCCATATATTCTAAACTAGGCCCTCTGACTGCACCTGGTCCAGAAACCCGATTTGAAAATTGGGTGAGAGTTCAACTGGGCCTACCTGACCTACTGGAGAGAGGGGATTTATGCGGCCTAATGAAGGATTAAAGGCTGATGAAGGATCATGAAGGACGAAAGATTTCCAAAATATGGCCTGAAATGCTTGCCTTGACCATGTGCCCATCACCAAAGCTGTACCTATGTCTGAAGAGGAGCCACCAAATGCCCAAAAGACATGTATGGATAGCAAAATCTCCAAAATACTAGAAAGCATCCTGACATGAAGTTCTTTGCAGAAGCTACCATCTCTGGAGTGAGCGTGGAAACTGACTCTTGAACTTCAGTCTTCTTTAATTCAACAGACGTTCATCTTGAGACAAGAAGCCAAACTGACCACTATTAATTTAGGCTTCACCTTCTCAGATCAAGAACAGTGGAGTGATTGAGTATCTTCTTGAAGTCCTCAGCATCTTCTAATGGCAAGGTAATGTATTTGGCCAATCCCATATGGGACACACCGACCAAAGGGGTGATTCAAAACCCTTGACATCCTGCTGTGACAACATGCTCCAATCTTGTAGAACGAGCACTTGATTCAGTCACCATAAGGGAATTGTCAAGCCATCCTCTGGAGGCACTTGAAATACTTTGCACATCTTTGCTTCTATTTAAAGGTATTTTATCAGCCTTACAAAAGGAGAAATCAAACACCTGGACAAAGGTCATCCTCATCTTTCATTCAGAAGGTGCTTGTCATGTTTCACGTGACTGTCATATGCATTTAAGTGTTCTTTGTATTTTGTCTCTGCTCCTCCCTTTCCTTTGGTTTAGTTCTTGCTGTATAGATAGCCCACCCCCTTTCCCACAAATGCATTTCAGCTTCAAGCCTCATGTCATGAAGCAGATCACATTATGATCTTTTGACCTATCCAATGTTCATTGTTGTAAGATTCTCTCAGTTTATGGAATAAACTTCACAAGATCTACAAGGTGTCATCTGCCTGTGTTATTCAACTAAGATTGGAGTTATCGCTATTTCATCACAACTGTAAGTTACAGAGATCACACTTTGAATGCTTAGATTGGAGAGACAGAATAGTCAAAAGATCAGTGAAATGTCTTCATAGGATCCTTGCTAGCTTTGGATACACAGTAAGATGTTCTATGGACACTGCATATAACAGCTACAGAGAGTGCAGCCATCTCTACACAATCCTGTACATGTCTGCAAGTATATCTCAGCATAACACTCATCAGTGTCAGGACAAATTCTTGATGTGAATGTCTTACACCTGCAAGTATATACACTGCATCTGTATGCATTAGCACATGGCTTGTCTGAAATCTTACAGAAAGTGAAAGAAAACTTTTCTTCAACCATTGCCTAGGAAACCTCACCCACAGAAAAATTGATACATTTCTCTGTAAACTTTCTATCAACCCCTTTCCTTGCTAACATGATGTTGCAGGAAAGTAATATACAGTCTGGGGAAACTAATACACAACCACAATCAGAGCTTCATCCAGAGCAGGACTTAAACCCTTAATTAGATAAAAGAGAAAAACACTTAATAAAACCAACCTGGAAGGTGCAAGATAATCTTAATGTGTCAGGAAAGGACTCACCGCTGGTTTCAGTACCAGGACATACCAGCAGGTGCCTTTTCAGCAGCCAGGATCTCACCTCCTGCAATCAAGTCATCGTCTGAGGCTGATTGCAGGAGGTGTATTTAAACAGTAACCAGGCCTGCAAGCAGGGCCCTGGTGTTTGTTCCCATGAGCCTCTGTTACCTGTGATCCACGCTGTGTCCCATCTTCCTCTGCGTCCCATGTTTGATCTCCCGTGTATGACCCTGGCTAGCCTGACTACACTTGATTGCTGTACTTATATATTCGGTGAAGGTTTTTGTTATTTGGTTGTTGTTGCACTGTGTGTTTGTATATTGGTGTGTCTCACAAATAAATTATATTATTTACATTGCTCCTGAAGCCTGATATTCCCTGTGTCAGTCCACACATCTCTGGTCATATCCGGGTTACTGACATAACACCAAGGCCAGTCCTGACTAGAAGTGGCTGTACAGGGAAGCCATACTGGCTTGTTGTTTGTGAAGGATGCATCCTGAGGAGGTTGTGTACTTGTCTCAGCTAGTAATAGAAGACAGAGAATACTGCTATCAGATTCTGAAGGAGTTGGCCAGGGATCAGCTGCTAGAGTGCATGCTGGTTGCTCATTCTCTAGTAGATCAGGGCAGGGTGTTTTCTGAGGTGCAGCCATTAATTCAGGCTTGTGCTGTATTGGCTCTGTCCAGTACTCCTGAAAGCAGTGATGACTTTTCTCCGCCATTCAGTACAGATCAAGTAGAATCACTGCTATGGTTGTTGGAGGATGATCCGGATTGCTTCTTTGAGCATTAGTCATCATGTTCACAACATGTGCTAGTTGATTGTATAAACGCAGTACAGTCTTTGGTCAGACAGGCTATGTGTAAGCTGAGCTTTGTTCAACCAGTACTACAGACATGGTCAGGTTTGTTACATCCAGCCTCAGTCAGCTTGCAACAACCCAGTCCTGCTTCTAATCATTCATTTTCTCAAAGCTCTCTTCCTCCATTCCCCACAGCACCCCCAGTTACAGCCCAGTATGACCCTGCTATCAACCACATGTCCGTACCCTGTTCCCACTCACTGCACCTATCCTGCCTTTAACCCCGTCAAGAAGTCCTCTGTAGCAACTGCTCCCTTCTCTGTTCCATCTTTCAGCTCTTCACTGTATTCAGCTGCTCCCTCCGTTTACAGCCCTGCATTCACTTGCAGTGCTTCAGTAACTAAACCCAAGAGGAAGCAAAAATTCTTTCCAAACAGTACCATCCTGCCAGTATCCAAATCGGCCAACCTGCTGTCTGAGAATCCACCTTCTGTTATCCAGCCTGATGACCCGATGCCTGTTATCCAGCCTGATGACCCGATGCCTGTTATCCAGCCTGATGACACGGTGTCCGTTATTCAGCCTGATGCCTTGATGCCCACTATCCAGCCTGATGCCCTGATGCCCGCTATCCAGCCTGATGCCTTGATGCCCGTCGTCCAGCCTGATGACCTGGTGCCCATCATCCAGCCTGATGACCCAGTGCCCGTCGTCCAGCCTGATGACCCAGTGCCCGTCGTCCAGCCAGATGACCCGGTGCCCTTCGTCCAGCCTGATTACCCGGTGCCCTTCGTCCAGCCTGATGACCCGGCACCTGCTATCCAGCCTGATGACCCGGCACCCGCTATCCAGCCTGTTGACCTGGCGCCCGCTATCCAGCCTGATGACCGAGCGCCCGCTATGCAGCCTGATGACCCGGCGCCCGCTGTGCAGCCTGATGAACCAATACCTGCCATTCGGCCTGATGACCCGCTGCCCGTTATCTGGCCTAATGATCCGGCGCCTGCTACTCCGCCTGATGACCCGGTGCCAGCTATCCCGCCTGATGACCCGGTGCCCACTATCCAGCCCGATGACCCGATGCCAGTTATTCAGCCTGATGAACCGATACCTTCCATTCGGCCTGATGACCCGCTGCCCGTTATCCGGCCTAATGATCCGGTGCCCGCTATCTTGCCTGATGACCCGATGCCCGATATCTTGCCTGATGACCCGGTGCCCGCTATCTTGCCTGATAACCCGGCGCCCGCTATCTAGCCTGATGACCCGGTGCCCGCTATCCAGCCTGATGACCCGGTGCCCGCTTTCCAGCCTGATGACCCGGTGCCCGCTTTCCAGCCTGATAACCCGGTGCCTGTTATTCAGCCTGAGGAACCAATACCTGCCATTCGGCCTAATGACCCGCTGCCCGTAATCCAGCCTAATGATCCGGCGCCCGCTACTCCGCCTGATGACCCGATGCCAGTTATTCAGACTGATGACCCGATGCCTGCTATTCAGCCTGATGATCCGGTGCCAGTTGTTCATCATAATGACCCGGTGACTGTTGACCCGGTGCCTGCTACCCAGCTTGATGAACTGGTGCCCGCCGTCCGGCTTGATGACCCGGTGCCCGCGGCTTGTCTTGCCGACCCGATATCCAATGTCTGGCTTGATGTGCCTGTATCTGCTGCCCAGCCAGATGACCCGGTGCCCGCTGCCCAGCTTGATGGGCCTTTGCCGCTGTCCAGCTTGATGTGCCTCTGCCCGATGTGCCTCTGCCGGCTGCTTAGCCTGATGTGACTCTGCCAGCTGCCCAGCCTGATGTGCCTCTGCCCGCTGCCCAGCTTGTTGTGCCTCTGCCCGACTTGCCTCTGCCAGCTGCCCAGCCTGATGTGCCTCTGCCAGCTGCCCAGCTTGATGTGCCTCTGCCTGCTGCCCAGCTTGATTTGCCTCTGTTCGCTGCCCAGCTTGATGACCCAGTGCTTACTGTCTAGCTAAACTGGCCGATACCTGATTCCCAGCCTGCCTCTGGAGATCCTGTGCCCAGCAACCTGCCTTCCTGTGTTCGGCTGTATAAAGATAAGTCCACCAGCAGGAAACCCAGCCAGGAGCTTGACTCCGGCAGTGGGATATCCAGCCAGTTACCTGACCAGGGTGGTGGAAACCTTTGCCCATTAAGGACTGTTTGGAGTGTCCTGAGGCTGCTCCTTAAAGGGGGGTACTGTCAGGAAAGGACTCACCGCTGGTTGCAGTACCGGGACATACCAGCAGGTGCCTTTTTCAGCAGCCAGGATCTCACCTCCTGCAATCAAGTCATCACCTGAGGCTGATTGCAGGAGGTGTATTTAAACAGTAACCAGGCCTGCAAGCAGGGCCTTGGTGTTTATTCCCTTGAGCCTCTGTTACCTGCTACCTGTGATCCGCTCTGTGTCCCGTCTTCCTCTGTGTCCCATGTTTGATCTCCCATGTATGACCCCGGCTAGCCTGAAAATGCTTGATTGGTGTACTTGTATATATTGGGTGAAGGTTTTTGTTATTTGGTTGTTGTTGCACTGTGCGTTTTGTATATTGGTGTGTCTCACAAATAAATTATATTATTTACATTGCTCCTGAAACCTGACATTCCCTGTGTCAGTCCACACATCTCTGGTCATATCCGGGTTACTGACATAATGCTGACAAGGAAGTACTGCTGTCTAATATTAATGACTTATGGTCTAATACTGTTAAATTCATGTCTGCTCTCTCCCAACAATCTCATGAGCCAATACAACTAGAGGGCGCTATCCAGCAATTGAATGTTGCTTTTGAGAATTATCAAATACTCTGTGTCAAATATATTGCTCTCTTAAAGCGGTACAACACTCAAGGGTCATTGGAAGAATTAATGAGTTTTGAGGAGCTCAATCTTGAAAGAGACAATTTAGTGGTACGAACAAAGACAAAAACAGAAGTGAGAATAACACAGCTCTATGAATACAGATCTTATCACTCTGCATCTACTAGATGCTCCTCAAGATCTTCCAAATCCCTACAATCAAGGACTTCTACACTCAGTCAACAACTAATAAAAGCCTGTGCTGATGCTGAAGCTTCTAAAATTCAGGCAGCTTTCGCCCAAAGGAAAGCAGAAATGGATGCTCAGGCCGCACATAAGAAAGCAGAAATAGAGGCTCAGGCCACACATCAGAAAGCAGAGAAAGAAGCTCAAGCCACATGCCAAAAGGCAGAAACTGAAGTTTTGGAAAAAAATATGAGCATGCCACAGCCATGGCAAGGTTAAGGGTCTTAGAACAAGCCGCTAGTGAAAACGAAAGAGACAACAGTCCCAGACACTCAGTTGTATCTTATGTCTCAGATTCTTCACACACCTCTCCAGAACGTCAACTCTCTGTCACAGCAGCCAAAGTACTCAATTCAAGTCTCTTCTCTGCACCTACTGTACCTCAAGATGATTTGCCCTTTATCCTCCAATACATCAGGCTGCAGCATCTCAGTTAGCCACAGACACTGGTATGTATTTAATAGTCCATCAACCTTACTTTGGCACCAACAGAGTACCACCTAGGAAACGCATTACTCTACAAACATGCCAATGGACTTTAAGCCAGCTCCGGCATTGAATGCCTTAGCATCAACATATGTTCCCAAGTCACTCCACGTAAGTCTGCCAACTGTCACAACCAACTCTGTTCCACTTGCAGTCATGCACCCAAAATCTGAAAACACGGACAGTTTGCTAAATACATGCTTCACAGAGAGCTTGTTAAGGCAGGCCTCACCAAGTTTGATGATAAGCCTGAAAATTACAGAGGCTGGAAATCCACTTTTAAGGCCACAATGAGTGACCTAGACATCAATGCCACAGAGGAATTAGATCTACTCATCAGATGGCTAGGTCCCCAGTCTACTGCATGCATCAAGAGGCTAAAAGCAGTTCATATTGACAACCCTGTTGCAGGCCTTAATGCTGCTTTGAAGCAGACTTAAACATACCTTTGGCAGCCCAGAGGCCATTGAAGATGCTTTATTCAAAAGGTTGCAAAGCTTCCCAAGGATTTCTGCTAGTGACTAAAGTTTCAAGAACTCAGCAATGTTCTATTAGAGTTTCAACTTGCTAAGGCTGACATCAACTTACCTGGTCTCAGTTACCTTGACACCTCTCATGGCATCAAATCTATTGTTCTCAAGCTACCATATGGAATTCAAGAAAGATGGGCAGCGCTTGGATCAAAGTATAAGGAAGAACATAGAGTTGCCTTTCCTCCTTTTTCCTACTTCTGCAAATTCATCAAAAGAATTGCATACACTAAGAATGACCCAAGTTTCTCAATAAAATGTTATTGCCACATTTATTGTATTTTAGAGGATGACAGCTAACCTATCATTATGGTATTGGATTGGTGAAGGTAAAAAGAACTCCCAGAAGAAAATTCATGCAAACAGGATACTGTACAGAGAGTATCCCAGGCCGAGTTCAAACTCAGGATCCTGCAAGTCAATAGCACTGACACCAACTACCAAAATATGTACAGGTAAGGCTTCAGTGTCTGGTTGTGCAAAAAGTATACACTGATTTATTATTTAACAACAATTTATTCTATGGTCCCTTACCATAGTTGGTTTACCAACTGCAGCAATCTGCATATTTAATTATAGTGTTTGAATTTCAATGCGTCATCTTTCTTTTATTTTTTAAAGTCCTGCAGGCTATATTCTTAGAAAGTTTGCCATAGACATGCAAAAAGTCGACAGCAAAAATTTACAATGCCACTGTGAAAAAGTAAGGGGCTGCTAGGTTCAGCCCTGTAGTTTGGAGTCGCCTGGCACTAAATCCAAAATTAAAATAGAACTAAGACCAAAATGTTGTTTGTTTTTTTTTTCTTCCATTTTGGATAGAGTAAGAGAGAGTTTTTGCCATCTATGTCTCATTAAGGAGATTCCCTCCCACTTCATGGCCCAGGGGTCATCATCCCGATTTGGATTTGTTAGGGGTGTTAGTACCCCATTTTATAGAGACCCCCTCCCCTGAGTGTAGGTATGGGTGGAATCTGTGCCCCTTTCTAGTCTTGTGTGCGTGGGGTTTTCAGTGAATTGGGCTGTACTGATAGCCTGAAGTGTGAACTTAAAGAAGTGGTGGTACAGTGTGTTATCCTGTTACTGTACGTCACAGTAAAAGCACTGGGCTGCCAACAGATTTCCTCTTTGCCAAATTTTTCGTTGTCAACAAAAAAGGTGTATTTTCTTTTACATTCACTTTTGGTGATATCGGACACCAGGACAATTAGAGATAGTGAATCTCCAAAACAGGGACATAGGCAGCATGTATTTTAATCCTCTCCACTCTACCCAAAACTAAAATAAAGTTTTGGCTGCAGTTGAACTTGAACAGATCCTTCCCTCTTCTCCCTTTCTGTGGCTTCAACAGACTTATAGTACATATAGGTAATAAAGAAAAAACAACAATATCAATGTATATCAACATGTCATACACCTCAAGGGAAACAAGCTTTATAGTAAAAAAAAAAAAGTTAATCTCCACTAGAACATACTAAAATAGCTAAATATAACCTGTTGTGCATTCACCTCCCTTATATTCTAGCACTTTTAAAAACTGCAATTACATACATTTATCCACTTGTGCATCAATCTTAAAAAAATTATATAAGTAGAAATCACCCCTCTGGCAATGGAGATCAAAAACCCATAATGATTGTGTTATGGGGTTCCAAAAATTCAAGGGCCAGATTTATTGCACTGACATGCTATACAACATTTAAGTGTTTTTACTAGACCACAATGGAGAAAGGAGAGACTAGCAAGCTTTATCAGAAAATTAAAGAAAAGCTCCCCCCAGCTTTTTTTTTTTTTAACTCCCCATGTTTTATTCATATACTCACCTGCCCAACAGTGTCCTGCTGCCATTGATTGTTCAGGTGTCATAGTCTAGGTCCTGTGCCACCACCTTTGTACTCCTCAGTGATTGTGAGACAGCTGCCTCTTCTGGGTTCCGACAGCTGGCCCATGGTGACATGTGCCAACTCCACCCATGACTGCTGTGTGACACTTCATTCTCGTGGTAAGAAGGTAATGGGAAGATGAGACCAGAATAAAAAAAAAGTAAACAAAGGAAAAAAAATCTACAGGTTATATTGCAGAGTTCACTCCTGAATCAAACAGGAATGTGTTTCTCGATCCTGTGCATTCCCCTGCAGTGCAATTTGGTAGCCCATTAAGTAGAATAGCTTAAAAATCACACCATAATGCACAAAAAGTAGTGCATGCACTACTTTTGAAATACACTCCACACAAAATACACTCCACACAAAATTGCAGAGTACTGCGGTAGCATGTGATCTGATCCCAACAAATGACTGCAAATGCACATAATTTGCAATCTGCACTTTGTGTGCTGGTAATTAATTGTTACCTGCAGCTGATCATAAAAAACAGTGCATTTTGAACACTTTGCAGGGAAATGCACACTGAATGTGCCATTCTTGCTCCATATTCTCATGTGAAACAGTCCTTAATAGATTTTAGAACAACTTGTCTTTGATCAAGCTTTCTATACTGGACATTATAGTATAGAAATATTGCTAAATATTACAGGCTTGTCCAGAGCCACTGCTTTCAAGTACTCCAGAGTCAAAACTCTTTACAAGCCTTTTTCATTATCAGGTAAATATTAGTGTATTGTAGATAAAGATGTAAAATTTGCTTGTCTTGCTTGTCCAAGGGTCATAAAATAAATCCCCTTGTGTGCTTTCTGCTAACACTTGTTTCCATATGTTGCTCCCTAAACCTGAAACTCATACTAGCCTTGGTTTTGTCCTCAAAATCCTTTTTATGGGTAAATGTTTGTTGCTCATGAAGATATAGCCCCATAGGAATTCTGTTAATCAGAGATTTTGGATAGAAACTATCTGTAGATGCAACATTTTTAGTAAAAGTAGATGTTATAATTTGGCTACAGATTTGCCATTATCCCCAATAGCTATTTTGTGATCTTAATATTTAACTGAAATATGTCTGAAAGTATGTATAAATTTTGGGTCTAGTACATTTCCTTGGTCAACTTGAAAAACTCCTCCAGATCGTACCTCTGTCCAAAATAAGATACATTATCTATTGTCAGGATAGGTGCATACATACAGGTGCATGAATCTGAGGAATTCTGGCTGTGGCCGAATTACAGCCGCACATGCACACGTGCTCGAGTTGGTGCACACTGGCGCCAGGCAGACTATTTAAGTTGCACTAGTTCATGTGCACAGGGGTGGACTGACCATTTGGAAACTCGGGCACTGCCCGAGGGCCCGGGGTCAGTAGGGGGCCCCATGAGATGCCCCTGGTACCTTTTTCATAGGCTTTTTTGAGTTTGGGCAAGGACACAGGGGCCCCATGATCCCCTATTGCCCAGGGGCCCCATGAGTTGTCAGTCCGCCCCTGCATGTGCATCTGCGATCTGTTCCTGTACTGACTTTCTGTTGCTGACCTGATCTGCTCCTGACTCTGTCTGAACGGTACCTTCATTGACCTGAACGGTTGCCTCCTGACTCCTCTTCTGTCTGCTCCTTCTGCTTGTCGGCCTTGATGTTACCAACCCGGCTTGATTCCTGACTACTCTTCTGTCTGCTATCTGAAACCTTATCTGCCTGCTAGTTTCTGACCTGGACTGTCTGACCTTGCTTATGGTTCTTCTTCCTGCAGCTGAGCCAGCTAATCTTTGCCTGACTCTGGCTCCTTCTGCAGTGTGCATCCAGCTGTCCATGTCTGTGTATCCTGATGCACATTAGCATCTGTCAGCAGAAGACTTATCAGGCACTCTTGCCACTCTGTACTCTGGAGTTCCCTGTTGGTCTACCAGGTCTTCTGAGCTAGAGCTGTAAGAGAGGCTTTCCACTGCACCTCCAGCTCCATCACCAGGTACGTTAAATCTATGTACCTGTGTCATGACAACACAGAGGAGCAAAAAGAAATAATATAGGAAGAGTTAGTAGGGCATGGAAAAATAGAGCTTTGGATGTGTTTCCCTACTTGTGAACTTCCTTATAAGAATGCAGCACCTTAAAAACTGAACACTCAAAAATAAAATGCACTTAACTAGCACACCACAATGCAAAAAATGCTGCTGGCCCATTTAAATCTGCATTTTTGTGTGCTTCCTTACTATAATGCATGTCAACATGCTTCTTGTAAATCACTGCAGCAATATAAATCTGTCCAAGATGACTTTGTTGCCATAAAAAGGAAATTAAAAAGGAACTCCCAGTAAAAGAAGAGAACTAAAAATTGCCGGTCCTGTGCTCAGAGCTTCAATCTTTGCTTTCTTGAAGAACTAGGGCAGCCAAAGAATCTTTGGTTTCTGACATGCTCCCTGGATGGTCCAATGCCTGGTCCACTGTAATGCTCTGTTTCCACTTGTTCCATCATGTGGAAGGCAATGTGACACTATCCCTCTAGTCTTCCTGCTGGATCACACGCTGTGTGAGATCTGCACTTGAGGCAGAACAGCAGGAGAAAGAGGGAGACTTCCTTTCCTCTCAAGACCCCCTTTAAGCAGATACTATTCCTGGGGGGCCGCAGAACAGACAGGAAGTAGAGGAGGATGAGGAATGTGGCAGCATGGAAGTAGAGGATAACATACGGCAGTCTTCAAGGGATGGTTTTCAGCCCCCAGAAACCTAGCCAGGAGTAGTATGTGGCTGGGAGGAGGTAGTTTCTGACAGTATCATCTTCAGTGACCCAGAGGACTCAGAATCTTATGCCTCCTCAAACTTACGCTGCACGGGCTCCCTAATTCTGCAAAGCCTGCGAAAGGACCAGAGGAGTTGTGGTGTCAAGGAGAGGGATCATTACTGGTTGGCAACCCTTCTTCATCCACATTACAAAGGTAAGGTTGCAGAGCTCATCCTGCCTTTGCAGAGGGAGCAGAGGGTGAAACATCTTGAGGATGAGACATCTGAGGCTTTGTTTGGTCAAAGGAAGAGCAGTGGAGAAGGCGACTGGCTGACCGATGCCTTTAAACAATTTTTTAGTCCTCAGCGCCCAGGGCTGTTAGGTTTATGCATCCATCAGCAACATCTGCATCATGTGGTGCAGCATAATCAGGGGGCAAGAGCAGACTTGGAGACCTTTTCAACTGAGGATCCACTGGGTTACGGGGTCTTGAGGATGGATCACTGACCAGAACTTGCTCAATATGCAATCAAGCTACTGCCCTGTCCTGCATCCAGCATGCTTTCCCTGCTGATGAAGGTTTTGCAACAGATAAAAGAGTGCGTCTGGCCACAGACTCCAGTTCACATTTATCAAAATTAATCAGTCCTGGATCAACAGCAGCTATCAAGCTCCTGATGCAGATGTAACTGATTAAATTTGTTAGGAATCTGGAATCCCTTGAAGACTGCCTGTGCTCCCTAGCCTATCCTTGAATCCTGATTTTGATTATTGAACAAAAAACAAACAGGTTTTGACAAGTCCTGTATTAAAAAAAATCGTTGTAATCCATTGTCAATCATGGCGTCCAGTGTTACCACGACACCAACACGCCAAAATAAAAAACACCAACATCACCTCTAGCTCTGCTCAATTGTTTCCATCTGACCCACAAATATCCCATTGTAGAAAGCGCTCAGCGGGGGCAGGTTTTTTTTTTAAAGTTCAGTGAGGTGCCGGCAGCCTGACAATGCTGGATGCCATGATTGACAATAGATTACAACGATAGAACCATTTTTTTTTTTTAAAAAAAAAGGACCTGTCAAAAACTTTTGTTTTGTTTTTTTGTTCAATAGTGCATTCTTTCAAAAGTCTGGCGTGTTTATTTTTTCTCAATTTAACACTTTAGTGAACCGATAGGGGTACAAGCCCCTTACTCATTCACAAGGCGGGGCAGCATCACCAGCATCAGGGTGCCCCCTTATTTAACCACTTCAAGTTCAGACACTTTCACCCCCTTCCAGTCCAGGCCAATTTTCAGCTTTCAGCACTATCACACTGTGAGTGACAATTACTCAGTCATGCAATACTGTACCCATATAACATTTTTATCCTTTTTTTTTTTTTCAGATCACCACTGGGTTTATTATTTTTTGCTAAATAAATGAAAAAATACCAAAAATGTTGAAAAAAAAACATTTTTTGCTTAGTATTTGTTATAACATTTTGCAAATAGATAATTTTTCTTCATACATTTAGGCCAAAATGTATTCTGCTCCATTTTTGGGGTAAAAATAACCCAAAACAGTTTGTTTTTTAGTTTGTGCGAAAGCTATAGAGTCTAAAAGTATGAGGTATGGCAGTGATCAGGACATTAGCATGAGGTATGGCGGTGATCAGGACGCTGGTATGGCAGTAGCCAGGATGCTGTTATGGGGTATGGGGTTTGGCTGTGATCAGGATGCTGGTATAGGATATGGCAGTGATCAAAACACTGGTATGGGGTTATGGCAGTGACCAGAATGCTGGTATGGGGTATGGCGGTGATCAGGATGCTGGTATAGGGTATGGCGGTGATCAGGAAAATGGTATGGGGCATAATGGTGTTCAGGATGCTGGTATGGGATATGGCAGTGATCAAGCTGCGGGTATGGGGTATGGTGGTGATCAGAATGCTGGTATAGGGTATAGCAGTGATCAGGGAGCTGGTATGGGGTATGACAGTGATCAGGGAGCTGTTATGGGGTATGGCGGTGATCAGAACTCTGGTATGGGGTATGGTGGTGATCAGGATGCTGGTATGGGGTATGGTGGTGATCAGGATGCTAGTATGGGGTATGGCTATGATCAGGATGCTGGCATGGCATATGGGGTGATCAGGTTGCTGGTAAGGGGCATGGCGATGATCAGGATACTGGTATGGGGCATGGAGGTGATCAGGGCACTGGTATGGTGTATGGAGTTGATCAGAGTGCTGGTATGGTGTATGGAGGTGATCAGGGTGCTTGGTATGGTGTATGGCAGTGATCAGAATGCTGGTATGGGGTATGGTGGTAATCAGGGTGATGGTATGGCATATGGCAGTGATCAGGGTGTTGATTTGGGGTATGGCGGTGATCAGGACGCTGGTATGGCATATGGGGTGATCAGGATGCTGGCATGGGGCATGGTGGTGATAGGGATGCTGGTATGGTGTATGGAGGAGATCAGGGCGCTAGTATGGTGTATTGAGGTGATCAGGGCGCTGGTATGGCATATGGCGGTGATCAGGGTGCTGGTATGGCATATGGCAGTGATCAGGGTGTTGGATTGGGGTATGGCGGTGAGCAGGACTCTGGTATGGTGGTGATCAGGACATTGGTATGGTGTATGGGTGTGTTTTGTGTGCACTGGGACAGGTGGCAGGGCTTCGCTGCATTATTTATTATTGTTATTGTGGGGCTCCAGTCAGGGACACTGAAACACTAAATTGGGGCACTGGGGTGGCTGTCACTACAGAGCATGGCCGGATCTAGGGGGGTGCTTGGGTGGGCCGTACCCCCCAGATTTCCATTGTGCAACCCCTGGCTGACATCCAATGGCCGAGTACCATCCCTCATTCCCAGACTCAGTGCCAGCCCGGGACACGAGTTCAGACTGGTGCAGTAATCTGTGTTCAGCTAAGGGCAGAGAGTGGCAGCGGTAGGCAGGAGAGAGACTGTGCTGTGCCCTCTCCCTCACACACAGGATCGCTAGTTCGGACTGCACACAGTTTAATTACCTGCACTCTGCCCCCTCCAAGTCCCGGCAGAAGGAAATGTGTGCAGGGGGCGGATAATAGAACTGTGTGCAGTACGAACTAGCGATCCTGTGTGTGTGTGTGTGGGGGGGGGTGTAAATAACTTGTGTTTGAGATTAGAGGTGGAGGGATTAGTGACTATTTGCACTGGGAAGGGATATTTGCTAGGAGGGGGGATTGGAGGGGAATATGTGCTAGGAGGGGAATATGTGTTAGGAGGGTTGTTGGGGAGGGGATATGTGTGAGGAGGAGGAATTAGGGGGATATGTGCGAGGAGGAGAAATTGGGGGGATATGTACAAGGAGGGGGCATTGTGGGGGATATGTACAAAGAGGGGGGATATGCATGTGGAGGAGGAATTAGGGGGGATATGTACAAGGAGGAGGAATTAGGGTGGATATGTACGAGGAGGAGGGATTGGAGAGGGGGGTATGTGCAAGGAGGAAGGATTGGGGGGATATGTGCAAGGAGGAAGGATTGGGGGGGGATATGTGCAAGGACGAGGGATTAGGGGGGATATGTGCAAGGAGGAAGGATTAGGGGCGATATGTGCAAGGAGGAAGGATTGGGGGAGGATATGTGCAAGGAGGAAGGATTTGGGGGAATGTGTGCTAGGAGGGGGGATTGGGGGAATATGTGCAAGGAGGGGGAATGTGCTTGAATGGCGGATTGAGAGGTATGTGCTATGCGGTGGGATTGGGGGGGATATGTGCTAGGAGGGAAAGGGGAAGGATATGTGCTAGGAGGTGAACAGAGGGGGTTATGTGCTATGAGAGGGGATTGGGAAATATGTGCTAGGAGGGGGGATTGCGGAATATGTGCTAAGAGGGGGGATTGGGGGTGGCAGTTTTTGCTAAGAGGGGGTGGGGGATTTGGGCTAAGAGAGGGATTGGGGAGGGCATTGTGGTAGGAGGAGGTGGGGGAATTTTGGTTAAGAGGAGCGGGCTAGGGAGGATTTGTGTTAGAAAGGGAATTTGGGGGGGTTTGGGTGGAAAGGGAGGATTTGTGCTGGGAAGAGTAATAGGATGGGATGCTAGGATGTGAAATTTGAGGAAAAGAAGATGTGTACTAGAGGGGGGATTTTTTTGGGTAGGAGATATTTTTACAGGGGAAATTGGAGATTTGAGCTGAGAGGTGGGATTGAGTGGCAAAAATTTGTGTAGAGAGATGGGATTTGGACTCGGAGGAGGGGAATTATTCAATTGTGCTGTTGGCTTGCAGATGGAATTTATGCTTAGAGTGTGAGTGTGCTAATCAGTACTGTTTGTTTTTTTGAGGAGGAGAGATTTATTCTGAGACATAAAATGAGGGCACTAAATATATTCCTCACCTCACATCACATAGCGGAGATCGGATTTCCTTACAGACACAGCCTCGATCTGTGGCCAGCTACGCACTGTGCAGATGGATGCTGTGTCCGTAAGGGAATCTTATCACGGCTATGTGCTGTGTGGGGTGGAGGAGATCTGAATACCAAGGCTGTTTGCAGTGTGGGGAAAGGAGAAGACCTGCTGAGTGCTCTGCCAGCAGTGATCTTGTCCTCTTCTCTGCTGACCAACGTCCTATGCCCTGCTGACTCCTGTCCTGTGCACCGCTGACCTGACAACCCCTTTTCTCCACTCTGCTGACCCTTGTCCTCTGTTCTGCTGACCCTCTGCACATTGTCTCTTGTACACTCCCCTACTGACCCCCCTGTACACTGTCCAACTGCACACTATCCCCTGCTCTAATAACCCTCTGTACACTGTCCTACAAACTAATAACCTTTGTAGACTTCCCTATAAACTGCTTACCCTATCCTCTGCCTTGCTGTTCCCCTGTACACTGCCCTACTGACCTCACATCATCTTCCCCCCCCCCCAAGATTTTTTACTGCACATCTACATCAGACTGTCTAGATCTGGCCATGCTGCAGAGTGTGAGTGTACAAACAGCCTGACAGGCTGCTGTACATTGGCACACTGCAGGATCGCTTCTCTCTGCTCTCACTCTGAGAGCACAGAGATGCAATCTTTACTTTCAGTTTTCAGTGTGAGTGCTGTGATTGGTCACAGCAGTCACATGGTATTACACCACGTGATCGCCCAAACACAGCAGTAATGCGATCCTCTGTGTCCAGACGACACACCGATCACTGGGCGCCAGGGTGCGTGCTCTGTGAGCCACGCTTAAGCCATCGATGTGGGCTGATGTACAGGAACGTTAACCCGCATCGATGCTGCTTCCCGTCTGTCATCTATGTACAATGGGCAGACAGGAAGTGATCAAAGGGCTACCCTGATAATGAGCACCCCTGCCTGCAGACTCACACAACCACTGGGCATGGGTTGTGGGGAAGAGGCCCTTATCTCTGTCGGCCTGGGGACACCGTTCCTATGTTGAGGGCACGTGGCGTGGAAAGCCACAGTGAGCGCGGTTGTTCGTACCCCCCCCCTTTCCTGGCCTGAAAAGCCTGTGCTCAGATCAAGGGTCTTAATAGGAATTTAGAGGTGACCCCACGCTTCCCCCCCCCCCCATTTTTTGGGAGTGGGGTCCCTCTTAAATGTCCTACTAGGCTGCCTAAAGGGCCTGATATGCCATTTAGGGGGAACCCCACGCACTTTTTCCCCCCATTTTTGGGAGGCAGGGTTCCCCTTAAAAGTTCTACAAGCCTAAAGGGCCTGGTATGGCTTTTAGGGGGAACCCCAGGCACTTTTTAAAAAAAATGTTTTTACTGGGTCTCTCCTAACCTTCCTAACAGTCCTAAAGGGTCTGGTATAGATTAGGGGGGGGGGGGGGCCTCACACACTTTTTTGTTTTTTTTACAAAAGTTATATTTTTATTTAAAAAAAAAAAAATATTAGTCCTGCTGCAGCAGGTTCTATACATTGTACAGATGTACAACTTTGCATGTAGTTTAAGGGAACCCCCTGTTGGATTTTAGACACATATAATACTTCTTTTAGTGTCTTGAGGCAATTATGAATGAAAGAGCCATTGAAATAAAAAATAAAGTGTGATTTTATTTTATCACACAATGGCTTAAAATAACAATGTAAAGCGTATCATGAACAGTTCCATGTAGATAAAACCACTGTAGAAATATCAAGCAGAAGTTTAAGAAAAAGTCACCATTATTGTCATCAATTTCTGCCCATGTGATGTTCTGTACTTCATGCTCTCCTTGTCCTTCTCGAGACTTTGGGAAGAAGCCGGAAGTAGACGGCAGTGCTGATCTTGTATTGCAGCATGCACCTGTTGCAGCTTCTCAGACGTGTATGTGTGTGTGTATGAAAGAGTGTCCTCATGTCCGTTGTCTCATGGTCTTTTATGAGGTAAATTTACGTCATAGCTTGGGATTCTTAAGACCTTTTATGGAAATCAGTACTGCTAGCAAAGCATTATCATAGAAGACAGGGGACGCTATATGTATCAATGTTAGAAACGTATACTAAATACACACAGATACTATTAAAAATACATTATGTAATAGTAAGTCACTTCTAATACCATTGACATTTTACTAGAGACATCTAACCAGCTATACCTAAATATAGTCTTCAGCTGGTTTAGCTGGTCTCAGATCTTTCAGTCTCAGCTATATCTGAAGAATTGTAATACTACCATTTGTCAAAGACCATTCACACATATTAATATTAATTATGATTAATCATAAAAACCAAATATTTTGCAAGCTTGCCATCGATATAAGTGCCGAATCGGGGCGTGTCCAAGATGGCGACCGGACAAGTCGCATGACCTGGAGCTCCGGCGGCTCGCGCTGTAATCCACTGGCATCCAGGTCGTATAAGAGGGTAGGGTCGAGCGGGTTACTCACCCGTCCCTGCTACATTGCGGCCGGGCAGCCGGAGGCACTTTTGGAGCCGTCCTGGGGTGGCGATTTGGTGCGGCCTGTTGCGGCCGAGTGGAGCCGCGGAGCCCTTTGGCGCATGACGGGCCGGTCAGCGGTGGTGTGACAGTGGGTGCAGGATCTGGTAGGGGGAGGACTGATAACCCCTCTTCCCGCTCGTTCTGTGGTCTGTGGTCTGCTGCCTGTCATCCCTCCGAGCCGTTCTGGGGTGGCGATCTGGTGCGGCCTGTTGCGGCCGAGTGGAGCCGCGGAGCCCTCTGGCGCGCGACGGGCCGGTCAGCGGTGGTGTGACGGTGGGTGCAGGATCAGGAAGGGGGAGGACTGATAACCCCCCCTCCCGCTCGTTCTGTGGTCTGCTGCCTGTCATCCCTCCGTGCCTGTCAGGACGTCCTGGAGGAGCATCCTGATCACCTTCCCTCCCCCCCATTTGGGATACAGGGGTGGCGAGGATTAGTGCGGCCTAGTGGGCCCAGGACCTTTCCCACCCTACACAGGCTGGCTGCAATCACACCCTAAGGAGGATCACTTGCCAAGCTCACATAACTCATCCCTCAGACAACTACCAGCATTCCAGGGTCCATCGAGACATCCCCCACACAAACCCAGGGAACACAGGCTTATTGCGGAGACCTTGCTACAGCCCATAAAGAAGGCAGCTGTGCTGAGATTAGGCCTACGGTTGTTACATCACCCACAGATTCTTATACAGGGAAGGCAGCGATAGTCACTGCATTTCCACAGCAAAATAAGTGTCTTCCTTGTCTCGCCTTTAATCTCAAGCACGCGGAGACGTACAGTACAACTTAGGGCTTGTTTTCCACTATCTATCCCTATTTTCACTTTCCAGTTTTGGGGGACACAGTCTGACCCCAGAGAAAATGGTAATATAATTCCTTGAGCCTTGACACACGTAGGTGGGGCTACGCAATCAGAATCAAGACTCGCCGCCGACATGGGGAAAGCAGATAAGAAGGCTGTCACTCCTCGCTCCAGATCCCCTCGCCGTACAGGTGGTCCGGCTAATCGCAGCATTCCGGAATTATTTCGATCTCACACTCCGGATCACGCAGATTCATCCGCCCTTGCCTCCCCATTGCATTCGCCTGCAAAGGAGTCCTCTTCTCAGCCTTTGAGCTTGGCGGCAGCTGCCGCAGCGGGTCGTTCTGAACCTGCTCACCTCACCATAGGGGACTTGAAAGCAGTTGCGTCGGATATCAAAGAGTCTCTTTCCGCGGCAATAGCTGAGCTACACATTGACTTACAGGCAGTAGCCTATAGGCTGGACTTGGTAGAAGATAAAGTTAATTTGCAAGGCCTTGCTATCCATGATATGCGTAAGCAGGTTGACACACACACCATGCACCTAAGAGAACTCGATCGTCACATCGAAGATTTGGATAATAGGGGAAGAAGACACAATTTAAGGGTGCGCGGTGTACCAGAAGCAATTGAGCCTAGTCACCTTACCCAAGCTCTTCTCTCCATCTTTAATGATCTATTAGAAAGACCACATGAATCTCCAATTGAGTTTGAACGCCTCCACAGGGCTTTGCGTCCTAAAGGCAGAGATTCTGACCCACCGAGAGATATAGTTTGCTGTCTAGTCGACTTCCGACTTAAAGAGGACATATTACGCAGAGCTCGAGATAAACAACGCTTGTTGTATCAGGATTCCGAAATTAAACTATTCCAAGATCTTTCCCATCTTACTCTACAACGCAGGAAAGACCTACGCCCTTTACTAGATCTACTTCGCTCTAAAGGTATCGCCCACCGTTGGAAGTTCCCGTTTGGTCTCTCTGCAACACATTTGGGGAGATCAGCTCTCATGAGGTTTCCGGAGGATCTTGCACCATTCTGTGAAATCTTGAGTATCCCATTACCTGATATTCCAAATTGGTCCACTGAACCTTTTCTACAATCGCAGCCAGATGAAGGCCCTATGGAAGCACAATCTACTGGCCCCTCGAGCGGAGACAGACGACGCAAGTTAACACATCAAGCCTCAACTTCCCCGGTTGGTAGGAGGCTTATTACTGGAGACAGTCTACCAGCATCACCTGCACACCGCAAGGCGCGCCATGAATAACTTCTCCCCGTTACCATTTACTAAGGCGAAGGGGGATAAGCAACCCTGCACTTCGAGACTACTCCCCTAGTGGATCGTGTCTGCGCCTCTCTTTGTATTCTAGGTTCTGTTATATGTCCTATCTAACTTCTCTGGTATACCTGAAGTCTGGACTTAAGGGTATGTGTATCGCATCACGTTGTTAAAACTTTTACGTATATTATTTCTCAGTGATATATATTTGTCTTGCTGGCATATAATTGTTGTTGTACCCTCGGTTGTGATATTGCTGAGCTAGGTCAGGACAACCCTACTGATATTCTTGTGAATATCCCTACCAGTACTACAATTTACTAACGTGGTAAGTAAAGGCCCAACATAACACATGATGAACCCTGTCGGATATAGGAGCGAAAGACGCGGTTGGGATCCAGAGACGCGGGCTAAGCCCTTGTTTGGGCTGCGGCCTGCCTCTCTGGATCCCACTATATTGAGAGCATGATACAGGTGGTTGGAGAGTCTTTCTGTTCCTACTATTTGCATCTTAATATTATGGTCTTTGAAAGTTCTCTGTCATGTCTATCTCTCTATAAACTGATTTGCCTTGGGCCTAGCCTCTACACATATAGTTACTGTATTGACAAAGGATAGCAGCCCATATGGCTTAATATTGCACGGAGAAGCGTATTTCGCTCCTACTGTATACTAAGACATGATGCTGTGATCTGGATTCCTGGGACTCCGGACCACCTTCATGTACCGTTATACATAAATTTCTCTGACCCTTATCTTTTAGTTTGATCATTGTAAACAATATTTTAATAGTATTCTCGCACATCCCCATCGCTCTCCTTAAATGGTTTGCGTACTGCATAGCAATTGGAAATGCCTCAATATGCATTTTGGGCCCTGGCTTATTACATACCTTCTACTTAGATATGATTAGGGTGGTATCTCAGCTATGGGAGTTGGGACCGTCATATTTGATATTTACGTTAACAGTCTATTCCGTGGTCAGGTCTAGTTTGGCCCCAAAAATTTCGCTGCTCTGATCAGTAAAGGGATCATTTTGGGCCACGGATTTTTGGACACATCCCCCCCACCATCCTGTATCTGTTCGGTAAGCAACGGGGTGTTCAGCGATATATTACATCCCCGGATTGGGTCTCATATTTCTATTGTCTCTAGCATACGGTTTAAATAGAGGTTTGCTCTGAAGCCTACACGCAAGTTTACTCATAAGTGATATTGTTGCTACTGTCATGTAATGTTTCATGTGAAGTAGACTTCTTTATTCGCAATTGAGATGGCTTATGGAAATCTCTCGTTAGTTGACTTGATTGTTTTTTTTGGCTTGGTTTACAACATCTTCACGGAAAAGACAGATTATAGATTGCATTATGTTTTACCTGTGATAACATAACATATTTACAGTTAATTTAAGCTATGCGCAAGTGATTTGTACTTTCTCAGTATCTGTCCAAATTCACAGGTAGTACACTCATAACTTATGGTTTTTTTTTTTTTTGTTTTTTTTTTTTTTTTTTTTTTCTCTCTGGTACACATTCAATACCACTCCTATAGTTACACTTCACTGTTCTTGAGCTTTGATATGGTCCAAGTGGATGCATACACCATTTTGCTCAATATGCTTTGGCATATAATACTCTAGCCTTTATCCACCCCCTGCTACACATTATTTATCTCTCGTCTTCAATGAGCCATTTCCCACCTACGTTTATGTGTCAAGGACACCTCATGTTAGATTACTTCCCCTCTACACCTTTTACTCGGGAGAGTTAGGCCTCTTTCAGATTATTCTGTATTTTATCAAAATCGGCCGTCTCTGGGTTTGAATACCCTCCGACTCTAATTTCAGACTCCCAGATAACATTTTGCAAATAACCAATTCTTGGGAGCTGTACTATGAGATAGAGTAGCTGGTCTATTCTACCTCTGGAATATAATCTTTAAAGGAAGTGGAAGGGAAATAGCCTCATACATACATTTGGGTTTATGGGGCATACACCTAACACTCCCTTTCTTCTTCTTCAAATCTCTTGAATCTTTCCTGTATGATTCCGTCTCTATTTTAACTTTTCTGTTACTTCATATTAGTCTCTTTCCAGTCTTTATACTATTCTTTACTCCCCTTTTCATCACCCCTGCCCCCCTCTGCCCCCCCCCCCCCTCTACCCCTCCCCCCCCCCCTTTTTTTTTTTTTTTTTTCTTTCTCTTCTTTCCCTACCCGCGTGATACTCTTCTGGTACACATATTGCCCTTAAGCAACCCTTTTGGGTAGATTACACAATGACGAACAACCACACATCGAATCGGTCAATTCGCACACTTTCCGTGGCCTCTCTTAACGCGAGGGGCCTAAACGTACCTGAAAAACGCTCGCAACTTCTTACCTACATGAAAAGCCTTCGTGCTGATGTGCTCTTTATCCAAGAAACTCATTTCCGAGCGGACCAAGTCCCTAGATTCTCCAATGTTCATTATCCCACGGCATACCATTCGGTTAATGCGGAGGTGAAAGCCAAGGGGGTATCCATTTTACTTTCCAAGACTCTTCCGTTTGAACTTTCTGAATCGCTCGAGGATCCTGAGGGAAGATTCCTTTTTCTTAAAGGCACCCTCTTTAATAAACCACTTACCTTGGTCAACATTTATAGTCCCAATACAGCACAAGTAGGATTTTTTCGTAACATAGCTAAGTTACTTGCTACATTTCAATCGGGTATTGTGATTCTAGGCGGCGACTTTAATGTAGCATTGAACCCATTGGAAGATACATCTTCGGGGGTCTCATCCACCCCGTTCCAAGCACTTAAGCAAATTAAAATTGAATTGAAAGACCTTCTCCTACATGATGCTTGGCGTACTTTGCACCCTTCGGACAAAGATTACACCTTTTACTCTGCGCCTCACAAACGCCATTCCAGAATTGATTATTTCTTTCTTTCGCAACAAGATTTATACGCCTTGAAGTCAGCCTCGATCGAACCGAAGATCCTTTCAGACCATCACCCGATTATGATCACTTTGCAATTCCTGGATACACCAAGTACTTCCAAAATATGGAGACTGGACCCATTTCTCCTAACGGACGCATCAGTTATTCCTCAGATCCGTAGTTCTTTGACGAACTACTTTCAAGAAAATGCATCCTCGGACACATCCCCTCTCGTACGGTGGGAGGCGCACAAATGTGTGATACGTGGAATTCTAATATCTATCTCGTCTGAGCGAAAACGTATGGCGCAAGCATCATTCAACGCATTATTGCACAAAGTCCGCACACTTGAGTGCTCCCATAAACGATCTATGGCAATAAGATCTTTTAATGAGCTGGAGCAAGCACGTAAACAACTCAGCGAGGTAGTGGAAAAGAAATCTAAACGTAATTTTATTCTTCAACAAAAACTTTTCTACGAACATGGAAATAAGAGTGGCAAATTTCTTGCTCGGGCTTTACAATCCAAAAAGGCTGCTCGGCACGTATATCAGCTTCATTCCAAAAATAGACGCATACTGAAAACACCGTCGGATATTGCGGCGGAATTTGAGGAGTATTACTTTAATTTATATAATTTATCCCTACCGTCCAAACCAGCAGCGGATACTAGGCCACGTGAGGTCATTATACAGTCATTCCTCACACAATATCTTCCTAAACCGATCTCTAGATCGCAAGCAAAAGAATTAGAGAGTGCTCTGACGTTAGCGGAACTACAACAAGCTATTACGCAGTTGAAACCTGGTAAAAGTCCAGGACCTGACGGTTTTATTAATTCTTATTACAAATCTTTTCTTGACGTATTAGCACTCCCATTTCTCCAGGCTTTCAATTCATTAAACACTCCGGGGCAGTCCATGCGCAATCTTTCCGAGGCTCACATTACAGTTATACCCAAAGAGAATAAGGATCACACGTCCCCAGCGAACTACCGACCTATTTCCCTATTGAATGTTGACCTGAAGATCTTTGCCAAGATTTTGGCTAATCGTCTGCTACATGTTATAGACTCCATCGTATCTCCGGATCAGGTGGGTTTTGTTCCGGGAAGAGAAGCCAGAGATAACACAATAAGGGCCATAAATATACATCATTGGTTAACCCAAAATCAACAGTCCGGATTCTTTCTCTCTTTAGATGCCGAGAAGGCATTTGACAGACTAGCTTGGGATTACCTAGAGGCAGTTTTGATTGGCATTGGACTGCCTTTGCGCTTTTTGACCTATATTATGTCTCTATATAAAGCCCCCACAGCGCGAGTGCGAGTGAACGGACACCTATCAGACTCTTTTCTGATCAGCAACGGGACCAGACAGGGATGCCCACTGTCACCTCTCTTATTCATTCTTACACTGGAACCCTTATTGAATTGCATTAAAGATAATGCCAACATTAAAGGGATTGTGATCAATGGCAAAACGCATAAAGTGGCAGCCTTTGCTGACGACATACTGCTTTTCCTGACAGATCCTCATATCACGATACCTAATTTGTTACAGGATTTCAAATTATTTCAGTATTTGGCTAACTTCAAAATTAACTTTTCTAAATCCCAAGCGCTTAATGTATCATTAAAACCGGAGGTGGTTAAACAAGCGACATCGAATTTTCCCTTTACCTGGCAACGAGAAACTATCACTTATTTAGGTATCCAACTACCCTCCCATCTTACCGAACTATATGCAACAAATTTTCTACCCCTCTTGCGTAACATTTCCAAAGACCTTCAGACGTGGAATAAACCTTGGTTCTCTTGGTTTGGTAGAGCAGCTATACTTAAGATGAACGTGCTCCCCAGAATATTATATTTACTACAAACAATACCCATTCAATTACCAAATTCATTCTTTCAATCATATAAAACGCTCTGCTCCTCTTTTCTTTGGTATAATAAACGCCCAAGAATCAGCTTCACCCAACTCACTATGCCCAAGAAGAATGGAGGGATTGGATTACCGGATATTTCTCGTTACTACAGGTCTTGCCACCTAGCCAGATTAGTAGACTGGACCACGAATCACATTCGTAAGATCTGGGTCGGTTTGGAGGCTGATTTTTCAAAGATACCACTTTCCACCTCCCCATGGCTGAAAACCGCCCATGTCCCTTCTGAATTTCGGATGCACCCACTTATAGGTCCCACTTTACGATGTAGCGCGCAAGTATTTCAGGAAAAAGTACTTTCTTCCTCTCCGAGCCCTTTCACTCCGATCAAATTGAACCCGGACTTTATTCCAGGGATGTCTACGACCTTTCTCGCTGGGTATAAACGGGAAGATAACCTAACAGTACGTCAATTTCTCAAAGATTCTAAGCTCCGATCTAGAGAAGACATTACAAAGGCGTGGCCAGCCCTTACCTTAACGCCTTGGATGTATAGACAAATCCACCATTTTCTACGTAACTCCCCACATCTAAAGGATTATTCAAGACCACTTACAGCTTTCGAAAAACTCTGCTTTACAGATCTCCCACAGAGGCATGTAATATCCAAATTATATTCCCTATTGGAAAGTTCCAATACATCTCACTCACTGAAGGCCTGTGCAGCCTGACAGCATGATCTAGATATTTCCATCTCACCTGAGGAATGGAACCACATTTACGATCACATGCATAAAGGTTCCATATGTGTTTCTACACAAGAAAGCAACTACAAAGTTTTTTCCAGATGGTACAGAGTTCCATCTGTGATTCATAAATTTGATCCTAAAGTGCCAGATTTATGCTGGCGATGCTCCCAGGCAAAAGGTACTCTTCTCCATATATGGTGGGAATGCCCGCTGCTACAGCCCTTCTGGAGAAAAGTTTTGGACACCATTAGACAAGTAACCACTTACACCCTAGACTTTACACCAGCACAATGTCTACTCCATCACTCCTCTCTTCCGGTGAGGATTTACCGTAAGTCCCTTGCATTACACATGTTAAATGCGGCAAAGCAGTGTATCCCTGTTCATTGGCGATCAGCCTATATTCCCACCGTACGAGAGTGGATTCTTAGGATCCAGAGGATTGCTGAAATGGAGGAACTGATCTCAGTGGCAAAAGATCACCCCGAGCGATTCAGGAAGACTTGGGCTTGTTGGACCCATTTCCAATCTACTGATACTTACCTTGGCTTGCTGAAGGATTGAACGAGAAAGACTTGGAGACACAGAAGGCCTCTAGAACTTTCACCTCGGCAATAACTCCATTAACGGTCATTCACTGAATTATATCGCTAATTAAAAAGATGGAATTAGATACAGCCAGGCTGTTACTAATAGATGTAACTGGTTTGGTTATGCTTATTTAAATATGAACCTCATCATCCAACCACTTCCCCCCCCCCCCCCCCCTGTTTTTTTTTTTTTTTTTTTTTTTTCTTTTCTCCCTCTTCTCTCCCTCTCTCTCTCCCCATTCCCCCCTTCTATTTGTCATGTGGGTCTCCTCCCACCTCATTTTGATATCTCATCTCATATTCTTCCTCCATCCCCACGCTCCTCTCTTTCTTTTCTTTTCCTTCTCACATTTACACCCGCTTTTCTCATAATCTAATTAGCTATTATTCTCATTAGGTACGGAACACTCATAGCTATACAGATGTAACAATATTCTACAACAGTAGCCCACATTTTTTAGAGATGGAAATATATGTCATAGATGCCTTGTGAGGATACTTTTGTCGACCACTTCAGAATCCGCTTATGTGTACTCTCCTTACATAGAGCCTAGTGTATAACATAATTATCTAAAGTACTTGCTGCTGTCAGTATTACTATGGTTACGTCTATCACTTTTGCCTTACTGTGGAACTCCGTCCTCTGATGTTCTACAAATTAATATATTGTCTTGATCCCGTCTGCGTTACGGGAGAACGTACGAGAAATTTTGCACGGACTGCGATCCGTATCTGTCTATCATTTGTTTACCTTTCATACTTCAATAAAACGTTTTTTTGGAAAAAAAATAAGTGCCGAATCATAAATTTGATTAATGAATTTCCTTCAAGTCCCCCTTATTATGATTAGTCCATAATTAATTTTTAACCAATGCACACTTCATTCATGGCCCATACACACAGCCTTCTACCAAATGATCGCACATATTCTTCATAACTGGGCCAACCAAAAATAACTTTCCTTCAAAACTCTATACCATATCTTCAGTTTCTCTTACTATAAAAATTCTTAATCATAATGCTAATTTTAAATGATATATGATAATAATAGTAATACAATAATAATAATAATTAAATGATATAATAATAATAATAATTAAATAATGTAGTATATTTCCATATTTGTATACAGTAATTATATTTTAGCTTTCTGGAAATATACTTTCCATACAAAAATGTGTCATAAGTTTCTATTGCTCCTATAAGAGTAATATGTTTCTTAACCTTTTAACAAAAGATATTCTATTAACTGGAATAACTCTATGAAGTTTTAACCAAAAAACATTCAGTATATGAATATGTAAAAATAAAAAATAATAATAATATTATTATCCTAATATGGATGTAAGTATCAGAATAAGAGGATCATTAAAATGTATATGTGACCTATAACAATATTTTCAATAATAAATTATTTTATCACTAATAGTAAATAGATTTCCTCTTAATGAATCTTTTCTTCATGCAATGTCTATAAAATATCTTCTTTAAGTTCTGTAAAATTAGAAAAATTTTTGTTGAATGTGATAAATCAGTCATAAGTATGAAGTATTAAGCTCTTGTTCAATCTTCTTCCCATGAAGATCTCTTCTTTTAACATCCGAATTCCTTAACGTTGGCTTGTAGGAGATTGTTACGCTTCATTTTTTATTTTAGATGCCATTTCTGTAAAGAAATGCAGTATCATTACTTTGGCACAAACATTACATTATTCTTGCACCTTTTTTCAACAAATATGAAATATTATGGAACAATCAGTTTATGAGTTTGGAACATTTATGTGAAGTAACATTACTTTATATTTCCTTTTACAGAAAACTTCTATATATTAATCAAAATACTGTCCTTGTCCTGTCTACAATTACCTAAACTAGAATACAAAAGTAGTGTGATATTTAGGTTTGACAGGACGCAATATTTCTTTATCGGTCATGACCTCAAAACACCGTTTTACTAAACAAAGAAAGGTTTTGTATCACCCCAGAGATGACAATGGACTATGCCTTTGTTCTCATCTCTATAAAATTAGAAATATGCGTAACTGGTTTCTGTGCTGATGTCATTGTTCTGGTGTTAGTATGTTCTTCAGTAATACATCTAGTGCTGTGAATGTGAGGTAAAGACTTGTCTGATATAGCTATACAAACATGTGTTGGTGTGTTTTCCTGAAAATGTTTACCTGTTACATCTATCACAATGTGTTTGGCTAACAGTGCTCTTATCCACTGAGGATACCTTTCACGACATTCTCTGAATGTATCTTCCTCAAGAATTCTTCTTAGTGAACTGTCAGGAGACTGTAATATGATACTGTGTGATTTCACTGTGCTTTCTGATGCTTGGTTGCATAAAAGACACTTAACAGTTGCTGTACCTCTAATGTAAAAGTTTTTTCCAATGGTGATACATTTCTGGAAAAGTAACTAATTAGTCTCTCATTACCTTCTTTTAATTGAGACAAAGTTACTGAAATTGCATTATCAGATACATAAGTTTTCACAACAAAAGGAGCATTGGAACAAACCTCAATTGTATCTAATGCTGGCGCATTCTGCAAATCCTTTTTCAACACTTTTAAAGCATTATTCTCATTTGGACCACATCGGTCAACTATGTTATTTTTACTCTTCAAAAGATGATATAATGGCTTAACTTTCTCTGCAAAACCATGTATAAACTCTTTGCAATGATTTATGTTTTTCAAAAATTGTTGCAATGCTTTATGAGTCCTAGGAACTGGAATGGCAGTGATAGCTCTGACTGTTTCCTGCAATAATTGTCTCTTTCCTTGACTAATCTGCATGTGAAAGTATTTCACCTGACTTTTCATCAGCTGAACTCTTTCCGGGTTTAATTTTAGGCCTGCATCCTGTAACAACATAAATAACACAAAAGAGTAATATGTTCGTTAACATTCTGCGTACTCAGCATAATTGTATTTACATGCTGAAAAATGCATTCTGGCCTTGAAAATTGTGATATTATTTTTGCTATTGATTCATGGACTACACCATCACTGATGTCTAAACCAGCTACTAATCGAGTGAATGCATAGGTCTCTTTTTGGAACTTGAAAGCTAGCTTGTATTGACAACTTTTAGCTAAGGGGATCGAAAAATGACTGTTATCGATTTCCAAAACAGAAAACACTTTGGACTCGGCCTTCAAATGTAACTTGATATTAGATTTATCAGGAACAACTGCTTTGATATTTGTGATATGTTTATTCAGTGTCCTGAAGTCCACTGACAAAGAATATGAATTGTCAGCATTTTTGATAGGCCAAATACAGTTATTTACCACTGATTGTGTTTTCTTTAAAATGCCAAATTGTACAAACTCTTGAATAATGGCAGAAAGTGGTCCTATTGATTCTTGTGGTAACTCATACTGATTAAAGGGTATAGGATCTTTTCCCTCAATATTCAATTCTGTAGCTTTAAAAGTTCCTATGTCATTTTTAAACTTTGACCACAAACTTGGAAAACGTTGTACCAATTCCTTTAAAGCACAATTACCATCAGTATCAGGCCATTTTTGTGCTGTAGACATTTTAGAGTTGAAACCAACATCACTGTATATAGAAGGATCTATTAACATTGATTTGGGCCTAGATGGATTCCTCCAAATAACTTTGGTCATAATATCAATAATCCACTTCAGCTTATTGATAACATCAATGCCAAGAATATTTTCGGTGGCATTACAATACCAAATATCAATGTTAGTTTTCACTAGCCAAGGTACTTCAAATGTTACATTAGGCACCTGTCTAGCAGTGTAATGACCTTTATTATTAAAACCTTTTATATTACACATGGGTGAATTTGGTTTCACAGGTACGTTTTCTCTGGTAAGACTAATCTCAGATCCGCTGTCAATCAAAAATGTAATCTTTTTACCATTTAGTAAACCTTGTACAAATGGCCTTCCATTGTCATCCAATACAATTGGAGCAACAAATTCTAATGGTATTGTGGATGAATGTGGACGTGATTCTATTTTGGAACTGGTAATAAACCATTTGTGTCAGTGACAGCCCTTCTCACCATGTTGTCAGAATAGTTGTTGCTAGTCAAGTTATGAATCTGTTTAACTGATGAGGCATAAGGCAATTCAGTTAAACCTTTATCATTACACAACAAAGCAGGTTGTACAAAAGCTGCTTTTTCACTTTTTATTTCCATTTTCTTTATTTGTGAGTCAATTTTAAACTTCCAACAATGCCGTCTAATAAGACTTTGTTTAGGACAGTGAAAGCATGGGGTATACTCTTTATGACCCACTTGCTTGCATCTGTCATTGTCATTCTTACTGGGACTTGTGGTACCTGACATGACTGTCTGGCTATTTTTGTCACTTTGAATCACAGCTACCTTGTAAGTGAGATTGCTATTTTTCAATTTTCTCTGGATTTTGTCAATGAAACTTACTATGTCATTCAGATTTTGTTTTTCCTCTGCTATGGCAATGGTTACTGGGTCAAGATACTTGAATTTCTTTACAAAAGCTTTGATCATAGCTGAGTCTTCCTCATTTTCTACTCCAAATATAATTTTATATGCTTTGGAAAACTTATTTTTAAACTCAAAAGGATCTTCTTCTGCAATAGTCTGAATTAAGTCTAGCATTTCTACAGAAGGTACGTTTTCACAAGTTGAACATAACAGCAATTGTCACAGTCTGTCTGTCGCGTCACTATGTTTTTTCTGATCTTTATCGTTAATAACAGAATTTTTTATTCAAGTCATAAATTTAATTGGTAGCCATAACGGAAATAAATCATTTATTTCATGATTTGAAAGCTGATGACATTTGACGTGCATTTCATACATTTCCATGTTGCTGTAGATATCTTTATCTGAATCATTAGCAGGGATGTCTTTTAAAACTTTCATTAATTGATTATGTATTTGCAACTTAAGTTTTGCAGTTTTACATAAAAATTCTTTATGTTTAATTTGTGTTTCGTCATCAGAGTCAATATCCGAACTTTCAGAAATATCGGAGAGTCGTGGCTCTGATCTTGAGTCACTCTGTTTGTCATCTGTGTTTATCATGGCAACCTGTTTACTGTCATTCTGCAGTCTTAACAAAAGATTTGTCATTGAGTCAATTTGTTCCTCAAGATTTTCTATGTAATTACAAAAAATGTCACAGTTTGGGCAATTAAGAGCATCTTGGGACAAATTTTCATGCTTTTCTGTGTTCTGTACAGTGCTACATTCTGTCTGCTTTAATGTACAAGCTTTTTTAACAGGTAAATCAACATTCAAAATCATTTTGTTGAATATTCTCACTAAATTTAAGATATTAGATATCTTTTTACGCTGTCTGTGCACAGTAAATCTAGATTTTTCTATCTGAATATTGGCCTGTAAACATTCATTATACATGTACTGCCATAAACAACCATTGTCAGGATTTAAAGAAACATCTTTAAACTCTAGCTTGCTTTCTATAGCTGACTCATCAATAAATTCCATAATTGTTACCGTAATCAGAAGATTTTCTTGTTTGACCCGGCTCAGTCACTGGACCTCTTGTCCACGTCTGTTTAATCGCCTTTTCTGCTAGGTTCTTTTCACCGTGCTTTTCCCAGACTTGACAATCACAGAATTGTGTGTACTCCCCCTTATCAAGGAATGGAAAACTGGAGAAAAACTTCAGCGGAGGCTGGCTCACCAAAATGTTGGATTTTAGACACATATAATACTTCTTTTAATGTCTTGAGGCAATTATGAATGAAAGAGCCGTTTAAATAAAAAATAAAGTGTGATTTTATTTTATCACATAATGGCTTAAAATAACAATGTTAAGCGTATCATGAACAGTTCCATGTAGATAAAACTACTGTAGAAATATCAAGCAGAAGTTTAAGAAAAAGTCACCATTATTGTCATCAATGTCTGCCCATGTGATGTTCTGTCTTTCATGCTCTCCTTGTCCTTCTTCAGACTTTGTGAAGAAGCCGGAAGTAGATGGAAGTGACGATCTTGTATTGCAGCATGCACCTGTTGCAGGTTCTCAGACGTGTATGTGTGTGTGTATGAAAGTGTCCTTGTGTCCGTTGTCTCATGGTCTTTTATGAGGTAAATTTACGTTACAGATTGGGATTCCTAAGACCTTGTATGGAAATCAGTACTGCTAGCAAAGCAATATCATAGAAGACGGGACACTATATATGTGATGTTTGATGGACAGGTACAGATGCTGATATACATAATACTGTAAGGTGATGATGTAACCTCAGCTATTCATGTGATAATATAACTTAAGAACGTATCTTTACAACATATCAATGTATAATCACTAATCTATATATGTATCAATGTTAGAAACGTATACTAAATACACACAGATACTATTAAAAATACATTATGTAATAGTAAGTCACTTCTAATACCTTTGACATTTTACTAGAGACATCTAACCAGCTATACCTAAATATAGTCTTCAGCTGGTTTAGCTGGTCTCAGCTTAACTTACTCATATCTTTCAGTCTCAGCTATATCTGAAGAATTGTAATACTACCATTTGTCAAAAGACCATTCACACATATTAATATTAATTATGATTAATCATAAAAACCAAATATTTTGCAAGCTTGCCATCGATAAAAATTCTGAATCATAAATTTGATTAATGAATTTCCTTCACCCCCATGCATGAAATTTAAAAGAATATTTCTTTCCTTTTTTTTATTTTAAACAATGAAAAATGACTGCCCCTTGAAAAAGTGTGCTTTTTGAAAAAAAATGTTCACAGATTCATGTTCCTCATGGAAGTACCCGAATCCCCATAGAGTAAGTTCAACAGAAAGTTATATAGCAGGGGTATTGAATTAAAATTCAAGGAGGTCCGGTCACTAAAATCTTCTTCTGGCCAAGGTCCAAAAATGAATGTCCCCATTAGGGTCACTCCCTTACATCTGGCTCCCCCTCCAGAGTATTTTATTACATTGGGTGCCACCATCAGAATTCCCCCATAAATCAGTTGCCAGCATCAGAGTAATGTGTTCCCATCAGAGTGCCCGCATACATCAGGCATTTCCATCAGAGTGCCCCCTTACATTGGGAATTCCAATTAGAGTGCCCGCTTACATCAAGCATTCCCATCAGAGTGACCTTTACATCAGGCATTCCCATCAAAGTGCCCCCTTACATCAGGTTTCTGCATCAGAAGGCCCCCTTGCGTTTGGTGTCTCCCATCAGTGTGCCCCCCTACATCAGTTGTCACCATTAGAGTGCCCCATTATATAAGGTTTCCCCATCACAGTGACACCTCACATAGGGTGTGCCCATTAGTGTGCCCCCTTACATTAGATGTCGCCATCAGAGTGCAACTTGACATCATGTATCCCCATCGCAGTGCCACCTTACATCAGGTATTCCCGTCAGAGTGCCCCCTTACACTCAAAATACTCCTTTCTATCATATTTCCCCATCAGAGTGCCCCTTTACATCATATTCCCCATCAAAGTGCCCCTTTCCATCACATGTGCCCATCAGAGTTCCCCTTTCCACAGTATGTGCCCCTTAACATAACATGTGCCCATCATAGTGCCCCCTTAACATAAAAGATGCCCATCAGAGTGCCCCTTAACATAAAATGTTCCCATCAGAATGCCCCTTAACATAAAATGTGCCTATCAGAGTGCCCCCTAGCATAAAATAAGCAGCATGCTGATGGACACATTTTATGTTAAGGGACACTATAATGGGTACATTTATATTAAGGGGCACTCTGATGGCACATTTTATGTTAAGTGGGCAATCTGATGGGCACAGTTTATGCTAAGCATTATGCTATGCTTTCTGTGTTGTGCCCATCAGAGTGCCCCTTAACATTAAATGTGCCCATCAGAGTGCTCCTTAATAAAAATGTGCCCATCAGAGTGCCCCTGAAAGAACAAACCCTACCTTGAGAGCAGAAAGGAGCTTGCCAGGATCCTTGCTGAAGGGGGCAGGGCACTCACTTGTGGACAGGCAGGGAGAAGGAGCTGAGATAGACAGTGAGCTTCAAGGGGCGGGGCGCACTCGTGATGTTATCGGTTGCCAGGACGACCACCCTGCTGAGCTGCTGATCTGTCATTCTAGTCTGGCAGTCCAGGCGGAGGCGTTGCTCAGACCGTTCTCGGACCACATTCTGCCATTTAGTGACCGCTGTTATATAGTATCTCGAGCACCTGTGAGCAATTAACCACTCCCCTTAAGTAGCAGACTGAAGGAAGGAAAGTTGAAGGAAGGAAATTTGGTTTGTTTGCGATAAGTTGTTGAGCATAAAGTTTGCTGGGGTCCACAACTGAATGTACCGTATTTTTCGCTCCATAAGACGCACCTGACCATAAGACGCACCTAGGTTTTAGAGGCAAAAAACAGGAAAAAAAAATTCTGAACCAATGGACTGCAGACATAGTACAGGAGATGACCAGAGACTGCGGACATAGTACAGGAGATGACCAGAGACTGCGGACACAGTACAGGGGATGACCAGAGACTGCGGACACAGTACAGGGGATGACCAGAGACTGCAGACACAGTACAGGGGATGACCAGAGACTGCGGACACAGTACAGGGGATGACCAGAGACTGCGGACACAGTACAGGAGATGACCAGAGACTGCGGACACAGTACAGGAGATGACCAGAGACTGCGGACATAGTACAGGAGATGACCAGAGACTGCGGACATAGTACAGGAGATGACCAGAGACTGCGGACAGTACAGGAGATGACCAGAGACTGCGGACATAGTACAGATGACCAGAGACTGCGGACACAGTACAGGGGATGACCAGAGACTGCGGACACAGTACAGGGGATGACCAGAGACTTCGGACGTAGTACAGATGACCAGAGAATGCGGACAGTGCAGGGAATAACCAGACTGCAGACAGTGCAATGGATACCAGAGACTGCAGACAGTAAAGGAGATGACCAGAGACTGCTGACCTTTGGGGAGGGAGGGGGAGCGGGTACCTGAATTTGACAGGTACCCGCTCCCACTTCCACGGCGTTGTCCTTCTCTCTTCTTCCCGTGCCGGCTTCTGTGACAGCCGGGTGCCCACTGCGCATGTGCGAGAAGCGCTGCGCTTTGTGAATGGCCCGGCGCCTTCTGGGACCTGTCATGTGTCCCAGAAGACACCGGACCATTCACAAAGCGAAGCGCATGCGCAGTGGGCACCCGGCTGTCACAGAAGCCAGCGCGGGAAGACTGTGCAGCGCTGGAGCGAGGAACAGGTAAGGCCCTGTAAGAGAGAACAGCTGAGCGGCCGGCCCGGTATTCTGACATGGTGGCGGCAGAAATACCGGACCGGCCGCTTTATATTTGCTCCATAAGACGCACTGACATTTTCCCCCCTTTTTTTGCGGGAAAAAAGTGTGTCTTATGGAGCGAAAAATACGGTAATATCCATGAAATCCATGAAAAACAGATTTAAAAAAAATCAATTAGTGCAAAATTTTCCATGTTGGCCTGGACATCAGGCTGTGTAGTAAAAGGGGGGATATTTGCTGCTCCTGAGTTAGGGTGAAGCCATTTGAAGTGCATATAGTAGGCTGGCATGGGCCCTAACCCTTTGGGGCTGATGTGACACCCCTCTAGTACCTGGCCTTTTTGGTGGTTGCCACTGCGCTATTGGTGGTTGCCACTTCACTACTTGTGGTAACCTGGTCCTTGCCAGAACATCTTCATTTGGTGGGCACACTTTCCTCCTCCTCTGATTCTGTTACAGTTCCACTATTTAACACCGGTTTGTATTCTGAATCAGAATCAGACACAGAAGGCTCCCCACTGCTCTCATTGGTCATACTGAGGATTTGGTATGCCTCCTTGCTGGTAAATAATGTTTTAGACATAGTGGTGACCGTGGGCTGTGGTGACACACTGCTGTGATTTGGACACTGGGGCAGACGTGCACTGTTGGGCTGTACTAATGTGCACTGATGTGGATGCACTGAGGTGTGCTATTAAGGCTACACTGATGAGAGCAGATTGGCGATGATGTGTCTGCACTGGTGGGTGTTGATGAGGCTGCTTTGTTGAGGCTGCACTGATGGGTGCTGATGAGGCTGCACTGATGGGTGCTGATGAGGCTGCTGTGATGTGCACTGATCAGGCTGAACTGATGGGCACTGATAAGACTGCACTAATGGGCACTGATATGCATTGATGAGGTTGCACTGATGGGCACTGATGAGGCGTCACTGATGTCTGATGGGTATTGATGAGGATCCACTGATGGAGTGGTACTGATGGGCACTGATGTGCACTGATAAGCTGCAGTGATGAGGCAGCACTGTAGGGCACTGATCAGCACTGTAGGGAACTGTTAAAGTGGAGTTCCACCCAAAAGGGGAGGTTCCGCTTTAAAGAATGGTCCATTAAGGAGTGGCACCTTTGGGGAGCGGCGGGGGGGAATTGACAGGTACCCGCTCCCAGTTCTGCTGCGATCGCCTAGGTGATTGGAAGTGGAAGTTGTCCCCCTGCCCTCCCTCCCCGTAGTCTTGTGGGACACGCAACAGGTCCCAGAAGACGACAGGACCATTCAGAAAGCACAGCACTACTCAGTCATGCGCAGTGGGCACCCGGCTGTGAAGCCGCAAGCTGTCATGGCCGGGTGCCCACACTGAATGTCGGCACCTAGAATACAGGACGGCCAGTGAAATGGGCTGTGGCGGGGGCACCGCGGGATCATCGGACAGGTGAATGGCTGTTTTTTAAAAGTTAGCAGCTACAGTTTTTGTAGCTGCTGACTTTTTTTTTTTACAGAGTGAGTGGAACTCCGCTTTAAATATAAAAACTCACTGTGCTGGAATCGATCTGTCTCCTTCCCTCACACTCAGTATCTGTGTAAGGGAAAGAGACCTCTCAAACTCCTGTAACCCCATCTTTGTTTACATTGTGATCGCTAGTGATTGGACACAGCGATCACGTGTTAAAGGGCCATTGTGATTGGCCCTTTACCCTGATCTGTGATGTTCTGTGTACAAGGCAACCAGCAATCACAATCCCTTCCTGGTGCATGCCCCAGAGATTGTGTGGGAAGTGCATTCACAGGAGGATGTTAATAGATGCCCTCCCAGAAATAGATGACCATTTAGACGTCATTCAGCTATAGCGCGTTCAGCAACTGGTTAAAGCAGAACTTCACCCAAAAGAGGATGTTCCACTTTTCTGCCTCCTCCCCTCCTCCTCTTCTACTTCTGGCTCCCACTACCCACTCCCAATTCCGCTTGGATCACCTAGGCCCTGTCACTGCCCTGCCCACAGCTTTCTGGGACATGTTACAGGTCCCAGAAGGCTTAGCATGGCTTGCACAAGCGCAGTGGGAAAACGCAAGGAGTCAAAACTGGCTACACACACTAAAGATGCTGGTGCCGGACACCTGAAGACTAATGAAAATAAGCCCAAGTGAGAACAGCACTGGATCCTTGGACAGGTAAGTGTCCTTTTAATAAAAGTCAGCGGCTACAGTATTTGTAGCCGCTGACTTTTATTTATTTATTTATTTTCAGACTGAAGAACTGAAGCAAGGACGTCTAGAGATCTGTGATTACCTGACCTGTTTTGCAACTGGGTCAGGTCAATTATGCTTGCAAAAAGCTGGCTTGATGGCTTCCTTACAAAAAAAGAGCACAGCTTGAACAGGAAAGCTATCTGCAGGGAATAATATGCACAATTTAATTTTAGACTGCTATCATGTTAGCAGGAATTAAAATACTTCAAGTATAACAGGTTGGGCTACTTTTTTTGAGCAGTAAAATGCTAGCCTAAAGTTCAAGCTTTAATATAGAACCTAACATAAAAAAATAAATGCAATCTATAATACCTCATATAGTACAACACAGCAATATATACCCACACTATCATATTAAAAAAAACTTTAAAAGTGATCTTAATAACATGGTGTCAATGAAAACATAAATAAAAGATACAATTACATTGCTGTCCTGTTCTTACATACAAAAACAAATCCAATAATGTTACAAAATGTTTAACCACTAGAGGACAGCCCGCAGTACATATACTGCTACAAGGCGAACCCTGTGTGCAGGATCACATATATAAATGTGATCCTGCATTTCTGGGTTGGGGGCGCGTGCCCATCCAACCTGCAGCATCAATCGCGTCCGCAGGTGTCAATCACCTGGTCCTGGCCGGTGATTACTCGCCGGAGCCCGGTGATTGCCGACAAACACTGATGGGGAGGAAGGCTGCATCTCCTCCCCATCTGTTTGAGCACACTGTTCTGGATTGCTGAGTACAGCCTTCCGGATCAGTATGTTACAGTGAAGCACACACACCCCCGCCCCCTAGTGAAACACTCCCCTCACACAGTTAACCCTTTGATTGCCTTCAAATAGTAACTCCATCCTCCCCAGTGCCATTAGTACAGTGTCAGTGGTTTTGTTTGCACAGATAACTGTATTGGTGTCACTGGGGATGTCAGTGTCCCCAAGTCAGTCCCCCCCCGTGTCAGAATGTCCGCCGCAGTCCCGCCATAAGTTGCTGATCACCGCCCTAAGTCGCTGATCGTAGTAGCATAAAAAAAAAATCCAGTATCTATACCACCATTTGTAAACGCTATAACTTTCAGGTAAACCAATTCATTTACAGGTATTGGGATTTTATTTTAGCAAAGACAGGTCACAGAATACATTTTGGCCTAAAATTATGACAAAATTTGATTTTTAAATTTTTTTACTGGACATGTTTTATAGCAAAAAGTCCAAAATATTGTTTTTTTTTTCTCAAAATTGTCGGTCTTTTTTTTATAGAGCAAAAAATAAAAAATGCACAGGTGATCAAATACCACCAAAAGAAAGCTCAATTTGTGGGGAAAAAAAGGACGTAAATCTCATTTTGGTGTAGCATTGCATGACCACGCAATTGTCAGTTAAAGTAACGCAGCGCCATAACACAAACCACTTCTGTAACAGCTTCCTGACCATCCTATAGCAGAAATATATACGTGATTCGCGCTCCCATGGTTTTCACGCCCCTCCCAGATAGCATCAGATTGCCCATCAGTACACCAGTAATCACATTTAACCCCTTGATTTCCAGGAACATGCTCATACACAATACACCTCCGTTGCTAGTATAGTGTCTGAACAGATCAATATCTTTGATCAGATCAGCACTATACCAGCGTTCACATTAGTATAGTGTCCCCAAAAATACAGCTTTTGCGGAATCAAACAGCACCTGCGTTTAGCCCCTTTGCTTACCCACCCCTTCTCCCCCAGCAACTGCAGTACTAGTAAGTCACTGTCACTTGATACGTTGCACACAAAACCACAGTGTTCACAGAATCAGGCCTGATCTCTGTTAGCACTTGCCGGTAAATTTTGATGACTCTCATATGCAGCAGAGTGCCAGTACTAGTGCCGCTCTTCCTTTTGGTGAACTGGTGAGCACCAGTGGCCTAGTACATCCTGGTCTTTCACATACCAGCATCATTTGGTGATGTGGCGAGCTGGTGCGGTGGCTAGCACAAGTATTGTTCCGCAGTCACCAAGAATTCGCACACAGGCCCGTAGAGCCTCTAATATCCTTCCAGATGTGCTTGCAAATCCCGATTGGCAGCCCACAAATTCTGCAGCATCCGTACTTCCCCCATTCACTGCCCAACCCAAAATACAGGTGGAAACAACAAATTTAACTACTCCCCTTGATTTTTTTAAGCTGTTTTTCATGTAAGATCTGTATGCATTGATTGTGGATCAAAGCTATTTATATGCACAACAATTTATCGCCGCCAACCCAAATTCAAACCTTGCCAGACCATTCGCATGGAAACTCATTACGGTTTCCAAATTTACATTTTTTTGGACCTTACCCTTAACATGAGCATTACTAAAAATGAATTGCAGTTGTATTGGTCCACAGACCGGATTCATCATATGCCTGTGTTCTATGCTGCCATGGCTAGGAATAGATATGAGAGTATAATGTGTTTTATGCATTTCAACAACAACACACTCTGTCGTCCTCGGGGTGACCCTGAATTTGACTGGCTCCACAAAATTCAGCTTTAAAAAAAATATATAATGTTTGGAGGTTTAAATTAATTTCCTAGCAAAAAATACAGATTTTTTTCATGTGAACAAAAAGTGTCAGAAAAGGCTCGATGTTCAGGTGGTTAGAAGAGTGAGTGATGTGTGGCATAAATCTCTAATGCTGGGCATAAAATGCCCCCGCCCCCCAAAATGACCCCTTTTTTGACACAGAATTGTTACTTAAATTATTTATTGCTCACACATGCCATGGGTATATGTGGAATTACTCCCCAAAATATATTCTGCTACTTCTTCCGAGTATGGGGGTAGCACATGTGAGAGATGTTTTGGCAGTCTATCCAAGTACAGGACCCCAAAATCCAATAAGCACCTTCAGGTTTTTAAAGGGCTTTATTTACTCATTACACTTCCTGACTACCTATCACAGTTTCAGAGGCCCTGAAATGCCAGGATAGCACCAAACCGCCCCCAAATTACCCCTTTTTGGAAAGTAGATACCCCAAGGAATTTGATAAGAAGCAGGGTAAGTATTTTGCAGATCTAGTTTGTTGCCACAAGTTTTTGGAAAATGAAGAAAAAAACAAAAACATTTTTTCTTTTTTTATATTTCAAAACCTTGTGAGAAAAAATGAGATCTGCAAAATACTCCCCATGCCTCTTTTTAAATTCCTTGGGGTGTCTACTTTCCAAAAAGGGGTCATTTGCAGGGGGTTTGGTGCTATTCTGACGTTTCAGGTCCTTCGAAACTGTGATAGGTAGTGAGGAAATGAAATGAGGAAGTTACCCACCTTCAGGCTTTCAAAGTGGTCATTGGATTTCAAGCTCCTGTATGTGGCTAGGCTCCCAAAAAGTTTCACACATGTGGTATCTCCATACTTGGTAGAAGTAGTAGAATACATTTTGTGGTGTAATTCCACATAAAACCATGTCTTGTGCGAGAAATATATCAATGTGATGGGCAGTCAGATAGTAAAAGCTGTGTAAATTCCATTATCTATACCATAGTTTATAGATGCTATAACTTTCACACAAAGCAATCAATATACACTTATTGGGATATTTTTAACCAAAAACATGTAGCAGAATATATTTTGGACTTTTTTTATGACAGAAATGAGAAAATATTGTTTTATTAAAAAAAAAAAGTCTCAAATGTTTTCATTTATAGCACCAAAAATAAAAAGCTCACAGGTGATCAAATACCACCAAAAAAAGCTCTATTTGTGTGAAAAAAAGGACATAAATTTCATTTATGTACCGTATTTCATGACCACGCAATTGTCAGTTAAACTAGTGCAGCTCTGTATAGCAAAAAAATGGCGTAAATTGCAGTATCTATACCATAGTTTGTAGACGCTATAACTTTCACACAAAGGAATCAATACACACTTTTTTGGATTTTTTTTACCACAAACATGTAGCAGAATACATTTTGGCCTAAATGTATAACTAACTTTGAGCTTACTATATATTTTTTATAGTCGAAAGTAAAAAATAGTTTTTCTTTAAAATTTTCGGTCTTTTTTTGTCTATAGCGCAAAAAATAAAAAAGCGCACAGGTGATCAAATACCAACGAAAGAAAGCTCTATTTGTGTGGAAAAAAAAGACGCAAATTTCGTTTGGCTACAGCATTGCATGACCGCACAATTATCAGTTGAATTAGTGCAGAGCTGAGTAGCAAAAAGAGGCCTGATCATTAAGGGGGGTAAATCCTCTGGAGGGCAAGTGGTAAATAAATAAATGTAAACAGAAAGAAAGTGTCCGCTTCAATCTTTAATTGCTCCCTTCTGTGAAAAAATATCATGCATCTTGCAACAAAAAAAAACTTTCCACACTGTGATAAAAAGCCTCCTGTGCAGGGCCCTAGAACAATCTACAGCAGTGGTTCTCAACCTTTCTAGCGCCGCGACCCCTTAATACAGTTCCTCATGTTGTGGTGACCCCCAACCATAAAATTATTTTCGTTGCTACTTCATAACTGTAATTTTGCAGTAGGAGGAATAGTGCCACGTCATTGGTGTCATTGGGAGGAATAGAGCCCCATCATTGGTATCAGTGGGAGGAATAGTGCCCCATCATTGGTGTCAGTGGGAGGAATAGTGCCCCCTTCATTGGTGTCAGTGGGAGGAATCGTGCCCCGTCATTGGTGTCAGTGGGAGGAATAGTGCCCCCTCATTGGTGTCAGTGGGAGGAATAGTGCTCCATCATCGGTGTCAGTGGGAGGAATAGTGCCCCATCATCGGTGTCAGTGGGAGGAATAGTGCCCCATCATCGGTGTCAGTGGGAGGAATAGTGCCTCATCATCGGTATCAGTGGGAGGAATAGTGTCCCATCATTGGTATCAGTGGGAGGAGGAATAGTGCCATATCATAGGTGTCAGTGGGAGGAGGAATAGTGCCCCATCATAGGTGTCAGTGGGAGGAGGAATAGTGCCCCATCATTGGTGTCAGTGGGGGGAGGAATAGTGCTCCATCATTGGTGTCAGTGGGGGGAATAGTGCCCCATCATAGGTGTCAGTGGGAGGAATAGTGCCTCATCATTGGTATCAGTGGGAGGAATAGTGCTCCATCATTGGTATCAGTGGGAGGAATAGTGCCCCATCATTGGTGTCAGTGGGAGGAATAGTGCCCCGTCATTGGTATCAGTGGGAGGAGGAATAGTGCCCCGTCATTGGTATCAGTGGGAGGAATAGTGCCTCGTCATCGGTATCAGTGTGAGGAATAGTGCCCCTTCATCGGTATCAGTGGGAGGAATAGTGCCCCATCATCGGTGTCAGTGGGAGGAATAGTGCCCCATCATCGGTGTCAGTGGGAGGAATAGTGCCTCATCATTGGTATCAGTGGGAGGAATAGTGCCCCATCATTGGTATCAGTGGGAGGAATTGTGCCCCATCATTGCTGTCAGTGGGAGGAATAGTGCCCCATCATTGGTGTCAGTGGGAGGAGGAATAGTGCCCCATCATTGGTGTCAGTGGGGGGAGGAATAGTGCCCCATCATAGGTGTCAGTGGGGGGAATAGTGCCCCATCATTGGTGTCAGTGGGGGGAATAGTGCCCCATCATAGGTGTCAGTGGGGGGAATAGTGCCCCATCATAGGTGTCAGTGGGGGGAGGAATAGTGCCCCATCCTTGGTGTCAGTGGGGGGAGGAATAGTGCCCCATCCTTGGTGTCAGTGGGGGGAGGAATAGTGCCCCATCCTTGGTGTCAGTGGGGGGAGGAATCGTGCCCCATCCTTGGTGTCAGTGGGGGAGGAATAGTGCCCCATCGTTGGTGTCATTTGGGGGAGGAACAGTGCCCCATCGTTGGTGTCAGTGGGAGGAATAGTGCCCCATCATTGGTGTCAGTGGGAGGAATAGTGTCCCATCGTTGGTGTCAGTGGGAGGAATAGTGCCCCATCATTGGTATTAGTGACACCAATGATGGGGCACTATTCCCACTGACACCAATGATACTTACCTTGCAGACCCCTGTTCCAGCCTGGGCTCGCTCCCTCCCTCCCTCTCCCATGGTACCGACACTTACCTGTCAGATGTCTTCCTTCTCCGGCCGCTCTCCTCTTCTTCACTCGCTCGATCTTCGCGGTGCCGCTCGGCTCCTCCTCTCCAAGCTCCACCTCCTTGCCGGTGATTGGCCGCCCGTGTGCCTCTCCTGAGCTACAGTGCCGGCTGCCAATCACAGACGAGGATTGATCTCGAGGTGTGTCCAGATGACAGGGGCGGCATGTCATCCCGCCCACACCTGGAGACGGCGGTGGCGGCGGCGGCGGCGAGGAGCGGTGTCTCGGTTCCTAAGACCATCGGAAATATGTGTTTTCCGATGGTCTTAGGCGACCCCTGTGGAAGCGTCGTTCGACCCCCAGGTTGAGAACCGCTGATCTACAGGGATCCCTTTCACCACAAAGATCAGATCCGCACTCCCCAGTCTAAGGCCTCATGTACATATGAACTCCTTAAACGTTTAGCTCTTCTGGCAGCGGAAAAACACTAACTGCAGCAATAAAAAAAGCATGTAAACGCAGTGCTGCATTTAGCGCTTGGACGTTTATTCATTTGATTGGCCAGAGTATTTTCCATTGACTTGTATAAATGCCTCAGTGCTAAACACGAATAGTGTTTAGATGCTTTTACACGCGTTTTTTCCTCGTTTAGCCTTTTTTGGCCAAATCGTTCCTCTCCTGAACATGATTCTTCTGTGTTCAGGAGAGGAATGTTTAACTGTCCCTAAACTCTGCTGCTCCTAAACTCTGGTAAAAGCCTATGTGTACATGGACAAAGCATTCTGTTATAGCAATAGTGTCAGGGTCCTGTCCACGGCAGAAGTTCTGAAAGATCTGGCATTTCTGCAAGTACTCTACATGGCCGCAGAGGTACACATCAGCCTCAGTCTGGTGCCAGATGGCCTTTATAAGGAGGCTCATCACTTCCACTGGTTGCTGGATGATCTCTAGCTCCCCATGCCCTGTTCCTGTTTCCTGTGATTCTGACTTGTGATTTCTTGTTACCGACTCGGCTTGCTCCTGGACCTGTCTACTCTGATTTACCCCTGATCTGACCTCGGCTTGGCTTACGGATATTCTCTCCTCTGTGAATGACCTCGGCTTTCCCATCTGTCTACGTCCGCTCTGATTCCCACCTGGTACCTTGGCTTGAACCAACTACCCAGTAAACATCCAAATCCCAGAAGGGCTTGCATACCACGCACAGGCGCCTCCTGTCTGCAGACCTATCTCCGTGCACCAGCTGTGCTTCTGAGTGGACCACCAACCAGCACTCCTACAGGTGACCTGTGCCACTTTGGGCCTGACTCCCGCTGTCCCACTCTCAGGGGAGTCCGGAACTTAGCCGCAAGGGAATCCCTCTCTCCATTGGCCTCCATCACCAGGTACGTGATAGTATCATCCAACCAGTATGTCTGAGGCTGAGAGAGGCGCTTCCGCACTAGAGGCCCTGTGCCAACAGATGACGGCACTTACCCAAGCAGTGAATGATTTACAGCAAGGATACTTTCAGCTAGAAGGGTGAGACTCCCTCTCTACTTCCGCGGACCAGGATCCCTCCGCCAGTTCCAACCCAGTAGCCGCACCTGCCAGTCAGTCTCCTGCCACCACTCCTGCTATCATGTTACAACCTCTGGAACCCAGGGTTCCTACTCAAGAATGTGAATTATATCTTGCTCTGCAACCCAGGACCTTTTCTCTGGAAGCAGTCAAGGTCGGGTTTATCATCTCCCTCTTGTCTGAAGATCAGATCCCCCATGTTTCCAGCCATCCTAGGAATACCCTGGTTGCAAGCCCACAACCCACAGATCAATTGGCCCAATTTCTTCAGAATATTGTCTACAACACTGTGGTGCCCCTACACCCACCAATTCTTCCGTATTTCTCTCAGTCCAACCTTTACCAGAGGCCAGTCAACTAGTTCCCTCTACCTACCATGACTTCCTCGATGTGTTTGATAAAAAGAAGGCCGACACATTGCATTCTCATCGGTCTTACGATTGCCCAATTGAGTTACTCCCAGGAGCAGAAATACCATTTGGGCGAATTTTCCCATTATCCAAACTTGAACTGGAAGCCCTCCGGCACTATCTAGATGAGAATCTCGATTCGACCCTCTTTCTCTCCTGCCGGGGCTGGTATTTTCTTTGTAGAATAACATGATCGGTCTCTTAGACCGTGCATTGACTACAGAGAACTTAATAAAATTACCATCAAACACCAGTATCCTCTTCCTCTGGTGCTCGAGTTATTTCAGAGATTTCGAACAGCCAGAGTGTTCACTAAATTGGACTTACCGGGGCCTACAATTTAGTCCGTATAAGAGAGGGCGATGAGTGGAAGACCGCCTTCAGAACACGCTTCGGACATTTTGAATATTTATTGATGCCGCTTGGGCTATGTAATGCCCCTGCTATGTTCCAACATTTTGGGAATGACATCTTTAGAGAATACCTAGACCTTTTTCTGATCGTCTACCTGGACGATATCCTAATTTTCTCTACCTCACTGGAACTCCATCGTGATCACATTAGGAAAGTGCTAAACACTCTAAGGATGCCTGGCTTGTACGCCAAGGTGGAGTATTGTGAGTTTGAGAAGCAGTCCATTCAGTTCCTGGGGCTCATAATTTCCATGGACCCTCAGAAAGTATCTGCTATCCTTGATTGGCATGCACCTTCAGACAGGAAAGGGGTCCAAAGATTTGTGGGTTTCACCAACTTTTATCGGAAATTTATTAAGGGCTTTTCCACAATCATTGCCCCTATTACTCAACCCACCCGCCAGCATGCACGATTCTGCTGGAGCCAGGAAGCTCAAAAAGCGTTCGAACAATTAAAAGATCAATTCACCTCCGCTCCTGTGTTACAGCATCCAGATCCAACACGCCCCTTCATCCTGGAGGTAGACACATCTGAAGTTGCTACAGGAGCTGTACTCTCCCAGCGCCAGGGCCCAAAGGCTCTGCTTCACCCAATAGCCTTTTGTTCTAGAAAACTGAGCGAAGCCGAGAGGAACTACGATGTGGAAGATAGGGAAATTTTAGCGATTAAAATAGCCTTCGAAGAATGGAGGTATCTCTTGGAAGCAGCCAGCCACCCAATTATGATTTTCACAGATCATAAAAATCTGGAGTATTTAAGGTCTGCCAAGCGCCTAAGACCTTGACAGGCTAGATGGGCTTTATACTTCTCAAGGTTTAACTTCCACAAAACCTACCCAAGAACGGGAAGGCAGATGCCCTTTCCCGCATGTTCCCGGACCCAGAGGAGCCTTCTCCCCCCAACACCATTTTGTCAGCCCAAAATTATTTGTTGATCCAACCCAGCCTAAAGTCTTTGATCAAGCAAGCCTCTGCACTATGCCCTGTGTTAGAAATCAAATTTATGATTCGGCACTTATATTGATGGCAAGCTTGCAAAATATTTGGTTTTTATGATTAATCATAATTAATATTAATATGTGTGAATGGTCTTTTGACAAATGGTAGTATTACAATTCTTCAAATATAAGCTGAGACAGTAAATATGAATGAGTTAACTGAGACCAGCTAAACCAGCTGAAGACTATATTTAGACATAGCTGGTTAAAGGTCTCTGGTAGTAATATGTCAAGGGTACTAGAAGTGACTCATTATAGACTTACTATTACATAATGTATTTTAATAGTATCTGTGTGTTTTTAGTATACGTTTCTAATATTGATACATATATAGATTAGTGATTATACATTGATATGTTGTTAAGATATGTTCTTAAGTTATATTGTCATTTAAATATGAATAGCTGAGGTTACATCATTAGCTTATAGTATTATGTACATCAGCATCTGTACCTGTCCATCAAACATCACATATATAGCGTCCATTCTCTTCTATGAAATTGCTTTGCTAAGCAGTAATAATTTCCATAAAAGGTATTAAGATCACTAGGTATGACGCTTGTTCCTATATAAAAGGTCCATAAGGGACAGAGGAGACACTCACACACTAACACTGACACTTTGACGCACACACACGTATGAGAAGCTGGAACAGGTGCTTACTGAAGACAAGATCATCACTTCCGTCTATTTCCGGTTTCTTCCCTAAGTCTCGTGAAGGACAAGAAGAAGATGGACGTTGCACATGGTCAGACAGTTATGACAATAGTGACTTTTTCTTTAAACTTCTGCTTGATATTTCTACAGTAGTTTTATCTACATGGAACTGTTCATGATACACTTTACATTGTTATTTTAAGCCATTGTGTGATAGAATAAAATCACACTTTATTTTTTATTTCAATGGCTCTTTCATTCATAATCGCCTCAAGACAATAAAAGAAGTATTATATGTGTCTAAAATCCAACACCCTGAACCTGAACAAAATTTGCTTAGAAGGCAGGATGGTCTTCTGTGGCACAAGGAAAAAATCTTTGTACCCCAAGAAGTGAGGTCTCAAGTGTTAAGGGCTTTTCATGACCATCAACTGGCTGGACACTTTGGAACCCATAAGATAATGGAACTAATCCAGCGATCCTTCTGGTGGCCCAAACTGAATCATGATTGTAGAGCTTATGTGAAGTCGCGCACAGTGTGTCTGCGGAACAAGGGAGACAAAGCCAAGGCCTGGGGGTTGCTGAAGCCCCTGCCCATTCCTGATCATCCCTGGGAGATGGTCGCAATGGACTTCATTGTGGATTTGCTTCCCTCGGAGGGGTTTACTACCATTCTGGTAGTAGTGGATGGCCCACTTTTTACCAATGTTGGGTACGCCATCCGCACCAGAGACTGCACTAACCTTCATCAAAGTGATTGTCAGGTTACATGGTCTGCCCAGTAATATCGTCTCAGACCGAGGGGTGCAGTTTACGTCCAGGTTCTGGAGAGCCCTCTGCAAAGCCCTTAAGGTAGAACTCTGCTTATCGTCCGCCTACCATCCCCAGAGTAATGGGCAAATGGAGCGAACGAACCAGACTTTGGAGCAATATTCACGGTGCTTCTCTGCCTTTTCTCAGGATGATTGGGCATCTCTACTCCCATTGGCAGAATTTGCCTACAACAACTCAGTCCATTCTGCCACAAACCAGTCGCCATTTTGGGCCAATTATGGATTCCACCCTTCCTCCATACCTGACACCATTCCTGAAGCTTCGGTACCCGCAGTACAGGACAGACTCTCCATGCTACAGAACAACTGTAAAGTCCTCCGAGAGTCTATACTGAAATCCCAGGCTGATTATAAGAAACACTACCACAGGAACCCTCCTCTGAAGATTGGAGACAAAGTTTGGCTATCAACTACCAATCTAAAACTCCTTTGCCCGTCACGTAAGTTGGGTCCAAGGTACATTGGCCCTTTCTGGATCAGGAGGGAAATAAATCCTGTGGCGTTTGAGCTGTTCCTTCCGGAATAATACAAGATCCACCCAGTTTTCCACGTCTCCCTACTCAAGCCAGCTGTTCCTGATCCTTTTCCAGGAAGAGTAGAACCACCTCCTCCGCCAATAACAGTTGGGGAGGAGACGGAATATGAGGTTGAAGCAATTCTGGACTGCAGAAGGCAGGGAAGACAAATCCAGTACCTGGTCAGATAGAAGGGGTACCCACTTGGTTCCTGGGAATCAAAAGGGAATGTACATGCCCCCAGGCTTCTCCAAGAATTTCATTCCAAGTGTTTTGGATGTGGTCACTTACAGACCACCTACCGTGATCTACCAGTGAGCCTAATTAATGCAGAAATACGTGCACACAGAAGTAAGATACTGACACTGTTTGCAGTTTGTCAACTTCCCAATTTCTCCACTTTACTGAGGAACTAAACATAACATTTATAGGTCCTATGACGTAAGCGAAGCATATGCGATGATTGGGTGAAAAGTCCCCTAAGTTTCCTGTGTGTTCTTTCATCCGTGTTGATATCTTCCAATCATTGTCACAAATGAGACTCATTCCCTTTTATGGGGGTTGTTTACATTGAAAGGTGCTTTTTCTTCTAATGAGTCACCTCGGGCGAGACTCCGGATGAAGGCACCATCTTAATTATCATTGTTCTGTTAACCTATACCTGATTGTTTACTTAAAAGAGTAAGGAATTTTAAAGAGCAAGAAGCAGAAAAAAGCAAACCTATAAAATTGTCATTTTACTGATTATCTGACAAAGTACGGATTGTCTATCACAATCCATTACAATCCCCTCTTAAAATGGCTATTTTATATCTAACTGTCCCTGTGTTCTTCTGATGTCCTATCTGCCTGGTGCCCCCCCCGGGAACTCTTTTTGGTCGCATGTAGAGCTCTTAGGTGGCTAGTCCATCCCTAGAGTCGCGATGCGCACTGTCTTTCCCTGTTCATAGCTGCCTGTAAGGGGGGGGGGTTTGCAACACTTCTTAAGGGTCCAGAATGTGATGATCAGGGGCCACAGTCTGTAAGGGAGTATAGGATTCCCCTCCTTTATGGGGGAGTTCGACATCATCATAGTTCATGAAGGTAGGGGAAACCTCGTTCATTGCCTTTCCAATTAGCTTCTTAATGCAAGGGACTACACAACAGGCGACTATTGCCATCAGAACGATCATACCCAGGATAACCACCCCTGCTTGAGCGAGGGCCTTTTGCCAACCACTCAGCCATCCAAACCACTGATCCCAGGGATGTGTAATACCTGAGTTTTCCTTAAGCTTATTTGACAGATCCTCCAGCTTCTTGATGGCCAGTGTTACCTTCCCATTTGGGCCTGTATTATCTGGAATATACGTACAGCAAGTCATGGTTGTTGGTATCATTTTACAGACTCCCCCTTTTTCGGATAGTATCATGTCGAGTGTCATACGATTTTGGAATGCCATGTTAGAAGTAGCTTCCAACTGCTCTGCTATCCCCTTCAAGGCATCTTGTGTGTAGTTTACGAACCGTTGTTGATTATAGTAAATGTAGTTTATCCAATCCACATTCTTGTTTACAGTGATAAAAAGAAGTAGAGATTCGAACCCTGCGGCTACTTGGTCTCTGGCCTTGAATTCATCTGGCACCCCCTTGGGACTCCTATTGCGTCTATATAGACACGGGCGTCAAAACTCCCTTTTGGGGTATTTCATTTCCTTCTTTTTAGCATGGGGGAGTCGGGCACCTCCTTGGGCATCGGGTCTGAGAGGATGTGTAGCGGCATTATAGCCTTGGCAAGGGTACATTCCCCCCTCCACCTCCCTGTCAGTCGGGTTCTGATTTTCTGGTCGCCACAGATCCAGAATATATCTCCTAAACACATAACATGATTCTGAGTTAAATTTGTCGAGACTGTACTGTAGGTGCAGAAAATCCTTTTCCCTAGGAATCTCCCTCCTCCCTCGTGGTTGGCATAGCAGGTATAATTACCAGGATATATAGTTAACCCATTTGGGGCTTGTTCATCTCCTTGGACCAGGGGGTAACGCTTCTTCCAGTCCTCACATAAAGACTGACTTGAGGAGGTGTTAGTATACAAGCTTAGGACACACTCCTCTATTGAGTCTGGTAGGGTCAGTGGCACCATCCCCAGGTGTGGTCTGGCATGTCCACACACATAGCAGTTGGACTTATTGTGAGAGTTTGCACTATACCTCATCCATTCTAACCACAGGTTAACATCTGAGAGCCCTGTCTCTACTGCCATGGTAACCTCAAAAGATGGGTTTCCCAAAGCCACCATTTCTTCCAACTTCCGTAGTTTGGGCATTAAGGGATTGGGAAGGGGAGGACTGTTAGCCTGCTTAAAAAGGGTTAACCACTAGTCTGAGCCGTACATGTCTTTTAGTTGAAGCTTACAATGATGGATTGTACCACCTCCGGGGTACCGCACCCCTAGAAGATAAATCCCCTGATCTCCTGGACTGGGGTTTTCTATGGTCAAGGTAAGGGGAATGGCTGCAGTAAACTGTCAATTCATGGGGGTGGTTAACCTATTTACCTTAGGGGTGGTAAGCGTCATCCGGGAGATTAGGGATTTCCCATTTCGGTCTTTCCGCTCCACTGCACTTTGTGGCTTATATCCCCAATCTGGTCCCGTGTTCCATCCCACTGATCCCCAGTAGCCACAGTATGCCCCCCCAATAATCATCTGTGACACATATATATATATGGTAGAGCCAGTGGGGACTGGTGTCCATTGGCACAGGCTATGATTGAAGAAAAATGTTGCTACCTGCGTATTGGATGAATTATACCAAAACTGGGTGGAGTCTACCTTGTGAGTGATGGCCATGTGTTGGCCCCTCCCCATTCCCACTAAGAAAAGAATATGCAATACAATCATTATGATGTGGGTGGTGCGGACGGGGTCTTGTCCTCTGGGGCTGCAACCTTCTTGCAATGTGAGGCGTGTATGCAGGTAGATTTTCCCTCCAATTTTACTGAAGTGGCGGTCACCAGAAGCATCTGGAAGGGACCATCATATCTAGGTTCCAATGAATTTTTCCGTAAAAACTTCTTGACCAAGACCCAGCCTCCGGGTTGCAAAGTGTATGTTCCTGTGTCCGCCTCGGGGTCTGGAACGGAGGAAAAAACTTGTGCATGGATATTAGTGAACACACGTGCCAAAGATATCACATACTTTGTCAATGAATCAGACTGTAATTGTAATTGTTGGGGGTAATATGTCCCCAATCTAGGGGCAGACCCAAACAAAAATCTCATAGGGGGACAACCCATGGTTCCCCCTTGGCGTGTATCTAACACTGAAGAGAGCAATGGGCAAGCTGTCTGGCGAGCCCATGCCTACCTCTTGAGCCATTTTTAACATTCTCGACTTTAGGACCCCATTCAGGCGCTTCACCTTCCCACTACTCTGGGGATGATAGGATGTGTGGAACGCAAGTGTGACCCCCAAGGCCCCCCAGATCTCTTTTGTGACACTGGCTGTAAAGGCCGGCCCCTGATCGCTTTCAACCACCTCGGGCACCCCGTATCTGCAGACTATTTCCGTGAGCAGCTTCTTGGCAGTGATTCTTGCTGTTTGGTTGGTTACTGCGAACGCCTCCGGCCATCCCGAGAACATATCCACCACCACTAGGGCGTACTCAAACTGCTCACGTTTTTGCATTTGAATATAATCTATCTGGATCCCTTGGAATGGATATAGCGCCTTGGCGAGATGTTTGTTTGGAGCTTTCTCAGGTCTTCCAGGGTTACATTTGGCACACACAACACAAGATTTGCAGTATTTACCCGTATATGTGGTGATTCCTGGGGCCACATAGTATTTGTTGATCAGAGAGTTCATTAGCATCTTGGATAGATGTGACGCCCCATGTGCCCATTGCACTGTAGCTGGATATAGGGACCTGGGGAGCAAAGCCTTCTTCCCTACCATCCAGAGTCCTTTTTCCTGGACCGCTCCTTTCTGTACCCATCCCTTCCTTTCTGCTTCTGAAACATTTCCCTGGGCTTCTTGGAGTTGGGTATCCTTGGGTTGGTGAATCAACACGGGCACCACTTCACCGTGCACCTCTTCATCCTCTTCCTGCTCTCCAACCGCAGCTTGTTTAGCAGCCATGTCTGCTAGATGATTCCCTTTTGCTTCCATGGTGAAAAGATGGCCCAGGTGGGCATCCAGAGGCTGCCCTTTAGGGGGGGCACTGTCAGGGTCCTGTCCACAGCAGAAGTTCTGGAAGATCTGGCATTTCTGCCAGTACTCTACAGGGCCGCAGAGGTACACATCAGCCTCAGTCTGATGCCAGACGGCCTTTATAAGGAGGCTCATCACTTCCTCTGGTTGCTGGATGATCTCTTGCTCCCCATGCCCTGTTCCTGGTTCCTGTGATTCTGACTTGTGATTTCCTGTTACCGACTCGGCTTGCTCCTGGATCTGTCTACTCTGATTTACCCCTGATCTGACCTCGGCTTGGCTTACGGATACTTTCTCTCTCTCACTTCTCTGTGAATGACCTCGGCTTTCCCATCTTACTACATCCGCTCTGATTCCCACCTGGTACTGGACCTTGGCTTGAACCAACTACCCAGTAAACATCCAAATCCCAGAAGGGCTTGCATACCACGCACAGGCCTCTCCTGTCTGAAGACCTATCTCCCTGCACCAGCTGTGCTTCTGAGTGGACCACCAACCAGCACTCCTACAGGCGATCTATGCAACTTTGGGCCTGACTCCCGCTGTCCCACTCTCAGGGAAGTCCGAAACTTAGCCACAAGGGAATCCCTCTCTCCATTGGCCTCCATCACCAGGTACATGATAAAAAAAGCAGTGATAGGTACTTTTTTCTGAGAATTCTGGGGTCTATTAGATCTCTCTTCTACCCTTAAAACATCTGATCACACAAAGATCGGTGTGATCAGATGCTCTCCCAATTTTAAAATGCCCATTGTTTATATCCGGCAAAACTGGAATGATGAAATGCTTGTAGCTTCCTGTTTCTTAGACCATAGAGATGATTGGAGCCATTCCGGTCTCTGATCAGCTCTATGGTCTCTATTCTCAGGTTCCACTGTGGGATAGGAAAGCCCGAGAAAGCAGTGGAAGGTGGCGGGAGAGGGGCCATCCCTTCCCACTGCTTGTAAAAGTGATCCAGTGGCTAATTAGCCACTAGGATTGCTTTTACAGGAAAGTCAACTGCCAGTTGAAAAAATAAATACCAGCATGATGCCTTTAGCTGCAGGCATCATTCTGGTATAACCATTCAAAGTCCAGTGACATACCAGTACGTTGTTGGGTATACATGTAACAGCAGAGAACATGGGCATATGATCAATCGGGTCTGTGGACCAATATGAAGGAAATTCATTCTTTTTTATAATGCCCATGTTGAGGGTTAGGCCCAAAAATTTTTAAATTCAGAAACAGTGATAGGTTTCCATGCGAATTGTCTGGCAACAGCTGAATTTGGGTGGGTGGCCATGTGTTGTGTGTATAAATTGCTCTTATACACAATCAACTGATTCAAATTTACCGTGAAAAACAGCGGAGGGGCTAAACACTAGTGCTGGCTGCGAAAAGGGCTGATCCTGCTAACACTGCATTTTTGGGAACACTATAATAAGGAGGCACTAGTATAGTTCTGTTTGTGATCCATATAATGATCCATATAAATAATATACTAGTAATGGCGGTGATCAGTGACCTAACGCTAGCTGACCCTGGCTTGGAGGGGTGCTAACTGATCCTTACACTATCTGATGTCGCTAGTGGCAGTAATGTGATTATTGAAAGATTCGACATACTGACACTGTACTAATGGCACTGGCTGGCTGACGGGGTGATCAAGGGTTAATAGGGGCAATCAAGGTTTAAAAGTGCTCATCTCTCGTTTCTGTGTAAAATGTACTGCTTTTACTCAGTGTGGTGTTCTCTCTTTTCTCCCTGAACTGGCATATGTTCGAGCGGGGGGCACACGCATGTGCACACACATTCGGAAATAGAAAGTGATGCAAGGGTACGTCGCTTTGCCCAGAGCCGTCGCTTGACCGTGCAATGCTGGTGGGCAAGTAGTTAAAAAAAAAAAAACCTTTAAAAAATGTTTAACATTATTTTACTTCTTTTTTTTTTTACTGGTTTTTTTTTTAAACGTTGTTACCATTTCTTACTGGGGAGGGGGGGTGATCAGGGATTTTTTTTTTACTCTTTGCAGTGCAGGAGCAATAAAGATTATTGCTCTGCAATGCTATGCTTGCTTTGAACTGTCATGAATGGGTTAATTTCATGAGTTCAAAATAAAGTGATCTGTGATTGGCTCCAGCAGGTCACATAGTACAGGGTGCTGTGATTGGCCCATGTACCATGTGAGAGCTGTGGGCCAACCACAGCTCTCCAAGAACAGAAGAAAAGCTGTTATGAATCAGATTGATTCATAACAGCTCTCCTACCATTGTGATCCCAATTACCGGGATCTGCATTCACTGGACACAGAGGCTGAAGGGTGTGCAGTATCCCCCCCGTGTTATTATAGGCAGAGCAATGTATCGGTATGTCGCTTTACCTGTGGCTGCCACCCCTCCGCAGTAAAAGTACTGCGGGTGGTCAGCAAGTTAATAAATGGTTTGACTCAAACTCATGGTTGCAAATGTCAGCTTGGCATTGTTTTTTCAGCTGGCAATAGGCTGTTTAGCAAAAACAGAGATTATCGTCACTTCTGGTTTCAGAACTGTCATTTCCTGGCTACTGTAGCAGGGGAAGCTGCTAATCAAGCACAATCTGTGCTTAATTAGCTGCAGTGGAAGGCAGGTGAGACATCGTGGTTCTTAGGCTACGTTCACACTAGTGTTGTATGCAGGCGGCAGAAAGGCATTTGGGAAGCGTTTTTACGGCTTCCCAAATGCCTCAGACAATTCTGCACATTTCAGCACATGGTGCTGTTCTAACGGATGCGTTAGCGTCGCATCACGGCAAAACGGACACCTCTGGTCAAGTCAGGAGGAGTTGAAGCCTCCTATTCTAGTCTTATGGTGCCGCTCCGCAAACGCCCGGCCAGCGTTTGCAGTGCGGTTGTGATGCGGTTGCGGGGCGTTTGCGGAGCGGTAACACCATTCAAACTTCATTATAGGCGTTTGTAGGGCATTTTTAATGCTCGGCAAATGCCTAGCAACCGCCGCTGAACCATGCATGCGGCGTTTGCCGAGCGTTAAAAACGCTCCGCAAACACCGGACCAACGCTTGCCAAACGCTATAGCGGCGTTTGGCAAGAGTTGGTAAAACAGTCAAGTGTGAACGAGCCCTAAAAGACCCCGATGTCTCCACAAAGAATACCTGCCTATGCTCTTACATAGGAGGACTGTGATACACCCTTGTGATAGCAGCAAAATTAAATGAAAAAAAAGGAAAGTGTAAAAAAAATATAAAAAGTTTATAAAATGCATAAAAATTGTTTTAAAAAAAAATGTTAAAACACCCCCGCATGTACATGCAAAAGAACATGTAGGGCTTGCATGTGAATGTAATCAGCAATTGTAACGTATGTGCGATTTATCACTGTAATTCTAGGTCCATAATTCATAGTAAATGCTAAACTGATAAATTAGAAAAGCTTTTAAAATGTCACCTATTAAAAATTTTTAGGTATCTTAGTTTTTTGCCATTTCATGGACACGCATAAGTTTGAGTCTTGACACGTTTGGTATCTATTTACTTGATGTAATCCCATCTTTTGGGAGTTTAAAGTTAGCAAAAAATGCTGATTTTAACAGGTGTGGGAAAAATGTAATAATTGTCCCCAAAGCAAAGCATACAAACAGAATGACTAATACAAAATTATGTCTCGGCTTTTGATAGATGCTAGAGTGTTAAATTCCATGTACTGTGCTTTAACAAATGAAATGTCATACAGTATGGTCTCTTTCATGCAGGTGGCCAGGGTGGTAAAAACAGGTGGCTGAGATGCAGTTATAACACTACCCCCCCTTCCCAGTCACCCACTCAAACTGTAACAATACATCCACTTTGCGGCTATGACATTCTTAACATAGGTGTTCGAGAGGTGGCTGTAGCACCTCCTGAACGCCTGTCAACCACTGCTATACCACCACCACCCTCTGAAAAGCTATCCACTGTGGATCACTTTTCAGAGGGCATAAGGTTTACCATAAATGTGAAAAAAGCTTCAGACCCTGTTCACACTAGTGTGATTTCTCCTGTGTCTGCCACAGTGCTTCCATGCACGACAATGGAAATTACATTATTCTCTATGGTGCCCGTTCAATCAATGCACTATGGTGTATTGTGAAATTTAAAGAATTGCAGGTGTTTCTTATTTTGGTGAAACATAGTGCATTTTTTGGCCCCATAGACTTCAATATGAAATGCATGGAAAATGCATTTAAAATAATGCATGTACATGTGTGTTTCGTGTAATTTTTGTCAGAGCTTTGTGCACCTACAAAACAATGCATGAAGCATGAAAACGCATCAAAAACACATGTAAAAAATGCACTGAAAATGCATGATTATGCAGCAGCACTAGAGTGAACCAAGGCTTGGGCTCCATTTGCAACTAACATAGCATGAACATGTGTTCTTATGCTCCTTTTTCACGCTTTTTCACACAGCATGCATTGGACAGCCCATTCACTTGAATAGGCTGCCCTATATGCAAAAAATATGCCAAAGAATCCCCTGCACCTTTTAGGACATTGAGCATTGCTCATTCTTTTACCACACGTTTGTGGCGAGTTGTTGAGTATTTTGTTGGGCCATGCTTGGAGTGCCCGTTAAGAATTGATGGCACTGTAAGCCTGATGTGTGTTTCTCTCTTGCTTTTCACTCATTCCAGGAATGCGTGCAGAGATGCATGCTTCTGTGCGTTTCACACTTTCACGGGACGTGCAGATGTGAATGCAACTTTAGGGTTTACAAGATTACACACTCAAGGGCCGGTTCACACCATAGAAATGCAGTCTGGATGCTTTTTGATGCTCTTTTGACATGTTCTTTTTTTTATGCGTTCCAGTTGCTTTTTTTTCCCCTCCTTTTTTCAGTCATTTTGGGGCCCAGCGCGTTTTTTATGCATTTTTGTATGCGGTCCGGTGCATTTTTTTTATGTATTTTACCAAATTCCAGTACAGTTATGTGCAGGAAAAATGCAGTATGTTCTACTTTCTTTTTCTGGAACCGGAACACACTGGAACTGCAAGCACTGGTGTGAACCATGCCTTTGACAACCATGTAGGTGCAGATAAAAAAAAATTTACTGGAACACATGTAGTGTGAACCAGTCCAAAGTCCTGGTTCACTTTTTACTGTGTTAGCACGTTACATTTTGTTAAGCAATAACTTTTTTTTGCTGCTTCTGTTTTTAATATATGAATCTCAGATATGGGCTATAAATAGCAACGCTGTTGCCTTCAAAAATAGTTCAGCAGTGACTACAGAAATAGTTCAGCACTGACCAAATACTGATCAGTTGGCCCCTCTGAACTACTAGAAGCGTTGTAGCAGGATATCAATACAGCTACGTGTTACGTGTTCTGTTTGGCTTCTGAAATAAGAGCTGGAAGAGGCTAGGCTACCAGGTGAGGGGATAGCTCGAGGTGAGCTCCCGCCTACTTGTCCAAATCATGTAAGTTACAGTAAGCAGTCAGACAGGTCACAGCACCATGGCTGACTCACAGTGTATGTGCCTAAGAGACGATCATATTAATGAGAAGATTACAGAGAATATGCCCGGATTCTACTACAGTGAGACCCAAAGGAAAGCCTTGGAGGTTCTGGTCAACAATGGCATCCAGTCTTATAGACAGTATATAAAGGAAAAAAAGCTCACTGATTTCCTTTCCACCAAGGAGCTGACGGACCTGAAAAGTGACTTTAAGAAATATGAAACCGAGAGTCCAAATAAATCTAAACTACGACCATCCAAGCAGGACAAGGAGAAAGAGGAGTCCCTACAATACTGGCCCACTCTGTCGGACACGGAGGTTCCTCCACTGGACCTGGGATGGCCAGAGAAAGGCTTCTATAGAGGGCTCAGTCAGGTGCTAGTGTACACCCACCCTCCTAAGGAGAATGCTCCCACCATCAAGGCTTTTGTTAGGAACCTAATACAGTCAGCTAATAAGGTAAGTTTTACACAAAAATTGCTTGAAAGATACCTTGAACTGTATTTCAGTATGTGGATTTAAGAGGCAAAAAAAATGAATATGGCCACACTGCATTTGCATTTAATGGAGGGATTTTAGTGCCCAATCCCAATTCATACAGGCATTCAGGAGGCAGCTTATTGCCTCCTGATCGCCCACTAACTGTGGGCCAGCCACTGCTGACACAACTATCAACTGTGGATTGTGAGTCTGTAGCATTGCCCATGTGAAAGGAGCCTACATGGCAATGCTGCCCTATATATTTTTATTTGTGGGTCTGAACACGGGGGAGTTGTTGTCTATGGGACAATACACACAGCTGCTTAAAGATCAGTAATGCAGCAAAGAGTTCAGAGCCATAAAAAAAAAAAGAAAATTTTACATTCGAGTATAATTTACACACATATGCATGAATATGCAAAGTATATAGAAGTGTATACGTGTAAATTGCAACACTGACAGCTAGAAGAGGACAAAGAAGTATTTTACCCTTGTATAGGCATACGCACGTATTCGCAAGTTCTTTAATAAACATAACTTGTGCTCTTTAACTCAGGATCCGTATGCCAACAAGATACTGCATATTATCGGTAAATTTTTACTTCCATGTGCAAGAGGCCTAACTCACCACACAGGATACAACCTGACTGTACAATCTCTAGATCTACCAACAACTATATAGTGCAAGGGCCTGCCTTATTGGATATAAATTGATTGGAAAAAATAGGTAGGCCCTCATATTACATAGTTTTAGTAAATCTAAATTTGATTGTACAGAGTTGTATGGTCAGATGTTGATGTGTATGGTGGTGCTAATGAAGCTCTGAACAGCAGTAAACTTCTCCCACTCAAAAAAAGTTTTGTCAGGACTTGTACATTTAAGTCCATCTCCAGCCAAGATAATTATCTTAGTTTCAGATAGAGCAGGGAAAAGTTCAAATTTATGCTTTTTTTTTTCTCTCTCTGACACTATAGCACCAATTTCCCCTACTTCCTATCCTTGTGAGGCTCCTCCAAGAAATGTGGAAGCAGTTGTCACTGGGAAAGGAAGGCACCATAGCAATTGTCACAAGCTCTGAGACTGGAAATAAAGGAAAATCTCCCCAACAGGAATACAAACAGCAAAACAGATCAACAAACTCTAATACTTCCAAGCTCCAAATGATGGCCACACACAGAAAATTGTTTTATATGGACGGATTTTCAATAGATTTATTGTCTGATCACAAATACAATCAGATGATTGAAAAGATCATTCAATGCACTATACACATAACAATCATATTGAATTATCTACTTTCCTGAGGTCAGATTTTCTGCATAGACCAGTCAGAGATATTTTGATTAACTGGTTCCTGCTCGGCCTATTGTACAATGACGGCCGGGTGGGACCACTCTTGTTCTGGGAGGATGTCATATGACATTTTCCCATTCTTGTAGCTCATGCGTGCCCTCAGGGGTACACTGCCCAGTGATCAGTGATGAGCTGTGTTCCTCGGACACAGCGGATCACTGATCAGGGTAAGGAGCAAATGACGTTGGCTCTTTACATATGATCAGCTGTTTCCAATCACAGCTGATCACATGTAAACAAATGTTGCCAGCTGGGAGTTGGCAGGACCATTTCCCCATTTCCCGATCCTATGGCCACTGTGACAGCAAGTCACAGTGGTCATGTTATCAACCGATCCTTCCTGCCCCAGAGGTTGATGAACCCTATTAAAGAGATGCTGAGCGGGAAGGGCTTAAACAACGCACTGTGCACCTTATAATTTTATTTCAACAAAGTATATGTAAAACTAAACAATTTTATTATTTTCAATAGAGCAGGAAATGGTTAAATCTCTTGTCAGATGTTTGGTTTATTTTCCGCCTCTGTGATTTAAGGTATTTCTTTATTTCCTGCTCCAGAGAGACTCAACAGGAAGAAGAAAGATATTTTTTTTAAATGAGTGGAAATTCCCTCTGAGACACTTATTGCACAGGTGTCTCCATTGGAAAATTATTCTATTTATTCTAGTGACAGTGACATTTTGGATTTCCCATCACTTCTTGTCCTACTGACAATGACTACCAGGGCAATTAAGAGAATGAGAATCTCCCCAGTGTGGACACAGATCACAGTAAAAGCTGTACAGGGGTTCTTCAATTCTACCCAAAACTAAGCCTCATTCATCTATGTAGCAGGAACCAGCATTTCCACTATGAGATTTTCGAAGAGAGATTCACATGCGATTTTGTGTGGTGCATAGGGTCAGTCCTTTTTTGTCATCCAAAAAGAAGCTCCTGCTCCTTTTTGGGCAACAAGCTTTTTAAAGGCACGTTTTGCCATGCTTGCAGCGTGATCCTTTTGCGCAACAATCGGAACAAAATTGCATCACGTTTCGGGTGCCATTAAAGGATAATGGTATCTATGCATGTGGAAAATGTTGTGCTGCAATTTTAGGTTTGAAGGCAGAATGACAGTGATTCTGCCTGAGATCCCAAATTGTGCGATGTGAACGGGGCCTAAAATACAAACCTGAGTGCGGTCCATCACAGGTGTAATGCTTTGTAGGTTCAAATGCAAAAAACTAATTATACAGTTTTGCTTTTTGCATAATGTGTGCGTTTATTGTTTTTTTTTACCAAAAGGTGGTATTCTCCTTTAGGACTTATTTACACCTAATGCAGTCAGGTGCATTTTTAAATGTAGTATGAATACAGTACAAATGCCTATGTAAGCAAAATGAATGTATTTTAGTGTGCCAAATTTACACAATTGCAGTGTTTTCACGTTCGTTTTTTAAAAAAATTTACAGCATGCTGAATTGTTCTGCACAAGTCTGCACTGCAGGCATGCGTAAATGCATGTGAACGCATATTAACACACCACAAATGCACGTGAACTTATGTTAACACATCACAAATGCAAGTGAATCATTCAAATGCATTTAAATGCAACTTGGTAAAAAAAAAAAATCATTTAAAACAAATAAAAAAATATTCAAAAAAAGCACTGCAAACACGGTGGTTTGCAGTGCATTGTCAGTGCGCTTTGTTGGAATAATTTTTTTAATTTATTTTCTTTTTTTACAAAATTTTCATGCATTAGCATGTATCCATGGGCATTTGCGGTGCATTAACGTGTTCATAGTGCATTTATGTGCATTTGCAGTGTGTTTTGATGTAGAAAAATGCAAAGAAATGGTGTAAGCTAGGCTCATTAATATTCATTTTTCTTACATATATGTTTGTACTGTGTTCATACTGCATTTAAAATGCACCCATTGCATGTGGTGTCAATGAGCCCTCAATATTGACTTTAGGTCTAGTCTTGTTTGTCTACAGTCCAGGTTAACGTGAAGTCATAAAGGTTCCCCAGTGTCCTTCACTTGCTCATTCATGAAATGTTATCTCCAGCATTGTCAGAAATTAGATACAGTATGTCACATTCCTTCATTTCTGGGAATTCTACTGATAACTGTAGCATGTTTTATGGGCTTTATACTTCTGCTCTGTGTAGTTATTACAATTATTTATATCAGGAAATAAAACAGATATGTTTAATATATCACTTATATCATTTTTTTCAAAACATTTTTTTACCCTTTGTTTTTTTTTTTTAAGTTGATGTAAATCAGACTTTCACATGTAGTTGTTTAACAGCCACTTGCCAGTTTGACAAAATAATGTAGAAATGGGTGTAATATTTAGATTGGCAGCTTTCCCAGGCTCTTCATATAGAAACCGCTTTTGTATTGCGTGTTTGACAAAGGATGTTAGTGGCCTGATATCTGTATTTCAGAAAGATTCTGAGTATGATCGGGTGGTGTATGGGATAGTCACTGTCAGCCAGGTTGAATATTTTCTTCATTATAAATGCAGATTTTCAGATCGGATCCCACTTTCTTAATCTGTACCACAATTATATTCTAGTATTATGGAGGGTTGATATAATAATGATCCAATTTAATTCTGAATTCTAATTTCCCTGTACCTGACTGGGTATTAGACCTGATGCTGGCTTACATTAAAATTACTCCTTGAAGGGTTAGTTCACGTTTCCCTAAAAATTGCCTAGTCATTACTGCTCATTTCCGCCACCACAGGACTGAGCTCTCAAACTCTGAGCTCAGGGCTTCTGCACCACGGGAAAGAAAGAGCATGTGAGGGGGGTTGAATCAGGGAAAAAGCTCAATCATGTGATGGTGGAGGCAGACCAAGGGCAAGGGGTGGGCAGGAGGGGCAGCTACCCTGGGCACAGCTGAGCAACATGGCAGAGAATGGACACATGGCAGTAAACCCATTCTACAGCACTCATTAACCTCCCTGGAGGTATTCCCAAGTGTAGCTTGGGGTAATGTTTCAGCACCACAAGCAGTAACCCCGAGTTACACTCGGGAATACCTTGCAGCGCTGCTCCGGGATCTCTTCTTTACTTACCTTGCCCTTCTCTCCCACAATGTCCCTCCTGCAGTGTCCCCTGCAATGTCCTCCGGCCTTTGCCAGCATCTGTCTTCTGGGTTCCGTTCCCTGCGACGTCAGCACGTACGGGGACAGAACGGCGGGACATTTAAAAATGTGAAAAAGTGACATTCACTAAATACACTAAAATCACACAGTAAAACATTAATGTATCAAACCATTTCACATTCATTTTGTCCCTAGTGCTTTGTCCTGTGCCCTGCCTGCATTTTTACTGTTCTTTCTGCCTGAAAACTGAGAGATGTCCATGGTGTCCAAAAAGCGTCCCTTTAGGTCAAAAGTGGTTTTAGACCAGCTAGAGAACAGTGATAGTAAATTAGAACTACTTGCAGAATTGAGTGATAATGATTCGTGGGGAAATTCATCAGACACTAAAAACAATTTTGCAACTTTGCTCAGTGATGTGCGAACTTGGTGCTATATTTCAAATTTCAGTGTTTTTGGTTTGATTATATTGAATTAAATTTATTATTATTTTTTACGATTATTTATTAAATTATAATTTATGATTTCGTGTTTCAAATTTTAACATACCCGGGATGTTTACTAGACTTTTGTTCGGACAGATTTCAGTGAGTTATTCCTAAAAATTACAGGCCTATAATAAAAAAAATACATATTTCCATGCAAAAAAAGTACCGCTTTGAGCACAGAAATACTGACATAATCAGACCGCTAGGGAGGCTACCAGTGAGGGTCACAGTTCCACACCCTTGCCTTAGGCGCTGGTAAAATCTATCCCATACTAGGTTGCACCTATAGCAAGGGCGTTATTCAACTTTAGTCAGAGCTGCACAGTTTGTTTTTATCTACAAACACCCCTTACCTACATAGGCAGTGTTTTGTAAAGGTGAATTAACCCTTTAAAGTGAACCTTTACTCCAAATAAAGACTTAGGATGGCCATAGATGGATCAAAATTTGGACGGTTCATGAGAATCTGTCTAATGATCGACTTCTCACAAATGAGCTTGTTGGAAAATTCTTGTTCAATCAGAGCTGCAGCCAATCTGCTGCAGTGCTGATCAGTGTATTCTGTCAGTCAAAGATTCCCTGTTGTTAGAATACAATAGCAGCAGGCAAGATTCCTCTATCCGTCTTACTTGCATAATTGGAGGAACTTGTTCAGTTTTTTTCCATCAGTCCACTGGCTGATGGATAAAAATGAACCCATGTATGCCCAACTTTAGCTTTAAGTGTTCTTGCATGGCAAGACCACTTACTGTTCTCACATATATATTCTTTTTATTATTGCCAAATTTACCACCCTAACTCCTCCCACAGTTTTTACACTACATAGACAGTAATATACTGAAACGTGCGGATTGTTCCCGATTGGTGTGCCATTACTTTGTGGAACGTTTCGCCGAATGGTTCACGAAATATCGGCGTTTTTGTGGTGCAATTGGTCCCATAGGAATGAATGTCAGAATGTTCAAAACTAGAGTGGGAGCTGACAAAACCTTTTCACAGTTACTCCAGCCACTCCAACCACACAACAGTTACTCAAGCCACTCCACCCAATTACTCCGCCCACTCCAGTTGTAGACTACTGGTGGAGGCAAGAACACTTCACACAATTTCTCCAGAAATTGTAGCTTTTCTAGTTCTGCCCCCCTTCTGGTACACATTTGCACTGCTTTTTTTTTGGAAGGGGAGGGGTAAGGGGGCAGGTACCTTTTTTTTAATTTGGTGCAGGAAGCCACTACGTCTTTCCTCACCTAGGCAAAGAGGACATAGCCCTCGGCCTGCTCGCCTCCTGATATACACAACACACATCTCATGAGGCTTCTAAACAATCTCACTGCATTTGGCAACTGTGCACATGCACAACTTCTCTTCTGTTGGGGGCAAAATGGTTCAGTGATTAGGAAAGGAAAACCGGCAGTAGACTTCAAGATGGCAACGCCAGAAGGAAAGAATCTGTAAAGACTTCAGGTGCTTGGAAGACAGAGCTGGATTTCATAGGCTGGTAGGTACGTGTCAGCACTTGTAACTGCTTTTTGTTTTTTAACAACAGAAGTTTCCCTTTATGTAAAACTGGATGAATATTGAAGAAATGAGAAACAGGCACAAAACCATACCTTCCAGAGTCTTCTATACATATTTACAATTTTGACATTTTTTTTTTGTACCTAAAGGCCTTCACTCTCCCTAGATCAACCTACGAGCTTTGAACATACTTGTATGTTAGACCCTGCTCAGACACATTTAATCTCTACTATATATAAGATATTACATAAGTCCTCTCCCCTAAATGAGGAACCTCATTTATACATGCAAAAATGGGCTGAGGCCCTTCAAAGACCTATCCCTTTAATCTGCTGGCACAAAATCTCGGAAGCAGCTTCTAAGACGTCTTGTTGTATTACTCATAAAGAAAACATCTACAAAGTCATGATGTATTGGTATAAAACCCCTGTTATAATACACTCTCATAATAAGGCAATTTAAGAGTCCTGCTGGGGCTGCATGGGTGAAAGGGGAACGGTGGCTCATATTTTCTGGCTTTGCCCCCAAATTAAAGAGTTTTGGGCCTCAGTGCAGAATGTTTTAGAGCTGGTTCTAGAGGTATCCTTTCATTTAGTACCTCTACATTACCTCCTAGGGTTACCCTTTTCTGGCATTCCTAAACACTCTAAAAACTTAGTGTACACATATTAACAGCTGCTAGGAGATTAATCCCTTGTTATCGGAAATCCACAGAGATACCTTCACAAAATCAACTAATCTCAGCTATAGCTGAAATTAGATTTATGGAATATTTGACTGCTATTTCATGTGATAACACTACAACATTTTAAAATATGGGAAGTATGGGACAATTCGGGTTTTGAAGTGCCTAAATGTGATGCCCTCTCTCCTCATGCACCTTAACTACTTATCTCCTGTCTATTTTGAAGCGCAGGTCTCTTTTTTTCTTTTCTGTTCCCCTTTTCCTCTCTCTTGACTCTTTAGGATAAAGTCAAACATCTTTATCAGATGTAAATTTTCATTTTATATGTTCAATTGATAAATCAATATGGTATCTCTGTTTTTGTACTGTTAGATGCACAGTATATATTGTATTTTCATTACTGTTAAACCCTCTGTAGCTGCTGTTTGGCTTCTACTGGGTTTTGTTTTCCATTTCTGCTGTAACTGACAACCTTCAATAAAAATAACAATATAAAAAAAAAATGGATGAATACCTTTTTATTCAAAGGGTTGATACAAATACTGTGACTATAAACCATAATGATTACTTTGGCACTTGCGCCTATACTGTACAGATGCAGGGTGCATGTAGTCTATCATATGCTTCTTTAAAGTCTTCAGGTATTATATTTAGCATGTTATAGATGCATACTTAAGGCTAAGTTTGAAATGTCGTGCTGAATACCAAATGCATTATTCGGAGCAGGGACTTTCTGTCGAAATCACATGGCTACTATTTGTAGTGCAGAAATAAAATAACCTTGCATTCCTATTGTTCTACCAATGACTTAATAACAAGGGGGACAAAGACGGAAACAAAAATCCTGGTAGAAGTTTTGTGACCCATTCACGCATTCCAATTGCAGTGTATTCATACACATGCAGTAACACGCGTTATGGCACATATTATTGTCTCTGTGCATGGGGCTTAAAACATTTCTTTACATATAAGCCATGTTGTAACACAGAGTCCTTTAAATCTTGGTGCTCTAAAACAGGGGTCTCCAAACTTATTAAACAAGGGGCCAGTTTATTGTCCTTCAGACTTTATGGGGGCCAGACTGTGGCCAGCGGGAGTGGAAATTTTCCCGGCATCAGAGGAAGCAAATATCGCCACTAGAGATGAGCGAATTATTCAAAAATTCGATTCGGCTGATTCGCCGAATTTGCGGGAGAAATTTGATTCGATGCAAATTTATTCGCCGCGAATTTAACTTATTTAAAGGGTTTCTAGGCTTCAGAGAGCCTTTATATTAGTGCAGAACACTGTACCTTTAATTTAAATGCCCTTGGAGTCTGCTGGGGAAGAGAAATAATACTGTTAGTCAGTATGACATGCAGATGAGTGCCGTCGATCTTAGAATCACCGCACACTTCACTCATTTGGGCAGTCACGGGGCACGACGAAGAAGGAAAAGGAGGAAAAAGGAGGAAAAAGGAGGAAAAAGGAGGAAAAAGAGGAAGAGGAAGAGGAAGAAGAGGAAGAAGGAACAGGGAGTGGCTGAAGCAACCCCAAAGGAGAGGCGCGGGGAGTTTTATTGCGTGCACAGGTCAAGCATGAGGCCACATAGCGTCTGACATCCTTCTTGTACCCCGGCCACCAAAAGGAACGTGACAACAGTTCTTCAGTCTTAGTAACTCCAAAATGCCCAGCAAGTTTGGAATCATGAACCAACTTGAGAGCTTCCACCCGAACAGATTCAGGTACATAAAGATGATGTCCTTGAATCCAAAAGCCATTTTTGTACACCAGGTTCATGTCCGTAGGAGGATCATTGAGAAGTGGGTCATTCTCATACCCCTCTTTGAGAAGACTCAAGAACGTCTTTGCACTTGTGGCCCCTAGGAAGTTCTTTTGTGTTAGGATGGAACATTCAGGGTTGCCCTCCAGGGGAGGCTCGGACAGCATCCTTGATAAGGCATCGGCCTTACCATTCCTCGATCCCGGTCGATATGATACAACAAAATTAAATCTGGAAAAGAATAGAGACCAGCGAGCTTGTCTAGAAGACAATCTCTTGGCCGAACGAATAAATTCCAGATTTTTATGGTCCGTGAGAACAGTTACAGGATGATTAGCCCCTTCTAGAAGATGCCTCCATTCAGAAAAGGCTTCCTTAATTGCCAGTAGCTCTTTATTCCCAATGTCGTAATTTCTTTCGGCTGAGGACATCAAACGGGAGAAGAAGGCACAAGGATGAAGCTGCATCTTTTCACCACTTCGCTGAGACAGGATCGCTCCCACGGCAGAATTGGAGGCATCCACTTCCACTGTAAAGGGTAGTTCAGGATCCGGATGTACCAAAATTGGTGCAGAAGTGAAAAGAGTTTTTAGTTTTTCAAACGCAGCTTGTGCCTCAGAGGTCCACACAAAGGGTACCCCTTTCTTTGTAAGTTGTGTGATTGGAGCTATCACTTTAGAAAAGTTTCTTATAAATTTTCTGTAAAAGTTGGCAAACCCGACGAAACGTTGAATTTCCTTAACATTTCCAGGTGCTGACCAATCTACCACTGCTTTGATTTTCTCGGGATCCATGCTCACGCCCTCTGGAGAAATGATATAGCCTAAGAACTGGATCTGGGTTTGTTCAAACTCACATTTTTCCAATTTAATGTAGAGTCTATTCTTCCTTAATCTTTCAAAGACTGTGCAAACATGTTTGCGGTGCTCCTCCCAATTACTGGAAAAGATAAGGATATCATCTAGATAGGCAATCACAAATTGGTCCAACAGATCACGAAAAACATCGTTGACAAAATGTTGAAATGTTGCAGGGGCATTGCAAAGTCCAAACGGCATCACCAAGGACTCAAAATGCCCATACCTAGTTCTGAAGGCAGTCTTCCATTCGTCTCCTTGACGAATGCGGACAAGGTTATATGCCCCTCGTAGATCAAGCTTGGTAAAGATCTTGGCAGAGCGAAGTCTTTCCAACATTTCAGAGATCAAAAGGTAATGGATAGCGGTTTTTAATAGTAATTTTATTCATGTCTCTGTAGTCAATGCATGGACGCAAGGTGGAGTCTCTCTTTTCAACGAAGAACAGGGCTGCCCCCGCTGGAGAAGTTGAGTGTCTAATAAAGCCCTTCTCCAAATTCTCATCGATCCACACCCTGAGTACTTTTAATTCAGGTTCCGACAGATTGAAGAGGCGGCCAAAAGGTATTTCTGCCCCTGGGAGCAGCTCAATGGGGCAATTATATGGGCGATGAGGGGGTAATAGATCTGCATTCTTCTTGTCACAGACGTCCCGGAACTCATGGTAATGTGTGGGCAAGTTGTCATATGACTGGGTAGCCACTATATCACCTTGCGTTTCCTTGGTCGGTGATGAACTTGGTCGGCAAGGTTTTTTGCAATGTTTTTCACAGTGGGAGGACGTAAAATCTATAGTCCGTGCTCCCCAGTTGATGGAAGGATTGTGAGTGGAGAACCAAGGAATGCCCAGGATGATGGGAAACTTGGGTGATGTAATCAGCTGAAAGCTGATGGTCTCACAATGGTCAGCCTCAAACAACAGTTTCAGGGGGACCGTTTTATGGGTAACAGGTCCTGAAGATAAGGGTGACCCATCAACTGTCTCCATATCAATAGGGGTAAATGTGTCTCTTGCTTCAATATTATTGCTGTTGGCAAACTCTATATCCATAAAGTACCCCCCCGCCCCGGAGTCCAGCATAGCTGAGCAGGAGATTTCACGGCCCTCAAATACAAGTTTAATAGGGATAACAAAGTGAGAAAGTAGTGAGTTCACTTTATTCTCTTCAGAAATCAGTGGGGAGACAGACTGGCTTATAGAGTTTATGTGTTCAGGCTCAATCACATCAGTCACAGCAATAGTTCTTTTAACCTTGTTAGGACAATTAATTGCATAATGACCAGAATCCCCACAATAAAGACATAAGTTCTCTGAACGTCTCCTCTCTTTCTCCTGGATGGAAATGGATCTCTTGATCGCATCAACCTGCATAGGCTCAGGAGTGTTAGAACCCAGAGAGACTCTTGAATCCTGCTGAACAAATGGACTAGCAGAGAGATGCATACCCCTATTACCTCCAAACATTCCCAACCTCTCCTTCCTCCTTTCTGTAAGCCTTTGATCGATTCGGATACACAATTGGATAAATTCCTCAAGATCATTAGGAATATCTACTCTGGCAAGCTCATCCTTTACCTGTTCAGAAAGCCCTTGGCGGAACTGGCTCTTTTGTGCTGCAGGGTTCCAAGTGGTATCTGCCATCCAACTTCTGAATTCGGCTGTATATTCAGTGACAGAACGTCTACCCTGCCGCAGACTATGCAATTTTGCTTCGGCAGTAGCACAACGGTTGGGATCATCAAAAATCTGATTCATTGCAGTCAAAATATTATCAAAAATATTCAGAATGCTATGGTTCTGCTCTATATAAGGGGAGGCCCAAGCTAGAGCTTCCCCAGTCAGAAGCAGAAGAATAATAAACATTACCTTCTTTTTCTCTGAAGGAAACGCAGCAGGGTACATTTGGAAATATACACGACATTAAGGAAACCCCTGTAGTGGTGGCGGTCTCCATTAAACTTAGATGGTTGGGGCACATGTGAGCTAGGATCATCTCGGTTCAGCAGTTGTCTCTGCAGAGCCTGAATCTCTCCCTGTTGCCTTTCTACTATACCTTGCAGTTCAGAAAATTTTTCTTGGTACGTAACACCAAACTCTTGCAGCTCTGAAATTTGCTGCCTGACAGGAGCCATGGCATTTGCTATAGTGGCCTCCATGTTTTAGGCCAGATTATTCTGTCACGATCTGGGTCAGGTTCAGAGACCAGTTGCTACAGCAGTTGTAAGGCTTACCTTAAACCAGCAGGATTGGTACACCAGCGGCCCACCCTGGGAATGACGCAGGCTCACCTGAGGTGCGGGGTCTAAGCATCCACTGGTCTTCCCCAGAGCTCCTAATGGTGGAGATGGATTTGGCTGCATGTGAATGCCAGGTCGCAGATCTCAGGATCACCCCACCAGGGAATGAGTAGGCTGGAAACCAAAAGCGGATCAACAGTTCAGGGATCAAACAGAAGCAAAGTCAGTCACAAGCCAAGGGTCGGTCACCAATGGTAGTAGATAGGATGAGGCAGAATCGTAGTCAGTAGCAAGCCAAAGGTCGGTAACGTAGATGAAGACGGGAGCAGGAACAGTAAATGGGATATTGGCTGGTAAGGCACAATAATCTGGCAACCAGGAAGTGCAGACACATGGCTTTTATAGGAAGTTCATGGGAGGAGCAAGGAGTTCAAGGTTCAAGACAAAACAGGGCAAAGGCAGGATCATCTAAAGAATTGTCAAGTGAGCTGTTCAGCATTCCAGGTGGCTCAGTGAGAAGAAACACTGTCTCTCACCGCAGAAGGCCCAGGTTCAATTCCAGGCTCTGACACCTACCCTCCTCACCTTTAGGCGCACCCTGAAAACCCATCTCTTCAGGGAAGCCTACCCCGCCCTCACCTAATTGCCAATCTCCTCCACTCTTCCTACCAAAGTAAACTTGCATTCCAAAACTTTACAATAACATAAATAAAATGGATCAATCAATAAAATCAGTAAATATCACAGCAGGAACTGTACATCTTATGGTTCCTGCCAAAGCCCCATCGTTGGTGTCAGTGGGAGTAATAGTGTCCTATCATTGGTATTAGAGGAAGTAATAGTGCCCCATCATTGGTATCAGTGGGAGGAATAGTGCCCCATAATTGGTGTCAGTGAGGGGAATATTGCCCCATCATTGGTATCATTGGGAGGAACAGTGCCGTATCATTGGGAGGAGTACTGCCCTATTATTGGTATCTTGGTATCAGTGGGAGGAATACTGCCCCATTATTCGTGTCAAAGAGAGGAATACTGTCCCATTATTGCGTCAGAGGGAGAAATGACGCCCCATTGTTGGTATTAGTTGGCAGAATAGTGTGTCATATCAGTGGAAGGAATAATACCCCAAGGGCCGAATAGAGGCAAACGAAGGGCCACAGCTGGAGACCACTGCTCTCGAATACAAATAAATATAATAAAAAGATATACCATTTTGCACTTGAAAACTGCAACAACTCGTCATTGTAAAACAATTATTTTCCCCATAATCTATCCATGTCTCCATGCTTTATTTTGCTGTGAAATTAAAAACACCCTTTAGCATTTCTGGCCGTGGCAATCTTGAGTAAGGGCATATGCTTCATGTAGCATTTACTTCCTGGATTTCATCTGCCCTTAGCTCAGGCATGCAGGCAGGATGGTGTGTTTAGCTGAGATAGACCCTCCTCCCCTCTTGAAGACTCCTGGGATGTATGACATAATTTGCCCAGGCCTGGAAACCAGGAAGTAACTGAAGAAATGTAAAAAAGAAAATGTTTATGTTATACCGTGTCATTTTAGTATCTTTATTTTGATCACGTTTGAAGAAGTAACAAATCAGCACATGTTAAAGTAAACTTGCAATCCAAAACTTTACCATAACATAAATTAAATGGATCAATCAATAAAATCAGTAAATATCACAGCAGGAACTGTACATCTTATGGTTCCTACCAAAGCCCTATTTATAACTGATATCAGATACTGCTATCTGCCCACCACTTGATACCACGATGGTTGATCCACTTCATTTTATAGCTCATTCATAAAATTTAGGTCATTTTCCTAGCAACCACTTAAGGGGAATGACAGTGAGGAAATTCCAAAATTGTACATCAGCAGAATATGAATAGCGGGGAAATCTTCCAATGAAGACATGTAGCAGTGACAGAGGTAATCCTCTTATTAATCCTGAATAAAAAGGGTTAAAATCTTCAAAGTCACATTTTGTGGTAAACATACAGGCAAATCATAATGAAAGGAGTCTGGTAGGATAAAGTTCCCCTCAGGGTATAGGTCAACATCCCCCTTGCAGCTCAGCAACTAATGAATATGAAGAAGCCAGCAGTTCTACCTCTACACAGGAATCAGAGAGTGTTGAAGCTATTATAGCTGCAAAGGGTGGGCCAACTGAATATTGAACCCTACGGACTAAGACTGGGATGCTGTTAAAGTTCATGTGTGTGTAAAGGCAGGCGTCCTAATACTTTTGGCAATATAGTGTATATATAGAGATATACAGATAGATATTGTGGCAGTGAGAGATCATGCCACTGTGTGATTCGGCAGTTTATGCCAGATTTTGCAAGATGTAAGCACACTAATGGCACAGGTGTGTGCAGGCTCTCTCAGGTTTCTCCAGCTTTGGATCAGAACATTCAATCCTGTGTCTGGGTTTTGCTAGACACCTGAAATCTGCAGTACACAAGTGTGAGGTGTCATTATATACTCGGGTCTGTGAATAGTTCAGGATTTCCAGTTGGAGACTGCTCCCAGTGGGGAAGATGGAAGGTCTTATCGAGGGGTCAGAGGACCCACCTGGAAGCCAAGAGATAGAGGTCTCAGTTCCAGGTTGGTTCCTATCGGGGTATCAGGGGTACCCCCATTCATAGGATAGAGATGGGCCTTACAGTAAGGAGCTGTCTCTAAAGGCTAGAGAGCCATGTATCCAGGAGAGGTACAGCAAGTGAAGCTGAGTAAGTTTATGAGCCAGGTGGCTTGGCATTTCCCAGTGATGAATTTCTGTTCATGTGGGAGAAGATCCCATGCGTGGGAAATCATTAATTTGTGAACTTTTGCCATCTGTTAAATAAAAGCGGGCTACCAAGCCCTTACAAATACTTCCTGTCTGCAGTTGATGTACTAAAACAATGCATCTACCACAAGAGCTAACTACCCCATGTCACTCTATAAATATATATATATATATATATACACACACACACATAGTATATATCCCAAGGATAATAACGTGACTTTGAGTATATACTGAGGCTAAAACTCCATTCTACTGCCAATGGACTATAAAAGAAACAATGTAATAACTGCTGTGACTGGACTTACACAAACTGTGATAACAGAGAGCAGGGACTGTGAAGCATAGTGTGCCTCATCACTATTCCACTTTTCTATTTACCACAATAAAGACACCCAAGGTCTGTCCTTATTTGGCATTGAGGCCATACCTATGCATATGCCCAAAAATGAAAGATTCTCTAAGCTTTGCCAGAGGGAAACCTTCTGGATTTTTACATCCCCGAGAGTTCTCAATAAGGGTTGGAAGCCAGCACCATCATTTAGTTCAGTGTTCTCCAAACTGCGGCCCTTTGCTTGATTTTTTCCAGCCCTTGGGGCATTATTCCCCCTACCATCAGCAACAGTGGGGCATAGTTCCTGCTACTGACTCCAACACTGGGGCACTATTCCTTCCATTGCCACCAATAATGGGGCACTATTCATTTCACTGACAACAATAAGAGGACATTATTCTTCCCACTGACACCAATGATAGGGTACTATTCCTCCTACTGACACCAATGATGGGGCACTATTCCTCCCACTGACACCAATGATGGGGCACTATTCATCCCACTGACACCAATCATGGGGCACTATTCATCTCACTGATGCCAATGATGGGACACTATTCCTCCCATTGATACCAGTGATGGGGCACTATATCTCACGTTAATACCAATGATGAGGCATTGTTTTTTTTTCTTCTCCCACTGGCCACAGCCCCCCTAAAGTCTGAAAGACAGTAAACTGGACCTTCATTTATAAAGTTTGGAGACCCCTGATTTAGTTTATCCCAGCATATCCTGGATGTTCCTTTGTTACTGCAGGCTATATTTTTATCAACAGTCCCTTATGTATTTGCCAGTGTTCTTAGAGTGTAACAATCTCCCCTTTTTTGCATTATGATATTTACAACCCCTAAAGTAAAGTTTTCTTTGACAGATTCATACAGTTAGGTCAGCTCTAGGTATGTTTATATAAACATGTGCCCTCACAAGTGCAGACATACTGTATACATAACTTTTAGGTCTATCTCTATACTTATAAGAAAATGACAGCCTCTCTATTTATTATTAATATTATTATTAATAATAATAATATTTATTATTAAATGACATTTATGTTTATCTTCTGATATCCACCTGACAAATGTACCACTATTGCAACCTATCTCCTATCCTTATGCCCTTTATATTCATATATTTACACAAATGTTTTACACTTTTATATTTTAACGACTAGCTATGACATTTCCTATATAATGTATACACTCCCCCATTTTTTTATATATATAACCTTTTTGTATATATGCACTTAGTTGGCTTTAGTGAGACAATATTGTAATTGTTTTATCCATTTTTCTATTTTTTTGTTATCGCAGTCCAGTATCAAATATCAAACATATCAAAGTCCAGTCACAGTACTTATTACATTGTTTCTTTTTCTAATCTATTGTCAGTAGAAAAGCCTTTTAGCCTCAATACATTGTATACCCAAATGGGTTAAGTACTTACCCTTGCGATTTGTTTGTATTTACTGTATATGAGTCTCTCTATGCAGTGGCATTAACTTAAAAAAGGGGAAACGCCCCCAAAACACATTGATATGGCAACTGGAGGACATTAGGTTAATCTCTGTGGTGGCTTGCAGTTCTCTATTTCTTTCAGAAGCCACTTGTGTTTCCCCCTGTGAGCAGGACCGACCAGTAACCAGTCTACACAGCCTGAGATCTAGCATGCTGTACACCTCCTGCCTAGTGCCTATGTGCAGTTAAGGACACTCAGCATACTCTGCAATGTAGAGGTGGAACTGACAGGTGTGGGAATGCCAGCTTCTTCATATTCGACAGTTGCTGAGCTGCACATGGGACGCTGACCTATACCCAGAGAGCAACTTTACCGTATCAGACTGCATTCATTATAATATGCCTGTATGTTTACCATGAAATGTGAGTTTGATGCTTTTAACCCTTTTTTTATCCAGCAATAATAAGATGATTATCTGTGCTAGGGTCTGCACTTTACCTTTTTGTATTATTTGTTCTTTAAGTTCGTCCTTTACCCATGAATGACTGGAATCTGCAAGACCCTTATATCGTCAGCTGCTCTTATATTTTAAATGTGACTTTTTGGACTATTTTGTGGAGTTTGACTTTGGTACCCATAAAAAATAAATGTCTATATTTAAGCCCAACTGTCTGCCTTCGTGGACATGCGCCCAAACTTGCAAGGCTGTTAAATTGAGGCAAGAAGCTATGTCCCTTCAGCCACTGTATCCCAATAGATGCGACTGACTGCACACGGGTGCACGTAACACTTGCACACCTGTGTGAGTGAGATCTAATGCAGAACAAAGTCCTACTCTGGGTTTAGTGTGCTCAGGATATACAGCCAATTTTGCTTTGCCCACAGCAAGTCCTAAGTAGCTTTGTGTTTTGACAACCACGTATCTAAAGTAAGCAACAGCAGCTTATGTTCTAACAGAACCACCTGAGAATATACAGAGTTTTTGGCTTTGTACTTTTGTAGAGGGTACAGGAGTATATAAGTATGTGACTTGAAGATCAGATAGATCTGTTAGAGAAGTTTTCCTCACTACCCAGGAGTTGCTTTTTACAGAAGGTAGTGAATTATCTCAGTCAGATGTTTTATAAGTTGGTCTCTAAGTAATCCTCTGCTGCAAATCAGAATGGTTCATATAAGCTATTAATTGCTCACAAGACACCACGCTAAGTAGCATGGATGGAGGAATCTCCCCTATCAGCTACCGGCTCCCGCAGCTGTCAAAATAAAGGGTGTCACTTTGTTTGGAGTTCTCTTGCTTGCAGATTTGAGATTAGTTGCTACGATATTTCTATATAATTTAAGTGAAATCCCACTCATTAAAGAGGAAATAAAAAGTATTGGATAGAGGTCTAAAGTTTGCACCTAGTAATAAATTAAATAAATTTGAAACATACGTCAGTGTACAAAAATTGGTGAGAAATTTAAATTTAAAAAAGTATTTCTTATAGAACCCTATTAAAGTAAGTAGTCAGAATGTGAATGCCATCCAACATAGTATGTTAAAGAATAAATCCTTGTTCAATCCAAAAAATCAAGATAACACCTATATTAATATTTTTTAAAAATTAGTAATAGAAGAAATTGAAACATTGAAAATTAAAACATACAAGGGAGAACCGGATATTAATAAAGGAATTAAGTCCCTAAAAAAGAGAAAAAATTTGGCTGTAGTTATATTATCTAAGAATGCATATGAATTGTCCATGAGAAAAATGTTAGAAGATAATGAAACATATAGTAAATTAAATAATAACCCTATAAGATCGTATAAAAGAGAACTTAATAAATTAATTGAATATGGAAAGAAAAAGGGTATTGTAGATGAAAAAGAAGCCAAATATTTGGTACCGTCGGTTAATAAAACACCAATATTATACTCCATACCAAAAATACACAAGGATATACAAAATCCACCAATGAGACCGATCATTAACGGTATAGATGGATTAACATCCAGAATTGGACAATATATCGATCAATTTCTCCAACCTCTGGTAGAAAAAACTAGAGCTTACATCAAAGATACCACACGTGTGATTAATACTATACAATCATTAGAAAAAAGTGATAAGGTAATTATGAGTACAGCTGATGTCTCCTCATTGTATACAATTATAGATCACACAGGAGCAGTAGAGGCGGCAATTTGGGCTTTACATAAATATTCATCTCTCCCTAAAAAACAACAGAAATATCTTATTAAATGTATCAAGTTTTGTCTTAATCACAACTACTTTTGGTACAAAGGAGAATATTATTTGCAGGTGAGAGGTGTAGCGATGGGAGCTTGCTTTGCACCCAGCATCGCAAATGTATACATGGCTATGTGGGAGGAGGAGGTAATATTTAATAATATGAATCAGAATATTGCCATGTATGGCAGATTCATTGATGATATCATATTATTTTGGAAAGGAGAAGAATCATCATTGATTAATTATTATCATAATTTAAATGAAAATACTAAAAATATCACATTAAGCTGGAACATCAGCAATAGAGAGATAAACTTTTTAGATCTTAAATTAATAAACACAGGTGTGGATATAATTACAAAAAATCATTTTAAGAAGACTGATTGAAATTCATACATCCCTGTTAATAGCTGTCACTGCAAACCGTGGATCAAAAATATCCCAAGGGGACAGTTTCTCCGACTAAGACGTAATTGTACCAATGTTGAGGATTATAGAGAACAAAGTGAAATATTGATCCAGAGGTTTGTAGATAAAGGTTATAAGAAAGAAATAATACAGGAAGAAAGTAGGAAAATAGAGGTGGTAGATAGAAAAATGTTGTTAGAAAAAAAGAAACAACAAAAAGTAGGAGAACAGGAGATAGCCATGATATTACCCTACAATAGACAATACAGAGACTTACAAAAAATTATAACTAAGCATTGGGGTATATTGAAATTGGATAAAGTTTTGAGAACTATCATTAAAGATATACCTAGGTTCATTTTTAAAAAGGCACCAAATATTAGAGATCAGATTGTAAAAAATGTATTAGAACCCCCAAGGCCACTCACGAATACTCTAAGTTTCTTCAATGGGACAGGATTTTACAGATGTGGTCATTGTTATAGCTGTAGAAGAACTCATGCAAACCCAAGATGTAGAAATAAATTTATCAATCCCTTAAATGGTAAACAGTATGAAATAGACCAATTTATTACGTGTAGTACCAAAGGCGTAGTATACGCCTTAAAATGTCAGTGTAATCGATTATATATAGGACGCACTAAGAGGAGTCTTAAAGAGCGTATGAAAGAACACATACACAATATTAGTATAGGCTATAAATACCATCATTTACCGCTACATTTTAAATCACATCACCATCAAGAAGTAGAGAAAATAGAATTTTGGGGTGTAGTCAAACACAATCCACACTGGAGAGGTGACAATTTAGTCCGTGAAATAAGTAAAAAAGAATCATTTTGGATTTATGAGTTAGAAAGTTTAGCACCAGATGGTTTGAACAAGGATTTTGATTTCTCCTGCTTTATCAGTGACATTTAGGTTTGGATAATACGTACATATATGATAGGATGATATATTTTTTGGTTTTAAGTATGTGGAACCAAATTCATACATTCGGTATGAATTTAAAACAGGTGCAGACCTGTATATTGAGTGTGAGGGATTCTTTCTGCACCATTTAAAATGTTTATTTTAATAAATATTTTTAATTTTTTTTTTTTTATTAAATTTTTTTTTTTATTACAATTTTTTTTTTATATTACATTTTTTTATTAAATAATTTTTTTTTTGTTTTTTTTTTATATTAAATTTTTGTATTAAATCTTTTTTTTTTAATTAAATTATTTGTTGATTTTATATAATTATTATTTGTTTAATGGTATCATTATTTGTTATTTATGCCATTTTTCATTTGGCACACTTATTTTAAATGTATTATTAAAAAGATTGTAATGCATAGTAAAAGAAGAGGTTGTTTAAATCCAGGCAGTCCGATGAGTCATATGCAAAGTATCTTTCCGAGATAGTAGCGTAGTAATTGAAACAAATGTGTCAAAAGGAAGGAGAGTTTGTGCTTCCAATTGACCCCAAAAACATGGCCGCATCCAGTACATCTACGGGAAAATGGAGGACGGGATATGTATGAGTGATTGACCTATCACAACCCCCTGATGAAGCCACGTGATTGGAGGCATAACGAGTAGGGGAGGGGCAACGTCATCACTCGGAGAGGAGCCGCACAACACGATAGACGGCAGGTGTATGACTCAGAGGCCAGCAGAGGATTTCCAATGGGATATTGCGTTATTTAAACCTGTCTAATGTGAGTTTAATACTTGGATGGTGGGAATAAAAAGTTTTAAAAGCTAAAGCACTATGTCCTCTATTTCTTCCTGCATGCGGAGTAACACAAGGAGAGGATAATTAGGAGGTGTGGGATAACAAAAGGAGTGTGTAATCCCTGAGGGGATAATCAGCCACTAGAGGATACATCCATTACTCCTAAAGGAAGGATCTCCCAATTTTACCAGCAAAAGTATATGTCTAGCAGGTTCCAGGGAAAGTGAACCGAAAGCGTGTATAGCCTAATTGCAGGCATCAAAGGAGGTGAGCGCACATCTTCACTATTTGAAGGATTCACAAAAGTCACAAATTGAAGAACAACAAGCACCAAGTCACTATATATAAACAATTGTTTATTCAATGGGACTATTATTTTGATGATATTTGGATTCATACTAATCACTACTAATTATTTATGAGCATTTGGTTATTTTTATTTATGGGGGATCATTTAAATGCTTTTTAGTTGAGGGTTATTAGTTGGTTTACTATTTTTATTATATTAAATGAGGGTATTATGAATATAAATGGAATTGAGGGTATTAGTAAGTACATCATGCACTAATAGATGATTTATGAGCACTTGGTAAAAAAATGTTTTTTTCAGAGGAGTATTTCATGTGGAATTATTTTGATATTTATTTGGAGGAGATTGATTAGTTGAAACTATCTATTTAAATATTTTTTGGTATTTATACACTTTTATTAGTTATTTGTATCATAATTTGAATTAATTTAATGGTAATAATTTAATTATTATTTATTGAGAAGTATTTAGGAGCACAACATATATTTGTACGATATTTCTAACACACAGCATGGACATACTATGAATTACACTCCAAAATACATTTTTCTACTCCTCCTGAGTATGGCAATGCCACATGTGTGAGAATTTGTCACAGCCTAGCAGAACAAAGTGTAAAAAAAAAAGATTACCTGTGGTTCTAGTAGAGAGTTGTCCACAGAGGAGAGTATTGGTCCAGGAAGCAGGTAGAGATGTACTCAGCAACAGCCAAAGGAATCATCCAGGCAGCAGGCAGGAACATGATCCATAAAATGTCCTGGGTCATTACAGGAAGCAGGAAGAGATATGGTCAGCACAGCCAAAGTTTTGGTCCAGGCAGCAGGCATGAACATGGTCCATAAAAAGTCTTGGGTCATAGCCAGCAGAGAGATGGTCAGCACAGTCAAAGTATTGGTCCAGGCAGCAGGCAGGAACATCAGGCTTAGGACCTCGGTCAGGTAAGACCTGGGCACAGGGGTAGAGGCTAATTCCCATCCGATCTCTTTGAAGCCTGTGAACTAACAGACCCTGATCTGGGAATTGCAAAACCCAGGGAGAAAACCAAAAACTGTTTACTCTACTCAGAACACTAATCTCAAGCCCATGTGGTGGAAAGGGACAAACTTGTGTAATAATTATCTAGGTAGATGTGATACCCCATTTGTAATAGTGGAAATGCCAGGTCCCAGACAATTTTTCCACTTGTGTCGATATAGGTTGGGCACTCAGGGGGCTGGACCTGAGAGTCTTTGCCTTCGTACACGTGGAAGGCATGCACATATCCTGTGGCTCTTTCACAGAGTTTGTTGAGCTGTACTCCATACCTGGCCCTTTTACTAGGAATGTATTGCTTTATTCCTAGCTGGCTAGTAAAGTGGACAAGGAATTCATCCACACAGATGTTTTGGTCAGGGACATAATGTTCAGCAAATCTCTTATAAAAAAAAAATCAATTGGCAGGCGAAGTTTGTATATTTTTGTCATAGCCAGGATGACCCCAGGGAGGGCATTGTGAGTTATCACAGAAACGCAGGAAGAGCATGATCATATCATAGCGTGACCTGGACATTACAGCTGAAAAATTGAGAATGTGATAGGTGGGGTGGGCGGACCAGTAAGTATGTAATTTGTTTTTTTTTTGTAAGCCCTATGTTGATCTTAAGGTCCAAAAACAATTCAAACTCTTCCACTATTAGACGTCTCCATTCAAACGGATGGGTATAGCATTGTTCTTGGACAAAAAGGTTGGTCTGGTCCACAATGAATTGAAGATAATTAGCAAGGAAAAACAAATGTAAAAATTTAATTTCTGAAAAATTTTCATTCTTGACCTGTACACCTTGCTGTGTGGTAAAAGCGGCTGATATTCCAGTGCTGGTACTGGGCTTTTCATCCTGGGGTCTAGCGCCTTTGGAGCTTGCCAATTCACTATTGGGGTGTATGGTGCTGCTGGTGTTGCCTGGTCTTCAGAGCATTCCTTTCCTCCTCATTGGCTGAGACACTGTCACTCACAGCCAGTCAGCCAATGAGGAGAGAGAGGGGGTGGGGCCAAGCCAAGGCTCCATGTGTGAATGGACATACGGAGCAGTGGGTGCCCCCCGCAGCAAGCTGCTTACTGTGGGGGCACCCGACAGACAGGAGGATCCAAGAGAGCCTGTGGGGGACCTGAGAAGAGGAGGATCCAGGCTGCTTTGTGCAAAACCACTACACACAGCAGGTAAGTATAGCATGTTTGTTATGTTACAATAAAAAAAATGAACCTTTAGAATCACTTTAATACTGTAACTCACTGTTCCTGGATTCTTCTCTGGATTCTTCTCACACAGGACCGGTGTGTGAGGAGCAGAAGCTAGTAACAGCAAGTTACTGCTATTTGTTTACAGTTGTGATTGTCTGTAATTGGACACAGCCGATCATATGGTAAAGAGCCAACTTCATTGGATGTTTACCCTGATAAGTGATGCGCAGTGTCCAGGGGACACAGTTCAACACCAATCGCCATGTTGTGCACCCCTCTATTCCAAAAGAGGAATAAAACTCCAGCCTCCTTATTACAATGAGTAAATCCTTTAGACACCTGCACAGAGGAACCAGGCTAACACGTTTCATGACCACTGATGCTTAATCATAACCTGCTGTATCTGTGTTCAAACAGCATATATAACAACATCAATCAATATGTCATTAAGCCTCACCTGAACACAGCCTAGCTCCAAACACAAAATATTACCACACAATTAAAAGCAGCAATAAAAAACATTTAGAATCAGTTCATACTACATGGGTTTCAGTGTTCTTTTTTTCTGCATCCAAAATGCACAGAAAGTAGTTTATATGGTTGTCAATGTCATAGTTCACATCAGTGCTTGCAGTTCCAATGTGTTCCAGATGCAGAAAAAAAATTAGAACAGGCTGCATTTATTCTGCACAGAACTGTACTGCAGTAAAACGCATCAAAAACACACTGGAACACACCAAAACCGCACTGGAACACACATGTCCCTATTTAAATTGAAGAAAAAGAGAGGGTGGAAAATGAACTGGAATGCGTCAACAACGCATAAAAAAATTAACTAAAACGCACATGCAGAAACTCTTTCAGAATGCATCTGAACTGCGTATCTATAGTGTGAACCGATCCTTAAACAAAGATTCTACATACCCCTAGGTGCACCTTCATTTTTTTGTGTGTGGCAATCCATTTCTATTTTTCTGCATCCAGTGTACGGGGGACTTGATGGGGATGGGGAATTTAGTTTTTTCTACATACCCCTAGGTGCACCTTCATTTTTTTGTGTGTGGCAATCCATTTCTATTTTTCTGCATCCAGTGTACGGGGGACTTGATGGGGAATTTAGTTTTTTCTTGTTTAGTGCTGATTGCAGAAAAACTCCAATTAAAACTTATATAACTTTGCTTTACTCATGTATGAAACTGATTTTTTTCAGCACTTGAATACTAGTAAAATATTCAATGTGGCCTTTGTACTGAAAAGCTTGGAGACCCCTGGTTAAGAGGAACCGTAAACTTGAGATCTTGTCTTGCAGGAAGATGACCAACACTGTGACATGTTGTCTTATGAAGGTGGTTGACTACAGTGGGGCAAAAAAGTATTTAGTCAGCCACCAATTGTGCAAGTTCTCCCTCTTACAAACTCCTCGAGCGCCTAGTCTACACCCGCCTATGCTCTCACCTCAACGACAACAACCTCCTCGATCCCCTACAGTCCGGCTTCCGTCCCCTACACTCCACCGAAACTGCCTTACTCAAACTCTCCAACGACCTGCTAACCGCCAAAGCTAATGGACACTATTCAGTGCTCCTACTCCTTGACCTCTCTGCGGCCTTCGACACAGTCGACCACCCCCTCCTCCTCAAAAAACTACACTCCCTCGGCCTCAGAGATTCTGCTCTCTCCTGGATCTCATCCTACCTGTCACAACGCTCTTTCAGCGTTACCTATAATGCTACCACCTCCCCCTCACTCCCCCTCTCTGTTGGGGTCCCTCAAGGCTCTGTCCTCGGGCCCCTTCTCTTCTCCATCTATACCTCCTCCCATGGCCAACTCATACACTCTCACGGCTTCAACTACCACCTCTATGCCGACGACACACAAATCTATCTCTCAACCCCCCACCTCACCCCCTTGGTCTCAGCCCGAATCACACACCTACTGAGCGACATATCAGACTGGATGTCGCTCCACTTCCTTAAATTGAACCTCTCCAAAACCGAGTTTCTTGTCTTCCCCCCAGCCCGGACACCACCCCCCATTGATTTCTCCGTCACGTCCAACAACGCTACCATCAAACCCGCCCTGCAGGCCAGAGTACTGGGTGTCATTCTGGACTCCAACCTATCCTTCCAGCCCCAAGTCCAATCTTTAACAAACTCGTGCAGACTCCACCTCCGCAACATCGCCAAAATCCGCACGTTCCTAACCCCAGAAACCACTAAACAGCTCATCCACTCCCTCATCATATCACGACTCGACTACTGCAACTCCCTCCTCACTGGCCTGCCTCGCCGCTGGCTATCCCCTCTTCAGTCCATCCTGAACACGGCTGCCAGACTCATTCACCTTTCCAACCGCTCTGTCTCCGCCACCCCCCTCTGCCAATCCCTCCACTGGCTTCCGATTGCGCAACGGATCAAATTCAAAATCCTAACGCTGACGTACAAAGCTGTCCACCATACTGCCCCGAACTACATCACTGACCCAATATCCAAGTACCGCCCAGCACGCACACTCCGCTCCTCACAAGACCTCCTTCTCTCTAGTTCCCTGGTCTCCTCCTCCCATGCCCGCCTCCAGGACTTCTCCAGGGTGTCACCCATCCTCTGGAACTCCCTGCCCCAACCCATCAGATTATCACCTACTCTCCTCTCCTTTAGGCACACCCTGAAAACCCATCTCTTCAGGGAAGCCTACCCCACCCCCTGCTAACTTGCCTCCCTCCTCCACTCTTCCTACCACTCCATCCCCCACAGCTATCTCCTCCTGTGCCACCACCCCCTCCCTCCTAGATTGTAAGCTCGAAAGAGCAGGGCCCTTGATCCCCTCATGTTTTGCATTGTATTGGTATTGTTCTGTCACATGTTCTGTCCCCCTTTGTAATGTACAGCGCTGAGCGAACTATTGGCGCTTTATAAATACTGTATAATAATAATAATAATAATAATGAGAGAGGCCTGTAATTGGCATCATAGGTAGACCTCAACTATGAGAGACAAAATGAGAAAAAAAATCCAGACAATCACATTGGCTTATTTGGAAAGAATTTATTTGCAAATTATGGTGGAAAATAAGTATTTGGTGAATATGAAAAGTTCATCTCAATACTTTGTTATATATCCTTTGTTGGCAATGACAGAGGTCAAACGTTTCCTGTGAGTCTTCACAAGGTTGGCACACACTGTTGCTGGTATATTGGCCCATTTCTCCATGCAGATCTCCTCTACAGCAGTGATGTTTTGGGGCTGTCGCTTGGCAACACGGACTTTCAACTCCCTCCAAAGGTTTTCTATGGGGTTGAGATCTGGAGACTGGCTAGGCCACTCCAGGACCTTGAAATGCTTCTTACGAAGCCACTCCTTCATTACCCGGGTGGTATGTTTGGGATCATTGTTATGTTGGAAGACGCAGCCACGTTTCATCTTCAATGCCCTTGCTGATGGAAGGAGGTTTGCACTCAAAATCTCATGATACATGGCCCCATTCATTCTGTCCTGTACATGGATCAGTCATCCTGGTCCCTTTGCAGAGAAACAGCCCCAAAGTATGATGTTGCCACCCCCATGATTCACAGTAGGTATGGTGTTCTTTGGATGCAACTCAGCATTCTCTCTCCTCCAAACACGACGAGTTGTGTTTCTACCAAACAGTTCTATTTTGGTTTCATCTGACCATATGACATTCTCCCAATCCTCTTCTGGATCATCCAAATGCTCTCTAGCAAACTTCAGACGGGTCCGGACATGTACTGGCTTAAGCAGGGGGGCACGTCTGGCACTCCAGGATCTGAATCCCTGGCGGCGTAGTGTGTTACTGATGGTAGCCTTTGTTACGTTGGTCCCAGCTCTCTGCAGGTCATTCACTAGGTCCCCCCGTGTGGTCCTGGGATTTTTGCTCACCGTTCTTGTGATCATTTTGACCCCACGGGGTGAGATCTTGCATGGAGCCCCAGATCGAGGGAGATTATCAGTGGTCTTGTATGTCTTCCATTTTCTAATTATTGCTCCCACAGTTGATTTGTTCACACCAAGCTGCTTGCCTATTGCAGATTCAGTCTTCCCAGCCTGGTGCAGGTCTACAATTTTGTTTCTAGTGTCCTTCGACAGCTCTTTGGTCTTCACCATAGTGGAGTTTGGAGTGTGACTGTTTGAGGTTGTGGACAGGTGTCTTTTATACTGATAACAACCTCAAACAGGTGCCATTGATACAGGTAATGAGTGCAGGACAGAGGAGCCTCTTAAAGACGAAGGTACAGGTCTGTGAGAGCAAGAAATCTTGCTTGTTTGTAGGTGACCAAATACTTATTTTCCACCATAATTTGCAAATAAATTCTTTCCAAATCAGCCAATGTGATTGTCTGGATTTGTTTTCTCATTTTGTCTCTCATAGTTGAGGTCTACCTATGATGCCAATTACAGGCTTCTCTCATCTTTTTAAGTGGGAGAACTTGTACAATTGGTGGCGGACTAAATACTTTTTTGCCCCACTGTATAGGCAGACATATGCAGATAGCTGAATTGCTGCATGTAGATAGCCACACTGACAGAGCAGTAGGCCTCTGTGTAATCAGCATCATGTATTCCACTTGCTGGATAGCAATTCTTTTACAGTTCTGTCCGAGCTGCACATTATCTGATAGCCTTTGTGCAGTTTCACATACAGCTAAACCCTGCTATCCTCCAGTAAGCCACACTGTATATACAAATTTTGAACTTTTATATATATATCCAGTTGTATGAAACTGGAGAAAAACAGAAATGCATATAATCAAATACATGAAACATATAATAAACAGTGCTTTGTTGCTGGTGAGTGTAGCAGTTAATGAGTATAGGTGAAAGTCCAAATCTCACTAGCAATGCTTTCTGGAAGGAAAATAGATTTTGTCCTCCACTAAATATGTGCTAAAAGTGGTAGCTGGCTTCTTCCTAGGATTGAAGAATCATAGGAAGTGCATAGAAAAGTAGGGTCAAAACACTCCATACAAGTTTATGTGCTTTTAAAAAGAGAGGTGAGCATTGCTGACACCATTTAGTCCACAATGCCCTGTGTTGTCAGCCCATAACAAGCAATCAGGAGCAAAGTATTTTCCTGCCACAAAGGTATTTTTCTGTGCATGCAGTGTCCGTAAAGGGATAAACGATGGGTAAATGTGCACATGTTGTAGAGATGTACTGCATATGTGTTTTTCATTTTTTTTATTTGTTTAAAAAATGTTTTTGCTTTAACATACGCTTTTTTGGTATAATGTTTTCTGCCATGCCTGCGCATGTCTCAAGACTATTAACAACAATCTGCTCAGTCATGCCCACTGCCCACCTTTTCTTTCAACCTGTTCACAAAATTGTTCTGTTATATTATATTCATGCTGGTGCCTGTAAATGTGTTTAAATGTTTTGCATAGTTATAAACTCTTACAGAGAATTCATTCCTATACTGGAGTGCAGGCAGGAAGCAGCTATCTGTAGGTGTGTCATCCCCTTAGGGCAATTGTTATTGCTATTCAGAAACATAGTTCAAGATAATATCTGTCTTTTACTTCTCTTAAAGCGTTCTTTCCATTGAATATTCTTGTTGGGTAATTTATTACCTGTTATACCTAATGTTTATTATCACAGATTGTGAATGTGCCAATTTAACAACACACATCAAATTATTGGTAAAATAAAAACTTTCAGCATATATGGTCTGTTCCCCAACTTTCCTGTCCATTCTCTGCCTGTTTGCAGGAAACAAGAAAATTCTGCTCCACAATTGTTTTGCCATGCATTTTGATCATTGTATTATCTCCTTTTTTCATAACCAATCTAGCTAATCTAAAAGTTTAGCTGTATGCATATCTGGCAAGATCTATTTAATATCTGTTTGTCTGAGATAAGGTCCATTGTGTTGGTCAACTTGTTAAATGTCTGTATAGGCATCCTAAAATTGAACTCTAGGCACCACAGCAATTAACTACAGTCATTGAGATCAATTGCAAATAAAGGCTTTGAGCCTCAAAGTCCAACTGAATACCTAGGCTCCATGTACACGGGACACTTCTGAATGATGGAAATTGACTTCTGGAAAACATAGGTTAAAAAAACGTCTGTTTAGCCGCGTTTGCATACCGTGTTTATGCGCGTTTACAAGCGTTTGCATTTAGAAGCGTTTTTTAAAGATAACTTCAGGAGACCTTCCAAAATGCCCAGAATGCACTGAAAAACAGTAAAAAAATTAACTATTTCGAACATTTTGAGAGAAATAGAAAGAGAGCAGAAGCACAGAGAGCAGTATTTGTTGAGATTAACTGTCTTTTTTTTTTTTTGTGGTGTTTGGATGTGTTCCAGCTCATTGCTGTGCAGAAATTATTTCAGCAGTGTCCAACATATTTTCTTTCATGCGAAACCTCAACGTATGGTGTACCAGGTCCATTTGAGTACCGGGAAAACTCTTTGCATGCATTTTTCATGATAAAAAAGGCTCTGGACGGCATCTGGAACTGGAAGAGTTAAAAAAAATTTCCAAACACTTATAAACGCGGTTAGCAGCGTTTACACTCGTTTACAAGCGTTTGGCGTTTGAAACGCTGATAAAATCTACTCCTGAATGCAAGTTTGGTGCGTTTAAAAAAAACGACTGTAAACTCAACTGCCTGTAAATGACATAGTGTACATGGACACATAGAAAAGCATTAGGGAGAGTTCAGGGGCTGCTGAAAAAAAGCAGAAAAGCTCCTAAACGTGAGTTTATCAGCTGCAGTGTACATGGAGCCTTAAAGTTGCATGAAAAAAATCTCCTCCCTAAGACCACGCTGCAGCTGTACATGGAGCCTTAAAGTCGCATGAAAAAAAATCTCCACCCTAAGACCATGCTGCAGCAGGAGCTTCACACCGCCACCTCCAGACTAGCGACTCATCTCACCAAGGACATTCGCGAGTTGGGAAGCCGCACTGATGTTCTTAAAGATAAGATGGACGCCGCGGCTACGGTGATCGAAAATCATGAACAGGACCTTTCAGATCTGAGAAGTGAGCTTGACCCGGCTCTCTTGCGTCTGGAAGATTTTGAGAATAGGTCCCGTCGGGGTAATCTTCGTCTGCGTGGCCTGCCCGAAGCTATCATTGACCTCACGTCCACCGCTACCACGCTTTTTCAAGAGTTGGATCCCGCGATACAGATAGACCATCTGGAGAAAAGAGTACACTAGAGTAAAGAGTACAGTAAAGTAGAGTAGAGTAAAGAGTACAGTAAAGAGTACACTAGAGAAACAGAGTGCCAGCATATACCGCCACGCGGAGACACCTCAGCGGAACAACAGTACAGGCCATAGTACGTGCGCATTAGTCAGACTGCAGCCGACTCTTAAAGTGGCATAACGGCAAAGGCAAGACAGTCAGAGAAAGAGCGCCAAACCTCCTGCACCCCTAGAGAGAGAAAAAGATGCATGGGGGGAGGGCCAGAGTCCAGAGCTAGAGTTCCCGCACCGCTATCCATCATGAGACCACGTCTCCAACAAGAAGGTATACACCTATGCGCTGCTGGATGCCCAGAGTGACGTCACCTTCATTGATCAAGAAATCTGCAAGAAATTACAAGTGGCCACAGAACCAGTGAAACTCAAACTCACCACAATGACAGGAAGAGACACATTGGTGAACAGTCAAAGAGTCAAAGGACTGAGAGTTAGAGGACTCCACTCAAACTGCATATTAGATCTACCTCCAGCTTATACAAAAGACGACATACCTCTGGATCGAGATCGCATACCTACCTGTGAAACAGCCAACAAATGGGAACACCTATCTGTCATATCTCATGAAATGTCCCCGCTGAAGGAATTTGGTGTTGGACTGTTGATAGGCTACGACTGTCCCGAGGCGTTGGTGCCACGTAAGATAATCGCAGGAGGAAAGGGTGAACCCTACGCAGTCCAGACTGATCTAGGATGGGGTGTTGTTGGAGGAAAACGACAGATTGCAGATTCAGGACTGGTGACAGGAATGTGTCATAGAATATCTGTCCAAGAGTTACCAACTGTAAGTCCAGCGAAAGTACTCAAAATCCTAGAATCCGACTTTGCAGACGTAAGTTCTAATGAAAAGAGTGTCTCCCAAGAGGACATAAAGTTTGTACAAGTTCTAGAAGATAATATTCAGCAAAATCAACACGGCTATCTTGAAATGCCCCTACCTTTTAGAGAACGACCTCATCTGCCAAATAACAGAGATCTTGCCCTGGCAAGATTGAAAAGCTTAAAGAAAAGGATGGGAAGAGATCCCAAACTCAAAGACGATTATTTGAAATTCATGAAAGAAATCCTCAAAGAAAGGCACGCAGAGAAAGTTGATGGTCAGCCTAAAAATGGAGAAGTGTGGTATATCCCACATCAAGGTGTCTATCACCCAAAGAAACCGGATAAGATCAGAGTAGTTTTTGATTGCTCAGCAAGGTACAATGATGTTGCATTGAACGATCATCTACTAAAGGGACCAGATCTTACAAACACTGTACCCGGAGTACTCTGTAGATTCAGAAAGTATCCCATAGCAGTCATGTGCGACATTGAAAAGATGTTCCACCAATTTCATGTGAAGGAAGAAGATAGAGATTTCCTGAGGTTCCTATGGTGGGAAGACGGAGATACAGATACAGAGCCAGCAGAATACAGGATGAAAGTACACTTGTTTGGAGCAGCATCATCCCCAGGTTGTGCCAATTATGGTATGAAGTATCTGGCCAATCAGAATGAAAAGGATTGTCCATCAGCAGCAAATTTTTTGAAGAAAAACTTTTATGTAGATGATGGTCTTATAAGCCTAGAATCCTCAGAATCGGCAATTCAGTTGGTGAGAGAGAGCCAAGAGTTATGCGCAAAGGCAAACCTGCGTCTTCACAAATTCATCTCAAACGACAGAGAAGTACTAGAATCCATCAGTGACTCCGAACGTGCATCAACAATGAAGAATGTGAATCTTAACTATGATCCTCTTCCAGTTCAGAATGTACTCGAATTGGGATGGAATGTAGAAAACGACAATTTTTTCTTTGAAATATTCATGGAAGAGAAAGTTCCAACTAGACGTACCATTCTTTCCACAGTAGCCTCAATATATGATCCGTTGGGATTCCTATCACCAGTAATCCTCAGAGCAAAAGAAATACTGCAAGAATTATGCAGACAGAAGTTGGGATGGGACGAACCCATACCTGCAGGCTTGAGGCCAAGGTGGGAGAGTTGGATAAGAGACTTGCAAAATTTGAAAGAAATTCGGATACCCAGATGTTTTGTACCTCCTGATTTCGGAAAGTACAAGAAAATAGAACTTCATCACTTTTCAGATGCCAGTAGTCATGGGTATGGTCAGTGCTCCTACATCAGAGCAATAGGAGAAGGAAAGATACACCGTGCCCTAGTTATGGGAAAGGCCAGAGTCGCACCCAACAATATTCAGACAATATCAAGACTCGAACTAACGGCAGCCGTCGTTTCAGCATCAGTAAGTCAGTTTTTGAAAGAAGAATTGGAATTGAAAATAGATGAAGAGCATTTTTGGACAGACTCACAAGTTGTCCTAGGTTACATAAACAATGAAGCTCAAAGATTCCACACCTTTGTCGCTAACAGAGTTCAAAAAATTCGAAAAACAACAAATCCAGAACATTGGCACTATGTTGACACAAAGCAAAACCCGGCAAATCATGCTTCAAGAGGCCGAAATGTAACAGAATTGAAGAATTCAAACTGGTTCACTGGTCCAGAGTTCCTTTGGGAAAGGGAAATCAAACCCAGTGAAGGTTATACAGAACTGTCTATGGGTGATCCAGAAGTAAAGGTAGTTCAAACATTGAACACTGCCGCCAAGTGTCAAGATGACATACTTGAACGACTAACCAGATGTTCAAAGTGGAATACAGTCATAAACATTGTAGCTCGAATTCAACGCTTAGCAAAAGGAATCAGAAAGAAAGAATCGTTGAATGTAGAAGAAAGAGTGAAAGCTGAAGAAATGGTTATAAGACTCGTTCATTAAAGATTCTACAGTGAAGAATTGAAGAGACTTAGTCAAGAACCTAAGAGACTTCCAAACAACCACCCATTGTACAAGCTTAATCTTATTCTGCAGGATGGTATACTGAAGGTGAGAGGGAGGCTGGAAAATGCGTCGCTACCTAACAGAGTTAAGCATCCAGCAATTCTACCCAAAAATTCTACCTTCACAAGATTGATTATCAATCACTACCACAACAAATCCTTGCATGAAGGAAGAAGCTTTACTCAAAGCTGTTTGAGAGAAGGTGGTTACTGGATAGTGAAAGGAAGCAAAGTTATAGCAAAGTACATAAGTAAATGTGTAATCTGTAGAAAGACACGTAGACCTACAGAAGAACAAAGAATGGCTGATCTACCAGCTGATCGTGTAAACCCATCACCACCATTTCTTTATAGCGGAATGGATTGCTTCGACCCACTTATCACCAAACAAAACCGCAAGGAGTACAAGAGATATGGACTGATATTTACGTGTCTAAGCTCCAGAGCAATTCATCTGGAAATGTTCACCAAGATATGTCAACCGACGCCTTTATCAACGCCTTAAGATGTTTCATAGCCATTAGAGGTACTGTCAGAGAACTTAGATCTGACCAAGGATCTAATTTTGTTGGAGCAAAGAACGAATTGAACAAGGCTTTAAAAGAGATTGATAAAGAAAAAGTAACTGAGTACTTGTTAGAGAAACAGTGTGATTTTCACATGAATGCTCCACATGCAAGCCATACAGGCGGAGTCTGGGAGAGGCAAATCAGAACTGTAAGAAACGTACTAAGTTCAGTGTTGAAAAAGAACGCCGGAAGATTAGATGATGCTTCACTTAGGACACTATTCTATGAAGTAATGTCTATTGTTAACAGTCGTCCACTTACAGTCAACAACATCAACGACCCAACAAGTTTGGAACCTTTAACTCCCAACCATCTACTTCACCTTAAGTCTGATTACATACAGCCACCGCCTGGCAACTTCACCAAAGAGGATTTATACGCAAGGAAAAGATGGCGAAGAGTTCAATATCTATCAGAGCAGTTTTGGAATAGATGGAGCAAGGAGTACTTAGCTCATCTCATACTAAGAAGTAAATGGCAAACGCCTAGAAGAAATGTTCATGTTGATGACATAGTGTTAGTAAAGGAAGACGACTTACCTAGAAGTCAATGGAAATTGGCCAAAGTCCTAGAAGCTCGAAAGGATGCAGAAGGACTAGTAAGAAGAGTATTGTTACAAATGGGAGACTCAAAACTGAACAAAAAGGGAAAACGTCTCACAACTCCACTCAAGTTGGAACGTCCAATACAAAAGTTAGTTGTTCTGCATGAGAGTAACAAAGACACTTGAGAGTTGAGAAACTGATGGAAAATTCCTCAAATTCATGTTCAAATCCTATTACTGAGAACATAGAATTATAGGTATTTTGGTGGGAGTGTAGCTGGCCAGCTAAGACCAATTCTAGGTTGCGAATATGGTTCACATATATGTGTATACTAAACCTTCCAATAGACTCAGTACAGTGTATATGTGCATATGTTAAAGCCAAAAGCAGAATCATTGCTGTAATTTATGTCTTTGATTGTTATATGACATTTATATATTCATTGTGTTAGCAGAAGCAGAAAAGGAAAATATGCCTTTAAGAGTTAGTATAGAGGTGAGCCAATCACAGCCAGCCTCACACTGTACAGAGCCTTAACCAATCCCAGCCAGTTTCACATTTGTGCCTGTGTAAAACTCCCTGTTAGATTGTTCTAGAGACACATGCTCACCAGACAGAGGAGGAAACAGACAAAGTTCCAATCAGAGAAGCTCCATGGAAGTAGAGAAGGCCAAATAGGTATTTAATGCACTTGTGTGTTCCTCTATTGTTTAACAGTGCAGGTAGATCTGTGTCTAAAAACTGTTGTGTGTGTTTACTTGTAGTTCCACCGAACTTACGAATCAAGTCACTGTAGAGTAATCTAACGAATTTATAAATCCAAGTAAATTTATCGAATCTATTGAACCTATCGAGATAAGCTATCGAATCAAACCACTGTAATATGAAAGAAATAAGCTACTGTATGATAAATGAAACAAGCCATTGTAAGCAGTGTTATATGAAGAAAATTGAAGTTATTAAAGAAGTTAACTAAAGTATTCGGTGTGCTCTTTAAACCTACTGCATCCATAGAGCGGCATTGGAGGAATTACAGAGTAAAGTCAGTCTAATCCAACAAAGAAACAGCTATTGCATAATTTTTCTAATGCCACAGCGCACTAGGCACCAAAGGGTGCTGTGCCTGCCACACTCCCTCCCTATTACCCCTCCATTGTCCGGATCCTCCCGCTCCGATCCAGGTTGAATATGGTTGGATGGGTAAGCTTTTTCACTTTACAGATGGCTTGCTCCACTGCAGTCACTCTCCGCGTTTCTGATGGGGCGGAGACCTTGACTGGCCCTTGTTGGGCGAACTTTTCGTATGTTTTGTATGTTGCTTGTTTTCAGTTTTACAGTTAGAAATGTTCTTCTCTGCAATACTGGTCTGTACTGGTGGTGATCCTCAGCCCCCGCCGGCTCCTCGCTGTCCAACTTTTAGCTGAATTTTTTTTTGGGGTAGGTGATATGTTTGTGAGCTTTGTGTCCTATCTCCTAATTTTACTATCCGCTTATTTTACTGTGATCCTAAGATTTTGTTTATGTTGTTCCTCGGCTCCGGCCGGCTCCTTGTTTCCTTGTTTTCTTTGTTTTTTTGGGGGGTAGGCGATATGTTTGTAAGCTTTGTGTCCTATCCCCTAATTTTACTATCCACTAATTTTACTGTTATACTAGGATTTTGCTTCCCATCTAATGGGGCTGTGACCCGGAAATGCCTCATTTCTATTATGCTGATATGTCTGTGTACATGTTTACATTTTCTTTATATATTATGGTGTCATATTATGCATTTCTTAAGGTAATGTACTTGACTTTGCCTTTTTGCTTGTTGTGTCGTCGTCCCCTTTTTTTTTCTCTCATCCTTCCTTCCCTTCCCCTTTCTCCTTCCTTTAACTTCCCCTTCCCCATTTCTTCCCCTCCCCATGAAGGTTCTCTTTGTATTATGTTGTTTATGACGCACCCATGTGCCCGGTGGTAGAGCTACCCCCTATGTGTGTCCTTGCGGTTGGGACGCAATTTTCACTGATTGTGGTTTCGTTACACTACCTTAGAGTGTACACTTTCTTCTTCTGTCTCTTGTTTTTTGTCTGTTTTTTCTTTCTCTTTTCTCACGGATCCGGGGCAGCCCAGGGTAAGGTTGCATTTGAGGATTGGACTGTTATTCCTAGCGTACTTTGGCAGCTGGATTCCTTTGACTCAGTATGGCTTTAAAACCTTTGAAGATTTTTTCTCAAAATATCCATGGTTTTAATTCTCCGACCAAGCGTTCTAAAATGTTCCATCATCTTAAGTCCCATGACGAGGATGTAGTCTGTCTGCAGGAGACAAGGTTTTCTCAATCCTCCGCGCCACGTTACCTCTCTCACCATTATCCGACCTTTTTCTCTGCTTCGGCCCTTGAGAAGCATAGGGGTGTGGTGATTGCTTTTAGACACAATCTGCTGTTTACTTGTAACCTGGAAATAGCTGATCCCACCGGCAGGTATTTGCTCCCCTGGGGTACCCTTTGGGACCAGGAGGTGACCCTGGTTGGTTATTACGCGCCAAATAGATTTCAACACAAATATTTTTCTCACTTGTTGAAGGTGACTTCGCACCACCAACGTGGTATTCTCTTATTGCTGGGTGATTCGAATATTGCTCTTAATTCATCTGTCGATCGCCGTTACCCGACGGGAGGGACCCCTAGCCACGACCTTTCTCAGGAATCTAAATTGCATGATATGCTGAAAGCTTATGGTTTGGCAGATGTCTGGCGGGAAATGCATCCTACATCAAGGGAATACACTTTTAATTCGGCCCCACACCTGAGCTTTTGTAGAATAGATCACATTTTTTTCATTTCCTTCCAACATTTATCTTTAATTCAAAAGATTGTCATCTTGACCTCACCCTGGTCTGATCATGACCCATTGGTTTTTTCACTATGTCTTTCTGGTATGGCCCGGCCCTCTTTTCTGTGGAGACTCAATGAATCCCTGCTCACCACTCAGGCTTCTTGCTCCCAGGTTCTTTCGCACATTCAATCCTATTTTACAATGTGGGTTCTGTATCCTCGGCCGTCACTCTGTGGGAGGCTCACAAAGCCACCATTAGGGGTCACTTGATTCAGATTGCCTCGTCCAGGAAACGGGCCAGAGAGAAGAGGATGTTGGAATTGACCTCGAAATTGGCTGTGGTAGACGCTACTTGGAAAGCCTGCCCGACTACGGTCAATAGGAAAAATCGAGATGTGGTGGCTGCTGAACTTGATCTTCTTTCCACTACACGAGCTGAGAAGGCCTTACGCTGGGCCGGACATAGGTTTTCTACATGCGCCAATAAACCGGGGCCAATGTTGGCCAAGAAGCTTAATTCGCTAGGTCGCATAAACCTGTTCAACTCCAAATGAGGGGCGGTGGCCTTACCTCAGACCTTATGCGGATATCTCTGAATCTGAACTTCATCAAGCCATCAAATCTTTGAAGGCCTCCAAGGCTCCAGGCCCAGATGGGTTTTCTGGGCTCTACTATAAAAAATTTGTCACCGTTCTGGTTCCTCACTTGACGGCCTTTTTCAATTCTTTGAAGTAGGGTTCCCGTCTTTCTTTGGAGTCTCTTCAGGCGCATATTACTATGATCCCTAAGAAATCTGAAGATGCCTTTGAACTGCAAACTTTTAGACCGATCTCGCTGCTAAATGTGGACTTGAAGATCTTGGGAAAGGTTCTGAGCACCCGAATTAATAAGTATCTACTCTTACTTATTCATCAAGATCAGGTTAGCTTCATTCCAGGGTGACAAGCTGCTGATAACATCCGTAAAGTCATCCATCTCATTCATATTTTGCATTGCCGCAGGATACCGGAGTTTCTTTTATCCCTGGACATTTATAAAGCATTTGATTTGCTTTCTTGGGAGTACTTGACATATACGCTGTCTAGATGGGGGTTTGGTGACGCATTTCTGGGTTGGATATCAGCTTTTTATTCGTCTCCCTGGGCATCTGTTAAATATGCAGGTTTCTTTTCCTCATCTTTCCCTATTTTCATAGGCAAGAGACAGGGATGCCCATTATCACCTGCTCTTTTTGTTCTCACTCTTGAACCTCTAGCTACAGCCATTCGCAATCACCCGGATATTTCTGGTGTTCCCTATGTTGGCACTCAATACAAGGCCAACTTTTATGCGGATGATGCTCTTTTGGTTTTAACTAATCCTCTCATCACTCTCCCCAATCTCCAGGTCATATTGGACCGTTTTTCAACTATATCTGGCCTTCGCATCAATTTGTCTAAAACCACGTCATTGAATATTACGCTCCCTGCCGACCTGGTTGAACGGTTGCAGACACAATTTCCCTATCGTTGGGCATCACATTCCCTGGCTTAGCTTGGTGTTACACTTACTTCCTCCTACTCTGCCTTATTTTTGACCAATTACTACCCCTTAGTGCACTCTGTTACTTCCCTGCTTCATTTTTGGCAGTTTCCCTCTTTATCTTGGATTGGCCGGATACATGCTGTCAAGATGACTATCTTGCCGAAGATCCTGTACTTTTTCCGCACTCTCCCTATTCAGGTCCCTGCGTCTTTTCTTCGTGTACTGCAAAGCCGGATTCTCCGTTTCATTTGGGCTCATAAACGTCCCAGAGTGCCTAGAGCCACTCTGTATACTCATAGATTACAGGGAGGTTTGGGAGTTCCACATGTTTCTAGATATTACTTGGTGGCTCAGATTTCCCAGCTGTCTATGCTTCATGCCAAGACAGATATCTCATTATGGGTACTCTTGGAATTACCCAACTGTGCTCCGCTTTCTTTAACTACATACAATATTGCTTTGGCTCCCGCCTACGTTGCGCCCTCCGGATTTGAGCCCTATCATGCTTCACAGTTTACGAACCTGGGATTCTGTTAAATATTCGGGTAATTTGATATCATCGCTTCTACCTCTTTTGCCGATTACACATAATCCTCTATTTCCACCAGGCCTAGAACATCCCCCTTCTTTCTCCCATGGCTTTGTCATTGTACATGATTTTCTGAACACTCATACATTTCCATAATGGGAATCTCTTCGAGAATCAAGGGGGGTTCCGCCACGGGAATATTATCGGTATTTGCAGTTGCGCCACTGGGTCATATCCCTCCATCGTACCTCTACATATCCTTACAGCCAAACGCCCTATGAGCACATCTGTCAGCATTCCACTGGGTCCCCTGGTCTCATTTCTGTAATTTATGCCTCCCTTAACAATAGGTCCTTCTCACCACCCCTGTCTTAAGTCTCTGAATGGGAGCAAGATCTGGGTGTCTCGATTGCGGCGGAGGATTGGCATAGGGCCCGGGGGATGGTGGCGAAATGTTCATTCAATACAGTCACTCTTGAGGCAGCCTACAAAGTTATCCTGTGGTGGTACTGGGTCCCGGCTCGGACTGCTCACTTTAATCCGACTGGCGGAGATAGGTTTTTCCGGAACTGTGGTCTACATGGGGGACGTATTACACATTTGGTGGTCGTTCCCGGCAATTGATAGGCTTCTGGTCTAGGGCTTTTGGTTTGCTATAAACGCTATTTTATAGTACAGTCCATAGGGATGCAAAGGTGGCCCTCCTGCACTGCCCAATTTTGGGTCTGTCTAGGTCTCAGCAGAAATTGGCATCCTACCTATTTATTTTTGCCAAACGTGCTATAGCTCAAGCTTGGAGAACCCCTTCGGTTGACCTGGATGAATGTTATGTTGATCAATGAACAGATGTCTAGCATTCTTCTTGATTTTCATCCAAGTTTCCTTAAGGTTTGGGAACCTTGGATACATTATTCCTTGCCATCCCTGCCTCCTACCAGTAATGGCCTCTTATAGTCGCTGCCTGTGCTAGTCTTGGATCCGTGACTCTTCTAGTTTTCCTTTCCTCCATGTTGTCTTTCTGATTCTTTTTTTTTTTTCTCTACTTCTTTCTTCCTCTTCTTTTTCCGGTAATATGATGGATAGCTGCTGCTATTATTTGGTTCAGCTTTTTGCCGTCCCTCCTTGATGTCATTGGACGTTCCGCTATTTGACTAATATAAGTCAGCAGGATGTATCTAATTATGTGTTATTGTTCTGCTCTGCCCCTGCGTGGGTGTATCTTGAGCTTGTTGTATTCTGAAACAAAACTTTCTTAATAAAAAAATATTGAAACAGAAAAAAATCTCCTCCCATGCTGCATTGCTTCTGGTTTCCTGCTCAAAAATACCACTTTCCAGGAAGTTAAAGATGGTGATGCAATGCTCTGCATATTGGCATAGGCGCATGCTCGAGAACTACATGTTCTGCTGTTCATTTGTACCGGGCACTTTGTAATATTAATTTTTAATATCTAAATTTTAATTCGGTCTCTAGAAAGTTCTGATATATGCCTGGCAGGATATATACCCTCCTAATTGGCCGTGAATGGAAGGTTTTGAAATTGAGTAGTAACAGATGTGAATTATTTGTGTCTGGGTTAGATAATTACGAAAGGCGGAGTCTAGGTTTATATTTTCTTTAGAATAAGCCTATGTAAAGTATATCTTGTTTTGATTTCATATAATGAGTCTGAGAGTTTAAATTGTATATGTAACGTAAGAACTGCAGTTGTTCCATTCTTGAATGTCTGTCAGTCATGTTAATTAGCCTAGCTGAGGCTGAATAGAAACACATGTTACACTGGGAGGTGATAAGGGGAGTGGTTAATGAGCCCGCAACTTTGAAACAAAGAATTGTGGGAGGGCTTAGTTCTTTGTGCATTTTAAGTACGTAAGCCCATTCAAAGAACTGTCACTTCTTCTCTTCACTTCACTTCATTCAGACATACATACACTTCAGATACTTACACAAAGGAACTGCACATGGTCATTTCTTAGAGCACATGGTCTAGGCCAGTGATGGCGAACCCGTGGCACGCGTGCCACAGCCGGCACGCCGAGCCTTATCTGTGGGCACGCCAGGAGAATCCAGCGGCGCGCTGTCTTCCCGGCTGTAGTGTGCGTGACAGCCGGGTCCCAAGTGCGCATGCACAAGAAGCAGTGCTCTTTGTGAATGGTAAGGCGGTACCTGGGACACATGACAGATCCCAGAAGCCGCCGGACCAATCACAAAGCGCAGCGCTTCTCGCGCATGCGCACTGGGCATCCGGCTGTCCGCCCACACTACAGAAGCCGGGAAGACAACGCGCGGCTGGATAAAGGAACAGGTAAGATAAAAAAAAAAACTCTGCGGAAGTAAGAGCGGGTACCTGTCAAATTCAGGTACCCGCTCCCCCTCCCTCCCCAAAGGTCAGCAGTCATCCCTGTGCTGTCCGCAGTCTCTGGTCATCCCTGTGCTGTCCGCAGTCTCTGGTCATCCCCTGTACTGTCCGCAGTCTCTGGTCATCTCCTGTACTGTCCGCAGTCTCTGGTCATCTCCTGTACTGTCCGCAGTCTCTGGTCATCTCCTGTACTGTCCGCAGTCTCTGGTCATCCCTGTACTGTGTCCGCAGTCTCTGGTCATCCCTGTGCTGTCCGCAGTCTCTGGTCATCTCCTGTACTGTGTCCGCAGTCTCTGGTCATCCCTGTACTGTGTCCGCAGTCTCTGGTCATCCCTGTACTGTGTCCGCAGTCTCTGGTCATCTCCTGTACTGTCCGCAGTCTCTGGTCATCCCTGTACTGTGTCCGCAGTCTCTGGTCATCCCTGTACTGTCCGCAGTCTCTGGTCATCCCTGTACTGTCCGCAGTCACTGGTCATCCCTGTACTGTGTCCGCAGTCTCTGGTCATCCCTGTACTGTGTCCGCAGTCTCTGGTCATCTCCTGTACTGTGTCCGCAGTCTCTGGTCATCTCCTGTACTGTGTCCGCAGTCTCTGGTCATCTCCTGTACTGTCCGCAGTCTCTGGTCATCTCCTGTACTGTCCGCAGTCTCTGGTCATCTCCTGTACTTTCCGCAGTCTCTGGTCATCCCTGTACTGTGTCCGCAGTCTCTGGTCATCCCTGTACTGTCCGCAGTCTCTGGTCATCTCCTGTACTGTCCGCAGTCTCTGGTCATCTTCTGTACTGTTCGCAGTCTCTGGTCATCTCCTGTACTGTGTCCGCAGTCTCTGGTCATCTCCTGTACTGTGTCCGCAGTCTCTGGTCATCTCCTGTACTGTCCGCAGTCTCTGGTCATCTCCTGTACTGTCCGCAGTCTCTGGTCATCTCCTGTACTTTCCGCAGTCACTGGTCATCCCTGTACTGTGTCCGCAGTCTCTGGTCATCTCCTGTACTATGTCCGCAGTCTCTGGTCATCCCTGTACTGTCCGCAGTCTCTGGTCATCTCCTGTACTTTCCGCAGTCTCTGGTCATCCCTGTACTGTCCGCAGTCACTGGTCATCCCTGTACTGTGTCCGCAGTCTCTGGTCATCTCCTGTACTGTGTCCGCAGTCTCTGGTCTTTCCTGTACTGTCCGCAGTCTCTGGTCATCCCTGTACTGTGTCCGCAGTCTCTGGTCATCCCTGTACTGTCCGCAGTCTCTGGTCATCTCCTGTACTGTCCGCAGTCTCTGGTCATCTTCTGTACTGTTCGCAGTCTCTGGTCATCTCCTGTACTGTGTCCGCAGTCTCTGGTCATCTCCTGTACTGTGTCCGCAGTCTCTGGTCATCTCCTGTACTGTCCGCAGTCTCTGGTCATCCCTGTACTGTGTCCGCAGTCTCTGGTCATCCCTGTACTGTGTCCACAGTCTCTGGTCATCTCCTGTACTGTGTCCGCAGTCTCTGGTCATCCCTGTACTGTGTCTGCAGTCTCTGGTCATCCCTGTACTGTGTCTGCAGTCTCTGGTCATCCCTGTACTGTGTCTGCAGTCTCTGGTCATCTCCTGTACTTTCCGCAGTCTCTGGTCATCCCTGTACTGTCCGCAGTCACTGGTCATCCCTGTACTGTGTCCGCAGTCTCTGGTCATCTCCTGTACTGTGTCCGCAGTCTCTGGTCATCCCTGTACTGTCCGCAGTCTCTGGTCATCCCTGTACTGTGTCCGCAGTCTCTGGTCATCTCCTGTACTTTCCGCAGTCTCTGGTCATCCCTGTACTGTCCGCAGTCACTGGTCATCCCTGTACTGTGTCCGCAGTCACTGGTCATCTCCTGTACTGTGTCCGCAGTCTCTGGTCATCCCTGTACTGTCCGCAGTCTCTGGTCATCTCCTGTACTGTGTCCGCAGTCTCTGGTCATCCCTGTACTGTCCGCAGTCTCTGGTCATCTCCTGTACTGTCCGCAGTCTCTGGTCATCTTCTGTACTGTTCGCAGTCTCTGGTCATCTCCTGTACTGTGTCCGCAGTCTCTGGTCATCTCCTGTACTGTGTCCGCAGTCTCTGGTCATCTCCTGTACTGTGTCCGCAGTCTCTGGTCATCTCCTGTACTGTGTCCGCAGTCTCTGGTCATCTCCTGTACTGTCCGCAGTCTCTGGTCATCCCTGTACTGTGTCCGCAGTCTCTGGTCATCTCCTGTACTGTGTCTGCAGTCTCTGGTCATCCCTGTACTGTGTCTGCAGTCTCTGGTCATCCCTGTACTGTGTCTGCAGTCTCTGGTCATCCCTGTACTGTGTCTGCAGTCTCTGGTCATCTCCTGTACTTTCCGCAGTCTCTGGTCATCCCTGTACTGTCCGCAGTCACTGGTCATCCCTGTACTGTGTCCGCAGTCTCTGGTCATCTCCTGTACTGTGTCCGCAGTCTCTGGTCATCCCTGTACTGTCCGCAGTCTCTGGTCATCCCTGTACTGTGTCCGCAGTCTCTGGTCATCTCCTGTACTTTCCGCAGTCTCTGGTCATCCCTGTACTGTCCGCAGTCACTGGTCATCCCTGTACTGTGTCCGCAGTCTCTGGTCATCTCCTGTACTGTGTCCGCAGTCTCTGGTCATCCCTGTACTGTCCGCAGTCTCTGGTCATCCCTGTACTGTGTCCGCAGTCTCTGGTCATCCCTGTACTGTCCGCAGTCTCTGGTCATCTCCTGTACTGTCCGCAGTCTCTGGTCATCTCCTGTACTGTGTCCGCAGTCTCTGGTCATCTCCTGTACTGTGTCCGCAGTCTCTGGTCATCTCCTGTACTGTGTCCGCAGTCTCTGGTCATCTCCTGTACTGTGTCCGCAGTCTCTGGTCATCTCCTGTACTGTCCGCAGTCTCTGGTCATCTCCTGTACTGTCCGCAGTCTCTGGTCATCTCCTGTACTTTCCGCAGTCTCTGGTCATCCCTGTACTGTGTCCGCAGTCTCTGGTCATCCCTGTACTGTCCGCAGTCTCTGGTCATCTCCTGTACTGTCCGCAGTCTCTGGTCATCTTCTGTACTGTTCGCAGTCTCTGGTCATCTCCTGTACTGTGTCCGCAGTCTCTGGTCATCTCCTGTACTGTGTCCGCAGTCTCTGGTCATCTCCTGTACTGTCCGCAGTCTCTGGTCATCTCCTGTACTGTCTGCAGTCTCTGGTCATCTCCTGTACTTTCCGCAGTCTCTGGTCATCCCTGTACTGTCCGCAGTCACTGGTCATCCCTGTACTGTGTCCGCAGTCTCTGGTCATCTCCTGTACTATGTCCGCAGTCTCTGGTCATCCCTGTACTGTCCGCAGTCTCTGGTCATCTCCTGTACTTTCCGCAGTCTCTGGTCATCCCTGTACTGTCCGCAGTCACTGGTCATCCCTGTACTGTGTCCGCAGTCTCTGGTCATCTCCTGTACTGTGTCCGCAGTCTCTGGTCATCCCTGTACTGTCCGCAGTCTCTGGTCATCCCTGTACTGTGTCCGCAGTCTCTGGTCATCCCTGTACTGTCCGCAGTCTCTGGTCATCTCCTGTACTGTCCGCAGTCTCTGGTCATCTTCTGTACTGTTTGCAGTCTCTGGTCATCTCCTGTACTGTGTCCGCAGTCTCTGGTCATCTCCTGTACTGTGTCCGCAGTCTCTGGTCATCTCCTGTACTGTCCGCAGTCTCTGGTCATCCCTGTACTGTGTCCGCAGTCTCTGGTCATCCCTGTACTGTGTCCGCAGTCTCTGGTCATCTCCTGTACTGTGTCCGCAGTCTCTGGTCATCCCTGTACTGTGTCCGCAGTCTCTGGTCATCCCTGTACTGTGTCTGCAGTCTCTGGTCATCTCCTGTACTTTCCGCAGTCTCTGGTCATCCCTGTACTGTCCGCAGTCACTGGTCATCCCTGTACTGTGTCCGCAGTCTCTGGTCATCTCCTGTACTGTGTCCGCAGTCTCTGGTCATCCCTGTACTGTCCGCAGTCTCTGGTCATCCCTGTACTGTGTCCGCAGTCTCTGGTCATCCCTGTACTGTCCGCAGTCTCTGGTCATCTCCTGTACTGTCCGCAGTCTCTGGTCATCTTCTGTACTGTTCGCAGTCTCTGGTCATCTCCTGTACTGTGTCCGCAGTCTCTGGTCATCTCCTGTACTGTGTCCGCAGTCTCTGGTCATCTCCTGTACTGTCCGCAGTCTCTGGTCATCTCCTGTACTGTCCGCAGTCTCTGGTCATCTCCTGTACTGTCCGCAGTCTCTGGTCATCCCTGTACTGTGTCTGCAGTCTCTGGTCATCCCTGTACTGTGTCCGCAGTCTCTGGTCATCTCCTGTACTATGTCCGCAGTCTCTGGTCATCCCTGTACTGTGTCCGCAGTCTCTGGGCATCCCTGTACTGTGGCCGCAGTCTCTGGTCATCCCTGTACTGTGTCCGCAGTCTCTGGTCATCCCTGTACTGTGTCCGCAGTCTCTGGTCATCCCTGTACTGTCCGCAGTCTCTGGTCATCCCTGTACTGTGTCCGCAGTCTCTGGTCATCCCTGTACTGTGTCCGCAGTCTCTGGTCATCCCTGTACTGTGTCCGCAGTCTCTGGTCATCCCTGTACTGTTAATTAGTTTGCATTACTGTACGAGTTGTTTTTTCTAAACCAAAAGCTCGATATTCAGGTTTCATTGCAGTGTTGGCACTTTGAAAGAAATAAGTTGGTTTTGGGTTGCAGTTTGGGCACTCGGGCTCAAAAAGGTTCGCCATCACTGGTCTAGGCCAAGGCTTGCTAAGAGAACAAAGGAAGAGCACATGGCATGCTAAGAGAACAAAGGAACTACATTCTTCTTATATTCAAGGAACAAACAACTTATATTCTTTATTTTTATTTTAAGCTATATATTCTTTTGTATTTGAATTTGCTACATTTATATTGACTTTGTATCTTTTTAGTGTGTGATTAAAGTCACACTGCTTTTTCCTAACTGGCTTTTAAAAGGATTTCTTCCCACAACCACCTACAAACACAGGAATACTAAGAGTTTTTTTCACAGCTCTTATATTCCAACATTATTGGAGTTTTAAATTTTTTCCGAGTTTTTTGCCTTTTTCCTCGCTTATTCAGAGGGGAATGAGATGAACTATATATTGATTGATTAAGCTTCGGAAAGATTGCAGAACCTAGATCGGAAACCGTTGGTTGTGGAGAGCTGAGGATCCAAGTTGAGATGAGACTTTACGTCCAGAAAGCCAGGATAAAGGAGAAAACTTGCTAAATTCGGTGAGTAGCAAAAATGGAATTTATTGATTCATTAGCTAATGAAATTGGAATTTCAAGGTTTAGCTAGCCATACTTCTGATACTGGTTTGTGGAAATCTATGTATGAGCAATGTATGCAGGCTAATGTTGATATTGATAGATCTAGATTTTCATTAATAAGATGAAAAAAAAATTGCGTAACATTATGAAGCTAGTTAGAGTTTTCAATTTTATGGTGTTTGACGTGCCCGAGAAAAATGTGGTTTGTGTTGTAAATAAGGCAGAGAGCGTGTCTGTCTTACAGAGTACAGACATGCATGATACTGTTGAATCCAATTGTACAAACTGTGAAACTTTTTGTAACTATATTGAGCATCTTGAGCAAGAAATTGAATCTCAAAATGTTGCAATATCAAGAAACACGCAAATAGCTGTGGTGTCTAAAAAAAAGCAATCAGATAATGCACAAGCCTCATATATTCCAGATTCACCCAGAGGTACACATGAGGAGAGCAGTGAGGTTAACGTACAAAGACAGAATTTACTTGCCAGGGCATCCAAGCTGAAATTACAGATTCAGGATCATTGAAGGATATACCAGCATATGATACAAAAGAAAATTCTTTCCATAATTGAGATGTTTTTGAGAATTTGTGCGATAGGTTCCAATTAACTAATGAACAAAGAAATTGTATTTTTGGATTGTGGATCCCAAGTTTTATGGCTCGTAGATTAACCAAGACTCCATATATGGATGAAGATGATATTGAAATTCATAGCAATGCAACTGCCCGATTACGTCAGTTATTGCTATTCACTACTGGAGAGGAGACACCTAGTTTGGAAATTTTAGACTCCTTAAGAGCTACTATTAATGATGATCCTTTTGATTTTAGAATTCGATTTTCTAAAGCATACAGGATGATATTTAATTTACAGGAAGAGACCCCTGCTATAGTCAAAGATTTTGTAAAAAAATTTAAGTATCTTGATCCAGCATCTTTGTTGATTGCTAATGGAAAGGATAATTTGGATGATGCAGCTTACGTTATAGACAAAGTTAGAAGGCAATTAAAGCAAAGTAATGTAAGACCAAAAATTGCCACAATCCAGATTAGTTATCCTAGAAATGAAAATCAGGATAAATTCAAGACAGGAAACACTGCCCCCCCTGCAGGAATGACAGAGTAAGACAAGGGACTCAAAGACCACTTAATTGCTATTATTGTTCAAAGCAAGGTCATTTTAAGTGGCAGTGCAGGAAATTTTTGAAAGACATTCAGATGAGAAATTTGGGAAAAGAAAATGGACTTATTTCTCTTGAACCGTCTGCTCCACCTCGTTCACAGGAAGTGAAGTCATCTTCACCCTGTGCTCCTCTGATTAAAGAGCTCAGTGAAATGTCAATTGGTAATGAAGGAAATGTGAACAACTCACATTCATCCAATACTTTAAGACAGTCACTATTACCTTCACCATGACTGGTGAAAGAAAGGGAGTTTGAACCTCACTGTCTGGATTATGTAGCTCCAATTTTCTTAGACAAGTGTGGGCGTCCCTATGTAAAAGCCAAGATTAACAGTCAAAAAGTGAAATGTCTTTTAGACACAGGAGTTCAAATTAGTGTCACAGGTTTGAAATTACCTATTCCATGAAATGCAGCAGTTTGTACAGTTGTAGGTTTCAATGGGAAAGGTGATGTTCAAGCTAACAAATGTAAAAATGTGTCTTTTGAAATTCCAGGATGTTTGCAAACAGAAATAGACTTTTGGTTTTGTCAAGGAGCACATAACATTATTGGTACAGATGTTTTGTCGCAAAGAGGGTGGATACTTGACTTAGCCAATGGCATTGTTTGGCAAGGCCCTGCTAATTGTAAGCCTATGGTAATTGACCCAGCAGATTATTGTGAAGTCGGCAGCATCTGTTTGACAGAAGCAATTGATGCTGACTATAAATGGCCAGATACCGGAGATAATCTGGCATTGAAACAGTTAGTACAATTACACAAAAAACTTTGGAGTCAAGGTAAAAATGAAGCAGGACTGTTTAAAGATGTTGAAGTGAATGTACAAGGCAAAAACCGTCCCCCATTACAACAATACAAGTTGCCACCAGAATCCGATGAACCTGTATCAGTAATCATAAAAGAACTTTTGGAACAGGGTATTATCAGGAAAGCTAATTCAGTTACAAATAATCCCTTGTGGGTAGTGGCAAAGCGTGATGACCCTAGTGCATACAGATTATTGATAGATCTAAGAATGCTAAACAAATACACTCCAAGTTATACACCCATTGTGGCGAAAACTCCATGTCACAAATAAATGCCAATGCGAAAGTGAGATTGCAAATGGATTTTTTGTATTAAATTAGCTGATAGCTGGCAATACAAATTTTCATTTGTCCACAGAAATGTTCCATATTGTTTTAAACATCTTCCACAAGGAGTTCATTCTTCTCCATCTATATTTCATGAGGCATTAGCAAATGTTTTGTCTAAATTCTCTAGACCAGATTGTTTAATCCAATATGTAGATGATATCTTGCTTATGACGGATACTGAGATTGAACACATGACCCTCTTGGCAGAAAAGTTTACACTTCTGCAAGACGAAGGTCTCAAGCTGAATACACGCAAAGTTCAGCTCATGAAAAATGAAGTAAAATTTCTTGGAGTTCTGATTGGTCCAGGAAAGATACAGCCTTTACAAGAACGAATTGAGTCTATTGCGTCACTTCCTGTACCAACAACATTCAAAGCACTGAGACAGTTTCTGGGTTTGGTAAATTTTTCTAGGGATTTTATCGAATCATTTGCAGAAAAAGCCAAACCACTATATGATTTGTTGAAGTACAATGAGGAAAATGTATTTGGTCCCTGGACAGAAATCCAGCAAAAGGCTTTTGAAATGTTGAAAAATGATTTACAAACAGCTCCACCTTTGGCTACTGTGGATAAGCAAGCACCATTTGCTTTGCAGGTGCATGCTTCAGAAACTGCAATCTCAGCTGTCTTGATTCAGAAACAGGGAGGAGTCTGGAGAAGTCTTGATTACTTCTCACGCCTTCTTTCCCCAGTAGAGAGAGGTTTTGATGATTGTGTCAGACAACTTGTGGGAGTACATTATGCAATAAAAGCAACAGAGCATATTGTAGGATTCAATAAAATTATTCTACAAACCCCACATAGCACATTGAAGTTCCTTTTTGAGAAAAATGTTCCTGGAGTTTCCAACCAAAGATTTTCTCAATGGTTGTTAGCTCTAACACCTAAGCAAATACAGGTTGAACATAATGCCAAGTATATCCTACCTCAGTTGATGGAATACAACGGGTTAGAACATGAATGTTTATGTGAAGTCCAAGAGACTTCCTCTCCTCTTTTTCGTAGAGAGGCAGAGAAAATTGATGAACCTGTATTTGTTGATGGTTCGAGATACTGTATGTCTGGTAATTATTACAGTGGATATGCAATGTGATATCCAGAGCGTAATTATTCCATACAGCACAAATTGCCAGGACATTTTTCAGCTCAAAGGGCAGAACTTGAAGCAGTAAAAACTGTGATGACATTAGACAAGGAAGAGAACAGAAGTCCATTAGTGATCTATAGTGACAGCTCATATGGTGTACGTTTCCTGACTGATTATCTACCAATTTGGAAACGCAGAAGTTTTGTAGATGCATCCAATAAAGTCCTAGTGCACAAAGGGACACTTGAATCAATTTTTAAGCTAGCAGAGAAAAATCCTTTTGCCTATGCAATTGTTAAAATTCCATCTCATAGGAAGGACAATGATGAGATGAGTGTAGGCAATAGAACAGTTGATCTCTTAGCAAAAGAAGCAGCTTTACACGGAGAACAAGTGATTCAGTCTGAACCAGTCTCAGTTAATGTTGTTAGCAAGACAGACACACAGATTCCCTCCTTTGCAGAAGAACAGAAAAGGGATCCATCTCTTTCTGCTTCTCAGGTTGTTCCAAAATCTCCCTTTGTTTGAGAAAACGGGATTTTGTTTCATGACTTACACGGGTTTCTGCGTCCTGTTATACTGCAGCATCTACAGTTAGAATTTACAAAATACAATCATGAAAGCCTAGGTCACATAGGTAAACAAAGATTGCTTGAAATTCTCAAGGAAAAATTTTACTGGGACAAAATGGAAGAAACAATAGACAGTGTAGTTCAATCTTGTCTAATCTGTGCTCAAGTGAATCCTTGACCAAAGGGTCAAAAACCTCCATTACAAAGAACTCCTCCAGCAGATGGACCATGGTCCACATTACAACTAGATTATATAGGACCGTTACCTACAGTTAAAAATGGGTACAGATATGCTTTAGTTGTAGTTGTTTTTTCAAAATGGATTTCAATTTTGCCTGTTTCGCAAAGATGATGCATTAACAACTGCTAAAATGCTAATTAATCATGTTTTTCCAGTTTGGGGTATACCAACAAACATCAGTAGTAGAGATGAGCGAATCGAAGTATCCGAAGTGGAATTCGAGTCGAATATCGGAAAAATTTCGATTCGTGCCGAATCCGAAAAATAGCCTAATTCGGACGCACGAATCGAAATTTTTCAGAAAATGGCGGCTGACATGTGCGGCGACGGAGCGGGGATGTCTGGGAAGGCGCGCAGACAAGGCGCGCTGACCCATAATGCATTCCTCAACTACATGTGATCGCATCAGCCAATCAGCAGCCAGCCAGTCAGCACTGTGTAATGGTCGAGCTATAAATAGCGGCCATTTTGGAATTCTTCATTTGCCTGCAGTTATTGAACAGAGGCAGACCGCTCTGTACTAGGGACAGGGACAGAGTTAGGGCCACAGAAACGATAATTGGGGACAGAGAAAAGTTACTTAGGGACAGAGAACCATTACTCAGGGACACAGACTTGTTAATGAGGGCCACAGAATCGTTATTTAGGGACAAAGAAACGCTAGTTAGGGCCACAGAATTCATAATCAGGGACAGACAGAATTGTTACTCAGTGCCAGAGAATTGTTACTTAGGGCCACAGAAACGTTATTAGGGCCACAGAATTGTTACTCAGGGACAGACAGAATTGTTACTGAGTGCCAGAGAATTGTTACTCAGGGACAGACAGAATTGTTACTGAGTGCCAGAGAATTGTTACTTAGGGCCACAGAAACTTTAATTAGGGCCACAGAATTTTTACTCAGGGACAGACAGAATTGTTACTGAGTGCCAGAGAATTGTTACTCAGGGACAGACAGAATTGTTACTGAGTGCCAGAGAATTGTTACTTAGGGCCACAGAAACTTTACTTAGGGCCACAGAATTTTTACTCAGGGACAGACAGAATTGTTACTGAGTGCCAGAGAATTGTTACTCAGGGACAGACAGAATTGTTACTGAGTGCCAGAGAATTGTTACTCAGGGCCCCAGAAACTTTACTCAGGGACAGACAGAATTGTTACTGAGTGCCAGAGAATTGTTACTCAGGGACAGACAGAATTGTTACTGAGTGCCAGAGAATTGTTACTTAGGGCCACAGAAACTTTACTTAGGGCCACAGAATTGTTACTCGCACAGACACAGAATTGTTACTCGCACAGACACAGAATTGTTACTGAAGGCCACAGAACTGTTACTTAGGGCCACAGAATTGTTACTCGCACAGACACAGAATTGTTACTCGCACAGACACAGAACTGTTACTGAGGGCCACAGAACTGTTACTTAGGGCCACAGAATTGTTACTCGCACAGACACAGAATTGTTACTCAGGGCCACAGAACTGTTACTTAGGGACAAAGAAACGCTAGTTAGGGCCACAGAATTCATACTCAGGGACAGACAGAATTGTTACGGAGTGCCAGAGAATTGTTACTCTGGGCCACAGAAACTTTACTTAGGGCCACAGAATTTTTACTCAGGGACAGACAGAATTGTTACGGAGTGCCAGAGAATTGTTACTCAGGGCCACAGAAACTTTACTTAGGGCCACAGAATTTTTACTCAGGGACAGACAGAATTGTTACTGAGTGCCAGAGAATTGTTACTCAGGGACAGACAGAATTGTTACTGAGTGCCAGAGAATTGTTACTTAGGGCCACAGAAACTTTACTTAGGGCCACAGAATTGTTACTCGCACAGACACAGAATTGTTACTCACACAGACACAGAACTGTTACTGAGGGCCACAGAAACTTTACTTAGGGCCACAGAATTGTTACTCGCACAGACACAGAATTGTTACTCGCACAGACACAGAACTGTTACTGAGGGCCACAGAACTGTTACTTAGGGCCACAGAATTGTTACTCGCACAGACACAGAATTGTTACTCAGGGCCACAGAACTGTTACTTAGGGACAAAGAAACGCTAGTTAGGGCCACGGAATTCATACTCAGGGACAGACAGAATTGTTACGGAGTGCCAGAGAATTGTTACTCAGGGCCACAGAAACTTTACTTAGGGCCACAGAATTTTTACTCAGGGACAGACAGAATTGTTACTGAGTGCCAGAGAATTGTTACTCAGGGACAGACAGAATTGTTACGGAGTGCCAGAGAATTGTTACTCAGGGACAGACAGAATTGTTACTGAGTGCCAGAGAATTGTTACTTAGGGCCACAGAAACTTTAATTAGGGCCACAGAATTTTTACTCAGGGACAGACAGAATTGTTACTGAGTGCCAGAGAATTGTTACTTAGGGCCACAGAAACTTTAATTAGGGCCACAGAATTTTTACTCAGGGACAGACAGAATTGTTACTGAGTGCCAGAGAATTGTTACTCAGGGACAGACAGAATTGTTACGGAGTGCCAGAGAATTGTTACTCAGGGACAGACAGAATTGTTACTGAGTGCCAGAGAATTGTTACTCAGGGACAGACAGAATTGTTACGGAGTGCCAGAGAATTGTTACTCAGGGACAGACAGAATTGTTACTGAGTGCCAGAGAATTGTTACTTAGGGCCACAGAAACTTTAATTAGGGCCACAGAATTTTTACTCAGGGACAGACAGAATTGTTACTGAGTGCCAGAGAATTGTTACTCAGGGACAGACAGAATTGTTACCGAGTGCCAGAGAATTGTTACTCAGGGACAGACAGAATTGTTACTGAGTGCCAGAGAATTGTTACTTAGGGCCACAGAAACTTTAATTAGGGCCACAGAATTTTTACTCAGGGACAGACAGAATTGTTACTGAGTGCCAGAGAATTGTTACTCAGGGACAGACAGAATTGTTACGGAGTGCCAGAGAATTGTTACTCAGGGCCACAGAAACTTTACTTAGGGCCAGAGAATTTTTACTCAGGGACAGACAGAATTGTTACTGAGTGCCAGAGAATTGTTACTCAGGGACAGACAGAATTGTTACTGAGTGCCAGATAATTGTTACTTAGGGCCCCAGAAACTTTACTTAGGGCCACAGAATTTTTACTCAGGGACAGACAGAATTGTTACTGAGTGCCAGAGAATTGTTACTCAGGGACAGACAGAATTGTTACTGAGTGCCAGAGAATTGTTACTTAGGGCCACAGAAACTTTACTTAGGGCCACAGAATTGTTACTCGCACAGACACAGAATTGTTACTCGCACAGACACAGAATTGTTACTGAAGGCCACAGAACTGTTACTTAGGGCCACAGAATTGTTACTCGCACAGACACAGAACTGTTACACAGGGCCACAGAACTGTTACTTGGGGCCACAGAAACGTTAATCAGGGACACAGAATTGTTACTGAGGGCCACAGAACTGTTACTTAGGGCCACAGAATTGTTACTCGCACAGACACAGAATTGTTACACAGGGACACAGAACTGTTACTGAGGGCCACAGAACCGTTACTTAGGGCCACAGAATTGTTACTCGCACAGACAGAATTGTTACTCGCACAGACACAGAATTGTTACTCGCACAGACACAGAATTGTTACTCAGGGCCACAGAACTGTTACTGAGGGCCACAGAACTGTTACTTAGGGCCACAGAATTGTTACTCGCACAGACACAGAATTCTTACTCGCACAGACACAGAATTGTTACTCAGGGAAACAGAACTGTTACTGAGGGCCACAGAACTGTTACTTAGGGCCACAGAATTGTTTCTCGCACAGACACAGAATTGTTACTCGCACAGACACAGAATTGTTACTGAGGGCCACAGAACTGTTACTTGGGGCCACAGAAACGTTAATCAGGGACACAGAATTGTTACTGAGGGCCACAGAACTGTTACTTAGGGCCACAGAATTGTTACTCGCACAGACACAGAATTGTTACTCAGGGACACAGAATTGTTACTCAGGGACACATAATCGTTTAATTAAAGAGTATGTCAGACAACATGCAGAGGAGTGGCAGAGGAGGCAATGTTTTAGGAGCGAGCAGACGTGGCAGCAGAGGAAGGGGTCGAGGCAGCACTATTCGCAGCCAGAGGCCAGTGCTCCCGGTGTCATCCAGTACAGTGAGGAAGAGCTAACAGAGGGCGGTCAGGAACGGGGGGAGACATCCGCCTCTTCAGCAGCCAGGCGAAGAAGTAGTGGCGAGGAGAGTGGCTCGGTAGCCGGTCTAGAGACAGGTCTGTCTCCTGACCCACACGCAGCCGAGGGGGCTAGTAGTGAGGCGGAGACCCTAATTGATGATGATGAGGCTGATCGCACTTGGCAGCCTCGTCGTCATCAGGCTATTGCTTCCGCATCATCAGGAGAAGAGGGTGGCAGCTTGGCAGCGAGCAAAACAGTCGGTGGGTTGTCTCCATCGCCACACTCTGCCATGTGCCACTTTCAGGTCTCCTCACACACTGCTGGTGTGTTCCATTTTTTGTCATAGGGTGCTGGCAGATTACGGGCCTCCCATAGCTGCTGCCAGGCCCCTAATCTGCCATGGGCCCCTGTACCGCCTCCTCATGCTGCTGCCAGGTCCACAGTGTCTCATGCCATGTGCCACTTTCAGGTCTCCTCACACACTGCTGGTGTGTTCAATTTTTTTGACATAGGGTGCTGGCAGATTACGGGCCTCCCATAGCTGCTGCCAGGCCCCTAATCTGCCATGGGCCCCTATACCGCCTCCTCATGCTGCTGCGAAGTCCAGAGTCTCTCATGGGTCCCTGTACGGCCTCCCATTGCTGCTGTCTCCATCGCCACACTCTGCCATGTGCCACTTTCAGGTCTCCTCACACACTGCTGGTGTGTTCAATTTTTTTGACATAGGGTGCTGGCAGATTACGGGCCTCCCATAGCTGCTGCCAGGCCCCTAATCTGCCATGGGCCCCTATACCGCCTCCTCATGCTGCTGCGAAGTCCAAAGTCTCTCATGGGTCCCTGTACGGCCTCCCATTGCTGCTGTCTCCATCGCCACACTCTGCCATGTGCCACTTTCAGGTCTCCTCACACACTGCTGGTGTGTTCAATTTTTTTGACATAGGGTGCTGGCAGATTACGGGCCTCCCATAGCTGCTGCCAGGCCCCTAATCTGCCATGGGCCCCTATACCGCCTCCTCATGCTGCTGCCAAGTCCAGAGTCTCTCATGGGTCCCTGTACGGCCTCCCATTGCTGCTGTCTCCATCGCCACACTCTGCCATGTGCCACTTTCAGGTCTCCTCACACACTGCTGGTGTGTTCAATTTTTTTGACATAGGGTGCTGGCAGATTACGGGCCTCCCATAGCTGCTGCCAGGCCCCTAATCTGCCATGGGGCCCTATACCGCCTCCTCATGCTGCTGCGAAGTCCAGAGTCTCTCATGGGTCCCTGTACGGCCTCCCATTGCTGCTGTCTCCATCGCCACACTCTGCCATGTGCCACTTTCAGGTCTCCTCACACACTGCTGGTGTGTTCAATTTTTTTGACATAGGGTGCTGGCAGATTACGGGCCTCCCATAGCTGCTGCCAGGCCCCTAATCTGCCATGGGCCCCTATACCGCCTCCTCATGCTGCTGCGAAGTCCAGAGTCTCTCATGGGTCCCTGTACGGCCTCCCATTGCTGCTGTCTCCATCGCCACACTCTGCCATGTGCCACTTTCAGGTCTCCTCACACACTGCTGGTGTGTTCAATTTTTTTGACATAGGGTGCTGGCAGATTACGGGCCTCCCATAGCTGCTGCCAGGCCGCTAATCTGCCATGGGCCCCTATACCGCCTCCTCATGCTGCTGCCAGGTCCAGGCGAACGTAGTCACACAGGGGAGGAACTTCTCAGTGTAATGAACAGAGAAATCAACAGATGGCTGTCTCCGCGCAAACTGAAAATCGGAACCATGTTGACCGACAACGGAAAGAACATGGTGTCTGCTCTGCGTCAAGGAAGGTTGTGCCATGCGCCATGCATGGCTCACGTGTTCAATCTGGTTGTCAAGCGGTTCCTAAAATCCACCATCCCACTGCAAGACATCCTTAAAATGTCACGTAAACCTTGCATGCATTTCAGCCATTCCTACACCACAAAGCACACCCTCCTTGAGCTGCAGCGGCAGAACGGAATTCCACAGCATCGCCTGATCTGTGACGTTGCAACAAGGTGGAATTCAACCCTACACATGGTAGACCGCCTTTACGAACAGCGAAAGGCCATCACCGATTTCCTGATGTTACAAGCGGATAAAGGTATTCCCCTGTGTAACTTCGATGTCAGCCATTGGCAGCTCATGCGTGACACCTGCCGCTTGCTCAGGCCCTTTGAGGAGGCCACGCTATTCGTGAGTCGGCAGGACTATGGGATGAACGACGTCATTCCTCTGTTGCACGTCCTGGAACAAATGCTGTTAACAATGGCTGGTCAGGGTGCGGTAGACGTGGCGCACAGATCTCAACGCCACATGAACCCTGTGGGGGCAGGACAGGAAGAAGAGGAGGAGGTAGAGGAGGACATTGGTGCTCAGGAATTATTGAGTGAAATGGGTGGTTTTTCCACTCAGCAGACAGGAGTGGAGGAGCAGGAGCATCTGGTAGAGGAGGAGGAGACAGAGGACCCAGACGCACCGTGGCAGTATGCTGTGGAGATGGAGGTAGGGAGTCCCTCGCATTCCTTGGCACAAATGGCCCATAGCATGCTCGGTTGCTTGCGTAGCGACAGCCGAATAAGAACCATCAGACAGAGGGATGACTTTTGGCTGTCCACCTTGTTGGACCCTCGCTACCGTTCAAAAATGGTGGCCTTTTTCACACCTGCTGAGAGGGAGGCCAAAATAACGTACTATAAAAACCACCTATGTAGTCAGTTGGTCTCTGCCTTTGTGCGCCAACGTCCATCCTCAGACACTGTGGGCCCTGTGCGCTTGCGTTCCGCTGCCATGGCAGCAAAGGAGGGGTGGGGTGGTAGGAGCAGTGGCAGCTCCACCAGCAGCGGCTGACTCAGTCTGCAGTCGATGATGAGTAGCTTTCTTCACCAGCGCAGTGAGGAAACTACTAACCAGCCGCAGCAGCAGCAGCATCAGGTGGACCTGGAGCAGGACCTCAAACAACAGGCTTGGGCCTACTTGGACAGCACCCTGCCAACCGAGGTAGACAATCCCCTTGACTACTGGGCAACGAAACTTGACCTTTGGCCCCAACTAGCTGAATTTGCCCTTGAAAGGCTGTCATGCCTGGCCAGTAGCGTGGCATCGGAGCGCGTGTTTAGTGCGGCAGGAGGTATTGTAACTCCGCGGAGGACACGTCTGTCCACCCAAAGTGTGGAGAGACTCACGTTTGTGAAAATGAATCAGGCGTGGATTAGTCTGGATTTCAAACCACCAGTTCCTGACACAACTGACTAAATCCGCCATGAATCATGCCTCAAATATGTGCCACTTTGAGGTCTCCTCACACACTGCTGGTGTGTAGAATTTTTTGACATAGGGTGCTGGCAGATTATGGGCCTCCCATAGCTGCTGCCAGGCCCCTAATCTGCCATAGGCCCCTATATACCGCCTCCTCATGCTGCTGCCAGGTCCAGAGTCTGTCATGGGTCCCTGTACGGCCTCCCATTGCTGCTGTCTCCATCGCCACACTCTGCCATGTGCCACTTTCAGGTCTCCTCACACACTGCTGGTGTGTAGAATTTTTTGACATAGGGTGCTGGCAGATTACGGGCCTCCCATAGCTGCTGCCAGGCCCCTAATCTGCCATAGGCCCCTATATACCGCCTCCTCATGCTGCTGCCAGGTCCAGAGTCTCTCATGGGTCCCTGTACGGCCTCCCATTGCTGCTGTCTCCATCGCCACACTCTGCCATGTGCCACTTTCAGGTCTCCTCACACACTGCTGGTGTGTAGAATTTTTTGACATAGGGTGCTGGCAGATTATGGGCCTCCCATAGCTGCTGCCAGGCCCCTAATCTGCCATAGGCCCCTATATACCGCCTCCTCATGCTGCTGCCAGGTCCAGAGTCTCTCATGGGTCCCTGTACGGCCTCCCATTGCTGCTGTCTCCATCGCCACACTCTGCCATGTGCCACTTTCAGGTCTCCTCACACACTGCTGGTGTGTAGAATTTTTTGACATAGGGTGCTGGCAGATTATGGGCCTCCCATAGCTGCTGCCAGGCCCCTAATCTGCCATAGGCCCCTATATACCGCCTCCTCATGCTGCTGCCAGGTCCAGAGTCTGTCATGGGTCCCTGTACGGCCTCCCATTGCTGCTGTCTCCATCGCCACACTCTGCCATGTGCCACTTTCAGGTCTCCTCACACACTGCTGGTGTGTAGAATTTTTTGACATAGGGTGCTGGCAGATTATGGGCCTCCCATAGCTGCTGCCAGGCCCCTAATCTGCCATAGGCCCCTATATACCGCCTCCTCATGCTGCTGCCAGGTCCACAGTGTCTCATGCCATGTGCCACTTTCAGGTCTCCTCACACTGCTGGTGTGTTGAATTTTTTGACATAGGGTGCTGGCAGATTATGGGCCTCCTATAGCTGCTGCCAGGCCCCTAATCTGCCATAGGCCCCTATATACCGCTTCCTCATGCTGCTGCCAGGTCCAGAGTCTCTCATGGGTCCCTGTACGGCCTCCCATTGCTGCTGTCTCCATCGCCACACTCTGCCATGTGCCACTTTCAGGTCTCCTCACACTGCTGGTGTGTTGAATTTTTTGACATAGGGTGCTGGCAGATTACGGGCCTCCCATTGCTGCTGCCAGGCACGTAATCTGCCATGGGCCCCCGTACCGACTCCTCATGCTGTGACGTTGCAACAAGGTGGAATTCAACCCTACATATGTTAGACCGCCTTTACGAACAGCGAAAGGCCATCACCGATTTCCTGATGTTAAAAGCGGATAAAGGTACTCCCTGTGTAACTTAGATGTCAGCCATTGGCAGCTCATGCGTGACACCTGCGCTTGCTCAGGCCCTTTGAGGAGGCCACGCTATTCGTGAGTTGGCAGGACTATGGGATGAACGACGTCATTCCTCTGTTGCACGTCCTGGAACAAATGCTGTTAACAATGGCTGGTCAGGGTGCGGTAGACGTGGCGCACAGATCTCAACGCCACATGACCCCTGTGGGGGCAGGACAGGAAGAAGAGGAGGAGGTAGAGAAGGACATTGGTGCTCAGGAATTATTGAGTGAAATGGGTGGTTTTTCCACTCAGCGGACAGGAGTGGAGGAGCAGGAGCATCTGGTAGAGGAGGAGGAGGAGGAGACAGAGGACCCAGACGCACCGTGGCAGTATGCTGTGGAGATGGAGGCAGGGAGTCCCTCGCATTCCTTGGCACAAATGGCCCATAGCATGCTCGCTTGCTTGCGTAGCGACAGCCGAATAATAACCATCAGACAGAGGGATGACTTTTGGCTGTCCACCTTGTTGGACCCTCGCTACCGTTCAAAAATGGTGGCCTTTTTCACACCTGCTGAGAGGCCTTGAAAGGCTGTCATGCCCGGCCAGTAGCGTGGCATCGGAGCGCGTGTTTAGTGCGGCAGGAGGTATTGCAACTCCGCGGAGGACACGACTGTCCACCCAAAGTGTGGAGAGACTGACGTTTGTGAAAATGAATCAGGCGTGGATTAGTCTGGATTTCAAACCACCAGTTCCTGACACAACTGACTAAATCCGCCATGAATCATGCCCCAAACATGTGCCACTTTCAGGTCTCCTCACACTGATGGTGTGTTCCATTTTTTGTCATAGGGTGCTGGCAGATTACGGGCCTCCCATAGCTGCTGCCAGGCCCCTAATCTGCCATGGGCCCCTATACCGCCTCCTCATGCTGCTGCCAAGTCCAGAGTCTCTCATGGGTCCCTGTACGGCCTCCCATTGCTGCTGTCTCCATCGCCACACTCTGCCATGTGCCACTTTCAGGTATCCTCACACTGCTGGTGTATTCCATTTTTTGTCATAGGGTGCTGGCAGATTACGGGCCTCCCATAGTTGCTGCCAGGCCCCTAATCTGCCATGGGCCCCTATACCGCCTCCTCATGCTGCTGCCAGGTCCAGAGTCTCTCATGGGTCCCTGTACGGCCTCCCATTGCTGCTGTCTCTATCGCCACACTCTGCCATGTGCCACTTTCAGGTCTCCTCACACTGCTGGTGGTTTCCATTTTTGTCATAGGGTGCTGTATGGCCTCCCATTGCTGCTGCCTCCACCGCCACACTGTGGCTCCACACTCTGGTTTTGGCCCCGTGACTGGCCAAATGAGTGAAGTGTGCGGTGATTCTAAGATCGACGGCACTCATCTGCATGTCATACTGCCTGACAGTATTATTTCTCTTCCCCAGCAGACTCCAAGGGCATTTAAATTAAAGGTACAGTGTTCAGCACTAATATTAAGTCTCTCTGAAGCCTAGAAACACCCTTTTTTAATTTAAATTCACAGCGAATATATTCGACTCGAATCGAAATTTTTCTACGAATTCGCCGAATCAGTCGAATCGAATTTTTGAATACTTCGCTCATCTCTAATCAGTAGTGACAGAGGAACCCATTTCACAGGTAAAATCATGCAGGCAATGTGTTAAATCCTAGGTATACAACAGAGATTTCATGTGCCATATCATCCACAATCTGCAGGTATTGTGGAAAGAATGAATAGGACTGTCAAATCAAGAATTGCAAAAATGTTATTGGACAGAGGAAATACTTGGGTTGGTGTTGTATCATTGATTCTGATGAGTGTCAGAAGTACAACATCTTTTGCAACACAGTATTCTCCTTTTGAGTTAATGACAGGAAGGAAAATGCCGCTTGTGTTTCCCCATGAACCTTTTTTGTCTACACCGCAAAAAGAGGCAATAGAAAAAACAAAGTGGTTACAGATGTTGCAAGACAATCTGAACACGATTGTACCACATGCAGCTACTCGCATGCAAAAAATGGTTCCTACACATTCTTCTAAGTTTGAAAAAGGAGGACAAGTAATGATAAAAACTTTTAGAAAAACTGGACCATGGCAAAGCAATTGGGAAGGTCCATTTGAGATTTTGGATGTTCAAGGAGTAATGGTACAAGTTCAAAGACCTCTAAATTCAGTGAAAAATGCTCGTAGACAACAACAAATGTGGGTACACACTGACCAATGTAAATTGTTTATACCGAGATAATGATACTGCATTTCTTTTGCAGAAATGGATTTAAAAAGTCTGGAAAAGAAAAAGAATCGCAGTTTCCAGAAAAAAGTAAAAATTACAACAAAAGAACATAAAGAAAATCAAAGCAGTAAAAAGGAAAGACTTATCATCACAGGATTAATCTTTTTTCTAGTGACAATTACATCATTGGTAATCTACATCATAAACTTTTCCAGCAATGCAGAAGTTAACAAGAATGAAGCCCTACATAAGAAAGACATTACACTTATTAGGAACAAAAGAGTTTTTCCTAAGGACAGTGACATTAATACAGCTGAAAACTTGTTAGGATATGTGTGCATAGGCTATGGAAGAACTTGTTGTATGGAATTGTATTTCGTTCATAGTAATGATATTGAAGTAAGAGCTAAAATAGAGTCTAAATCAGAATTTGTTAAATGCAAGGATCTTATATAATCAATAACAAAACTAGTAACTTTGAATGTAATTTATCAGATATGCGATACTGGTTAATAGTTTTAAAGGGAAATGATCCTACTATTTGGTCAGGAGATATTACAATAGACATACTGGAAAAATAGGAAGTTCTAAAACAGATATTTGGTATCAATTACAAAGTTATTCACACTTTCTTGATCCCGAACATCTGAATATAAATGGGAATGAAAAAGAGGACATAGTTAAAATATGGGATTTCCAAATAGCAAAAGCTTTGGTTCAAACTAAAGTCAAAGTAATTGTTACTGTGGTAGATTTGATTGTCCCACAGATAAAAATATCTCCTCAATCTTTAAGACTCATAGAAGGAAAGGATAATCTGAATTTGATGTGTAGTACACAAATACACCTACCTCAAAATTCATTATTAACTTGGAAAAGAAATGGTGAATTTTTGGGACGTTTTCATCACTATAAAACTAAAATTATCCATAAAAGTATTTTTGGTAATTTGAACTGGGATAATGATAAATTTGTGTATCATCAAAACACTATATCTATTAATGACACAGGTATATATGAATGCTGCATATCAATAGAAAATTATCCAAAGAAATGTGTAAATACAAATGTAATTGTAATATCCCCCAAAAGAACACAATGCACGGATAAGAAATTTATTCCAGCTAGTCCTTTCCAAATTAACCATTTCCAAACCAGACTCCTTTTGAGAGAAGGAAAGTTTGTTATTATATTGTGGAACTTCAACATTTCAGAATGGAAAATCTCAGCAAGATTTCCACAATGTCAAGAACATCTGGTTAATATGGAATTAGGTATTGAAAGATAGTTTGGAACGAATATTAAAAATCCTCACAGGAAAAAGCGTGGTATAGTTGAAGGTATTTTAGGAGGAGTTAGTACTATTGGAAGTATTACAAATAGTATGGACATTAGTACATTAAAGTCTGATCTCGAGACAGCTGGTTTATTGGGAAGCAATAGCATTAAAGTGCAAAGAAACTTAAATCAGATATTGGAAAATATGGTGATTAAAACAGCCAATATTATGGGTCCATCTATATTACATTTACAGAATATTACTCTTAATTTAATGACAAGTGAACAGCATTTCCCACATAGCCAGAGCATGTTTAGAAATACAGATGGAATATTCCACAAATTTTAAAATAATAGCTCAAGCCTTTCAAAGTGGAATAACTCCTCTAGGTATTGTACAAAATTTACCCAGAGAGTATGTATATGCCATAAACCATACAGATCTGTGGGTAAATAAATGGATTGGATGTTATCAGAACATATGTTATAGTTCTTCAATGATTCCTGTAGCAGGAAAAGAACAAATGTTGGTTCCAATCACTGTCTTGGGATTACCTGTTAGCAACACACAGTTACTATATTATCAAATGCAATATACAGATTTTGCATTTAATGATAATAATTTCGATTTAGAACAATTAGATCTGTCTTCATGTTTACAATTTCAGTCTAAAGTTATTTGTCTACCCAATCAAGACAAAGGTATATTTCATTCTTGTTACCATAACCGTACTTTATGTTCAGCAAGGATAGAAAAGGTTAAAACCACTTCTGAGTTAATTTCAATTGTAGATAAAAAGAAAGTTTGTTTTCAAGTTATGTCTAACTCAGAAAGGGTTAAATCTTTCTTCTCTTCTTGTACACATACAGAAAACTTAAGTCGAGGTTTGTTCTGTATAGAAGGAGATATTTTAGCAATGAGTGTTAATGGGATGAGAATGAATTTGACAAACATGCTTATGAAAAATGTAAGTGCTCTTCCCATACAGTACAATATATCTCAGGTGGATGAATTCCCTTGGAGAGACTGGGCAAATGTTATTCAAAAAGATAAAGGTTTACTGATAGCTTTATCAGATGAACTCCAAAAGGCAGAAATATTATTTAAACATGAACAAGGGAATTTGCAAGAAATAGAACATGAATGGTCTGAATTTGCAGGTCACTCTTGGTGGTCAAAATTTAAACGTACTGTATCAATGTGTGGAAAAACTTCAGTTGCATCAGTTAAAAACCTGTGTGTATGTGATATAAATGGAGTGCGTGTGATATATTAAAATATGAAAATTCATATTTCAGAGGGGAATGTAATATTAATTTTAAATATCTAAATTTTAATTCGGTCTCTAGTAAGTTCTGATATATACCCTCCTAATTGGCCATGAATGGAAGGTTTTGAAATTGAGTAGTAACAGATGTGAATTATTTGTGTCTGGGTTGGATAATTACGAAAGGTGGAGTCTAGGTTTATATTTTCTTTAGAATATGCCTATGTAAAGTATATCTTGTTTTGATTTCATATAATGAGTTTGAGAGTTTAAATTGTATATGTAACATAAGAACTGCAGTTGTCCCATTCTTGAATGTCTGTCAGTCATGTTAATTAGCCTAGCTGAGGCTGAATAGAAACACATGTTACACTGGGAGGTGATAAGGGGAGTGGTTAATGAGCCCGCGAATTTGAAACATAGAACTGTGGGAGGGCTTGGTTCTTCGTGCATTTTAAGAACGTAAGCCCATTCAAAGAACTGTCACTTCTTCTCTTCACTTCACTTCATTCAGACATACATACACTTCAGACACTTACACAAAGGAACTGCACATGGTCACTTCTTAGAGCACATGGTCTAGGCCAAGGTTTGCTAAGGGAACAAAGGAAGAGCGCATGGCATACTAAGAGAACAAAGGAACTACATTTTTCTTCTTATATTCAAGGAACAAACAACTTACATTCTTTATTTTTATTTTAAGCTACATATTTTTTTGTATTTGAATTTGCTACATTTATATTGACTTTGTATCTTTTTAGTGTGTGATTAAATAAAGACACACTGCTTTTTCCTAACTGGCTTTGAAAGGATTTCTTCCCACAACCACCTACAAATACAGGAATACTAATAGAGTTTTTTTCAAAACTCTTATATTCCAACACACTTGCTGAGACATTAATCACATGACAGTGGTGAAGAAAAAATGAAGCCCCTCTACAGTCCTATACAACAAGGTAGCAGTTTAGAGACCAGTGCAGGGACTTAGAGGAACACCCCTTTTTAATTTTAATATGGAACAGTTAAACCTCTGTGAGGATGAGAGTCTGGAGAAGGGCCACAAAGCTAATAAGGAGGCTGAAGGATCTCAGTTATAAGGAATGACTACAGACATTAAACTTATTCTCTCTGGAGAGGAGGCACCTAAGGCAGGCCATAGACGGTGCAGATTTATTTCCTGCAACCACAGGTTGATAGACAGAGTTGACAGAGGAATCCCTCCCACTGAGCCATTGTGTTCTCCAGACAGGGGGCAGGGGAAGCCATCCTAGCTGGGAGAAGACAGTAATTATTGCTAGCGACATGTAAAATCCAGCAGGCTGGTTGTATCAAAAAAGATCAATTGATCAACTTGGGTACATTCAGCCTGCACATACATGGTTCTAATCTTGGCCCGTTCCTTCTGAACCGGCGGAGTTTCGAGCTGTCTATAGCTGGCTTAAGAGAGGATTTGATCACAATATACAAATCTTTAAATGGGGATTGTATCATCTTGAGAAAATTATTTTAACCACTTAGTGCCCACTCGCCACAGTGTACTGTGGAGAGGTGGCCACTGTAGGCAAAACAACATACCCAAACATCACTGTCTACTTCCAGGTTTCGAGCGTGCACATGCGCACCCCCAGCTGGCACCCGCTGTGATTGTAGACAGTGGGAGTTTGTCAGCAAGTCCCGGGCCAATGATTCATGGGAAAAGCATTAAGGCTGCATGCACAGTAGCATTTTTTTTTTTTTAGCTTAAAAGACTCTGGAAAAAAACTATGGATAAAAAACGCTGGTAATAGTGTTTTTTTAGTAGCATTTTAGAAGTGTTTAGGAGTGTTATCATAATTTATTAGCATTTTTACAGTACATGTATGGAGAAAAAAAGCTGGAAAAAGGTGTTAGGAGCTTTTTAGTAGAGTTTAGCAGCATTTGGTATTTTTTTCTGCTGGAAAAATGCTCTAAAAAACTCTACAAAAACTATTTTTTTTTTTGCTCCTAAGCGCTGAAGCTCAAAAAACGCTAATAGCCTAAAATAGTGTGCATGGACACATAGGATAACACTATTTAGCTTCTAGGAGCAGAAAACAATATGCTAATAACATCATCTAGGTCCTTAAAAAACGCTAGTGTGCATGGAGCCTAAGTCCTAATTTGGCTGAAGAAAAATAGGATTTTAGTGATGAAATCATCAAAACAGTAAGTCCAGGAAGCAATTATGTGTGTGTAGAGGCAAATCAAAGGTAAAGCAGATTTTAAAAGTGATTGCTGTTAGTGACATCCTCTTAACATCCACATAAAAAGGAGAATGTATTCAAAAGTACTAAAAACAAGCATAATACAGCATGAACAAAGATTCTTTCACGTCTCCCTAAAAGTTACAGTCACTGAGAATTAATGGGGTAAAAAATGATTGCTTAACCACTTAAAGTCCAGACACTTTCACCCCCTTCCTGTCCAGGCCAATTTTCAGCTTTCAGTGCTATCACACTTTGAATGACAATTGCGAAGTCATGCAACACTGTACCCATATGAATTTTTTTAGAATGTTTTTGAGACAGATAAAACTTTATTTTGGTGGTATTTTTTCACCACTGGGATTTTTATTTTTTTGCTATATAAATGAAAAAGTCCAAACATTTTGAAAAAAAAGTGTTTTTCTTATAGAATTTTGCAAATAAATAATCTTTCTTCATAAATCTTTTTGTTTTTTTTTAACATACCGTCATCCTAGCAGTACAGTGTCACCATAGTGACACTATACTATTTGTGGGGGGTGATGAAGATTTTTTTTTTTACACTGATTGCTTTTACACCCATAAAGGCTGTAAAAGCAATCATTTCTTCTCTCTGGCAATTCTTGCAGCCATTGAGAAATACTTTGTGCTGTTGTGAAGGCTGTTGTGATTAGCCTTGCACCATGTGACCTCTGTGCTCATTCACAGATTTCACTAGTAAGCAATGATGTCAGAAGTGACATCTTGCTTACTAATATTCATGTGATCACTGATTGGGCAATCAGTGCTCACATGATCCAGACCTCACACAGAGGTCCCGTACAGCGATCGGTGTTCCGCTGTGTCCGGAGGACACAGCAGGCGCTAAAGTACTACATTCCTCCCACTGTCCTCATCTCCACAACATACAATTCTGTAGTCTAGAGATAAACTGACAGGGCTAAATACTCTCCTTGGGATAACACAGGGAGTGTTCATAGGACAGCTCTGAATGTCTGACATGACAAAACAGTAAACCAAAAAGGGAGCAAATAAGAGAACATCATTGTTAGGGTGTACATATACTTTAACCCTATTGCTGCCACTGACGTAATGGCAGCAGTGGCATTTACACACACTCCTGGCAGGTGGCAGCTACAATATGTGTGTACTTCCTCAGCCAACTTTTGGCTTTCTTGTGGAAGCAATATAGGTGTCTGCAAAGCTGCCTGATCACATCAGTAGGTGTGGCAACATGTCCAGCATCCCACCCTGAGTGTATTTTTAGTGTATTTTTACATAAATTATGGGTTTGATAAACTGCTGTGCTAACATCATGTGATATAAAAAATTACATCTATTTTATTCTTCAGGGTCTCTATTTTCAGACAGTATAAAATGCTTTTAACTAATTTTCAGGCCAAAAATGTGCAAAAAATGCAAAAATGGCTCTCCCAGAAAAAAGGTTAAGCCCACCGCTTTTTTCCTACCAGTTTTTGTAACTCACACTAGCTTTTCAATATAACTAATGTATTGGGTGGATAAAAGGTTTAGTGCAGTTTAGCGGCTTCCCAACGTCCCTATAGCAGAAGTACTGCTACAGGGTGGCAGGGATGCACAAATTCACGTATATATATATATATGTGTGTGATTTGCATTTCCGGGTAGGTGGTGTGCACGCTCCCTGCCTGCGCTGCTATTGGCTCAATCACCAGGTCCTGGCCACCGATTCTCAGCCGGGACTCGGTGATCTTCAGCGGAGCTGACAGGAGAGAGGTCTGTATGTAAACAACACAGATATCTCCCCTGTCAACACGAACATGCTGCTTTGTATTGCTCTGCCCAGCAGAGCAATACAAAGCTGCATGTTCACATAGTAAAACACACACAGCACATTATGTAAAACACAGCACACTGTTAACCCTTTGATCGCCCCAGATGTTAACCCCATCCTGCCCAGTGTCATTAGTACAGTGTCAGTGCTTTTTATTAGCACTGATCACTGTATTATTGTCAGTGGGATGTTAATTGCAGTTAGTCAGTTTCCATCCAGTGTCAGAATACCCGCTGCAGTCCCGCAGTCCCACAAATAAGTCGTTGATCGCCGCCACTAGTTAAAAAATAAAAATTTCAGTATATCTACCACCATTTGCAGACTCAATAACTGTTTTATAGAAAAATGTAAGAAATATTGTTTTTTTTTCAAAATTGTCAGCCTTTTTTTTTTTATAGCGCAAAAAAAAACCGCAGAGGTGATCAAATACCACCAAAATAAAGCTCTATTTGTGGGGAAAAAAAGACATAAATTTCATTTACATGCAGCATTGCATGACCATGCAATTGTCAGGTAAAGTAATGCAGTGCTGTATCCTAAAAAATGGCCTGGTAAGGAAGGGAGCAAATCCTCTGGAGGGCAAGTGGTTAATACTTTTGGTAGCTAAACAGTACATTTTTAGCTGGTCTATACATTAGACAAAGAGGAGAAAAGAGGAACCAAGGAATTAGGTTCTTAAAGAGAAACGGTGCTTCTAAATAGGAAACAGTTGGAAGCTTTTTCCATTGTCACATTGAGGTTTTCAAAACATTAAATTAGAATTCTGGGGTAACCCTAACTAATTTTATAAACAGTCCCTCCCCAACACCTATGGTTGCTAACCTATATAAGAAAGATCTGTATACTTACCTATTTTCATGCCTGCTGGTCCTTGAATGATTCCTTGAATCATCCAGCTGCTGACTGCGGGGAGGAGGACCGAGTACTCAACAACGCCTGGTACAGCCTGCAGCAGGGACATCACCTATAGGCTTTGATGGCCCATCCAATGTTACCTCTCCCTCCTCTCCCCTGCAGCCAAAACTGGCTGACACAGGGTAGCCGGATCACATGCCAGAGTGGCATGAAAATAGGTACATATATATATCTTCTTAAACAGGCTACTAAGCATAGGTGTTAGGAGGTGCAAGGGAGCATTTTTATGATTAGTTAGGGATCACCCAGAGTTCTACTTTAACCTCCCTGGCGATATTCCCGAGTGTAGCTCGGGGTAAAGTTTCAGTACCACAAGTGGTAGCCTCGAGCTACACTCTGGCTTACCATGCGGTGCTGCTCTGCGATCCCTCGATCACTTATCTTGTCCTGCGCTCCCGCGATGTCCCTCCTGCAGTGTCCTCAGCAATGTAATTAGGCGGATGCCGGCATCTGTCATCTGGGTTCCGTCTCCTGCGAGCGTCGGGACGTACGGGGGATGGAACGGCAGGAAATTTGAAAATGACAAAAAGTGACATTCACTAAAATCACTAAAATCACATAGTAAAACATTACTGTATCAAACCATTTCACATACATTTTGTCCCTAGTGCCTTGTCCTGTGCCCTGCCTGCATTTTTACCGTTCTTTCTGTCTGGAAACTGAGAAACGTCCATGGCGTCCAAAAAGCATCCCTTTAGGTCAAAAGCGGTTTTAGACCAGCTAGAGAACAGCGATAGTAAATCAGAACCACTTGCAGAATTGAGTGATAATGATTCGTGGGGAAATTCGTCATCAGACACTGAAAACGATTTTGCGACTTTGCTCAGTGATGTGCGAACTTGGCGCTATATTTCAAATTTCAGTGTTTTTGGTTTGATTATATTATTGAATTAAATGTATTATTATAATATTATTATTATTTTTTATGATTATTTATTAAATTATAATTTATGATTTTGTGTTTCAAGTTTTATCCTACCCGGGATGTTTACTAGACTCTTGTTTGGACAGGTTTCAGTGAGTTATTCCTAAAAATTACAGTCCTACAATAAAAAAAAAAACATATTTCCATGCAAAAAAAATTTACCGCTTTGAGCACAGAAATACTGACATATTCAGACCGCTAGGGAGGTTAAGGGAGGTTCAGTTGCATACACGACCATTGATAGTGTAATTTGATGACCTCATTGCAGTCTGTAACGCCATCATTACTTAGCTTTACTGTACATATGTTTTTATTTTTTTCCTTCAGAGGAGTAATGAGCCCTGACCTGTCCTGTAAAGTATCTTTGTGTATTACCTTCCTGCATTGCAGTCAGTAAGAATATCTTATACCATCCTTGTGCAAACGTTGGAGAACTTTGATTATTCCTATAAGGAAATCTTTTTTATGATTTCCCTCCTCATATGCAGTGGTGCAGCCCCAGTTCTGAATTCCTGCCACAAAATAATTCTTAATTTACCCACATTTAGTGAGAGAGTGCTTAAAAGCAGAACGTATCTGTACCTGAGCACCACAAACTGAAAACACCATTTAATACATTTTTTATATTCAAAGCAAATGTATTTTGTTTCAAAATCAATTTAAAAACCCCCTTATATTTCTAGCTGCTTCCATCTTGAGTAAGGGCAGAGGATTCATGTAGCATTTTTTCCTGGAATCCATCTGTCTATAGCTCAGGCATGCAGGCAGGAGAGTGTGTTTACCTGAGAAAGCCCCTCCTCCCCTCATCCAGACTCCTGGGATGTATGACATTACTTTTTCTTAGTCCAGAAACCAGGAAGGAACTCTAGTATTGTAAAAAAAAAAAAGTTTAAAACAAACAAATATAAGATACCTTCATATCTACCGTATTTTTCGCTCCATAAGATGCACCTGACCATAAGATGAACCTAGTTTTTAGAGGAGGAAAACAAGGAATAAAATATTTTGAACCAATGGACTGCAGATAGTACAGGAGATGATCAGAGACTGCAGACATACTACAGGAGACGACCAGAGACTGCGGACATACTACAGGAGATGACCAGAGACTGGGGACATACTACAGGAGATGACCAGAGACTGCAAACATATTACAGGAGATGACCAGAGACTGCAGACATAGTACAGGAGATGACCAGAGACTGCAGACATAGTACAGGTGATGACCAGAGGCTGTGGACATACTACAGGAGATGACCAGAGACTGCGGACATACTACAGGAGATGACCAGAGACTACAGATAAATTACAGGAGATGACCAGAGACTGCAGACAGTACAGGAGATGACCAGAGACTGTGCACATACTACAGGAGATGACCAGAGACTGCAGATGTACTACAGGAGATGACCAGAGACTGCGGACATAGTACAGGAGATGACCAGAGACTGCAGATGTACTACAGGAGATGACCAGAGACTGCGGACATAGTACAGGAGATGACCAGAGACTGCAGACCTTTGGGGAGCGGGTACCTAAATTTGACAGGTACTCACTCCCATTTCTGCTATGATCGTCTAGGCGATCGGAAGCGGAAGTTCTCCTCCCTCCCTCCCCGTAGTCTTCTGGGACACATGACAGGTCCCAGAAGACTATGGGACCATTCACAAAGCGCAGCGCTTCTCGCGCATGTGCAGTGGGCACTTGGCTGTGAAGCCGCAAGCTGTCACAGCTGGGTGCCCACACTGAAGATGCTGGCGCCAGGGAGAGAAGATGGCCAGTGAAACCAGTGGTGAGGAGGACACCGCTGGACCAAGGAACAGGTAGGACCAAGGAGCAGGTTCTGCTGCACAGAAGAGCCGAGCAGCCGGCCTGGTATTCTAACATGGAGGTGGCCACGGGGGGAATACCGGGTCGGCCGCTCCATAAGACGCAGAGACATTTTTCCCCATTTTGGGGGGGGGGGGGAAAGTGCGTCTTATGGATCAAAAAATATGGTATTTACTAATGCTAGCAGCATAAAGACTTAAAATAATTCACATCGATTGAGAGAGTTTAATTCTGCTTTAAGAGATCTGACCGCTATCATGATACTTCTGTAAAACAAGTGCAGCATAAACATACAAGATCAAACTGTTCAAGTGTGCAGGTTTACACCTTGTGCCCACACTTCCAAGCCTGGCCTAATCCCAGTGGACAATAGCAAACAACAGGGAAAATCCAACTCTAGTGATCAGTTCTTCCACCGAAGCTTACCATACACACTACATTTTGATTGTAGAATTTCTTTAGATTTATCAATAAGCACGTAATGCAAGGGAATGTCTGATTGGACACACATTTATTTGAATAGTTTATGTTGATCCTCATATTAAATAGTTTTGGTAAAAAGTACTTTTTTGAGTTTGCAGTATTTAATAAATTTTTTTTTACATCTTATTCTATTGTAGACCAGGTCACTGCCTGCAGCAGGAAGTAAAACAGGAAGTAAAACATTTAGTAGCAGTATTCCTGCCCCTGCTAAATATGACAGCACCCTTTCAGGGCTACTGGTTGTCAGGGAGTTACATAGTTAGTCTGGCTGAAAAAAGACAAAAGTCCATCCAGTTCAACCATAGTAAAAAAAAGTTATACTCCTATACCCACAGTTGATCCAGAGGAAGGCAAAAAAAACAAGCAAAGCACGATCCAATTTGGTCCTGCTGGGAAAAAAATTCCTTCCTGGTCCCCCGAGAAGCAATCGGATACTCCCTGGATAAACTTTACCTATCAATGTTAGTATCCAGTTATATTCTGTGTATTTAAGAAACAATCCAGGCCTTTTTTGAGCTGGCCAGAACCAACTCTTGAGGGAGTCTATTCCACATTTTCAAACTATCACAGTGAAGAAACCTTTCCGTGTTTGGAGATTAAATTTCTTTTCCTCCAGACATAAAGAGTGCCCCCTTGTCCTCTGTGATGACCTCAGGGTGAATAGCTCTACACAGAGTTCACTATATGAACCACTGATGTATTTATACATGTTGTTCATATCCCCCCTTAATCTCCTCTTCTCGTGAGAGAATAAATTCAGTTCCTCTAATCTTTCCTCATAGCTGAGCTCCTCCATGCCTCTTATCAGTTTAGTTGCCCTTCTCTGCACTTTCTCCAGTTCCCCAATGTTCTTTTTGTGAATTGGTGCCCAAAACTGAACTGCATATTCCATATGAGGTGTTACTAATGATTTGTAGAGGGGTAGTATGATATCTCTCTCTCTGGAGTCTACACCTCTTTTAATACAAGAGAATATTTTGCTTGCTTAAGAAACCGCAGCTTGGCATTGCATGCAATTATTAAGTTTGTGATCTACCAGAACTCCCAGATCCTTCTCCACCATTGATTCTCCCAGTTGTACTCCCCCTAGTATGTATAATACATGCATATTCTTAGCCCCCAAGTGCATAACCTTACATTTATCAACATTACACCTCATTTGCCACATAGATGCCCAATTAAACAGTTCATTGAGGTCAGCTTGTAAATTGAAGACATCCTGTAAGGACGTTATTCCACTGCACAGCTTGGTGTCATCTTCAGAGACTGAAATTGGATTTTTAATCTCAGACCCTATATCATTTATAAATATATTAAAATGTAAGGGTCCCAAACAGGGGTGGACTGACAACTCATGAGGCCCCCAGGCAATAGGGGATCATGGGGCCCCTGTGTCCTTGCCCACACTCAAACCACACCCAAAAAAAGCCTATGAAAGGTACCAGGAGCATCTCATGGGGCCCCCTACTGACCCCGGGCCCTCGGGCAGTGCCCGAGTGCTCGAATGGTCAGTCTGCCCCTGGTCCCAACACTGAACCCTGGGGTACACCACTGACAACCCTAGACCATTTAGAGTATGAATCATTAACCACTACTCTTTGAATACAATCTTTTAGCCAGTTTTCTATCCATTTACATACGGATTTTTCCAAGCCCGTGGACTTTATCTTACACATTAGCAGTGTGTGGGGAACTGTGTCAAACGCTTTTGAGCCAGCAACCATTTGGCGTCCTAACGACCAGTAACTCATCCCCACCTGGCTTACAGGTGACTGCATCGAAAGGTGCCAGTGTTAATAAAAAAGGGGCGTGGAGGTTCCCTCACAATCCTTACCAGGTATAAAATACAAAAATATAAAAAATTGAGAAAAAAAGTGTGGAGTCCCCTAAAAAAATCTATACCAGACCCTTATCTGAGCATGTAGCCTGGCCAGCTCGGGAGGAAGGGCTGACAATTGTGCAGAATCTATCTTCCTAAACCATACCAGGGCACATGCTTTCAACATGGGGGGGTGGAGAGCAAAAAAAGGTGTGGCCACTTAACCCCTTGACTCCGGTGCCTCCCGACCCTTTAAGGGGTTTGTGATAATGGGAGGTTGGGTGGGGTCATGTGAGCGGCGTGATTGGCTGTCACAGTGGTCACATGATCGGAAAGGTCCTGATTGCAAGTAGTGATCAGGACCTTTCCGTTAGGTGCCGGTAAATGTGCTAGGAGCATGCAGGGCTCCTGCTTATAGCACTTGTCTGTTTTGCTTTTGATACGCAAATATGTGGCTGCTCAGCGTCAAGGCCCAGCCACAGAGACGCTGCATATTTGCGTACTGTCGGCATCAACCGGTTAAAGTTAAAAGTGGAGAGCAGGGCCAGGCAGCGAAAGGGTTAAAGCCTCACTGCCAGAAATTGTAATAATGTGTGACGATATCATCACTTGCTGTTTTAAGCACTTGCCCTCCAGAGGATTTACCCTCCTTCCTGACCAGGCCATTTTTTGCGATACGGCGCTGCATTACTTTAGCTGACAATTGTGCGGTAATCCAACGCTGTACGTAAATTACATTTATGTCCTTTTTTTCCCACAAATAGAGCTTTCTTTTTGTGTTGTTTGATTGCCTCTGTGGTTTTCATGTTTCGCGCTATAAAAAAAAAACAAACTATTTTTGACTTTTTGCTATAAAACATATCCAGTAAGAAAATTTTTGTCTCCCGCTCCCTTAACCTCTTAGCAATCACCGAAACCTGGATCCAAGCAGCAGACTCTGCCTCCCCCGCAGCACTCTCCTATGGAGGCCTCATCTGGACCCACTCACCCAGACCCAGCGGTCGGAAAGGTGGTGGGGTTGGTCTGCTCCTGTCACCACTGAGCACCTTCCAAGTCCTCCCAAACCCTCCCTCTCTATCCTTCTCTTCTTTCGAGACCTACTGCATCCAGCTATTCTCTCCAATCTCTCTGATGATTGCAGTGATCTATCGGCCTCCTGGACCCGTGTCCAGCTTTCTCGACGACTTCTCCGCCTGGTTACCCTTCTTTCTCTCCTCAGAGCTACCCACTATCATTCTTGGGGACTTCAACATCCCTATCAACATCAATAACCCAGCTACATCCCAACTCTTCCACATAACCTCGTCTTTTGCGCTCGCTCAGTGTATACAGTCCACCACTCACTCTAACGGGAACATTCTAGACCTTGTCTTCTCTCATCTTTGCACTCCCTACAACCTCACAAACACCCCCTTTCCTCTCTCTGATCACAACCTTATCACCTTCTCCGTATCCTCGTCCTCAAACACCTATCCCTCCAAAAGGCAAACAATTACCAGCAGAAACCTCCGGAACTTAAACCCGGCTCCCTTCCACTCTGCAGCTGACCATCTTTACGACAGTATCCTTCCCCTGTCCTGCCCTGACCTGGCCACTACCGTCTACAACAATTCGCTGTCAGCCCCTCTAGACTCGCTTGCACCCCCAACAACACGAAGCATTAGGCCCCGACCGCTACAACCCTGGCAGACTGACCACACCAAAAATCTCAAACGACATAGTCGTGCGCTGGAGCGACTATGGTGTAAAACCAAATCCCAACACTACCTTTTCTCTCTCCTTTGCCTTTGTCTCCTCTTCCCATGCTCGACTCCAGGACTTCTCCAGGGCTTCCCCTTCCTCTGGAACTCCCTACCCCAATCTATCAGACTATCGCCTACTCTGCTCACTTTTAGGCGCACTCTGAAAACCTATCTCTTCAGGGAAGCCTACCCCACCCTCAGCTAATACTGGAATCCTCTACTCTCCCAACCACTCCATCCCCCACAGTTATTGCCTTTTGCACCACTATCCTCTCCCTACTAGATTGTAAGCTCCAAGGAGCAGGGCCCTTGCATCCCTCTTGTATTGAACTGTATTGTTACTGTACTGTCTCCCACCATATTGTAAAGCGCTGAGCAAACTGTTGGCGCTATATAAATCCTGTATAATAATAATAAAAAATCTAATTTCGTCATAAATTTAGGCCAAAATTGATTCTGCTCCATGTCTTTGCTACAAAAAAAATCCCATACATGTAAATTATTGGTTTACGTGAAAGTTATAGCGTCTACAAATGGCGGTATATATACTGGAATTTTTTTCATACTAGTAATGGTGACGATCAGTGACTTATAGCGGGACTGCGAGGAGCATTCTGACACTGGGGGGGGGACTGACTAACTGCCACTGACATCCCAATGACACTAGTACAGTGATCAGTGCTTATAATAAGCACTGACACTGTAATGATGACACTGGTCAGGAAGGGGTTAACATCTGGGGCGATCAAAGGGTTAACAGTGTGCTGCTTTACTATGTGGCCTGTGTGTGTTTTACTATGTAAGCATTCTGCTTTGTATTGCTCTGCTGGTGTTGACAGGGGAGAGATCTGTATTGTTTACATACAGAACTCTCCCCTGTCAGGGTTCCTTGGCGATTGCCGGGTGCCGGCGGAGATTCTCTGGCCAGGACCGGATGATCAACAGCTGTATCCGCCAATGGCAGCGCAGGTAGGGCAGCATGCACCCTCTACTTGGAAATACAAAATCATGTATATATATATATATATATATATATATATATATATACACATGTGATTTTGCGCAGCCCTGCCGCTCTGTAGCAGTAGTTCTGCTATAGGGCAGTCTGGAAACTGTTACACTTTGATTTTAAAGCGATACTAAAGGCTTAACTTTTTTTTCTAAAAATAACAAACATGTCTATACTTACCTGCTGTATGCAGTGGTTTTGCACAGAACAGCCCGGATCCTTCTCTTCTCGGGTCCCCTACATGCCCTCCTGGTGCCTACCTCCTGTCGGGTGCCCCCACAGCAAGCAGCTTGCTATGACAGCACCCGCTGCTCCGTGTGTCTTTTCATACACAGAGCCACAACTTGGCCCCACCCCCTCTCTCTTCTTATTGGCGTATTGGCTGTGATTGACAGCAGTGGAATCCAATGAGGAGAGGGAGTCCCGGGATAGCCGAGACTCCAGTGCACATCGCTGGATCGAGAAGGGGCTTAGGTGAGTATTAGGGGGGGCTGCTGCACAGAGAAGGTTTTTTTACCTTCATGCATTCTAAAAACATTGAGCCTTTACAATCACTTTACTTTCATGTTCTGACTTACGAAAATTGTGTTGGAATTGACCTGTGAAAATGCCTGTGCCAGCCTCAGCAGCTTCTCCACCCCCACCCCGGCAACAGTCTCTTAGATGTGCAGCTCCCAGCTCACATGTGTGTTGTCACATATGACAGCATTGAGCTACACGTTCAGAGCAGAAACACGAGGCAGTGGCATCTGCAGGAATATGGCCATTATTTGCACATCACAAATTACACTTTTTCCTCTGCAATGTAAGCCTTTGTTGGAGCTGGGAGTATCCACAGAGTTCAAGAAAATACATGCACATACAGCATTATCATAGAATGTCACTTGAGTGACAGCTCTGTACTTGTTCTTTCAAGGGAAGGCGGTCACCTGGTGTACAGTAATTAAACATTCTACAGTATCCTAAGAGAAATATGTTTTTTAAATGACTGATGTGGGGACAGGGAGTCTTTTATCTACTTTACACAAGTCTAATTAAGAGAGAGGAGAGTGATTGCTAACGTTTCTGCTGTTGAAATGCAATGCAGATCAGTTGCTCAGTCACTATACTGCTAAGTGTTTGTATAGCCCATTCCATGAAAATAAATGTGATATATAGAAACTGATAACACAATATTTTAGTTGTTTATCTCAGCTACAGAAATTTGCCTTTGTAACCCTAGACTGCAGCATAATTAAACTGCAGCGTTGTTTTCTTGAAGCAGCTGGAGCAGCAGCTGATTGATAATGAAAAAATCACTTTCATTCCGATTCACTTCGCAAACAAACAGCTAAAGGAAGGAATCTGATTAATGTTTCTTAGAATCCTTGCAATGTACATAGATCACACAGAGGTGAATGTTTTTCTCAACAAAAATGGAGTTACTCTTTAAGTAATCAAGAAATTAAAGCCCAAATCCAGCTAACACTTTTAAGCGATTAGGTAACAGGTTGTATTTTGAAAAAAAGGTTTAAGGCATAAGAGTAAAAGCTGATATCTGTAAGCATCCCTGCCAGTGTGATATGGCTTGCTGTTTAACAGCCTATTTTGCTGGACAGTTTGGCACGTTACAGAAAATGTAGAAAGAACAGATGTAATTTGCTGGATCTTGGCTTGTAAAACAAACAGATGTATCCTTCAGGATCATCAGTAATAAACTGTCATATGGGGTGCTCAGTAAATCAAAATATGCTGTATTATACTACTGAGAAGACTGCAATATATAGGTAACTTTGTGCATCACTATATGTAACTGATCTTTGCTTATAGCTACATTTTATTTACTTGTGTGATTGTGGCGTAAAACCAAATCTCAACAAGCATTCACCCTATATAAATTTCTGAACATACAATTCCTCCCTTCATGCTGCCAAACAAGCCTCGTTATCTCTTCTCTACTTTTAACTCTCTACTTTCTCCACCTTCACCTCCACCCAGTACCTCACTCACTGCTCACGAGATTGCAAATCATTTCAAAAACAAGATTGACACAATTCGTAGGGGCATGGACACTGCACAGACATCCATCCCACTTAGCATACCTTATACTAAACCTCCCTCAACACTTTCCTCTTTTGACCTTGCTACTACCCAAGAGGTCACTAAAGTTTTCTCAGAAGCCCATCTCACTACCTGCCCCCTGGATCCTGTCCCTCACAACTACTACGTTCACCCTCTTCTTCCATCTTATGCTCCCTCACTCACATCTTCAATCTTTCCCTCTCTACTGGTGCCTTCCCCTCCCCTCTAAAGCATGCACACATCTCTCCCATACTTAAAAAGCCCTTTCTGGACCCCACCAACCTGAACAAATTAAGACCCATCTCCCTGCTGTCATTCACCTCTAAACTCCTAGAACGCTTAGTCTACAATTGCCTGAGCTCCCACCTCACAGACAACAACCTTCTTGACCCTTTATGGTCTGGCTTTCACTCACTCCACTCCACTGAAACTACCCTACTAAAACTCACTAATGATCCACTAACTGCTAAAACCAATGACCACTACTCCATACTCTTACTACTTGACCTCTCTGCGGCTTTTGATACGGTTGACCATCCCCTCTTCCTCAAAAAACACCACTCTCTTGGCCTCAGAGACTCTGCTCTCTCCTGGTTCTCCTCCTACCTATCGCAGCGCTCCTTCAGCGTTACCTATAACGCTGCCTCCTCCTCTTCACTCCCTCTTTCTGTAGGGGTCCCTCAAGGTTCTGTCCTTGGACCCCTTCTCTTCTCCATTCTCACCTCCTCCCTTGGTCACTTGATAAACTCCCATGGCTTTAAGTACCATCTCTATGGTATCTTTCCACCCCTCACCTCACCCCTTCAGTCTCCTCTCGCATTACTAACCTACTAAGTGACATATTGGCATGGATGTCACTCCACTTCCTCAAACTCAATCTTTCCAAAACTGAAATCTTAGTATTCCCCCCAGCCCGTTCCCCTCCCCTGACTTCTCCATCAAGATCAATAACACAATCATCGGTCCCTCCCCTCATGCCAGGGTACTAGGTGTAATCCTAGACTCCCATCTGTCCTTTCAGCCCCAAATCCAATCACTGTCCAAATCTTGTAGACTTCACCTCCGCAACATCTCCAAGATACGCCCGTTCCTAACCTCGGAAACCACTAAGCAACTTATTCACTCCCTTGTTATATCTCGCCTTGACTATTGTAACTCCCTCCTCATTGGCCTACCTCATCGCAGGCTATCCCCTCTTCAGTCTATCATGAATGCTGCTGCCAGACTCATCCACCTTACTAACCATTCTGTATCTGCCATCCCTTTCTGCCAATCAGTCCACTGGCTTCCCATTGCCCAACGGATAAAATTAAAAACATTAACAATAACGTATAAAGCCATTTATAACGCTACCCCAAATTACATTACCGATCTTGTCTCTAAATATCACCTAAACCGTACTCTCCGCTCCTCGCAAGACCTCATACTCTCTAGCTCCCTTGTCTCCTCCTCCCATGCTCATCTCCATCCCCCACAGTTACTACCTTTTGTACCACTAGCCCCTCCCTCCTAGATTGTAAGCTCCAAGGAGCAGGGCCCTCCTATCCCTCTTGTATTGAACTGTATTGTTGCTGTATTGTCTCCCGTTATATTGTAAAGCACTGAGCAAACTGTTGGCGCTATATAAATTCTGTATAATAATAATACTTTATTTTTCTTGAGGTAGCATTCATTCTGAATGGCAGCCTAGCGCATATATCAAGCATATTAAAATGCAACAGCCCTTCAGCACAGTACAACACATAGATGTGAATTCACCATGCACTCTGGTGGTCTTAACTGCCTGAAAATGGCGCAGGTAGTTTTTCTTTAAACATTAACACTAGCTGAAGGCTTCCCTAAAAAGAATGGTGAATTGTCTCCAAAAGTATTAGGCCACACTTACTTGACCGGTTATGGCCACTGGATTCCAGTGGCAAGAATCAGCGGATACTTGCGGCTGAAATGATCAACACATGCAATTAGCAGCAGCCGCCATGATTAGCTGCGGTTATGGATGGATGTCCAAGCCTGGACTAACCACAGGTAACCACTTTGTATGCAGTTACATCTGAATAGCGGTGGCCACTGTCAGTGTGCCATTAGCTTAAAGTGGTAGTAAACTCATTTAGAAAAAAAGTTTCATGCTGTAAGGGAATATCATAATGTGCTAGTATGCATCGCATACTAGCACATTATGAAAGACTTACCTTATTACGAAGCATTCCAGCAGCACGCTGTCACCACTGACGACACTGACAAGGCTTCTATCTTCACCTGGTCCTTCTCCCGGGTTCGCAGGCTGCAGTGAATGTTTAGGAGATATTCATTTTACCTACAGATAAGCTTTATTATAACTGTAGGTAAAATTAGAAAACAAGAGTTTACTACCACTTTAACCGCTTATATTGCTACAGGGTGGCATGGGAGCAAATTTTATATATATATATATATATATATATATATATATATATATATATATATATATATGTGTGTGATTTTGCATTTTTGGGTAGGGGCGCCAGGGAGGCACGCACGTACCCTACCCGTGCCGCCATTTGCGACCATGGCTGCCAGTCACTGGGTCCCGGCCGCCGAGGAACTTTGACTCAATCTTCAGCTCATGCACACTGCTTTGAATGGCTGTGCATAGCCATCCATAGCAGTGTGCTTACAGTGAAGCACAGACACACAGACCAAAGTAAAACAGCCCACAGTTAACCCTTTGATCGCCCCTCATGTTAACCCCTTCCTACCCAGTGCCATTAGTACAGTATCAGTACTTTTTTTTTTTAGCACTGATCACTATATTGGTGTCACTGGGGAAGTCAGTTCTCCCTAGTATCAGAATGCTCACTGCAAATCTACAATAAGTCGCTGATCGCCTCCATTACTAGTAAAAATAAAAATATCCAGTATCTATACCGCCATTTGTAAACGCTATAACTTTCACGTAAACCAATTAATTTACACGTATTGGGATTTTTTTAACAAAGACATGTAGCAGAATACATTTTGGCCTAAATTTATGAAGAAATTTGATTTTCTAAATTTCTTTTTTTTATAGTGCAAAAAAATAAAAACCACACAGGCAATCAAATACCACAGAAAGAAAGCTCAATTTGTGGGAAAAAAGAACATAAATTTCATTTGGGTGCAGCATTGCATGACCGCGAAATTGTCAGTTAAAATAACGCAACGCCATAATGCAAAAAATTGCCTGGTCGGGAAGGGGGTAAATCCTCTGGAGGGCAAGTGGTTAAATAGCTGAGCAGCTCCTGCTAATCACGTGCCCTGGTCATTTCAGCCACAACAATCTGCTGATTCTTGTCGGTGGAATCTGGTGGTTGCATGCAACCATCCATTTGAAGGAGGCCTAATGCTTAAAAAAAAGAGATGACTTTGATTTGTTTCCAATGCACAGACTAAAAATACCCCATGTGGCTCTAGACTAGAAACACTATCTTCCTTATCTATAATTCCTCTAGTTTGCAGGTTGCCACTCATGTATCAAAATGATCATACAAGCAATTATTCAATAAGGAGTGATCTAACTGAATAAAAAGCAAAAACCAAAGATCCTCCATTTGCATGATTTAGTGAGCACTCGATTAGGCTTGTATGGCCACTTTTATCCTAGGTTCACACTTATGCAGATTTCTGTGCAGTTTCCAGTTTGCACAAATGCACTACAGTGCTTTTAATATGATTTCCTATGGATCTAGTTCACATTTGTGTGTTTTGAAGCTAGTTACATAGTTAGTCTGGCTGAAAAAAGACAAAAGTCCATCCAGTTCAACCACAGAAAAGAAAAGTTACAATTCTATATCCACAGTTGATTCTGAGGAAGGCAAAAAAAACCCCAGCAAAGCACGATCCAATTTGCTCTTGCTGGAAAAAACATTCCTTCCTGATCTCCCGAGAGGCAATCGGATATTTCCTGGGTCAACTTTACCTATAAATGTTAGTATCAGGGGCGGACTGACCATTTGGAAACATCGGGCACTGCCCGGGGTGAGTAGGGGGCCCCATGAGATGCCCCTGGTACCTTTTTCATGGGCTTTTTTGAGTTTGGGCAAGGACACAGGGGCCCCTTGATCCCCTATTGCCCGGGGCCCATGAGTTGTCAGTCCGCCCCTGATTAGTATCCAGTTATATTCTAAGTATCTAAGAAACAATCCAGACCTTTTTTGAAGCAATCCACTGAGCTGGCCAGAACCAACTCTTGAGGGAGTCTATTCCACATTGTCACAGCTCTCACTGTGAAGAAACCTTTCCGTGTGGATTTTTGAAAGGGTCAGGGACTTTTTTTCCCACAACAGATTGCATTTTGTGTGTAAAAGACTTTAATGGAACCACATCAAAAACACATGTCCATGCAATTTTGGTGCGTTTCCTGTATGACAACAGACATCTCCCTCTAGCAATATTAAACACATTCCAAAAAACGCAAACCACATTAAAAATGTGTGTGAAAAAAATGATCAACCGCAATCTGCCTAAGTGTGAACCTAGCCTTAAAAGGAATCCGAAGAACCACAATCGTCAATTTATGGATTTAGGTGGACAAAGGTTTGTCATGATTAGAACAAGATCTGAATATAAATTTAGTATTTAAATCTTTAAGGCTTTGTCTAAACAACACACATCTGATAAGAAGAACCAGTTCAGCCTGATCTTAAGTAGAGTTTGCAAAGGACAATACAAAGGAAATTGTTCAGAAATAGCCATTTGTTTGCATCATGTGGGGTGTTAAAAGGAAACTGAATAAGCAAATACACGGCTCCCAGTTGGCCCAGTTTGAAGAGATTGGCCCTTTTTTGGAATCAATTCCCTCTGTCCTTCATTTCTTCTCAGGCCTGGTTCACACCAATGCAGTATGTGTTTTGTCCATTTTGCAGTGCTTTTTTTGTTTTTCACATGCATTTTTGATGCGTTTTGCAGGGTTAGTTTTTTTTTTTTTGGGCAGATGCCAAAATTCATCAACAATGTACTACATGTGTTTTCTGCACTGTCTCTTTTGAACCAGATATGCAGCGTTTTGCATTTAAAAAGTCCCTGACCCTTTCCAAAAGTGCAGCAGCTCAAAAAAGCACAGATGTGAACGTGTCTCATAGGAAACCATGCTAAACGGACTGTAGTGCATTTCTGCAAAAAGCACTAAAAAACGCATTGGTGTTAACCAGGCCTACGTTGTACTTCTTTAAGGTCCAATCTAGCAAACTCTATAAAAAAATTTTATTCAACTAACAAAGGTATCCTACTACGCTAAACCTTTCATCCGACCTCTGAATTATTGATTTTTTATATTTTAAAAGCCATAAAGGGAGAGTAGTGGTGATCAAAAACGTGTGAGTTTAGATCAGTGGTCTCTGAACTGTGGCCCGGGGGCCAGATGTGGCTCTTTGCTTGCCTTTATCTGGCCCTTGAGGCACTGTTCCACAAACTGTCAATGATGGAGCACCATTCCTCCTACTGACACCATCAATGGGGCATTATTCTTACTGATATCAAAAATGGATCACTATTCTTGTCACTCATATCAACAATGGGGCACTATTCCGCCCATTAAAACCAATGATGTGCTACTGATGCTGTCGCATTTTCTTCTCCCACTGGCCACAGTTTGGCCCCCCTAAAGCCTAAAGGACAGTAAATAGGCCATTTTCTTAGAAAGTTTGGAGTCCCCTGGTTTTTTGTGTAATACTTCTTAGGAGTTTTTTAGGCCTGATCTCTTTTATATATTAAAAGAATGCACATTTTGCAAGTTTGGGTACAAATTAACTTTTTTCATGTTGGAGAGAATTTAATTGGTAATAAAATCATTTTTTTATCTAAATCACCTAATTCCCTTCTTGGAGCTTCCTTTTTCAATTGTCCCCTGGCAGTGCTGCTATCTTCACATTCTCTCATTGCCCCCTGTGCTGCTGGGACCTTTGGAATCCTGAGTGAGTCTCCATAGTGCACATGCTTCCACTCTATACCGCAGTCATTTAGAGCACCCACAAACAGCCATCACGAAAGAGACACAGAGCAAAAATCATACCTCTCCTCCTCTTTCACAGCAATGATTGACAGTGGAGAGTCACACAGGGCTCCATAGGTCTCGTCAGCACAAGGGGCAAAGAGAGACCAGTAATATAACTGTGCAGCCAGTGAAAAAGGACGCTTAAGGAGGAAATAAAAAAAAAATCAAATGCATGTTATCTTTATTTTATCTGATTTAGGGGGAAAAATGACATTAAAGTGTTACTACACCCATGACCCTGCATTCACTTTATCTGGTCTCCCACAGTACACAGAACATGGAATTGCAATTATTTTAGTAAATATAAACTGCTAAATACATTTTCTCATCAGTAGTTAGAGCAGTCTGGTGAATCAGTGTCCAGCTGAGCACTGGTTAAAACTTGCAGGAGTTTTCATTCTCCCCTGATTGTCCTATAAGGCTACAGGACCCCTGACCCTCTTTCTAGAAAGCGCTGATTGGCCCTGTGCTGATCACATGCACTTTCCCAAGAAAAAAAAAATCTCTAGGAATACACACCAAACTGAGCATGTGCAGCTTGCCCCCAAGACTCTGTTCTATCACCAGATAGACTGGGGACAGTAGAAAAAGGGGAGGATCAGAGAAGACAGGATAAAATAGCCTTTATGCACAATACAGAGGATTAACTCCTTAGGTTCCTCTGTGTATAACAAGCATGCTTTACTGCATATACAGACTGATTTTGCTGTTGTGGGTTTAGTAACACTTAAAAGACTAAGGTCATCTTTTGGAACATGTTACACCTGTATTAAGGGTATAACACTTTCCTAAACCCCCCCCCCCCTCACTCCCTGAGCCCTGCACAGCCACGCCATTCATTTGCAGGGATCTGTGAATGTATAAACTACAAGATGCAATGCGGAGGATGGACTTTTTAATGGACTGTGAGTGCGTTGATCAGTGTACTCGTAGTTCATTGACTCCAACTTTCTGACTGAAAGCCCATACAGAGGTAAGGGCAGAAAGCTGGAAGGAATGGCTGCAGGATCCTGACAATCCACGGCCATCCACTCATTTTTGGTGCAATGCTTTGTGAGGTTCTGTGACAAAAAATAATAAATTCACATTTATTCCTGCAAAAATATGTGCATTTATTATTTTTTTCATTAAAGGCAAACCTAGCCTTTAATGCCACTTTAGGTCTTATTTCTGTAATATGAAAAGAGCACTGCCGGTGTGATAGTGGTTTTACCTGTAAACTTCAAGAGTTACTGCCTGAAATGTTCCCTCTCTAATGAGGTAGGAAATGTATTGTTACAAATAACTTTTTTTTCCTGAGTATTGTATACTGTTGCCTGTTTGGGTCCATGTATTGTTAAGATTGGCATTTTTTGCTTACATATTGTCAAGTCGATGCCATTAAAAGGACCATATTGCTATAATTTAGTTGTATAGAGGAATGTGTTTATAAAATACTCCACCCTGGGTTGTCGGATATGCTATCACTTTTTAGGCTTCAGTTAGCTAGCAGTATGCAGAAGGAGGATGCAGACCATGCAACCTTGCCTGATGCCATCTAATTTCTTTATGAAAAGTCTGGAAGCTCATGGTGTCAGTATAGGTGTTTCTGATGTAGCACTACCCCCTTAGGTATTGCTGAGTTTTGGGTCCTCCTATAGTTCTGCACAGCCAGGCAATGCACAATTTCTTCCACACTTGCACTCTGGAGACAATAAACAGTCCATGAGCTATTTTTCTGATTTTATTAAGGGGTATTGAACTTGGATGGGGTTGAGGGATGTATGAGATGCCCAAGGAATTGTGAACATGAGGACAAATCTCCTTAGCAACAATGTACAAGTCCATAGACAAGCAGTCTCTCCTTAAAGAGCTCTCCAGCCCTCCCGGTGTATCTCTTCAGACCCCAGATGAATCCTCCTATTCATCCAGCTGCCTGAGGGAATCCTTGGGCAAGGGGACCCAGAAACTGCTACTTGGTAAAGCTGCCCCAGATGAGGAGCTATCTGGCCCAGGGGTTCAGGATTACTTACTCAGTCCTCTCCTGTACGTTTGTGGGTTGGTGGCTGCATTCAGGCCTTACACTGGTCTGGCTCCTTCCCTGCTTCCCAGGCTGTTCTCTCTCAGGGGATGGTTGAGGCTAAGAATTCCTCCTTTCCAGCTCCTGCCTGCCCTACCTGGGCCCCCTCTCAGGCTCCACACTTCAGCCTTCTCTCATCATCTTCCACCTGACACTGTCCCCCTCTGATCAGGCTTTCCCATACTTAAAGGCTGCCCTGCCCCCATGCCAAGCAACCTGCTTGGGGATTGGTCAGAGTCCCCTGAGTATACGATCAGCCCCTCCACACCCCCACCCACTGCCGCCTAAAAACTTCTCAAGCTTCTAGAGCAGGGCTAGGTATCAGGGAACTGACCTGCAAAGTCCTCAGCCCTGGCCTAAAGTGAACTCATCAAAGGCTGACTCATATCAGGCTGCTATCCAGCCTCTAACTAAAAACCTATCTATCTCCCCCTGGCTAACTAGAGGGGTGCTACACTGACTAAGTAACCCTAGGTTCACACCTAAGCAATTTTCTGCAGCATTTTGCAAAAACGCAGTACAGTCCATTTAACATGATTTCCTGTGGGACATGTTCACATGTCCGCGTTTTCACCCGGTGCATTTTTTTGGAAAGGGTCAGGGACTTTTTTGAACGCAAAAAGTTGCGTTTTTGGTTCTATAGAATTCAATGGAAATGCTGTAGAAAAGCATGCATTGCTATTGCTGCATTTTTGCCACGCTTTTGATGCATTTTAAATCTCCCTAGCAACAAGAAAAAAAATGCATCAAAAAGCGGAAAAAACACAGATGTAAAAACGCAATGCAATGCAGAAACCACTCAAATGCAACCTGCATAGGTGTGAACCTAGCCTAAGTGAAATCAATTAGGGAGTGCAGGATTATCTGTGTTGTAAATCAAATAACGTGTTAGCAGTTTTACCTACATGTGACTTTAATTTGGACTTCAGCTCTGAGTAATAGGATTTTCCCTTTCAATGCCTGGACTCTGATTAGTGAGACAAAAACACACATGTGAAAACCTACACAATTGCTGATGCTAATGCAGGCCATAGACGGGTCGAAAATCAGCCGATTTTTCTTTTTAAAAAACGGAAAAACGGTCGTTCAAGCGGCCGACGTTACCAGCAACGGTAAAAAAATCGGCCGATTTTCATCCCGTCTACAGCCGGCAAAAAGTGTCCCTGCAGAGAGCTCCGCTATTTCTTTGACAGTTCCTTGACATTTATAGCGGTTGCAACAATGTACAGTATCTATTTGTATCCATTTAGGATACAGATGTTTTTATTCGGAAACAAATAGATACATTGTTGCAACCGCTATAAATGTCAAGGAACTGTCAAAGAAATAGCGGAGCTCTCTGCAGGGACACTTTTTGCCGGACTGGAATTCCTCTTCTTCTTCTTTATTCTCTTCTTCTTCATCATCCTCTTCTTCATCATTTTCTTCTTCTTCTTCATCCTCTTCTTCTACTTCTTCCTCTTCTTCATCCTCTTCTTCTTCTTCTTCTTCATCCTCTTCCTCTTCTTCATTCTCTTCTTCTTCATCCTATTCTTCATCCTCTTCTTCTTCTTCTTCATCCTCTTCTTCTTCATCATCCTCTTCTTCTACTTCTTCTTCTTCCTCTTCTTCATCCTCTTCTTCATCCTCTTCATCCTCTTCTTCATCCTCTTCTTCATCCTCTTCTTCATCCTCTTCATCCTCTTCTTCTTCCTCTTCATCCTCTTCTTCTTCCTCTTCATCCTCTTCTTCTTCCTCTTCATCCTCTTCTTCATCCTTTTCTTCTTCTTCCCCTTCTTCATCCTCTTCATCCTCTTCTTCTTCTTCATCCTCTTCTTCTTCATCATCATCCTCTTCTTCATCCTCTTCATCCTTTTCTTCTTCTTCCTCTTCTTCATCCTCTTCTTCATCCTCTTCTTCTTCCTCTTCTTCTTCCTCCTCTTCTTCTCCATCATCCTCTTCTTCTTCCTCTTCTTCTTCTTCTTCATCATCTTCTTCATCCTCTTCTTCCTCTTCTTCTTCTTCTACTTCTTCATCCTCTTCTTCTTCTTCTTCATCCTCTTCTTCATCCTCTTCTTCATCCTCTTCTTCATCCTCCTCTTCTTCTTCATCCTCTTCTTCTTCTTCTTCTCCCTCTTCTTCTTCTCCCTCTTCTTCATCATCTTCTTCTTCATCCTCTTCTTCTTCTACTTCTTCCTCTTCTTCATCCTCTTCTTCATCCTCTTCTTCTTCTTCTTCTTCATCCTCTTCTTCTTCTTCTTCATCCTCTTCTTCTTCTTCTTCATCCTCTTCTTCCTCTTCTTCTTCAGCCTCTTCTTCTTCATCCTCTTCTTCTTCATCCTCCTCTTCTTCATCCTCCTCTTCTTCATCCTCTTCTTCATCCTCTTCTTCATCCTCTTTTTCTTCTTCCTCTTCCTCCTCTTCTTCATCCTCTTCTTCTTCTTCTTCTTCATCCTCTTCTTCATCCTCTTCTTCCTCTGCTTCTTCTTCATCCTCTTCTTCTTCATCCTCTTCTTCTTCTCCCTCTTCTTCATCCTCTTCTTCATCCTCTTCTTCCTCTTTTTCATCCTCTTCTTCATCCTCTTCTTCATCCTCTTTTTCTTCCTCTTCTTCATCCTCTTCTTCATCCTCTTCTTCTTCCTCCTCTTCATCCTCTTCTTCTTCTTCATCCTCTTCTTCTTCTTCATCCTCTTCTTCCTCTTCTTCATCCTCTTCTTCCTCTTCTTCATCCTCTTCTTCCTCTTCATCCTCTTCCTCTTCTTCATCCTCTTCTTCTTTTTGTCTTCCTCTTGCAAGTCACTGCTCATGCGCAGATTTTTTTATCGGTAAAAAGATCGGCCGATTTGCCCATCTTTGCCGCGAAAATCGGCCGATTTTTTTCCAACTTTACCGATAAAAAAAATCTGCCAAAATACCGAAAAACGGCCGAACTAACGATCCGAAAATCGGCCGATTTTATTTTCGGCCGAAAAAGCGTCCGATTTTCGACCCATCTATGGCCTGCATTAGTCCTCATGCACACTGGACATTTTGATAACGCTGGTAACATTAGCTGTGTAAAATCACATTAAAAACTTTTTTTAGTTTTTCAGCTTTTTCTAGCGTATTTTCATTAGCATTTAGCAGTGTTTATCCCGTGTTTTTTAGTGTTTTTTGTTACCAAACAAAAAAATTTTGGAGGAGGCAGAAAACATCCAAAAACACCAGTTTGCCGCATTTTACCGCAGTTTACCGTGTTTTGCCACATTTTTCAGCGTTAGAGCATTTTTACAGCTAACATACTCCTCTAGAAACCCACTAGTCCTGGTTTCTCTTTTCAGCAAAAAAACGTTGATTACAGTCTATGTGTGCATGGGCACATAAGATAATGTGCTGGGGAGTTTACTAGCTGTAGATAAAAACATCAAAAGCCAAAAAAAGCAGCTGTAAAAACGTCAAGTGTGCATGAGGACTTAAGAGGAAGAGAATAGGAGCCACCAGAATGTTGCGCTGATACACAAAACCTGTTTGCTGAAGGTTATAACAGAAATCAAGCTCAGAGATAACCCAAAAAATCAATGGGACAGTTAAAGAGGTCAGGGCAACCAGCTGAGGGGTTTGAATTGCGGTATAAATCCCATCACCACAGTATGATATCAATTGCAGAACTATTGCTAGTGTATTCAAATGCTTTGAACAAATGGTCCTGCCTTCACATTTGTGCAACTAAAAAGTCACACGATTTCCAGTGCGACTTTTAAAGCACAACTTTGATGCAACATTGAGTGACTTACACTCCTTGGATCAAAGTCACATCAAAGTAGTGCAGGCACCTTTTCAAAATCGCTGTCACTTTAAGTAGCACAAATTTGAAAAGAAAAAGAGTGGGTTGCGACTTGCTGTCCAAGTCGCACAAGTGTGAATGGAGCCCAGACTGCCCCTTTTTTATCTGTAGTAAATTAGTGAATCAAGGGCCTCTGCAAACTATTATTGTAACACCCAGTTGCAACCAGGGTAAGCTGTAGTGATCTGAAAGTTCTTTATTAAAATGATATTTTGGCACTGTACCACAGCAGCCTGTTTTACAGTATTGTGTTCATATATGCATTTGGTATGTCCCCCCCATGTTTTTCAGTACAGCCTTACCCTTAAGCAGCCCATAGATTATACAACCATGGGTAGAAGGAAAGAAAATTGCTCAATTTTCCAATCAACACAGTCAGTGTTGCTGGGGGAATCCCTCCCACAGTGCCTTCCCTGCCAGCAGAACACAATAGTCGCTGGCAGTGATCCCACAGAAAAAATTGGACGGGCTGGCTGTACTGAAATCAATCGATGTATCAACTTCAGTACAACCAGCCTGCCCATAGATGGATCAGTTCTTGGCCAGTCCCTGCTGAACAGGATGAGTTCAGTCCATCTAGGGCTTGCTTTAAAGTGATACTAAAAGCTTTTATTTTTTTTTTAAATAGCACAGATGTTATACTTACCTGTTCTGTGCAAGGGTTTTACACAAAGCAGGCCTGGTCTTTCTCTTCCTGGGTCCTCCGTCTGCTCCTTCCCCTGGAGTTCCCCCATAGCAAGCCACTTGCTATGTGGCACTAGTTCATGCTCGCTCCCAAGCCTTACTTTGTGTGTCCATAAGACACACAGAATGGGGCTTGGCCTTACCCCTACTCCCTCCTCACTGGCTGTGATCACAAGGGGGCGGGAGCCAATGGTTCCATCTGCTGTCTTTGAGCCAATGAGGAGGCAGAGAGCTTGATACAGCAGCCACTGTGCACATGTCTGGATTGGAATCAAGCTCAGGTTTTTTCTTTCATGCATAGAATGCATGAAGGTAAAAAAAACTTCAGGCTTTACAACTTCTTTATTATTATTATTTATTATTATTCAGGATTTATATAGCGTCAACAGTTTACTCAGTGCTTTCCAATATAACGGGAGACAATACAGCAACAGTACAGTTCAATACAAGAGGGATAGGAGGGCTTTAATTTTTGTTTCACACTTGCTGAGTAACTAACCTTCAGATGGAAATGAGGTTTAGTAACACTTTAATGCAAAGTTATAATGCATACAGTGTATGTGAACCCTATGTGCTAAACCATATACAAATCTGTTCACTTTGTTTTGCAATTCAGCACCCACGGCCCACAGCACAGCCAGGCAGGTGACACCACCACTTTTCAGCATCGTTTAACTTGCTAAGTGGACAACAGAGTAGCACCATCAACTCTGTCTAATGAACAGTTAACACCAGAAGCTGTAAATCTGACCCAGACTTGTAAAGCAATCTTTCTGGCCTTGCCGTGTTGCAGTGCCACGTACATTACAAGACTGGCTAACCCTATGTACTCTTTCTGGTTTTCACACATGAGGTCAGGACTCTGTGCAGGCCAGTCAAGTTCCTTCACCCCAAACTCGCTCATCCATGTCTTTATGGACCTTGCTTTGTGCACTGGTGTGCAGTCATGTTGGAACAGGTAGGGGCCATCCCGAAACTGTCCCCACAAAGTTGGGAGCATGAAATTGTCCAAAATGTCTTGGTATGTTGATGCCTTAAGTGTTCCCTTCACTGGAACTAAGGGGCCAAGCTCAACCCCTGAAAAACAACCCCACACCATAATTCCCCCTCCACCAAACTTTACACGTGGCACAATGCAGTCAGAACTTACCATTCTCCTGGCAACCACCAAACCCAGACATATTCATTGGATTGCCAGAAGGAGAAGAGTGATTTGTCACTCCAGGGAATGTCTCCACTGCTCTAGAGTCCAGTGGTGGCATGCTTTTCACCACTGCATCTAACTCCTTGTATTGCACTTGGTGATGTAAGGCTTGGATGCAGCTGCTAGGCCATGGAAACTCATTCATCGACATCCAATCTGATATGTCGTTCAGTAGGCTAGTGATTTGGGCGGAGACTGAAGGGGTGGGGCGAGGGGTTGAGAGATAGATTTGCGTGTAGTCGGCATAGAGGTGGTAGTTGAAGCCGTGAGAGTGTATCAGTTGGCCAAGTGAGGAGGTGTAGATGGAGAAGAGAAGGGGCCCGAGGACAGAGCCTTGAGGGACCCCAACAGAGAGGGGGAGTGAGAGGGAGGTGGTAGCATTATAGGTAACGCTGAAGGAGCGTTTTGATAGGTAGGATGAGAGCCAGGAGAGAGTGGAGTCTCTGAGGCCAAGGGAGTGTAGTTTTTTGAGGAGGAGGGGGTGGTCGACTGTGTCGAAAGCCATGGAGAGGTCAGGGGGTAGGAGTACTGAATAGTGGCCATTAGCTTTGGCGGTTAGCAGGTCGTTGGTGAGTTTGAGTAAGGCAGTTTTCAGTGGAGTGTAGGGGATGGAAGCCAGACTGTAAGGGGTCGAGGAGGTTGTTGTCGTTGAGGTGGGAGCTTAGGCAATTATAGACTAAGCGCTCAAAGAGTTGTAAATGGCAGCAGGGAGATGGGTCTAAGGTTGTTGGGGTCGGTGAGGTCCAGGCAGGGCTTTTTAAGTATGGGAGTGATGTGCGCGTGCTTCAGAGGGGAGGGGAATGCGCCAGAAGAGAGGGAGAGATTGAAGATGTGCATGAGGGAGTATAGGATGGAGGAGGAGGGAGATCGTAGGAGTTGTGAGGGGACAGGGTCGTGAGAGCAGGTGGTGAGGCGGGCTTCAGAGAAGACCTTAGTGACCTCCTCAGTGGTAGTAAGGTCGAAAGAGTGGAGTGTTGAGGGGGCTTCAGTGTGAGGGATGTTAGGTGGGGTGGAGGTCTGGACAGTGGTGAGGCCAAGGGAGAGGGGTGTTGAGGGGGTTTCCGTGTGAGAGGTGATAGGTGGGGTGGGGCGTTGATTACACAGCCAAGAAAGAGGGGTGATCTAAGAACAAGTGGGCCAGCCTCATTGACCTATTCCTATCGGAGGAGTCACAGAAGTGGCTGATGCCAAGGACTAAAAAAAGAAAACTCAAGAGAGAAATCTTAGCCCACCTTGGTGTGACTGTGGCGGTGTGTCCACACTGATTGCATTACTGGAAATAGCATAGTGACCAGACACAATGGTGGTCCCAAATGTATGACTGTTGCAGCTGGCCAAACTACTACTAATAGGGCCACAGATCGTAGAGCAGGTTTTCATAGACCACCACCTAGTATGCTTCCTAGTATGCTACAATGCTGGGTCCACCACGGAGAACCCCAAATGATGGACTGCTTGGTGGAGATGATAGAGGGGTTCACTGTGGTGGAGGATCTACTTGAACGTATCAAGCCCACAAAGACCTGTGTCCGCAAGGAGAAACAAGCCACCCACAAACAGAGTGTGGCCTCTGGCTGAACTGACTCCATTCCCAAGCACTTCTAGTTCTATGGTGACTCTGGTCCATACTGGTATAGTTGGGAAAGTTGGTCCTGAAAAAAAAGACCCTACGGGTGGTGTGTATACATGGGGGCACAAAGGAGTACCCACTGGTGCCAGTTACAATCACTACTGCCTGTGGCACCGTTACTCAGGAGGTTGGAGTGGTACTCAACCTTATAAGTGACATTACCTTGGGATGTGACTGCCTTTTATTTATTAAAATCTGGGACTAGGTGAGCAAAGGACTACCTGCTCAGGGTGAACCTTTTTTTCCCTTTTAATAGGCTGGAGGTTGGAACTTGAAAATGCCACTGTTGCTCCAGTTGCAGATGGTCTGCAGACTAAGGATACCCCTGAGAAGGAAAAGCCTCTCTTATGCAGGTCATGATTAGGAAGCATGTAGAGGAAACCTCCCCAGGTTGCAATCAATGGTGAACTGCTATACCGAGTCACCAAAGTGAGGTGAGGTGGTCAACTAATTACTGGCCCCCCAGCCTTTCACGTGCATGGTACTTGACATGGCTCACAATGATACATTGGGAGATCACAAGGGGGCTGAAAAAACAGAGTAGAATCAGCCTAAGGAAGTCTGTTTGGGTTGGCTAAGGTTTTATTTAACTGTACTCCTTTAATCCCATCCCACTGTTAGCACAATATGGCCACATCTACAGTTCAGCACTTTGTTTCTTCAGATGATTATTTTTGGGGGTGTAAAAAAATGATTATATAACATAAATAGTGCAGCGCTAAAAGATATATGACTGCACCAGTGCTTGTAAGGTAGTGCAAAATCCCTTGAATTAATATCAAATAGTATAGGCCACATATACCATATTTTCCGGCGTATAAGACGACTTTTTGACCCTTGAAAATCTTCTCAAAAGTCGGGGGTCGTCTTATACGCCGGTATACGGCATGCTGACACTTTTTAGGGGGGGGCGGCGGCACCGCACCGCCCCCCTAAAAAGTGCGGTGCGGTGCCGCCGCCCCCCCCCCTTCCAACAGAAGTGAAACTAAGTACAGGGGTGGGCAGGGGCTTCTGTTTCTTACCTGGCTCCGGTCCCACGACGATCAGGTCCAGGAAGCGCAGCTGCTCCTTCCTTCAGTTCGGCCACTGGATATTCGTGCGGCTGCTCGGCTCCGCCTCCTCACCGGTGATTGGCCGCCAGAACTGTAGCTCAGGAAAGGCACACAGGCGGCCAAACACCGGGGAGGAGGCGGAGCCGAGCGGCCCCGTGAAAATCAAGTGAAGGTAAGTGTGCCGTGCACAGGTGCTGCTGCAACCATATATGCTTGCTGCAGCAGCACCATACTGAACAGGGGTCAGCAAGCGTCAGTGGGAGGAATAGTGCCCCATCATTGGTGTCACTGATACCAATGATGGGGCATTATTCCTCCCACTGACACCGACGATGGGGCACTTTTCCTCCCCCCCACTGACACCAACGATGGGTCACTATTCCCCCCCCCACTGACACCAATGATGGGGCACTATTCCACCCCCCACTGACACCACTGATGGGACACTATTCCTCCCACTGACACCAATGATGGGGCACTATTCCTCCCACTGACGCCAATGATGGGGTGCTATTCCTCCCACTGACACCAATGATGGGGTGCTATTCCTCCCACTGACGCCAATGATGGGACACTATTCCTCCCACTGACACCAATGATGGGGTGCTATTCCTCCCACTGACACCAATGATGGCGTGCTATTCCTCCCACTGACACCAATGATGGGACGCTATTCCTCCCACTGACACCAATGATGGGGTGCTATTCCTCCCACTGACACCAATGATGGGGTGCTATTCCTCCCACTGACACCAATGATGGGACGCTATTCCTCCCACTGACACCAATGATGGGGTGCTATTCCTCCCACTGACACCAATGATGGGGTGCTATTCCTGCCACTGACACCAATGACTGGGCACTATTCCTCCCACTGATACTAATGATGGGGCACGATTCTTCCCACTGGTGTGCACTGGAAGAGGGGTAGTCTTATACGGCGAGTATAGCCCAAACACTACATTTTAACAGGAAAAGTAGGGGGGTCGTCTTATACGCCCAGTCGTCTTATACGCCGGAAAATACGGTAATGTGTGTGACCTTCCCAAACAAAAAAGAAAATGAAGTAATGGCGTGTACCCCACACGCCTTCACTTCACAATAAAAACGCACAATATGAATGCACAATAAAAAGATAGTCCAATAATAGTCTAGTAATCAAAAAAAGGCCACAGATGGATGTGTTTTGATAAGATCCCTGTGACGTATATAGTCCGGCGTTGTGCAGAAAAATGAATAAATTGCGCACTCACCGGAAGCACAATTTAATTGCGCGTTTATGTCTCATACACCAAAGATCACTCCAGCTGTGGATGGAAAGAAGCTCGGAACAGGTGATTCTGTGATGGGGGGTGTCACATCTGGGGGTCCCTTATAGTAGACCTGGCTCCAAACAGGATCAGCTGAATGTTACTCTGGGCCCTGGGATAGTCACCTTGTGGTCCAGCTGGTATAGGAGAGTGGCCGCCGGACCTCCTTGATCCGGCGGCTTGACGTCACGGCTAGCAGGGGCTCCTCCTTGACGCGCGTTTCATATCACACGTACATCATCAGAAGGGATAAGAGCCATAGCTGCCAGACGTCGCAGGAGCTATATATATGATGTGCTATGTGCTTGTATTAGAGATAATTAGGTGCCATTTTGCCGAGGTCCCGCATACAGCGCATGCGCGGGCGTCCGGGCGCCATTTTCTTGTGGCCAAAATCATGTATGTATCCACCGCGCATGCCCAACCGCGGTGGAACATAATATTCAAGGATATGTGTCAGTTAAATGTAGGGGAGCCTACCTCCTCCTCCCACATACTGTATTCCCAGGTGGTATCTTCTGGAAAAATGGGGAAGACGCCGATCACTGCGGACCAGCGCCATATTCCCGTGGGTCACTGTGTAAGTGCGCATGCGCGAACAAGCACGTCGGACCGGCGCCATTTTGCCGTGGGTCGGTACACGAGTGCGCATGCGCGAATAGGACCGCCATGTTTGTGTGGTCTAATTGAGTAGATACATGATCACTGCGCATGCGTAGGCGCAGGGACGGAAAAGAATCAATTGGGAGTGTACTCTAGGTTTCTAAAACATCCCACTAGCCTAGGGGAAACCATAGTTCATTAATTCTGAAGGTATATACATCATCCTTGGTTGCAAAGTGTCCTCTATGGTGTCTCATTATGCCCATTTATGACATGTATCCTTATGTGCAAAAAACCTTTTGATCACTCTTTAGTGAATGAGTTGACCACTGTCTATGTTGTTAAATTTAAAGTTGTATACATTGCCTAAAAACATTATAAATAAACAGTATTATTACATATATAAAAATGTGTAAAGATGCATATATATTACAGGTCACCATGGAAAACCACATAAATCCAGAAAAATTCTCTAATGAGTAAACATACTGTACATGTGTATATATATATATACACACATATATGCAGTTGAGGAGAGATTCGTCATAAATTGGCAACTTGTAAGGCACATAATAAAATTTATACATAAAAGATTAGTTATAAGTTCACTATAGGGGTGGTTACATAAGCTCTAAATTGCCAATTAATGTTATTTGAATACCATAAAAAATCCTTGGCTGAATATTCAAAAAAATGCATTAGTTACAATGCCTTTATAAAAACGCATCAGCCACACTGCTATAAAATCAGTTCGGTCACAGTGCTTATAAGGACTATCGGAGACAGAATGCTGATTGCTCGATGCCATCAAAAATCAAAATAATGATAAATAATAATACAATACAATACATGTCCCCATTGAACCCAATTCAATACAATAAAATAAATTAAAATTAAAATACCCCAAATGTAATACACAATGTCATAATGATTAGTAAAAATGAAGTAAAAATTCCTGCTTAGACCATATTTGAAAAATATTTTAAAAATTATACTACATGAACCATAATACAAATAGACAAAAAAGTTAGTGGACTATCATAATCACTGAGACAGTCTTAGTCTATGTTTATGATCTATAATGTTGTAGTAATTCTTAGGTGACCCGTAATGTAAATATGAACAAACTTAGGCAATAAGGCCACATAAAGAAGTGAAAACATAGGTATGTTTGAGACAACATGTATGAGACATAAACGCGCAATTAAATTGTGCTTCCGGTGAGTGCGCAATTTATTAATTTTTCTGCACAACGCCGGACTATATACGTCACAGGGATCTTATCAAAACACATCCATCTGTGGCCTTTTTTTGATTACTAGACTATTATTGGACTATCTTTTTATTGTGCATTCATATTGTACGTTTTTATTGTGAAGTGAAGGCGTGTGGGGTACACGCCATTACTTCATTTTCTTTTTTGTTTGGGAAGGTCACACACATTATATGTGGCCTATACTATTTGATATTAATTCAAGGGATTTTGCACTACCTTACAAGCACTGGTGCAGTCATATATCTTTTAGCGCTGCACTATTTATGTTATATTGTCAGTTTGAAGGTTCATGGTTTTTCCTTTTTAGTGTATCAGCTGCTGTATTAGCGCTCACTGAACCCCCTACTATTAAAAAAATGATTGTCCCAGGTGCAGATATGTCAGGTATGCCACTAACTGTTGCATAGATTTTGCTAAGTGAAAGGAAGCCAGTGTCTCCAATTGGATTGATAACTGTCCCCCAATGTATATTTCTCAACAACCATTCACAAACTAATTTATGTTGTAACAAGGACAGCACAGATAGTTTCTCCTTTGTACACTTTGATCTTTTCTTTAGAAATGTTTTATAGGCATCAGAGTACTTTTTGATATTTTATGGCATTACTACAGATTACAATGAGGTAAATATTGACAGTGGTTTATGGCAGTCACGCTGGTTATCATCTGTCTTGTGGCATAGAGCACAGTCAAGAAATGTTTACTGTGTTAATAAAATCAAAACTTGAATTTATCTCTGTTGTCTGGAAATTGCAGAAGGGATCAAGGATGTCAAGCAAAGTTAATAATTAAAAACTATAGCTTGTAAGGCAATCCATAGATGAATACATTTTCTTTCCTTTCACCATGGGTGTAGGGAAAGAAAATTGCTCGATTGCCCCATCAACATAATCAGTGTTGATGGAGGAATACCTCCCACAGTTCAGTTGTGTTCTGCCTGTAGGTTGTGCGGAGAGACTTTTCCCAGTTGGCAGGACACAATGATTACTCTGCGGCAATCGCATGCAAAAAATCCAACAGGCTGGTCTGGGAGTCTTGCCTGTGGCTGTCAGAGTCTTGCAAGGTCTCATAGGACTTGCAGTTCCTCAACACCTGGAGGGCCGAAGTTTGGAGACCCCTGACCTAGAGACACAATAGACATAAATAAGGAAAAATCTTTTGTTCAAGCAGATATAACGTATGTTGAAATATAGTATATAATATTTTATTTTACTGGCTGCCGGTCTTTCCGTGCCACCTTAACCACTTTCCTATTGGGCCAAATTTGACATTTCTGTCATACATGTAAAAATCTGAATTGTTTTGTTAGAAAATTATTTAGAACCTGCAAACATTATATATATTTTTTAAGTGGAGGACCAAGAGAATAAAATGGTGGGTGTTTTTTATGTCACGAAGTATTTGCGCAGCATTTTTTCGAATGCAACTTTTTTGGGAAAATAGTACACTGTAATGAATTTTAGTGAACATGAACACAATATAATACCCATATTTTTCATAAGATATAAAAGATTTTATGTTAAATAAATGTTAATAAATTATGTTAAATAAATATCAAACATGTCTTGCTTTAAAATTGCGCAATCATATGGAACGGCGACAAGTTGCAGCTCATTGAATTATACATAGGCAACGCTTTAAAAGCCTTTACAGGTTACGTTTAAGAGTTACACAGGAGGTCTGGCCCTAAAATTATTGCTCTTGCTTTGACATTTGCGGCAATACCACACATGTGTGGTGTGATTGCCAATTACATATGCATAGAAAAGTGACAGTAGTGTGTGTATGTGTGTCTTTTTTAATTATACATTTTTTTTGTTTTGTTTTTTAACTTTTTTTGACTATGTTTGCCCCAAGCATGTTTGAAGTTACTTACTTTTTAACTCCACTACCTTTGCTGGAAGTCTATTTAAGGCATCAACTACCCTTTTAGTAAAATAATACTTTCTAAGATTAGTTTTAACCAGTTGCCCTCCAGAGGATATATCCGCTTTCCTGAATAGACCATTTTTTGTGATACGGTGCTGTGTTACTTTAACTGACAATTGCGTGGTCATGCAATGCTGTACATAAATGAAATTTATGTCCTTTTTTCCCCACAAATAAAGCTTTCTTTTGGTGGTATTTGATCACCTGTGTATTTTTTATTTTTTGCGCTATCAACAAAAAAGTTTAAAAAAAAAACAATATTTTTTACTTTTTGCTATTAAACATGTCCAATAAAAAAAATTAAAAAAATCTAATTTTGTCATAAATTTAGGCCAAAATGTATTCTGCTACATATCTTTGAAAAAAAAAAATCCCAATACATGTAAATTAATTGGTTTAGGTGAAATTTATAGTGTCTACAAATGGCGGTATATATACTGGAATTTTTATTTTAATTTTTTTATACTAGTAATGGCGGCGATCAGCAACTTGCAGCGGGACTGCGGCGGGCATTCTGACACTGGGTGGGAACTGACTAACTGCCACGGACATTCCAATGACACTAATACAGTGATCAATTCTAATAAAAATCACTGACACTGTACTATTGACACTGGGCAGGAAGGGGCTAACTTTTGGGCGATCAAAGGGTAAACTGTGTGCTGTTTTACTAGGGAGGCATGCTGTTTTGTATTTCTCTGCTGTGCAGAGAAATGCAAAAGAGCATATCCTTGCTAGCAGGAGAGAGACCTGTGTTGTTTACACACTGGTCTCTCCCCTGTCAGCTTTGCATTGTGATCGCCGGATGCCGGCGGGGAATCTCCAGCAAGGACCCCGTGACATGCCTAGCTGCCAGTGGTGGCACGGGTAGTGCGGCACGTGTGTGTGCAAGCTCCCTACCCGGAAATGCAAATAATGTATATTTACATGATTTTGCGCAGCCCTGCCACCCTATAGCAGTAGTTCTACCATAGGGTGGCAGGGAAGCGGTTAAAATTTCCTCCAGTTAGTTTGAGGTCATGTCCCTGTGTTCTTGGTCTTGGTTTCATATTGAAAATATTGCCCACTTGAACACTATTCACCACCCTGATGTCTTCAAGAGAAGAGACATCATAATTCTCTCCTAGAAGGAAAACATACATTGTATGTCAGTTTTTCTGCATGCCATCTGCAAGGGCACAACAAAATCAATTGTTCTCAATGTATAATCCACCTGGATACATTAAGTAGTTGCGATGATATGTACAGCCTTACTAGCACATGTCAAAGTTACAAAATTGGGCTTGGGCAATAAGGTTTGTTTTGAGCCTGATCATGAAGTGGTTAAATTACTTTAAAGTCTGGAGTTTGAGTTTCACTGTTGTCACCACTCCCAGTTTAAGCTATAGAATCTGTCTTTAGTCTGCTCTTTTATCTCTTTTTAACCACATCTATCTGCCTACCTGAACTGTCACTCGTCATCTTTATCCTTTTTATATAAATTAGTTTTACAGGCTTAATATTTCTTAATATTTCTTTAACCACTATGTTTTCTATAGTCATAATCTGTGACAGCATTTACATTATGAAAATAATTTATGGTGTTGGTTTTGTACAAGTGTAGCAATAAAATTCTGAATGTGAGCATAAATAATCACAAAGCTTAAACTCAGTGCATTACTCTATGGTTCACACCCGGTCTGTTAACAGACTAGTCTCTGGTGTGCCTATACTAAGGTAGATTACCAAAGCCGTTTTATTGGTAAACCTGCCTCCCAACCTTCACACTTAAAAGAGATGTTTGTGAATAGAAGAAAAACAATACAATCATACTCACCTAGATGTCTACAGCAGTGATCCAAGCTACTGCTGTCCCCCACCGGCTCTACCCCGAGAACTGAGCGATCAAAGACCGCTGATCACTCAATTCTCAGTATTCAGTCTGCAAAGAGCAGATGACTGTCATTCACACAGTCCCCTCTTCACATCAGAGTCCTATCTTATGGCAGGCAAGCTGACAACCATTACCATAGCAACAAATGATGCCATGTGTTCTGGCCCTAGATTATCATTGGCTGTCATGGGGGTGGTGGCCTGCTCACCCACACCATAGCAATGCATAACTGTGTGATGGCATGCCAACAGGGGGTGTGTCCATAACAATCTGGGTTAAAAAAGTGGGGTCATGCTAAACATCACACGACTAAGAAAAAGACCACTCTGGCAGTCATCAACCGAGGTGTGAGTGGGCAGTGCTGGGGAGTTCAGAAGGCAAGTAGTACCTTTTGTAACTTTTTTAACCTAAGAGGCCAAAGACTTGGTGGGAAAGCTCTAAATCTAGAGTCAGGCTTTAAAGTAGTTTTTATGTAGCTTTCACATTTGTACATGCTTGCTCTTTTATATTTTTGTTATTGATTTAGAAACCATTTCACAATTTTTAGATCTCAAACCAAAGCCATGCCTGCAAAGGAAAGGGCTAAAACGCTTCCTGCCACCTGTACCACTGATACCCACTTTCTTCAGGAGCTGCGCTTGTTGACACATGTTCTACATCTGACATTTTTAGGAGTTTCAGAATCAGATGACACCTTGCCTTTTCTCTCTCTGCATGCTGTGGCTCCTTTCTCTGGTCCCTGTGTTGGTAGAGGACCCAGTAGTAGAATAGGGGCCTGAGGAAGGAACCACAATATGCAGCAGGGGACCTAGGTGTGTCTGCTGGATACTGAAGCTATTTCAGCCAGCATAACTTATGAAGACAAAACAGTGGTGAAGTGGTTAGCACTGGAGTCATTCATTTGAATCCCAACCATGGCACTACCTCTGCAGAGTTTGCATGGTCTCCCTGTGCCTTAGCGGGCTTCCTCCAGGTACTCTAAAGACATGCTAATAGATTAATTGGCTACTGTTGAAATTGGCTCTAACATGTGTATGTATGAATGTGAGTTAGGGACCTTAGATTGTAAGCTCCTTGAGGGTTAGGGACTGATGTGAATGTACAATATATGGGGGGAAAAAAAGAGTGGCATAAGCTGATGGCGCTATATAACTACCTATAATAATTAAATAAATAAATAAAGACCTCTAATAAGACAAGGGCTAACATTGGTACAGCTGGTGGGAGGTGTAAATATTAACACTTTTCTTTAAAGTCATGGCCTGGTTTAATATTTTAAACTAGTGAGAGAGCCTCTTTAAATGAAGAAATTTATAGATAAGCTGCTAGGGTGAGCATACACTTTATTTTAATTGCTCTCCCTCTCTTCTTAATGGAAAATGTTGTTGGCCACACAGTATGTTTTTTTTCAATGTGTTGGTCAACTCACAGACTTCTTTTGAAAGAAGCAGCTATCAAGCAGCCAATGTGTATCACTGCTTATATAAAAATATGAGAAAATATACGTATAATATTTTCTGAATGCAGTGCAACTGTGTGCAAGATCATAAGTTGGGCCCCCTTCCTCAGAAAGAATAACAGGGCAAGGTTTTCCTAGTGTCTGCATCAAATAAAATGTTTTGAACACAGAGACAATTGGCAAAACCTGGTCAGGAGGAAGCCTGACACTGATACAGGAGAAGTTGAAAGTACAATGTGGATAATTACATTCTCATATCAGTACTAGGAACTTGCTGTGTACATATTGATGGGATACAGGAAGAGGGCAGCCATGGTGCATCTTGGAGATTTCATTAAGCTGGCCGCACACTGATAATCAATTCCTCCATCCACGCGTATTAATTAATCACCTGCTGCAGCTGTTGTATTTTAATTCTAACAGCAGCTGCCTCTGGATTGGATTCAGCTGCTATTCGCCCAAAAATTTCCAATGTGGCAGCACCCAAATATTGTAGAGTTCCCCTTATGTTTTAACATTACTAACAGCATCTGTTTGCAAAAACAAGATCATGAGCTCACTTCCCCCCTCCCTTATTTTCTGTGGAATAATGTGTTCCAGTCTGTAGCTGGTACTCTTGTTTTCAGCTGAAGATAAGTTTATCTAGCAGGGCCATATCCTGCACTGCTTAGAAAGTTTTATAAATGTATAAAAAGTGAAAGAGGAAATATATGCATTGTGACGTAATTGCTGATATGTATACCCTGTAAGATGCTTTTTCAAGACACTTAGCTTGCAGACACAAGTCCTTGCTAAGGCAACCAGTGCTGGTAAATAAAAGGTCTGTTTTCCTCAAGTTCGTGTCCGGAGTTGTACCTGGAATTCCCAAAGTTGTCATTACATTTCCTGGTGCATTGGCCGGGAAACCAGGTGTAAGTATCGGGACAGGTGGTTTTCCACCACAACCCACGGGGATCGGTCCAGAGCCAGCTCCTGGGATTGCTGCGCTATCTCAGGCACCACCGGACATTTGTCTGGGAGACTACGCTACATCTTGGTCATCTGCTCCAAGGATCGACTCGCTGGAGTCCAAGAACCCAGACTGGGGAACCAACCACCAAATTGTGGAGCTCCACTTCAGGAAAAGGTGAGATCTTCGCCTTTTCAGTTATAACAGTCAGTCAGGATCTCTCAACGGTATTCGAGGGAAGGGGAGTTTGATCACTTCCAGAGGTGACCCCAATTGGATGATTACGCATCCTGGGCTAACCTCCAGTCAGTCAGTAATTTCGAGTTGGAAAATCTAGTGTGTATGTGAGTGAATGAGACACTGCCCAGCAGCAAAGTGACAGTGGACCCTGTGCAGGTGCAGTTTTTGGTACCGGGGCTGATATCATCCATTCCAAGTCAGCGAAAAGGGTAAGCATTTGTTTTTTAACCCTATTGTGTCAAGGATCTCAGACCCCTTTACCAGATTCTCAATCCCCTACCCCTCTGTGTCTGTTTTGGTGTCTCTAAGGAAACAATATGGGTGGTAATCAGTCAATCCAGACCCCCTTAGAGTGTATGAAAAAAAAAGGAAATTATGTACCAAGGCTGGAAAAAGATCAGTGTGCATATTGCAAACAGGAGGGGCATTGAAAGTGAGAGTGTCCCCAAAGAGGATCTAGGAGACAAGGATCAGACCCCATGAGAAGGGAGCCACGAGAGGAACAAGTTCATAACGGACGATATAAAAGGAACAGGCAAGAAGACAAATATGTGGACTTTGAGGGGCTAGCAGGCTCTGTGTATCCAGATGAGGATCAGTACTGAGACCGACCGGGCTCCATCCCGCTAGGCCCCTGGGAGCCCATTGATCACTGCTACAACTACTGTGGGAGGCAGGCTATAAGGTATCCAGGAAAAAGCCTCAGTTGTGCCAAGAGACTGTAAAATACCTGGGTTTTAAAGTATCACAAGGCCAAAGACAGTTGAAAGAAGACAGGAAAGAGCCTGTTTCCCTACACCAACAACCAGGCATCAAGTGCGTGAATTCCTTGGAGCAGCTGGATTTTGCCGGATCTGGATAACAGACTTTGCCACAAAAGCCAAGATCTTCTATGAATCTACAAAGGGGGGAGAGAGGCAACCATTCCTATGGGAAAAACAACAAGACCAAGAATTCCGAGACATTAAGACTTCCTTAATGCAAGCCTCCACCCTCGGCCTAATGGACTGTAAAAAACCCTATTATCTGTATGTCAGTGAGAAGCAGGAGATAGCGGTGGGAGTGTTGACACAATACCTGGGGTCGTGGCAGCGCTCGGTGGTGTACCTTTTCAAACAACTGGACACTAGCTCAAGGTTGGCCACCTTGTCTGTGAGCTATCGCAGCAACAGCCCTCTTGGTGGCCGAAGCTGACAAGATGTCACTGGGTCAAGAGATCTATGTCCAAGTTCCACACCACATTCAGGCATTGATAAGGGAAATCACTGGTTCACTAACAGCCGGATGGTCAAATACCAGGCCATGCTGTCTATAAATCCTCACATTCCTTTAGAGACTGTTAACACCCTGAACCCCATGACCCTGCTCCCCACCTCAAAAGAAGCCCTAATACATGACTGTGTCCAGGTAATGGATGAAGTCTACACAAGTCAGCCAGACTTGAGAGACAGCCCCTTGGGAGAGCCAGACATTGAATATTACACTGATGGCAGCAGGTTCGTAAAAGACAGGATCCACTATGCCAGCTATGCAGTGGTTACACAGGAGACAGTGATAGAGGCAGCAGCCTTACCACTGGGAACGTCTGCACAGAAAGCAGAACTGATTGCACTGACCCGAGCATTACAACAAGCTGCAGGCCTAAAACTGAATGTTTATGTGGACTCTTAAGTATTCTTTCCTAACTCTTCATGTTCATGGAGCCCTGTATAAGGAAAGAGGACTCATCCCATCAGGGGGGAAGAGCATCAAGTATGGGACAGAAATACTAGAACTTTTGGAAGCAGTATGGGCCCCCTCTGAAGTTGCAGTGAAACACTGTAAGGGTCATCAAAAGGGAGACTCCCAGGTGGCCAAAGGCAACAGAAAAGCAGATCAAGCAGCCAGGGAGGCAGCACTCCAGCAGTCCACACAACAGATTATGGCCCCTCTGTTCCCAGTACCACTCTCTGAATGGGACCCAATCTATACAAAGGCAGAACAAGAATGGATAGAGACTGAACCTGGAAAGTACAGGGAAGACCAATGGTATCAACTGCAGGATGGAAGAATTATCATTCCAGCTGCTGTAGCAACTGAATTAGTGACAGAATTCCACAAGAGAACACACACAGGCAAAACAGCCATTGAAAAGGCCCTAACCCATGTTAGCCCTCCAGAGGATTTACCTACTTTCCTGATTAGGCCATTTTTTGCGATATGACTCTGTGTTACTTTATCTGAGAATTGCGTGGTCTTCCAACGCTGTACATAAATGAAATGTATGTCCTTTTTCCCCACAAATAGAACTTTCTTCTGGTGGTATTTGATCATCTCTGCGTTTTTTATTTTTTGCGCTATAAACAAAAAAAGACTGACAATTTTTTTAAAAAACCCAATATTTTTAACTTTTTTGCTATAAAACATATCTTATAAAAAAAATTTAAAAATCTAATTTCTTCATAAATTTAGGCCAAAATGTATTCTGCTACGTCTTTGCTAAGAAAAATCCCAATACGTGCAAATTAATTGGTTTTCGTGAAAGTTATAGCGTCTACAAATGGCGGTATATATACTGGAATTTTTATTTGTATTATTTTATACAGTACTAGTAATGGCGGCAATCAGCGACTTATTGCAGGACTGCAGCAGGCATTTTGACACTGCGTGAGAACTGACTAATTGCCATTGATATCCCCAGTGACAATAATACAGTGGTCAATGCTAATAAAAAGCACTGTCACTGTACTAATCTCACTGAGCAGGAAGAGATGAACATCTGGGGCTAACAAAGGGTTAACTGTGGGCTGTGTGTGTTTCATATGATGTGCTGTTTTACAACAGAGACATGCTGCTTTGTATTTCTCTGCTGTGCATGTCCTTGCTGACAGGAGAGAGGCCTGTGTTTTTCCCCTGTCAGCTTTCCCCAACGATCACTGAGTGCCGGCCGGGACCTGGTGATGGACACCTCTAGCTGCTGATGGAGGCGCGGGTAGGGCGGCGCGTGCCCCCTACCCAGGAATGCAAATCACGTATATATACGTGATTTTGCGCAGCCCTGTAGAAGTGCTTCTACTATAGGGAGAAGGGAAAGTGGTTAATAGAAGGGCCACCTACTTAGCGAATTTCAACCAGTTTCTCAGAAACCCACCAAAATTCATACAGTGTATGGCCAGTTGTAGACAAAGACCTATGTCCCCAGTGGTTAGGAACAAAGAAACCAGGGGGGCCCAGTGAGCCCCAGGTCAAAGGCTGGATGACACTGCAATAAAGTCCAACCATCTAGGCTAACACAGCCAGTACATATGAAATCACACACTACTCTGTCGGCCATCCATCCCAACACAAAGCCCCATGCATGCTGTCTCTCTTGTCCTCTGTCCCCTGCACTTATGCTTCCTGGTGCAGTAAGGCGATCTGCTCCTTAGGCCCGCTAAGCCAATGAGAAATGTGTTACTCAGTCTGTCCTATTTTTTGCATACTTGATCAGCATACCTGGAACCTTTTATAAATCAAAGAAGTAGAGAATGGGGGTGGGGCAGTGTTCAGAACACATACTGAAACGTGCTTACAAGAGAAGTATGACCAAAGCCATTCTTTTCTTGTGTGTCACAGGAATATTTACTTTTGTACTAAAGCTTTCCAAACCTCTTGCCACATAGCAGAAGCCTGTATTAGTCCAACTTCTCCTCTGGTAGCAGAGGGCTTCTAAAGCAGTGTTTCTTTAATGCAGAGAGGAAATATTCATATAATAGAATTGAATCATAGTGTAGTTCATAGAACCTAATACAAGGTTCTCCTTGAAATGGAAGCCATACCTTTTTATTGTAATAATGTAGTCTTCATGGGCAAAATAATCACTTGTAATGAAATCCTCTAAAGCAGTCAATAATGGTAGTTACTGGTGTCAGATGACAAATGCTGGTGTCAGATAACAGTGCATAAGCACTTGCCACAGCAGTTTAAGCAGTACTTATACATAAACGTTTTACAATTAGGCATGCTAGAAGTCACTTAATTCTTTACATGATGGCCAGGTAGGGGCTTCAAGCACAGCCATCAAAGGGTCCCCTTTTAACATTATAAAGACACAAAAGACCATGAGCGCTAAAACGGCAATTTCAGCTGTTAGATTTTAAGGGGTAAATTACAGTGATGTAAAGAATAAACCATGATGAATATCATCTTCATTAAAATATAAGTGCCTCTTCCAAGGAAATACCTATAATCCAAGTAGACAGGAAACTCCATCTATCAAAAGCAGTCAATGTTGACATGGCTAAAGGAGGCAACAAAGCCAGTACACTGCAATGCATTTTGCCACCAGACAAAAAGCTACTTTCTCAAGCAAGCTGGTATTACCATATGCTTCAATTTGCCACTACTATAATTGGCACCAATAAAGGCCTCCCAATAACAGGAAAAAGCACACAGACTGCCCCTTTTCTTCCAAACATAAAAGAAGCCTTGTTTTGCAGCCAAAACCATATATGCATTTTAACCCATCCTCCAAACCCCTTACCAAATATGCCTACTAGGCTGTGGCAATAAATAAAACCCATACAATCAGACAAGAAGCAGGGCTGAAAATGTTATGAGTGGCCCCAACAATGTTAACCTGTCTGGGGGCCTTGGCTTGGGTGAAGTTCTTGGGAGCAGTGGAGTGCCTGCTACAGTGCAGGGCACACAGTGACCAGAGCGCACAGGGTGCAGCCCAGGTTGATGACATATGAGCAGGGCTTTGAGGCTCAGCATCTTTCCTTGGGCCCATCTGGATTGGACCTGCTTTTGCACCTTAGACAGTAGAAAATGGAGAAGCAACAGTAACATGACAGACAGCATGGCGCAAGAGATTGCGGATGGGAAGCTGTGAGATGCTAGGATGGTTAGAGAGAGGAGTTAAAGGAGGAAAGAGTACACCCCACACCACCTCCCGACTCTTTCCTTCTCCCGCATTTCAGCTTCTAGATATTAGAAATAGTGACACTGCTGTCACTACTCTTGTCAGCCTATAGCAGGAGAGCCAAAAACATGTGCAATGAGTGCACAGTAAGCCCCATCCTCTGCACTTCTCACATTAGGTATGTACCAGTACAGTAGACTGTCAGTGGGACTAGTATGTGGAAGTAAGGTGAACAGAATATAATAAATTAAAACCATAACTAAAAACTGCGGAGAATTTGTGTGATACAAAGGGTCACCATACACTTTACAATCTGACCATACGATCTTTGTACAATCAACGTTAGATTTACCAAAACTATGTAATGTGCATCCAATCAAATTTATATAGGCAGTCAGGTGGTCTATTAAACTACATAGTTGTTGGTAGATCTAAAAGATTGTGCAATCAAATTAGAATGCTTTTGGGGAGCTTAGAACCCTTCAACAACATGCATCCACTCTTCTGACCTGAGATAATCATTTAAAAAAATAATTTTTAGTCCTTATTAGAAGCAGATAACAGGCAGGAGAAAATGTAGAGGAACAAAGGTGAATGCTTATCTGTTGTGTTGAGATTTGCATACAAGTGATAAATGAAGGAATACTGTAAATATGTCATGTCACTTTGTACCTTTAATGTGTAAGTACTATATTGTGATATCACACGAATAACGAATATTAAAAAAAAAAAAAAATTAGAAGAGGAAAATGTAGGATTAGGCCTTCTGACTGTAGCTCTCAGGGCAGTTGTACTTTCTGTTCCACCTATAATTAAGCCTAGGGGCACATTTTTGCTAATAAATAATAATTATAATTACTACAGATTGCGTTTACCTTCTTGTATTGCAGGTAATTGCCATTGTAATGGACTATTTCACTGACCGAGAAGTGTTCAGAGATGTTCTGGATGCAGCCGACAAAAGGAGAGTTCCAGTTTACATTATTCTCGGAGAACGCGGAGTCAAGTATTTTCTTGAAATGTGCAAGTTGATGGAGCCATCTGGGTTTATGCTTCGGGTAACATAAATCCTATAGTATAGAAAGAATTAGAGATAAGTAAAGCACTGTATGTCTGCAAATAAAAACACATTTTTTAATTGCAAACTAAAAAATAGTGCTTGCATGCACATTACAAAATTAATGGTCTATTTAACATTAAGGCCTGTTCAACACAGGAGTGAAAAATGCTAAGTTTTTTACTGCTCTGAAATGAAACGCATTGTTGTCTATGGGAAATTGCACACAGCTGAGTAAACATCAGTAATAAACAGCTGAGTACAGAGCAGTAAAACAAAAATAGAAAATGTTTAATTTGACTGCAATAGTTTATTCGCCTTTATTCAACATTACTCAGGTCTTTACACACAGTTTTTGGCCCCTTGCAGACGGGCATCACAAGTGCCTAAGTAAACATCAGTAAATTATGATGCCCATGTGCAAGGGGCCTAATTAGTAGCCTGGCCCAAATAAAAGGTGCCACATCCAAATAAATCTAGTTACAGAAGGAATATGTACAATGTGGAGGACTTTAGAAGCACCTTAGAAAACACATTTGATCTTAAAAGTATACCTATTTTATTAATTGTTGCAAAATGTAGACAAAAATGAAAAACATGGGGAAAAAAATCTTCTCATAAAATAGTACTGAAATATTGAAACATACTGTATACACTTACTGGCCACTTTATTAGGTACAATAGCTTGGTAACACAAATTGCTAATCAGCCAATCACATGGCAGCAACTCAATGCATTTAGGTATCTAGACATGGTGAAGATGACTTGCTGAAGTTCAAACCGAGCATCAGAATGGGGAAGAAAGGGGATATAAGTGACTTTGAATGTGGCATGGTTGTTGGTGCCAGACGGGCTGGTTTGAGTATTTCAAATACTGCTGATCTACTGGGAATTTCACACACAACCATCTCTAGGGTTTACAGAGAATGGTCTGAAAAAGAGAAAATATTGAGTGAGCTGCAGTTGTGTGAACGAAAATGCCTTGTTGATGTCAGAGGTCAGATGTGGCAGAATAGTTGCTGCGACATTCAGATGGTAGGGTCAGAATTTGGCGTAAACGACCTGAAAGCATGGATCCATCCTGCCTTGTAACAACGGTTCAGGCTGGTGGTGGTAGTGTGATTGCGCGGGGGATATTTTCTTGGCACTAGCGAGGTGTATCTAATAAAGTGGCCAGTGAGTGTATGTGACCCAAGCCTTTCTATACATATTGTTCACGACTTTTACAGTTGGGTGTGTAGTGGAATGTAGTATAGCTTAATGTGTTTCTCGGACAGATGACTCCACTTCAGCAGGAACATATGAAAAAAGAGGGAAACGGTGGTCACAACACTCTCCTCCAACCAGGAGTCCAGAAGCCCAAATGCTCATGCTGGTGCCACAGAGGAGGGGACAGGTGTCCCCACAGATAGTGCCACAACCCCTAGGAAGCAGCACCATTTACAGTCTGTACAGCAACTTCAAATTTATACGGAGTCTGAATTTTTTAATAGAGGATTAATTAGTCAAGGCAGACAGGGGAACTTCTCTTTTGGACCTCACATATGAACAATGATAGCCATTTCTTAGGGTACTTTCTTAGGGTTCAGTACAACCAACATGTCAGATTGTTTTCATGCAATCACTGCTGGCAGCTACAGTGTATATCCGCCAGCAGTGATCATTGTGTTCTGCCAGCAGGGAAGGTTTCCCTCCAGCAGAATACAAAAGCGAGGATTCCCCATCAATATTAACTGTTTTTCCCAGCAAGAGCAAATTGGATCATGCTTTGCTGGGTTTTTTTCTATGGTTGAACTGGATGGACTTTGTCTTTTTTCAGCCAGACTAACTATGTAACTGTGTTGATGGAGTAATCAAGCCATTTTCTTTCTTTCCACCCATGGTGGAAGGAAAGACATTGCATAATCTATGGGCTGCTTTAGAAGTATTTTTTTTAAATGGATTTTTAGCATCTTTGTCTCACTCATGAACAGATTGATGGGTTAGGTCTAACTCGTAAGTATTTGAGAATTTGTAAGCTAGCCAGTTTGCCCAAATTTCATAGTATCCTTAGCATGTATTGTTCAATCTGCCCTAACCATTCACTTCAGTTTGGAGCTTTTTCTTTCATAATTTACTCAAGATGGTGGTAGTTTATATAGGTCAAATTATATCTTGTATAGGCGCTGTAGCTATAGTATGTGTAGCCTTTTGTGTCAAGTTTCTTGTACCATGAGGTGTCTAATATTTGGGCTTTATATACATTTTTGTATTAAATCTTCATTTTGCTGAGTCAGATTTGAGTTGAGGGGTATAATTTTCCTGGGAAGCATATTATACTGCTCTTCATCTATGTTAGTTATTATAGCATCTCATGCAGTTTGGCTGATGAGCCTAACCTTTTGACATTAAAGGTATAAATACTGTAGATGATCTAATGGAAGTCTAAGAGATTACAATGATAGAGACATCTTTGAATGGTTTTCAAAACATCAGATGCCACTACTGTGGTAGATTTGATATTGATTCTTCTTATTGGCAGGGACAAGAACAGGTGTTTTTATAGTGTAATAGTTTAGATCATCAAGGAGAGGCATTGCTAGGTACTTGCCGTCTCTCTGTTGTGCTTTCTTTACTTGGAATGTGTCCAAAGGACACACAGAAGCACTGTAGTTCGGTAGGCTGATGGAGAACTGGAATACTGCTGTCTTCCCATTTTTAAAGGCAATGAGAACAAAGGGGAATCCCATCTATAATTGCAACTTTGATTCCTCAAAACATTCAGCAGGGGCTTCAAGGCCTACCCTCTTTGCATAGCCTTGCTGGCAAGGTCATCTTAAATCTATGTAGTGACATCATAGAGGACAAATTGGAGGTCTCCTCTAAGTTTTTTTTTTCATTGTAATAGTGGCACAACACTACCAATGACGACTCTAAAGTTCCCATTTTAGAGTCTGAGAGTAAATAGCCCAGTTAGCTAAGTCTATATGAATAGTAGTGTCTACTGATCACTCTAGTACAGGGGCGGACTGACAACTCATGGGGCCTCCGGGCAATAGGGGATTATGGGGCCCCTGTGTCCTTGCCCAAACTCAAAAAAGCCTATGAAAAAGGTACCAGGGGCATCTCATGGGGCCCCCTACTGACCCTGGGCCCTCGGGTAGTGCCCGAGTTTCCAAATGGTCAGTCCGCCCCTGCTCTAGTATTGAGCTTAAGAAAATTTTCACTAAGCAGCCTCTGGGAATCCTGGAATAAATTATTTCTTCTTGTACAGTTTTCCTGGGTCTCCAATTTCATGTTTCAGAATAAGATTTTTGTAAATCTGCAATTGTGTTAGCTTGGAGAGATTGAGCAGTTTCCAGGTCTGTAGAGATGGATGACTCGATAGCTAAGGTTGCCTCTGAGATAATAATAAATAAGAGGGTTGAGAGAGTCAGCGCTGTTATGAGGTACCTAGCCCAACTAGGTATTTTTGTTAGTATCCTGAGTTCAGGTCCCTAATCCTGTTACAAAAGGTGGAGCAGGTTTCTGTTTGTGTTATCTGAATCATAGTGCTTGGTGGCTGGGTGAAAGGTAGAAGGATACTCTGATCAGATCACAAAAAGTGAGCTAGACCACTACGTCCTTCATGATGCTTTGTGCCAACAAAACGCAACAGTATCCCAACAAGGGATCTGGTGTCAGGTATACCCTGGCTGGTCAGGGAAAGTTGTCGAACAGTTGCAGTTTACTGTGCCCACTCAGTTTCCATAAGGGCAGCTTGGAGGAGTGATTATTACTGCCAAACAGCATGCTGTTTGGCAGAGAGAAGTGGAATGTGGGAAACAAGGCTGAACAAAGCCTATATGAGGTATTCCTTGCCTATGTAGTTGAATTATGCTTAGAAAAGATATAAAAGCATCCCAGTAATGTGAAGAATATATTTTTATACAGTTATGGTAAGATGGAGTTGTCAAAACATTATTGGTTTCATCTATTTTTCCCTATCTCTACAGAACCTTCGAGTCAGGTATGTCACGGGAGTAGGATTCTACCTGCCTTCTGGGAAGGTCAGCGGCTCAATCTCACACAAATATCTTATGGTGGATGGAGATAAAGTCGCTTTTGGTTCCTTCAGGTAATTGAGTTTGTTAAATGAATTGCGTTAAAATGCTAAATCGATGAAAACTAAATGATTATACTTCACTAGTTTTCAGATTTGGAAAATAAAGACCTATATGGATGAGTAGAAACATACACACACCAAGAGTTATGTAAACAATATGCAGTTACATTTAATTGAAAACCAATAAAAGTGAGTCTATGGCCTTTTCCCTTGTTTTTGGACCAAATCTCACCCAAGGAGATTTTTCTTTACATGCAAACAAAGCAATGGGTCAGGTCTCTTTACTCCCAACCCCCTCGTTATGAACCTCCTGACCCAATTTGAATGAGGACTAATTTCTGATATGGCTGAATATTTCTCAAACAGTGCTCAAACATAGGCATTTGGTCTTGTCTATGGAGCTCATTTGTGTCCAGCTTCATTAAATAAGTGCTTCAGGGGATGCAATGAGATTGAAGATGTTAAACATATTTGGTAGACACGTCCTTTTGTTAAAACATTCTGGTTTAAAGTATTATGGCTTAAATACATTGCAACCCAGGGAAAGCGCTTTTATATGACCAAATAGACAGTTTATTTAAATACCAGCGTAAACTGGACAAGTTTATCTTCTTAGCCACAAAACAAACTTTAGGCTCAGGATGGAAATCACAAAATCTCCCTTTCCATGAGGTCAAAACCTGACTCCATGGGTTTATGATTAATGAGATGTTATCTAGTATTCTATCAGACCTCCATGACAAATTACTTATGGTTTGGGTATCTTGGGTCACTTACGAACTCACCTCCATAGATCCAGGCTTCCTTACAACAATGTAGTCTGGAACCTGGCTCACAGCTTGCCCATGTTTCTCTTTTTCCCCCTCATTCTTCCCATCTTCCCTCAGTGAGGTCAAGCTACAGCAGAAGCAGGAGTAGCACTGAATCACTGGTAATGCGATGATAACTGAGGTGGTGGGGTGGGGCCTTTAAAAAAACACTTTTACTTTTCCCTAAAACCTGTGGCAGGTAAGACAATTTGCATATGTTTTTCATATTTTCTTTATTAATAAATGTATATATTTGCTGGAGTTCAGAGTTCTCTGCATTAGCAGTAAGAAAAATCCTGCAAAAGAAAAGACTTTCTTTTTATCTGTACAGCAGGCCAGTCTTGGATTCTTCCCTCTCCTGCATAACCAGTAATAATTTTCATATATGACACATTAATTTGATTCACAGTTTTGAACATCAAAGTGATTAAAGTTGCAATGGAAAACAATCATAAGCACTGCAAGAATGTTTTATCAATTTCCATGGCAATTTTAAACATATGGTCACCTGAAACCAGCAAATAATTGAAAACCATGGGTGTCAGATCGCTTTGATTCATCTTTAATAGAAATTTTTGAAATTTACAAGTATATGGCCAGCATCAGGGATGGCTTGAAAATCATATCTGTAGTCTACACTTGCTATACAGCAAGAAGATAAAAATAATGTACATATGTTATTTTTTTGTAATGCTGCCATCTAGTGGCTAAAGGTGTAACTAATTTTATATGCACTTTGTGGCTATTTGAACAAATTAATGTAAACATTATTATGATTATTATTATTATTATACAGGATGTATATAGCGCCAACAATTTGCTCAGCACTTTACAATATAATGGGAGACAATACAGCAACAATACAGTTCAATACAAGAGGGTTAGGAAGGCCCTGCTCCTTGGAGCTTACAATCTAGGAGGGAGGGGCTAGTGGTACAAAAGATAGTAACTGTGGGGGATGGACTGGTAGGAGTAGAAGATTCCATTATTAGCTAAGGGCAGGATAGGCTTCCCTGAAGATAGGTTTTCAGAGATTGCCTAAAAATGAGCAGAGTAGGCGATAGTCTGATAAATTGGGGAACAGAGTTCCAGAGGATGGGGAGAAGTCCTGGAGACAAGCATGGGAGGAGACAAGGGAGCTAGAGAGCAGGAGGTCATGCAAGGAGCGGAGAGTACGGTTTGGGTGATATTTGAATACAAGATTGGTGATGTAATTTGGAGCAGTTATAAATGGCTTTATATGTTATTGTTAATGTTTTTAATTTTATCCGTTGGGCAATGGGAGGGATTGGCAGAGAGGGGTGGCAGATACAGAATGGTTAGTAAGGTGGATGAGCCTGGCAGCATTCATGTTAGACTGAAGAGGGGATAGCCTGCAATGAGGTAGGCCAATGAGGAGGGATTTACAATAATCAAGGCGAGAGATAACCAGGGAGTGAATAAGTTGCTTAGTAGTTTCCGAAGTTAAGAACGGGCATATCTTGGAGATGTTGCGGAGGTGAAGTCTACAAGATTTGGACAGCGATTGGATTTAGGGCTGAAAGGACAGATGGGAGTCTAGGATTACACCTAGCACCCTGGCAAGAGGGGAGGAACTGATGGTTGTGTTATTAATCTTGATGGAGAAGTCAGGGGAGGGGGCACGGGCTGGGGGGAATACTAAGAGCTCAGTTTTGGAAAGATTGAGTTTGAGGAAATGGAGTGACATCCATGCCGATATGTTACTTAGTAATGCGAGAGGAGACTGAAGGGGTGAGGTGAGGGGTAGAAAGATAGATTTGTGTGTCATCAGCATAGAGATGGTACTTAAAGCCATGGGAGTTTATCAAGTGACCAAGGGAGGAGATGTAGATGGAGAAAAGTAGGGGTCCAAGGACAGAACCTTGAGGGACCCCTACAGAAAGAGGGAGTGGAGAGGAGGAGCCAGAGTTATAGGTAACGCTGACGGAGCGCTGCGATAGGTAGGAGGAGAACCAGGAGAGAGCAGATTCTCAGAGGCAAAGAGAGTGGAGTTTTATGAGGAGGAGGGGATGGTCAACAGTATCAAAAGCCGCAGAGAGGTCAAGTAGTAAGTGTACAGAGTAGTGGCCATTGGTTTTAGCAGTTAGTAGATCATTAGTGAGTTTTAGTAGGGCAGTTTCAGTGGAGTGTAGTGAACAAAAGCCAGACTGTAAAGGGTCAAGAATGTTGTTGTCAGTGAGGCAGGAGCTCAGGCGATTGTAGACTAAGCATTCTAAGAGTTTCGAGGTAAACAGGAGCAGGGAGATGGGTATTAAGTTGTTCAGGTTGGTGGGGGTCCAGGCAGTGGTGTATTCAAGTTTTGTACTGCCCTAAGCAACACAAAAATCAGCTCACCCCCACAGAGAGGCCCTGACACCGACTAACACCCCTCTCCCCCACAAAGAGCCTGACATTGACCAACAACGCCCCACTCGAGAGAGCCTTCCACTATCACCACCCCCCATACACTGGCAACCCACCCCAGCAAGAGAGACTCACCTTCACAGCTCCAGACATTCCCAGGATCAAGCGTCAGGCTCTTCATACACCATGAAGCAGCCCGCAGCCTCTCTCAGATCCCACCTGGTCCTTATGCTGCGTGTGTCCATTCTGCCATCCCTTCTTTCGGGGGGCGATGCTGCCCCCCTGGAAAATGCTGCTGCATCCTGAAAAATGCTGCCCTAGGCAAATGCCTTGTTTGCCTTGTGGTAAATACACCCCTGGGTCCAGGGAGGACTTTTTAAGTATGGGAGTGATGTGTGCATGCTTTAGAGGGGAGGGGAAGGCACCATTAGAGAGGGAGAGATTGAAGATGTGAGTGAGTGAGCATAGGATGGAAGAAGAGGGTGACCATAGTAGTTGTTAGGGGACAGGACCCAGGGGGCAGTTAGTGAGATGAGCTTCTGAGAAAACCTTAGTGACCTCTTGGGTAGTAGCAAGGTCAAAAGAGGAAAGTGTTGAGGGAGGTTTAGTAGAAGGTATGCTAACTGGGATGGATGTCTTTGTAGCGGAGATGCCCCTATGAATTGCATCAATCTTGTTTTTGAAATGATTTGCAATTTCGTAAGCAGTGAGTGAGGTGCTGGGTGGAGGTGGAGAAAATAGAGAGTTAAAAGTGGAGAAGAGGATTGGAGGGGGGGTGGAGCCCGAACATGGCGGCACAGGAGAGCGGAGAATAGGAACTCTCCGATAGCCTCCCCCACCTATCCTCCCTAAAGTGTCCAGAGGGCCTGACTAGCTGAGTCGGAGGGCGGCTGGAGACTAACCTGGAGAGGGGGGAGATCCCGGCGGTGGTGCGGCGGTCGGCCGGGGAGCGGAGAGTCGAGTCTGTCTTCCCCCTGAGGTCTGCCTGCGGTGATCCCGGAGAGACAGTGTGGGGTTGCCGGGCGACGAGGAGGAGTGGCGTTACCACGTGGGCTGCCGAGGTGTACAGCTGGGAGAGGAAGAGACCGGCCGGCAATCTAGGAGGCAGGGGAAGCGCCGACAGTCATTGCAGAGCTGTCTCCAGGGATATCTCGGGGTATAAGCAGAGGAGGACAAAGAGACCCAAGGAAATTCCCTGGAAGAGGAGGACACGGCTGCAGGAGAAAGGGCAACCCAGGACTGCAACTCGGAAGCTGCTCCATAGAGGAGGGTGAGTGAGAGCTGCGGGTCTCCCCAAGTGTTAGCTTTTCAGACTGTGTTACTGACTATCTGATATCCAGCATAAAGAATAAGAAGGGAATTCCCAGAGAGGGTCTGAAGGATTGGAAGAAAAAAGTGACAGTTTAAAGTATATACCCCAGAGCCTTGAAAAAGCTCTAAAAATCCTATATGTGACATGAAAGGAAAAAATAGTAAAGGAAGTATGTCCAAGAACTCCCAAACTGGAACAATAAAAAAATACACGTCGCAGGGGAAATTAACTCCAGTAAAATCCCAGGAAATAAGTGATAGGAGTGAACTGGAAATAAGCTTAGATAATAGCTTAAGATCTTCCCTGGGATCAGTTAACAATAGCCAACAAACACTGGAAAGTATGGAGTTGGGAGAAACTGAAAAAGAACTGCAAATACCAAATAAAAAGGAAGAAATGGCGGAGATGTTTAAAAACTTAGAAAAATCCATAAAGCAAGAGATGGGGATAATTCGGAAAGAAATGGGACAGTTGTTAACTAGAGTGGAAGAAACGGAGGAAACAGTTAAATACCACACCCAAATTATCCCAAAATTAGAAAAACTGATAATAGATACTCGGAAGGAACAAAAAAGACTGCTTTATATGATGGAGGATCAAGAAAATAGGGATAGGAGAAATAACATTAGAATAAGAGGAGTCCCAGAGCTGCTACAGGGGGAAGACCTAAAGGAGACCACAGGAAAAATTTTGAACTCCATAATGGATAGATCTGGTGCGGAAATGTTTAAATTGGATGGAGTGTACAGGATAGGAAAGTTCCAACAAGAAAAAGGCCCAGAAAAATCAAGAGATATAATCGTTCAATTCCATAAATATAGAGATAAAGATGAGATATGGAAGAAGATTAAAGGAAGAACAAATATCAAATATGGAGGGAAAAATATTCAAATTTTTGCAGACATAGCAGCTGAGACACTGAGAAGAAAGAGATCATTGAAACCATTATTGGAATTGTTGAAGAAACAGAATGTGCAATATAGATGGGGTCGATCGGCATGTCTAATCGGTTGGAAAGATGGAGTCACAGCTTTTTTGAGATCCCCTGAAGATATGAAAGACTTTTGTAACAAATTAGAACTGCAGAGAATAGAGATACCGGGATGGGAAGAGGAGGAGGGAGAGTCATATATGTTGGGAAAAGAGGAATGGCAGCTAGTTAGAAGAGAAAATAGAGAGCAAATAGATAGAGGGACATCGGGGAGGAGGGGGGGAAGGTGAGCGGTACATGGACGGAGCTGAGCCCCCAGATTGGAATCAAAAGTGGGACTCTTTCCACAAATGATTTATAGGCAAATAAAAAGCCTAATAGGGGAGAGGGGGCAGGGGTATTTAATAAGGGAGGGGAGGGAGGGGAAGGGGATGGAGGGGGGGGTGGAGGGGATGGAGGGGGGGGGGTGGAGGGGAGGGAGAGAATTGGGGTGGGACTGGGGATAGGGAGTTTTAAAACTGACATCTTGTATGAAAGAAGAGGTATAGGGAAGAGGAAGAAGAAAGGAAATGGTAAAATAGGAAGACAAATAAAATATGGAGGAAATACGCTTTGTAACCCATAATGTAAATGGATTAAATTGCCCAGGTAAAAGATTTAGACTATACAGAGAACTACAACATAGAGAGGCCTCAGTTGTCTTTTTGCAGGAAACACATCTAGAGTTAAAAAAAAATATTAAGCTAAGCTCTAGACAACACCCGACATGGTATTATGCAGATTCCCCAGTTAAGAGAGCTAAGGGTGTAGCTATAGGATTTGCAAAAAACATTAGGTTTGAATCGGAAGATAGAAAGACGGACCCGGAGGGGAGGTTTTTGTTCTTGAAAGGTAAACTACAGGACATAGAATGTACGCTTGTAAACATATATTGCCCTAATAGGAAGCCAGAGATGTTTTTGAAAGGGGTTATGAGAAGATTGATGGACTTTGGAAAGGGATATCTATCTGGCGGGAGACTTTAACATATGTATGGATCCACAAATAGATACAACATCTGTAGTATTGAAAACGGTGATGAAAGCGTGCCAACTGGTGGATAGCTGGAGAATTGTCAACATGAGAGATAGAGATTACACTTTCTTCTCTAGTGTACATAGGACATACTCTAGATTGGACTATATTTTGGTGGACCATCGACTCGTCGAGGATTTGGTTAAAGTAAAAATAGAAGCAATAACTTTCTCGGACCATGCACCTGTAGTAATGGAATTAAGATGGGGAGGGAAGTTGTCAGGAGGCCTATCATGGAGGTTGAATGAGACACTCCTCATGGATCCAGATACTGACCGGAAGATCAGGGAGGAGATAGAGAGGTTCTTTGAGGAAAATGAAACAGGGGATGTATCACTAGCTACAGTGTGGGAGGCACATAAAGCATATGTAAGAGGAATCCTTATTGTGATTGGGGCAAAGAAAAAAAGGGAAAGATGAGAGAAGATTAGTGGGCTTTTGAAGGAAATAGCTGAGATGGAACTCCTACATAAAAATAACATAAGGAAAGAGATAGAGCAAAGAGTGATAAAAAAGAGGGAAGAACTAGAGAAAGTAATGGAGGAAGAAAAAATGAGAACTTTTAATAAGATCATTGGTGAAAGATATAGATGGGGAGATAGATCAGGAAAATATCTGATGAGAGCCTTGAGGAGAAAGAAGAATAGGAACTATATAGATAAAATAAAAAACTCCAAGGGAGAGTTAGTCCATTCAACCAAAGACATTGCAAAGGTATTTAAAGATTACTACAGTAAATTATATAATATTGCCCCAAGGATGTTATAAATAAAGATAAAATGATAAATATTGAAAAAAGAAGGGATTATTTAAGAAATGCAGGATTACCAAAATTAAGTGAAGAACTATTAAACTCCTTAGAATCTGAAATCACACAGGAAGAACTAAAAATAGCATTAAAAAGCTTTAAGACGGGAAAAAGCCCAGGCCCAGACGGGTATACCGTGAGGTATTATATAAAATATAGTGATTTACTGTTACCTAAGTTAAAGAGATATATGGAGGTGTTGGGGGGAGAGATGGAGATAAGACAGGAATCCCTTCTGGCACAGGTGGTTTTAATACATAAGGAAGGTAAAGATATCACCCACTGCTCAAGTTGTAGACCGATATCGCTATTGAACGTAGACAATAAGTTGTATGCAAAAGTATTGGCGAATAGGTTAAGAGATCTGATGCCAGATTAGATACATGGAGACCAGGTGGGCTTTGTTAGAGGAAGAGAGGGTCGAGATAATGGGTTGAGATCCCTGATGCTTATACAGAAAAGTAAAACGGAAAAAAATCCAGTAGTGCTGCTCTCGATAGATGCGGAGAAGGCTTTCGACAGGGTTAACTGGAGTTTTATGATGGACACACTGGAGGTCCTGGGATTGGGTAGTAGGATGAGAAAGTGGATTGGAAAGTTGTATGAAGGACCGTCCGCGATGGTAATGGTAAACGGAGAGAGATCAGAGACTTTTTCTATGTCAAATGGAACCAGACAGGGATGCCCACTTTCCCCACTGTTTGTTCTATCATTGGAACCCCTGTTATCAACAATTAGGAAAAATATAGATATAAGGGGAATAAATGTTGGAAAGACAGAACATAAGATAGCCGCTTTTGCGGACGATTTATTATTCTATGTTGGAAACCCGAGGATAACACTTCCTAACCTAATGAAAACATTGAAGGAATATGGGGAAATGTCAAATCTAAAAATTAACCCGAGCAAAACAGAGATATTAAATATAAATCTTCCAAAGAGCGAAAAAGAAAATATACAAAGAGAGTTTCCCTTTATATGGAAAGATAGAGAAATAAAGTACCTGGGAGTAAAACTTACTCCCTCACAGAAAAATCTTTATAAAGCTAATTATATCCCAATGTTAAACGAAATCAGAGAGGAATTGAGGAAAATATGTGGAGGAAATCCTTCCTGGCTGGGTCGTATTAACCTGATAAAAATGGTAATTCTCCCTAAGATACTGTATAAATTCCAGATGATTCCCATTAATCTTCCAGAGGTGTATTTTAGGACAATTAAGCGAATGGTAACTAAATATATATGGAAAAATAAAAAACCTAGGATATCATATGAAGTGCTAAGCAGAAATAAAGAAAAAGGGGGGTTGGGAGTACCGGACTTTAAAAGATACCATAGGGCAGCCATCTTAGCAAGAATTTTTGACTGGACACATATCTCAAAGAGTAAACATTGGGTCACAATTGAAAATACACTTAGTAGAAAGGATCTGGGTAGGAGTGTATGGGTGCCACCACAGTTCAGAGAATTAGAGGAGAGCACGAATATATACACGAAGATTGTAATAAGGGAGTGGGATAAAATGCACAAACAGAGGAAATGGGATTTTAATTCACTATTAATGTCACTAAGAAATTCAGAGTTTTTCCCCCCAGGTAAAGAGGAAATTTCAGGTAGATGGATTATGAAGGAAGACGCTCAGCTGAGAGATGTAATGGAGGGGGTAAACTTAAGAACACTGGAGGATTTGAAAAGGGAAGAGGGAAGGATTTTCACTAGGATAGATATATGGAGATATAATCAATTGAAACAATTTGTGGGGAAATTGACGAAGCCCCTTAGAACTAGGAAAGAGTGGAATGAATTTGAGAAATACTTAGAAGACCGAGGTGATGGGAAACACAGCACTGCTAAAGCATATAAAGTTCTCACGGATTTAGATAGTAAGTTTAAATTAAAGTATATAGAAAAATGGGAAAATGATTTAGGAGTGGAGTGGGAAGAGCACACACAGAGGAAAATATATAGAATGGTACACGAAAATATTAGCATGCGTGAGGTGGAAATGAATTTTAAATGTTTGACAAGGTGGTATGTTACACCGGTGATAGAACACAAGATGAGTGAGGAGAAGTAACCTTGGTGTTGGCGAGGGTGTGGAGGGTTGGGCACGATGTATCACATATGGTGGGAATGTTCAAAAATACAAATATATTGGGAAAAAGTTATAAATCAAATCACGATTATCACTGGAATGGAGATAGGACTGGACCCTGAAACCTGTCTTTTTCATAACTCAATATTATCTGGAAATAAATATAAAGAACTGGGTATATTGTGCTACCTAAATGCAGCAAAAAGTCTGATTCCTAGGAAAAACTTTATTATATACAGGAAGATAGGATGGTGACATATCATATGAAATGGGAGAAATGGGAGGAGTTCAAAGTAAAGGTAAAGGAAGGTACTGAGTAAGTAAGCGTAAAGAAAAGGGAAAGAGAGGACAAGAAGAAAGGAAGGGAAAAGGGGAAAGGATAAGGAAAAGGAGCAAATATAGTAATTAGCCTTTCTTTCTTTCTTTTCCTTTTTCAAACCTCGGTATCCAGAGGATGTGAGATACAAGTCAATCAGATAGATGTCAGGGGTATATTGAAGCGGGGTGGGAGGTGGGAGGGTTGAAAGGAAGGGAGTTATGGGGAGAAAATGATACGAAATTAGTATTTTATGAGATTTTGTTATGTTATATTTTCCATTATGGAAATGTGTATTGTTTTATTTGAAAAATGAATAAATATTTAAATTATAAAAAAAAAAAACAAAAGTGGAGAAGAGACGACGAGGAGTGGGATGATAAGCTATTGATGAGAGCAGGGGCAGACTGAAAACTCATGGGGCCCCCGGGCAATAGGGAATCATGGGGCCCCTGTATCCTCACCCACACCCAAAAAAGCCTATGAAAAAAGTTACCAGGGGCATCTCATGGGGCCCCCTACTGACCCCGGGCCCTCGGGCAGTGCCCGAGTTTCCAAATGGTCAGTCCGCCCCTGGATGAGAGTGACAAAGTAGGCTTGTGTAAGGGACCGCCCGGCGGTACCACTAGCACTTCACTGAATAGACGCCCCCAGAGTGCTTGTTCACCAGGGCCCCTGATGGTGGGGATGGACTTTGAGCACCCCGAGACCAGGTCCTGGCTACTGGGTACGTCCGTCAGTGGTAGTGGTATGCGCCGAGGGCTCCCACGGGAAGTCTGATATGAGGAGGTCTGAAGACCCCACTGCGAGGGATGGATGGATGAGCGGACGGTAAGGTACAAGGCAGCGGGCAGAGAATAGTCGGGTCACACGCCAGGTCAGCAACAGCAGGTCAAATCCAATAGGGGGCATCCAGGAGAGAGGTCAGGCAAAGCAAGGGTCAGGACAGGAGAATATAGCAAGGTCAGGTACAATCCGGGTCAAAAACTTACAGGGCACAGGTTCGCAGGATACAGGATGCAGGTAAGACCAGAAGGCACTGAATGACAGCTCAGGGCCATTTAAATATCCCGCCCTGCGCTGCCATTGGTGCCCAGCGGGCGGCCGCGGCTTCTACTGCACATGCGTGAACTTGAACGCCGCGGCCAGCCCGGACCTAGTGCCCGTGTCCAGGGCAGCGCCTGCACCGGGACCATCGCTGCGGGGATCATGGAGATCCCTAACATTGCCCCCCCCCCCCTACGGGCAACCTCCGGATGCCCACCCGATCTCTCCACCACGGGTGATCGCGAAAAAACCTCCGGACGAGTCTGGGTGCATGGACATTATGGGCCAGTTCCCAAGAATTGTCCTCAGGGCCATAGCCCTTCCATTTGATTAGGAATTGGGTCTGGCCCCCCTCCTTCGGCACTTCAGGATTGTTTCTACCTCAAATTCTTCTTCTCTTGCGACCGTTATGGCCTCCGGAGGTCTAGATTCTCGTTCAGGGAAGGCATCTGGGATCACTGGCTTCAGCAGGGACACATGGAAGACTGGGTGGATCTTGAGTGTGTCAGGGAGGACAAGTTCGTAAGCCACCTCGTTGACAATCTGCTTAACGCAAAAGGGGCCTATAAATTTAGGTCCCAATTTCTTTGAAGGGCAAAGCATCTTTAAATTGGATGTCGCTAACCAAACCTTCTCCCCAGGCCGCAACACCAGATCTCCCCTCCGTTTCCTGTTGAATGCCTTCTTGTAGTCTTCTTGGGCCCGACTGATGGCCTCTTGAAGTTTCTTGTTGTTTGCGGAGAAAAATGTTACTACATCTTGTGTTGCTGGGCATTCCGAGACCAAATCCGGGAGGAAGACGGGGTGAAACCCATAATTGGAAAAGAACGGGGACTGCCCCGTTGCTGAATGGCAAGCGTTGTTGTACGCGAATTCCACCGGGGGTAGAAGTGGCATCCAGTCATCTTGAGTAAAAGATGTGTAGCATCGCAAGTATTGCTCCAGGGTCTGATTGGTCGTTTCGGTCTGTCCGTTAATCTGAGGGTGGAACGCAGAGGAAAGGGACAATTTGATGTCCAGGGCTTTGCATAGTGCCCTCCAAAATCTTGAAGTAAACTGGACCCCTCGGTACGAGACAATGTCTTTGGGACCCCATGCAGTCTTACAACCTCACGAATGAATACTCGCGCAGTCTCGGCTGCCGAGGGAGTTTTCTTCAATGGAATGAAGTGGGCCATTTTGGATAAGCGGTCCACGACCACAAGGATTGCCGTGTGGTCTAGCAATAGCAGAAGCTCGACTATAAAATCTAGTGAGATTCTTTGCCAAGGTCGTTCAGGAATCGGTAAAGGCCGCAGCAGACCCCAAACTTTGTTCCTTGATGGCTTGTTCTTCTGGCAGGTGATACAGGATCTTACATAGCCCTTACAATCTTTAGCCATGTCCGGCCACCAGAAGGAGCGTCGGAGAAGCTCCAGGGTCTTTTCTGGGCCAAAGTGCCCCGCCATCGGGTGGTCATGGCAATGTCCCAAGACCAGGGTTCGGGCTTCCTCCGGCACCACAATCCGATCTTCCCTCCATAGGAGTCCCCCCTTGTTCTGGAGGGGCCCTCCGACTGGGGTTGATACGGTTGTGGACGCCTCCATTATCTTGGAACGAAGGTCCGACTGAAGTGCCAAGAAGTTACCCGAGGACAGGATAGTTTCAGGCACTGGGATCTCCTTGGCGTCCTCGTACATGCGTAATAACGCATCTGGCTTTGTATTCTTTGATCCAGGCCTGTACGTGATGTGGAAATTAAATCTCGAAAAGAATCATGCCCATCTCGCCTGTCGTGGGCGTAAACGCTTGGCGGTCCTCAGGTATTCCAGATTTTTGTGATCTGTAAATATCAAGATGGGGTGCACGGCGCCTTCCAGCAGGTACCTCCATTCCTATAATGCCGTTTTGATCGGCAGTAGTTCTCGATCACCGATATCGTGGTTTTTCTCCACGGGGGTAAGCTTCCGTGAGAAAAATGCTACAGGATGGAGCAATTCCTTGGTGCCCTTCCGCTGGGAAAGAATGGAACCTACTGCATTCTCCGATGCATCTACCTCTAAGATGTAGGGTAGGGCGGCGTCTGGGTGACCCAAAATGGGTGCCGAGGTGAACAGCTTCTTCAAGGCTTCAAAAGCTTCCTGAGCCTCTGGTGTCCATCTGAACCGAGTTCCAAGCTTGGTTAGCTGAGTAATGGGGGAGACCAGACCCGAGAAGTTCTTGATGAACTTCCGGTAAAAGTTTGCAAACCCGATAAATCATTGGACGCCTTTCCTGTCCGTGGGTTCAGGCCAATCCAGAATTGCAGCGACCTTCTGAGGGTCCATCGTGACCCCCGCGGTGGAGATAATCAGGCCCAGAAAAGTAATGCTGGATTGTTTGAAGCAACATTTATCTGCCTTGGCATACAACCCATGCTGCCGCAATCGCCCCAACACCCTTGCTACATGTATTCTGTGCTCCCCCAAGGAAGAAGAGAAAATCAAAATGTCATCTAAATAGACGATAACAAAGATATCCAGGAAGTCCCTAAAGATATCATTCACAAAGTGTTGAAAAGTGGCCGGAGCATTGCACAACCCGAAAGGCATGACCAAATATTCAAAGTGGCCGAAGCGGGTGCGGAATGCCGTCGTCCACTCGTCCCCCTCCCTTATGCGAACCAAGTTGTATGCTCCCCTCAAATCCAGCTTTGTGAAAACCACTGCCGCTTTTAAACTTTGGAATAACTCCGGTACCAATGGCAGTGGGTAACGGTTCTTTATTGTGACACTGTTCAACTCCCGGTAATCGATACACGGCCTTAAGGTTTTGTCTTTCTTTTCTACAAAGAAAATTCCTGCCCCTGCCGGAGAAGTGGAGGGGCGGATGAACCCCTTCTGGAGGCTGTCCTCGATGTATTCCTTCAGGGCCCCCAATTCGAGCTCCGAAAGGGGTAAGATTCGCCCAAAAGGAATCTCTGAGCCGGGTAACAGGTCAACGGGACAGTCATACGGGCGGTGGGGGGGTAGAGTATCGGCTCCCCGTTTACTGAACACATCCAGAAACTCATGGTAGGCTGCAGGGATTACCTGTTTTAAATCGGCATCCCCCTCAGAGCACAGGAGGAACTGGGGGGCCTCCGGGCCCGAAGTGCGGCAGTGTTCCCGACAGTATGGGGAAGGGAACGAGATTACTCCGGTCTCCCAGTCAATTTGGGGGTTATGGGCCCGTAACCATGGGAGCCCCAAAATGACTGGGAAAAGGGGCGATGCAATAGCATCCAGGTGGAGGAGTTCCTGGTGCTGGCCGGCAATGGCAGTGGCAATGGAGGGGGTTTCCTGGTTAATTACCCCCGATTTTATCCGAGAACCATCGGCCAAAAATATATTGAACCCTTTTTCTTTTAATTGGAGGGGAATACCCTGCTGGTGAGCAAAATTAATGTCCAAGAAGCAGCTGCATGCCCCCGAATCAACTATGGCCGTCACCTCCATGGTCCTTTCTGGAAGCTGAAAGGAAAGGGGCACCACTAAGTATTGGGATGGACTAACATTGCCAATAGACAAGGAAGAAGAGGTGCACTTACTCAGTTTCTGCGGACAGGATCGTACCATGTGACCAGCTTCACCACAGTAGAGGCACAGGTTCTGGGATCGTCTGCGCTGGTGTTCCTCTGGAGATAATTTAGGCCGTGCCAGGCCAAGCTGCATGGGTTCAGGAATATCTCCAGGTGGCCGGTTCTGGATGTTTGGCCTAGTTGCTTGGCTGGGACCTTGAAATGACCCCCAGGGACTTCCATGACCCTGACCGGACCTCTCAAACCTGCGTTCCCGCAGTCTACGGTCAATCTTAATGGTCAGCGCAATTAAGTCCTCTAATGTCTCAGGCACCTCTACCCGGGCGAGTTCATCTTTCAGGGCTTCTGATAGTCCTATACGGAACTGATGCAAAAGTGCAAACTCGTTCCAGCGTGTGTGTCCCATCCAATGCCTAAACTCAGATGCGTATTCCACCGCCGCTCGACGGCCTTGCCGGAGCGTGTACTAAGTAGCTTCAGCAGAGGCTGCCCGCTGTGGGTCATCGTATAGGATAGCCATTGCGTCAAAAAAATTGTCAACCGGTCTTAGGTGAGGGTCATTTTTTCCCCGCAGTCGGTGAGCCCAGTCTTGGGGCTCACCCTGCAGGAGGGAGATGACGAACCCCACCTTCACGGATTCAGTCACAAAGGTCCGTGGTTGTAATTCAAAATAAAGAAGGCAGGACTCACGGAACGACCTGAAGCGTGTGCGGTCCCCGTGGAAGCATTCTGGTAAGGGTACTCGGGGTTCGGCCGCAGGAAGTGGTGCGGAAGCCCCAGAAGCTGGCACAGGGGCCGCTACGGCCGGGGGTGCAGGGACCGCAGCCTGTGGGGCAGGGACAGATATAGTGCAGGTCTGGAACTGATTCTCAATCTGTAGACATCTGTCCTGCAGGGCCGATACGGCCTGTGTCAAATTAGATAGGTGCCTGCAGATTTCCTCAAGCGGAGAGGGCCCTCCTCTAGACTCAGTCATGGCCTTCTGGTACTGTAAGGGACCGCCCGGCGGTACCACTAGCACTCCACTGAATAGACGTCCCCAGCGCCCGGAATCTAAGTCCCAGAGTGCTTGTTCACCAGGGCGCCTGATGGTGGGGATGGACTTGGAGCACCCCGAGACCAGGTCCTGGCTACTGGGTACGTCCGTCAGTGGTAGTGGTATGCGCCGAGGGCTCCCACGGGAAAGAGTCTGATATGAGGAGGTCTGAAGACCCCACTGCGAGGGATGGATGGATGAGCAAGGTCAGACAGGCCGGGTCGGTAACAGAGAGGACGGTAAGGTACAAGGCAGCGGGCAGAGAATAGTCGGGTCACACGCCAGGTCAGCAACAGCAGGTCAAATCCAATAGGGGGCATCCAGGAGAGAGGTCAGGCAAAGCAAGGGTCAGGACAGGAGAATATAGCAAGGTCAGGTACAATCCGGGTCAAAAACTTACAGGGCACAGGTTCGCAGGATACAGGATGCAGGTAAGACAAGAAGGCACTGAATGACAGCTCAGGGCCATTTAAATATCCCCGCCCTGCGCTGCCATTGGTGCCCAGCGGGCGGCCGCGGCTTCTACTGCGCATGCGCAAACTCGAACGCCGCGGCCGGCCCAGACCTAGTGCCCGTGTCCCTGCACAGGGCGGCGCACTGCGCCTGCGCTGGGACCATCGCTGCGGGGATCATGGAGATCCCTGACAGCTTGTTTGGCAGCATGGAGGGAGGAATTGTATATTAAGAAAGCAGATTTATATAAGGTGCAAGCTTGGTGAGATTTGATTTGACACCACAATCGCTCCAGCGCACGACTGTCGTTTAAGATTTCTGGTGTTGTCAGTCTGCCAAGGTTGTAATGGGCGGGGCCTGATGCTTCGTGTTGTTAGAGGAGCAAGTGAGTCTAGTGTGGATGAAAGCAAAGTATTGTAGACAGCTGTGGCCAGGTCAGGGCAGGAAAGGGGAGAGATTCTGTCATAGAGGCGGTCAGTTTCAGAGTGGAAAGGAGCAGGGTTCAAGTTGTGAAGGTTTCTGCGGGTAATTGTTTGCTGCTTGGAGGGATAGGTGTTTGAAGATGAGGACACTGTGAAGGTGATTATTATTATTATTATTATTATACAGGATTTATTTAGCGCCAACAGTTTGCTCAGCACTTTACAATATAACGGGAGACAATACAACAATACAAGAGGGATTTGAGGGCCCTGCTCCTTGGAGCTTACAATCTAGGAGGGAGGGGCTAGTGGTACAAAAGGTAGTAACTGTGGGGGGTGGACTGGTTGGAAGAGTAGAAGATTGCAGTATTAGCTGAGGCCAGGATAGGCTTTGTCAGGAGCCGCGGCGGCGTGTGGCCCGCTGCAGGCGCAGTGTGCTGATGCGCACTGGCGTGCGGGCACTAGGTCCTGGGCGGCCGCGTCGACGGCGGAACTTGTGCATGCGCACTCGCGACCACAGGCGCGTGCCTGGCACCAATGACAGTGCAGGGCGCGGTATTTAAATCCGCTCTGCACTGACACTGGTTGCCATATGGTCGTATCAGTTTGTTCCTGCTATCTGTCATTTTGATTATTGCCGACCATGATTGATCCTGACCGTGCTGTCTTCTCCTGCCCTGACCCCTGGCTTGCCTGACCTCTCTCTGGATGCTCCCCATTGGATTTGACCCCGTTACTGACCCGGCGAGTGACCCGACTATTCTGTGCCCACTGCCTTGTACCACGCTGTCCCCACGGTTACCGACCCGGCCTGTCTGACCACGCTTCTGCTCAGCCATCCATCCATCCCGCACGGACCCATCCGCCTCTTCACATCAGGCTCTTTGCTAGCAGATACCTCTGGTGGAACCCTCTACCACAGGATGGGTGTACTCAGGGGCCGCGACCTGGTCTCTGTCTGCTCCAAGTCCATCCCCACCATCAGGGGCCCTGGTGAAAAAGCAGACTGGGACTTAGACTCCGCGCTCTGGGGAATCCTATTCTGTGGGTTGCTAGAGGTACTGCCAGGCGGTACATTACAGGCTTCCCTGAAGAGATAGGTTTTCAGAGATCGCCTAAAAGTGAGCAGAGTAGGCGATAGTCTGATAAATTGGGGTAGAGAGTTGCAGAGGATGGGGGAAACTCTGGAGAAGTCATGGAGTCATAGAGATGGTACTTAAAGCCATGGGAGTTTATCAAGTAACCAAGGGAGGAGGTGTAGATGGAGAAGAGAAGGGGTCCAAGGACAGAACCTTGAGGGACCCCTACAGAAAGAGGGAGTGAAGAGGAGGAGGCAGCGTTACAGGTAACACTGAAGGAGCGCTGCGATAGGTAGGAGGAGAACCAGGAGAGAGCAGAGTCTCGGAGGCCAAGAGAGTGGAGTTTTTTGAGGCGGAGGGGATGGTCAACAGTATCAAAAGCCACAGAGAGGTCAAGTAGTAAGAATACAGAGTAGTGGCCATTGGTTTAAGCAGTTAGTAGATCATTAGTGAGTTTTAGTAGGGCAGTTTCAGTGGAGTGGAGTGAGCAAAAGCCAGACTGTAAAGGGTCAAGAAGGTTGTTGTCGGTGAGGTGGGAGCTCAGGCGATTGTAGACTAAGCGTTCTAGTTTAGAGGTAAATGGCAGCAGGGAGATGGGTCTTAAGTTGTTCAGGTTGGTGGGGTCCAGGGAGGGCTTTTTAAGTATGGGAGTGATGTGTGCATGCTTTAGAGGGGAGGGGAAGGCACCGGTAGAGGGAAAGATTGAAGATGTGAGGGAGCATAGGATGGAAGAAGAGGGTGACCGTAGTAGTTGTGAGGGGACAGGATCCAGGGGGCAGGTAGTGATACGGGCTTCTGAGAAAACCTTAGTGACCTCTTCGGTAGTAGCAAGGTCAAAATAGGAAAGTGTTGAGGGAGGTTTAGTAAAAGGTATGCTAAGTAGGATGGATGTCTGTGCAGTGGCGATGCCTCTATGAATTGCGTCAATCTTGTTTTTGAAATGATTTGCAATCTCGTGAGAAGTGAGTGAGGTACTGGGTGGAGGTGGAGAAAGTAGAGAGTTAAAAGTAGAGAAGAGACGACGAGGACTGGATGACAAGGTATTAAGAGTGACAAAGTAGGCTTGTTTGGCAGCATGAAGGGAGGAATTGTATGTTAAGAAAGCAGATTTATATAGGGTGAATGCTTGTTGAGATTTGGTTTTATGCCACAATCGCTCCAGCGCACGACTATGTCGTTTAAGATTTCTGGTGTTGTCAGTCTGCCAAGGTTGTTCGGGGCCTGATGCTTCGTGTTGTTAGAGGAGCAAGCGAGTCTAATGCGGATGAAAGCGAACGGTTGTAGACAGCAGTGGCCAGGTCAGGGCAGGACAGGGGAGAGATTCTGTCATAGAGTTGGTCAGTTGCAGAGTGGAAAGGAGCAGGGTTCAAGTTGTGAAGGTTTCTGCGAGTAATTGATTGCAGCTTGGAGGGATAGGTGTTTGAAGACGAGGAGACTGTGAAGGTGATGAGATTGTGATCAAAGAGAGGAAAGGGGGTGTTTGTGAGGTTGTAGGGAGTGTAAAGACTGGAGAAAACAAGGTCTAATGTATTCCCATCAGAGTGAGTGGAGGACTGTATACATTGTGCTAATGCAAAAGATGAGGTTAGGTTGAAGAGTTGGGATGTAGCCGGGTTGTTGACATTATTGTTAAAATTTCCGAGAATGATAGTAGGTAGTTCAGAGGAGAGAAAGTAGGATAGCCAGGCGGAGAAATCATCAAGAAAGCGGGACACGGGTCCAGGAGGCCGACAGATCACTGCAATCCTCAGAGAAATGGGAGAAAACAGCCAGATGCAGTGAGTCTCGAAAGAAGAGAAGGATAGAGAGGAAAGGTTAGGGAGGACTTGAAAGGTGCTCAGTGGGGATAGAAGCAAACCAACCCCACTACCTTTCCGACCACTGGGTCTGGGTGATTGGGTCCAGATGAGGCCTCCAAAGGAAAGTGCTGCGGGAGAAGCAGAATCTTCTGCTTGGAGCCAGGTTTCTGTAATTGCTAGTAGGTTAAGGGAGCGGGTGACAAAAAGATCATGGACAGAGGTGAGCTCATTACAGACAGAGCGGGCATTCCAGAGCGCACATGAAAAAGGGAGGGTGGTTTTTGGGAGCACGAGGACCGATATTAAATTGAGGGGATTGCGGCTATTCCCAGAAGAAAGAGGATGCCTGTTGTGGGGGTGAGATAGTGGAGGACCAGAGTTTGGGGAGATATCCCCAGAGGTTTGGAGAAGAAGAAGATTGAGGAAAGGAATATGGGAGTGGGATGTACATGAGCGCACATGCCTTCCAGTCCTGGTGTTTGGGTCAGCAGGAGAGTGAAGTATCAGCAGGAGGTGATGAGAGCAGTAGTAGGGAGATGGTAGCAGTGAGGGTGAGATGTACAAGTTTTGGGGTGGAGCAGAGGGATAAAGAAGTGAGATTTTGGGAACACAGGAAAGTAATATGAGTAGAGGGGACGTATTAAAAGGCACACAGAGTTGGACACAGACTTGTAAGAGATGTTTCCCAGGGTGTTTGCTTGCAGTCCATCCAGAGTGCAGTAGAGTTTGTTGTATCTTCCTGCTGCTTGGTTTATCCTGCTTTACTGCAACTGCATCTTCACAAGCCAGCATAAACCACACTCACACAGAGAACTGCATCTGTGACTGTGACCTCCCCCCATGAGCTGGTCTAAATTTATAGGGAGATGGTCAAATGAGCAACTCTTCTCCGCCCCAATTAGGAACTGATAAGGATCACATGAATTGGGGGGGATGTTTCTCAAAGACAGACCAGCCACAGACACAGGTCAGAGTCATAAAAGAAGTGCAAGAGGTGAGAATCAATCATCACAAACAGACCAAAATATATACACTGATGCAGGCCATAGATGGGTCGAACATCAGCCGATTTTTCGGAAAAAAATGAAAAATCGGTCGTTCGGCCGACATTACCACCAACGATAAAAAAAATCGGCCGACTAAATCATAAAGTTCACCCCATAACTTCTGTTGCAGGTCACGGCTCATGCGTGGATTTTTCATCGGTAAAACGATCAGCCAATTTGCCCATCATTGCCGGGAAAATCGTCCGATCGTCAAAATCGGCCGCAAATTTTCCAACATGACCGATAAAGTAACTGTGCAAAAAACCCGAAAACCGGCAGACCAATTACCTCACTAACAGTGCGAAAATCAGACGATTTTTTTTTTCGGCCGATTGTCAAAATCGCCCGCAAATTTTCCAACAAGACCGATAAAAAAACTGTGCAAAAAAACTGAAAAACAGCCAACCAATTACTCCACTAACAGTGCGAAAATCATCCGATTTTTTTTTTGGCCGAAAAATCGGCCAATTTTCGAACTGTCTATGGCTGGCATAACTGTTCTGAGATTTGCAGAAAGTCTATGCGTTGCTGAAGTTACAGTTTAGAGTGGAGATGAGAGCAGCAATTTACCTGTGAAAAAGCATAGAAGCCATGATTATACATATACACAATAAGTCTCCAGAATGGGACCCTTTGCTTGCCTTTATCTGGCCCTTGAAGCATTATTCCTGCCATTGACACCAACAATGGGGTATAATTCCTACTACTAACATCAACAATGGAAAACTATTCCTCCCAACAACATCAACTATTTCTCCCCCTAATGCCAAAGATCAGGCATTATTTACTCTCAATGGGCACAGTCCGACCCCTCTAAAGTCAAGGAGAGTAAACTGTCCCTTTCTTTAAATTGTTTGGAGACCCCTGATATACACAAATAATTAGTTAACCAATATAACTCACTTTTATTTTAGATAAAGTCTCATGGCTTCTTTTAGCCATGAGACTTCTCGTACTTCCCTGATTGTTGATGTAAGCCACAGCCGTGGAACTGACTGACTGAATGCTACTCAGATGACCTCGAAGGGAACTGAATCTCTGTAAGGGATTCAAATTGTGCCATGTTCTGCAAACATACTGATGACAATGGTATTGCTTCACCTTTAGCAGGTGCAATTCCCTTAAGCTGGTATGCATACATGTACTTCGATGCTCATAGGACTTGGGCGCTATATTGGAAGAACTAAGATGTTGCCAGGACTCCCCAGAAGGACAGTTCAAGTGCACTGAAAAGATGATCCAGAATGTTGTTACTCAAATATCCAAGGCTATTTTCCTGGCATGGGCATTCAGAAGAGAATCCACAAAGGGTCAGACGTGGCAGTGTACAGAGAGAGAAAGTCCACTATCCAAAGATAGGTTCAAGGCAGGCAGCATTCAGAGAGAGTTAGGCAGGCCATAGATAGGCTGTTTATTGGCTGATAAATGAAAAATTGGTTGGCCCCGTTGCCAATGCTGCCACCAATGTCCACGAAAAATGGCCGTTTTTCGTGGATTATCCAGCATGACCGATAAAACTAAACAAGAAGATCTGCAAAAAGCAGCCGACGGGCAGGCCCCACTAACGGCGTGAATATCGGCCAATTTTTCATGCAGACGAGAGTTCTGCCGATAAACTACCCGTCTATGGCCTGCATTAGTCCATTATTCAAGGCTAGATTCAAGGTAATCAGTATTCAGAGAGAGGTAGTCCGCTATCCAAAGCAAGGCTATCCAAAGCAAGCAACAGTAGAGACCAGCAAGGCGAGGTATGCAGAAATATGAGCTGGGGCAAGGCAGCTAATGCCATCACAAGTCCAGAGTTCTGGACTTCATCTGTCAAGAGCACTTTCCAAACCAGGAGGAAGGATTTGATTTTCCTGATTCCAGCAAGCCTGGTGCATATGGGACAATCCAGAGACTGCATACTCTTGTCACACGCTGCTATAATGTTGCAATGGTCCACAGTGAAATTGGACACATAGGACTGCCTCAAAAGAAGACAAGTAGGCCCAGGATCTTTATGGAAAAATAGAGTGTGGGAAGGCTTCTGGGTTTTAGAGTCCTAATCAGAGAACAAAGTGACTCGATTTTGTCCATAGGAAAGAAAATCTTGGATGGGACCTTGTCTAAGATCAGGCTGAGATATTTTAAGAGCTGAGATGGTTGCAGTGCTGATTTCTGGAAATTTGATCCACCCAATCTGTAACCAAAAGCAATGGGCAATGCTCGACCTCCCTCCCTATTCAGATTAAAGGAAAACACTGGTGCAGAACTACCGGTAGATCTTCAGCAAGCTATTTACAATTAAATGTTCATAATAAAAAGTCAGAGCAGGAGGTCTGGTCAATCTTGCAGCTCTGCACTAGCGCAACTCCCAGTCTCAACCATCTTTGGGATGTGAATCTCTACCTAAAATGATTTATAATTTGATACTTGTTTTTTGGGGGATTTTCAGTGTTGATAACTTGCATTCATGTGATTGCCTTTGGACAATAGATTCATACTTGTTTTTTCTGTGTATATAGATTTGTTTATTATGTTGTTTTTAATTAATGTTTATTGTAATCCCACCCATTATAGTGTGTGGTTGGCAGGTATTTATTTATCTACAGAATTAAAAAAATACTGTAGCTATGACTAAGGCTTGAATGGCTTAAATGTGTAAGCTTTTCTGATGGGCTGAATTTTAGCCATATGTGAGAATAAATCATGTTCTTATTTTTGGAACCTCTCCGTGAGGCTAACCAACCAATCTCTGTAGGGTCTGCACAATCCATTGGACATTGGCTGGCGGTCAATTGTTCATTCAGAACGGCATCCAGATATTCCACTATGGGGATGCCCTGGGAGCAAAGCACAGCGAGAACATAAGCTAACAACTTGTGAATATCTAAGGTGCAGTGGACAGGTAAAAAGGGAAGGATAACAAAATGGTAATGCTGCATGCCAACAGTAAAATGCAGGGAGTGTTGATGCAGGAAGAAGGGGATATGCGAGATGATAAGAACCTTTATATCCTGTATGGGGCAGATTTCCTATTTTGCTTTGGGTACAGAGTTCAGTTATGAATAGAAACCTCTATTTTATGTGGACAACGGTTTTGTTCCCTTGAGAGAGGAGCTGTGCTAGAGCAGAGTGAAGGTCAACCAACCTTTTTGGAGATGTTGACAATATGAAGCAGGATGATGGCAGAGACTGAAATTCCAGTTTGGAGCCTCTGGATACAAAGTTTTGGGCTAAAACATCTGAAATTTCCTGGGATCAGATGGCTGCGAAGGCCAACAGATGACCCCCATATACAGGACTGTCCCTCCCATCGTGAACTTATTCACGACTTGAAGGACTTGCTGGATGAAAAAAACAAACTTGATAAAAAGAGAAGGTTTTGCTGGTTTTCCCAGAAGACTAGCAACAAAATTAAGAGTGGGAGGGGTTATACTGAGCTTTCCTTACAGCTTTTTTTTGCCCATGTTTCCTGAAGGCAGCAACATAACCGAATGTGCTTGACTACTCATCCTATGTCCAGGGCCGCTCATAGGGGGGGTACCCTCGGTCTTCCTGTAGGGGGCCCAGCCCACAGAGGGGCCTGGGCAGGGAGGATTAATGGTGGGGTTAATAACAGGAAGAATGCCCTGTGTGGTTCTCTGCAGCAGCTGAAAGCCCGTTTCTCCCCCTCCCACTGGCTTTCAGATGCTGGAGGTAGAGAAACACAGGACATGGTTCTGTAATTAAATCCCTTGGTAGGCATTGAAATGTCAATAATTTGTATGTAAATTAGGTTGGCATTTTAACACCTACTGGAATTCATATGCAAATCATGCCCCTACTCTGCATGCTGCCCACTTAGAGGATGTAAATAGGTAGTTTCAGCAGCAGATGTAAAGTGAAGGGGCTTATTGCTTGGGATACAAAGGTGAACATGTAGGGTGCAGAGGTGTACAGTGATGGGATCATCATTTAGGGTACAAAGGTAAGCAGAGGAGGGGTTAGTATGCCAAGGTAAGCATAGGAGGAATGTAGAGGTAAACAGGGATGGGGAGGTTGGAGTGCAGAAGTTAGCAGAGGTGGGATTTGGGGTACAGAGTTTAGTAGAGGAGTGGGTTGGGGACAGAGGTTAGCAGAGGTGGGATTTGAGGTGCAGAGGTTAGTAGGGGAGTGGGTTAGGGACAGGGGTTAGCAGAGGTGGGATTTGGTGTGCAGAGGTTAGTAGAGGTTTGGGGGGTTGAGGTGGGATTTGGGGTGCAGAGGTTAGTAGAGGAGGGGTTTGGGGGGGCAGAGGTTAGAAGAGATGATATTTGGGGTGCAGAGGTTAGTAGAGTGGAGGGCTGGGGTGCAGAAGGTAGCAGGGGGATCTGGAATGCGAATGTGTACTGAGAGGAAGATAAGATTGCAGAGATGAATGAGTGTAAATGTCTCAATTACATTGGTGGTTGGTGTAAATACTCCTGTTGTGTTGAGGTCAGTGTAAATGACCCAGTTACATTGGGGGTCAGTGTAGGGTCCCCCCTTACCCCCATGCACAAACAAATGAGTGAATCTCTTCTGGTGGCTATTGTATTCGGACAGCTGCAGCCGTGGCTATCTGAATACCCAGACAGTGACTGCATCTGATTCTATGATACATCTGATTGGGTGCAGTCACTGTCTGGCTGATAATTTTCCACCCAGTCCCTTTTGAAGCCAGATTACTATAAAGAGTAACTCCACTTTTGTTGAGAAAAAAAACATTCCCCTCTGGGTGTTCTATGTACACTGCAAGGATTGTAACAAATTTTGTTGCAGAATCCTACCTTTTGTTTTATTGGAGAAATAGCCGTTTGTTTGTCCCTGTCCGTGTGCTGAGTGAATCTGTATGGCAGTGGTTTTATAATTATCAATCAGCTGCTGCACCTGCAGGGCTCTAATGAGGAAAATTGCAGGGTCTGCATCCATTTAGGCATAATTTCCCTTTGGGGGTATCTCGCCAAAAATGAGATTTTTTTGCAGGGGATGTCAAAATTCTGACTTATAACTTAGTGCAGACTTCTGGGAAAATCAGTAAGCCAATCATACAAGCAGAAAATTACATTGCTGGGGGGCGTTCTGCACACCATCTGTGTAAAGAACGCTGCCTGGTTGCCATATTGTATTTTATAGAAAATTAAAAGGAAAGCTAATTTTAAATAACGTTCAATGTTTGTCACACGAAAGTGGAGTTACTCGCTCCTGGCCCCGATCTCTGCACACGCATGTTTCTGTGGATGGCAATGAAACCTAACATGGACTACTTACATCTGGGTCCTTCTTGTAACCCCAATCCATTTCCCTATACCATGGAGAACTCTGGATTATAGCTGAAAGGGATATGTGCTTCTAATAATACACTGGCAGGTTTAGGCCCCAATTGGATCCAATGAGACCGTGTTCTGGAAAAGAATTAGCATGCACACACAGAGGTTTCAAGAAGACGATCTGATCTTTATTCGTAGATTCTTCTTCTTATATTGTAACAAAGAAAATCATACAATAGAATTTCGCTAGATACTTGTCAAGGCTAAGCTAAGATAAAAAAACTAAATAATATTGTGAGTACAGTTCTATAGCACATAACTGACACAGCATATTTTAATTAACTCATTCTGGGTATAATACAAAAGCAATTAATAATACAAGAAACAACATGGAGTGATACATTTCCCTTCAATAGCTTTGCCCAATTTTGTGTCAGTCTGGGCTTTGATTGGCTACGTAGCATGGCAGCACTGTGTTCCGGAGTGGAATGTGGTACCCTCTTTCAGTGTCCGCTAACTCGTGTTCAGGGCAGTAGTCTCCAAACTGTGGCCTAGGGGCCTAATGCAGCCCTTTGCTTTCCTTTATCTGGCCCTTGGGACACTATTCTTCCAACTGACACCAATGATGAAGCACCAGTCCTCCCAATGACACCATCAATGGGACACAGTTCCTTCAACTGATGTCAGCAATGGGGCACTATTCATTCTACTAAAACCAGTGGTGTGGCACTAGTCCTCCCACTGACACCAGGGCCCCCCTAAAGCCTGTAATATATATAATTTATCCAATCAACATTCTTGTTGACGGTGATGATTGGAATGATTGACTCAAAACCCGCTTTGACCTGGTCCCTGGCCTTAAACTCATCTGGGACCCCTCTTGGAACCCCTATGGCGTCTATATAAACATGTGGGTCAAAACTACCCATCGGGGCCTCCCTCTTGTGCCTCTGGGTGCCTCCTGCTATATCTCCAGGGATCTCAGAAAAAATTTCACTAAAGATATGCAGGGGCATAATAGCTTTGGCCAAAGCACACTTACCAGACCACTCCTTCTCCAATCTAGACCTGATCTTACCATCACCACAAATCCAGTAGATATCACCTAAAGATTGTGTCTGATTCTGTAAAAGTCTAGATGAGATGTTGCTGTATGTGTGACAAAAACCTTTTGTAAAATTTCCCAAACTTCTCTTTGTTGCCACTCCTCTATAGCAGGTATAATTCCCTGGGTACATTTTTAAGCCTTCACCTGGTTTGGGGTTTTTGGTGACTATGGGATACTTTGTTTTCCAGGTTTCACAGGAAACATTTTTGTCATGTGTTCCTGTAAAAAGACTTAGGAAACAATCTTCAAAATCTTCAGGAAGATTTAGTGGCACTGTTCCCACATGGGGTCTGGCTGCTCCACAGACATAACAATTAGACTTGTTGTGCTGCAGGGCACTGTACCTCATCCATTCTAACCAAAGATTTACATCTAAAAATCCAGTTTCCGCTGCCACGGTATCTTCGAAAGAAGGATCAGCGATGGCAATCATATCCCTCAAAGTACTGAAGTGTGGCCTCAGGGGATTGTAATCATTGTTGTTATACATGTCTTGTATCTTAAATTGCCCCCTTGTGCCCAATATACCCCCTCCCCAGTATAATCCAAATAAATACATTCCCGAATCACTAGGGCTGGGATTTTCTATGGTAAGTGTATATTTGGCATTGGACTTGGTAAAAGTCATTCTATTTATGAGGGATTTTCCGTTCTTGTCCTTCTTATTTATGGCCGTGTCAGGTTTGTATCCCCAGTCAACTACTATGTTCCATCCCGCTGCTCCCCAATAATCACAGTAACTCTCCCAATAATCATCAGTTACACAGATGTAACCTATTCCCTCCCTCTTGTGCGCCCTTTTCCTGCTACTCTCTTCATCCCCTTTTTCTGTTAGATCTTCATAGGTGAAGGAAAAGGTAGCAACATGGGTAGTAGAAGAGTCAAACCACAATGTAGTAAACTTCCCCTCTTTGGTAATAGCAACCTGTGGTTTCTGTGCTGGTATATTGGTTTCTCTTTTGGTCCTAGTGTGTATTGGGTGTGCATTTTCTGAAGTATTATTATCACTGTTGTTGTGAACTGTGTGTGTATTTGCTGAGACATTCTGGTTCTCCTTGTAGCCACATATGACCTGAACAGCGCCCAGGTCTTCTGGGGAGTATATGCAGTTAGTCACTATACATATTGGGGTAAACACTAAAAATGTAATCAGTCCCAGCAGAATCCATAGTTTGCCGGAGTCCTTGACTAATAGAATGCTCATCTTGATTATTTTCAGAGACTTTGTTACCGACTTCACTCACTCTTCGAGGATTTATATAACCTGCTTCACCTCCTTTAATAGGCAGCACCTTGTCCTGGTCCTCTCCTGTGCCTGTGTCTTTGTCTTTGGCCACTTTAACTCTTTTCACCCGACTGGCATGGATCCAGGCTTGCTGACCTTCTACTAGGACAGCGGTCCTAGTCACTGCGATCACTCTGGTCTCTGGTCTGAATGGATATCCGGCCTTCTTGTTCTGGGCTAGCTGCTTGACCACTACGATATCACCAACCTGGAAAAGATGTGTAGGGACCTGTGAAGAAAAAGGAGAGGTGCGAGCAACATTTCTTTCAACCATATCCACAGTTTCAATCAATTTACGGACATACTCTTCCCTGATCTGCTCTAGATCTCCTGATTCTAACAATACTGGTGTTCTAGCCCATGGGGTGAGGAACGGTCTTCCCATCAGAGTTTCAAAAGGTGAATATCCTGTGGTTTTACTAGGTGTCATCCTAATCTCTGCAAAAATAACGGGGAGCATCTTTGTCTAATTTGCAAAAATGCCCCCAGTTGCTTTCCTTAGTTTCTCCTTTATGGTCCTGTTCATTCTTTCTACTATCCCTGAACTTTGTGGATGATAGGGAATGTGAAATTTCCATTCTATCCTAAGGGCTTTCACTAATTCCTGACAAACTTTTGAGGTGAAAGCAGGACCATTGTCTGAATTGATCTGTAGAGGGCACCCCCACCTAGGAATAATTTCCTGTGTATATATGGACAACTGTCTGGGCATCTTCCTTTGTAGTCTTGAAAGCCTCTACCCACCTAGAAAACACATCTAAAATCACCAACAAAAAAAAAATATTCTTGCTTCTTTCCTATCTTTAGCATGTGTGTGAAATCAACTTGAAAATGTGTAAAAAGAATAATAGTAGATGCTCATGCTTAGGCTTATTTGGTATGTTTGGATTGTTACAGATACAAACAATGTATCTGGATACAAAAGCCTTCACTAATTTGGGGAGACCTGCAATGTAGAAGTCTTGTAATAAAACTTCACAGATGTTTTGCCAGTTTCTGTGTTCTATGAACAGGGGAGCACTAGCTGCAGGGATGCATGGCTTCCCCTCTTTGAGAAAGAGACCTTTCTCATCTTTTACCAAATCCTCCCCCTTTAATCCTAACAGAGCATTAAGAATGGGAGCAGGGCCTGAGGTGGCTGACGCATATTTGATGGTGAGATTAGGATTGGACAAAAGAATGACCTCATAGCCGCTCAGCCTCTCGGAGGACATGTGCTGAGTGTGTATATTTCTTAGCAAAATAGCTACATTATGTGTAGTGTGCAATATCGTAGGGTGTCCTAAGGTGAATGACATAGACATCTCCACAGCCATAATGCAAAATGCCAACGCTTTGAGACACGCAGGCATGCCTTGGACCTGAACTGGCACTATTTTTGAGAAAAAAGCTACAGGGTGAAGTCTGCCTCCGTGCTCTTGGGCGAGTCACCAGCCATGGTCTTACAATTGTCCCTTGCATACACATGAAACATTTTTACATAGTCAGGAAGGCCAAGGCCTGGGGCAGTTACCATTGCATTTTTCAAATACACATATGCATCAACCATGTCATCTGACCATTTAACAATTTCTGACATTTCCTGGGTTGTGGCTTGTCTCAACAAGTTGTCATAATAGGAACAGTCAGGTATCCTTTGGTGGCAATAACCAATGGCTCCAAGAAAGGAGAGTATGTCTTTCTTGGTTTGTGGGCAGGCAAGATTTAGGAGAGCCACAGCTCTCTTTGGACGGACTTTCCTTTTCCCCTTTGTAAACACAAAACCCAGATATTCAACGCTTGTTTTACACCATTGTAGTTTTTTCTTTGACACTTTGGCCTTGATTCACTAAGATGTGAGTGTACTAGCAGAGACTGACCATTCAGGCAGACTCAGGTCAATCAATCAGTCGTCTGACCAGCGTCTAGCAAGCTCATTAACAAGCGTCTACTGACTACTTTGCTATTAGTAAATGTGGTATCCCGTCTGGCACATTTTTAGGTGCAATACCGGATATGTTAATAAAGCGCGGGCTTTATTAATATTGGCGTTTTTCTGATAGCAAAAGAGAATCCTTAGAATGTAATAAATAGTACACCTGTATTAGAATTTCCTATTTTTTTTTATTTTTTTTTTTTGCTGTTTCTCCAAAATGATCAGGAATCTAATGCATTTACTAATGAATGTCATACATTCTGTATTCAAATGTTAAACATTTTCACACTTATATCTCAAATAATTTATATACTTCTAATTTCCCAATATGATTATATATCTTCATTCTCTTTAATCACGTAACTATTCTATGTTAAAGACAAGTGCAGCGCTATAAATGCATGTGATCAATAATGAACGCATGTAAAAACCAAAAAGTGCAAATAATTGCAACAATGATGTAAAATTGTAAATGGTGCTAAAATAAGTTCATAGAATCATTCCTGAATAATGGAATGTCCTTCGTGTGAGAGTACCAACTCAGAGAGTGCCTATGAATGGCACGTGTGGTCTCTCCATGACGGACAGTAGTGCATGAACTCGTGAAAGGTAAACCACCCTTGGGACTGGTCTACACTCACCAGAACAAAAGTATTAATGTGCATGGGTTATACACATCACACATCTGGGGGTGCAGCGGTATGCTGGCAGCTATGGGTTAGTCATCCAGCTCCATCCATCCATCAGGGTGGGTGCCCAAATGGCCCTGGGGAGGAATTAGCTCAGCCACAGGAGCCAGAAAGGTGCTCAATAGTGTAGTACACTGTCACAAGGGTGGATGACCTTTCACGAGTTCATGCACTACTGTTCGTGGTTATATTTATCTTGTGTAATACCATTTTACTAGTCTATATCATTTGACCAGCGCTCGCTCTATCATTTTTAAACAATGTAACTATTCTACATTATAGCTCAAACTGTGTCTCCCACAGTGGTTTAGTGGTTAGAGCTCAGAACTTACAGCACTTGGGTCATGGGTTCTAATCCCAGTCATGGCTACATCCCAAAAAATGGAGATCAATTTTCTGGGTTGTGTCAGTGCCAAGAATATTGATCAATCAATTATGATTTTGCCTAATGACTAGAAAGTGGATGAATGTTACCTATGTACTGTTCTTCTGCCAATTAGGAAATGTGCAAGTTTCATGCCGTGTATATTTCATTGTAACTTTTTTCTCTTTTAAATCTGTCTCCTTATACAACTTGACCCCCTCCCCCGCCCCATCATCACCTGTCCCATATGCAAATCTATGGATCACTGCCCCACTCTTTAACTATCTATTTACTGATCAAGTGAATGTGTCTCATTTTCTATCAGCTACAGCTCAGATCTCACATTATTATACAATTGCTGATTGTATTTCACCACTAGTCTGATTGAATTCACAATTCCTGGTCAGTCCCGTTTCCCTGACCTCTAATAACCTTTAGGGCCAGTTCACACTACATGTGTTTCAGTTGCTTTTTCGGCATCACAAACGCACAGAAAGAAGGTTATGTGGTTGTCAATGTCATAGTTCACATCAGCGCTTGCATTTTCAATGCATTTCAGGTGCTGTAAACAAAGTTGACCACGCTGCATTGTTTCTGCACAGAACTGTACTGGAACACATTGAAACGTCCTTGAATGTACTAAAACGCACATGTCCCTAACTACATTGAATACAAAGAAAATAGAAAAAAATAAGTGGAAGGGATACAAAAATACAATGTAAACATGTCCAAAACGCATCCAAAATGTACTGGAACACACTAAACATGCATGCCAAAAGAGCATGAAAAAAACCCATCAGGAACACATCTAGACTGTTCCTATAGTGTGAACCGGCCCTTAGGACTTGTTCACACCATTGGTGGTGCAGAAACGCATGCAAGAACACACATTTTCCAGCACAGCAAAGAAATGCAATGCCCTCTGTAGATGTGCGCAGGTACCATGATGAAAACGTTATTACACCTACACACGTCTATTAAAAACAGCCCCATTCACAGCCACAAAAACGCATGGCACCACACTACTGTGCGGTTAGGTGCGACACACTTGGAAAATAACATGCCTGCAGTATTTTGGCATGTTTCCACATGTTAAGCAGCCCATTAAATTCAATGGGCTTTGGGAAAAAATAAATATAACAAACACAAAATGCCACATTCACACAGGTCCTCTGGCCTGTACAGCATGAATGAGTGGGTTGTTTATGTGGCTAGAGCCACCTGTTACACTATGGGGACACAGCAGCTGTATGAACACAGGTTTTAATCTGACAAGTGTGAAGGTGTGGGGAAGTAGCCCTGAATGCTCACTATCTGTGTTCAGGGCTGTACAATTGCAACCATATGCTTGTCAAATTAGGATCTGCAGTATTCACATAGTGTAACATAGGTTGCATGCTAATGGCGACAGCCACAAAAACCAAACACTGATTAACACTCTACAGGCCACAGCACCCATGTGAATGAGCCCTCAATTACACAACGTTTGATTTATTAACTCAGTACAGTTTTATCATTTGAATTGAACAGGAATTTGTTTGTGATTGTGTCCATGAAGAAAATGTTGTGTATTTTTACCATATATATAATTTGGGTATTTTCTCTGGTGGTGGGGGCCTGTCAGGTATGCTGTATGGGGCCCCGTGATATCTAACAGTGGCCCTGGGTGTATGCTTGTGTCTGTGCCACCTGTATAGTTAGGAAGAACAATAAGTTCTTCTATGGAGTATCTTGAACCTCTGCTATGTACCTCAATGCATCTAGGGATCGGCCACGTTTTGCTATGAAAAATAACAAAATTCGTTGTAATGTTTCCCCTGAAGCAAGCGTGAACTAACCCCTTCATATTATAAAGCAGACCGAATTGGCATTTTCCACAATTATGCATAGGCCAGATCTGTGTGCCCAGATAGGACCTCCTAGTGGCTATTCTATGGACAAGGTACACTTTTCTGTATGCCTGATCTTTATTGAGCTGCAATAGTCAATACGCTGCAATGGGCAGAAATATTTGGAAACACACCACATGAACTCAAGTATCCAAACGTGAATGTTCCTTCATAGCAAGCCTCCATGATGTACTGTATGGGCCTGGCCCACTCCAAATGAATGCATTGTTCTGGTAGGTCCTCCTATGACAGACTTTAGCTACTTGTGGAGGACATTGCACTGACTTTTCCTCAGATTGCATATTATCTGGCCATCTTAAGTCTCGGGAATACAATCAAGAGGATCTGACACTTTTTTAAGGTAACAAAAAATAGTCTTTAATTGACTCAACATAAAAATAAGCCAACATGGCTAAAACATATCTTGAAAATATGGGGACTCTGATATCCGGCGACAGTCCGTTCACGAACGAGAAGCAGTTCTGCACCCCTAAAACCAACATAGAGGAAAGGGATGGTCAAATTGCTGTGCTGCTTCCAAACCACCTCTGGCATGCCAGGGTCTTTATGCAGGTCCTCGATGCCAATTCTTGCCTGGGGCCAAAAAATATCCACTGGCCACAAGTGAAGGTGAGTGGAGGACGTGAAGGTGGATTTCTACAAGCTTCAACCGTAAGCAGTACCACTCCTGAAAAATGAGAGCAAATAATCATTGACACGTCATCATGACAGTCAATTCTCAGTGCAGGCTATCTAGAGTGTCTTTCCTTTTTAACCATTTCAAGAGTTCAAGGAAACATTCTTGGAGCATCTACTGTGTTTGGAAAGGCCCAAGGTCCCCCCCTCCCCCAGGCACACTAATGCTTACTTGAAGTGGAGCCCCATCCTGATTTCATGATGTGCTTGAAAAGCTTGCCTCTCTGGTACACGTGGCTCATGAAGGAGTGTTCTTGGGATCACACCAAAACAAGGTGCTTGTTCGGGGAGAAATGGACAGGAGAGAGGGGCCAAGGAATGCTGGCATGGGAGCAGCTAAATGAATGATTTTGGCTGCTCTGTGGCAAGCGGCTGCTTTTTAAAAGTCAGCAGCTACCGTTTTTGTAGCTGATGACTGTTATTTTTTGATAGGTGGAGTGTAAATCCGCTTTAAATGTACTGTACAGCATTCCTGACAAACGCGGCTTAAGATATGGTGTGGCCCTAGGGTCAATGTGTGTTTAGAATACTTCCAAATTGTACATACAAAAACACATGTTGCATTTCTATAGCATGTTAAACAGAAGAATAACGCACTTACATAATGTTAACATGCGCAAGTAAAAGTAGACAAAATACACATACTTTTATTCTGGCTTCACATACATGCATTGTGGTATAACACCGCACTCCTGGGCAAATCACATGCAATTTGTGTGCGTTGCAATTAGAGACAAACATTTTGCACACCTCAAATTGCACCGCAGCCGGGCCAAAAATGTGCAGGACCCTTTTTCAGGGTATGCACATGGGTGTGAATAGGCATGCGATCCAATTTGGCAAATCGCAATACGCTTTGTGTACCAATTTTGGTGTGTTGTTAACTTCACCTAGAAAGCCGCAGCAGGTGGCATGAAGGGGTTGCGGTTGTGATGCGGTGCAGCGCTTGCACAGAAAACACTGCAAATTTCACATCGCATCTGTGTGAAACCAGAATGTGCCAATATGTGACTTGACAAAGCACAGTGGTCAGTGCAGATTATTTTCAATCCATGTTTTTTTACACTTTTCATTCACTGGTTTAACTCAGGTGATCGTTAATCACAATTATCTCCGGAGATCACATGCAGCCCCTCAACCATCTACACATATCTCTGGAAATCTATACAGATCTCCTTGAAAAAATGTCTCCTCTCTTCTTCGGAAAACAATTGTCCTCCACCTCATAAACAGGGGGACAGAGAAGACTTCTCCTTGATAACTAAAATCAGATTAATTATCTGTGCTTAATAAACATACACCAATACTGCAAATGCATTGTATTGTCGAAGGCATTGCACACCACTAGAAATGTCAAATGCGTTAGTGTGTACAGCGCATGAGTGTAAAATGCTTTAGTGCACACTGCAGTGTACAACGCATTGCACACTGTAATACACTGTACAATGTAATACCATGTACACCAACACATTGTAGACTGTAATGCACTGTACACTGTCATGTAGGATAGAGCTACGCATTGCACATTGTGATACCGTGTACACCCACAGATTGTAGACTGTAATGCACTGTACACTATCATGCAGGATAGAGCTACGCATTGCACATTGTGATACCGTGTACACCAACACTTTGTAGACTAATGCACTGTACACTGTCATGCAGGATGGAGCAACGCATTGCACACTGTGATACCGTGTACACCCACACATTGTAGACTGTAATGCACTGTACACTGTCATGCAGGCTGGAGCTACGCATTGCACACTGTGATACGCTGTCCACTGTCATGCAGAATCCAGCAACGCATTGCACACTGTAATACCATGTACACCAACACATTGTAGAATGTAATGCATTATACGCAGTATACATGTCCAGATATTCAAAGATTAGCCACGAAGGCCTAGCTGGTTACCTATTTGGCGACCGCAGATTGCCGAATAACGCTACACTGCATCCAGGCAGCTCTGGGAGGGCGTCATATGACATCCTGGCAGAACGCGCTCTCCGTGATTGCTGTGTCCTAAGGACACAGCTGATCACGTGATGTGGTAAAAGGCCAATCACAGCGGCTTTTTACCATGTGATCAGCCATGTCCAATGACACGCTGATCACCGGGAAATGCATTTGCCGGGTCTTGGCTGCACTTTCATCACGCTGTCAGAATGTGTGGAAAGTAATGCCGAGAACCAGCAGTTATCAGAGCAGGGGTCGGCACCGATGATCAGTGCCCTGATGATCAGTGCCCACCAACAGTTCCGCCCACCTGTGGCCAGCAGTGCCACCCACCAGTGCTGCCTCATCAACGCACATCAGTGTTGCTAAATTACCAGTTTACCAAATGTTATAATATAAACAGACTTTTATTCATTATGAGCTATTTTGTTGTTTATCGAGCAAAAAGTAAAACACACAGCAGCAAGTCAATACCGCCCAAAGAAAGCTCTATTTGTCTGAAAAAACTGATCTAAATTTAAGATGGGTATAATGTGGCATGACCGCACAATTGTCATTCAAAGGGTAACAGTCCAGAAAGATGAAAATTGGCCAGGACAGGAAGGTGGTATGAGTACCCAGTAGGCAAGTGGTTAATATCATTGACCCATCAATACCCAGGAGCTAATGTACAGATAAGTAGCATGTGCACCAAGTGAGATTCTGCTAGGCCCCACCCAAAAAATTGCAATTACCTGTCCCTCACATGTTATAAACATATTTGCAATGGCCACACTTACTTTACATATAAGGATCATCTCCTCAGTTGAGAACTGTGCTCTCGCCATGTCCAAATGCCAATAAAGTTATCAAAATTTTCAACCAACACAAAACCTCCAACCACTTCTCATCCACTTACACTCCCCACAACCAGTTCCGGGTGCGCGCGCACGTGATGACGGACTTCCAGGAGGATAGCCGTTCATGCGCCATGGGGACACCTGTTTGGCGCTTATTTGTTTGCAATCGCGCATTTCTATGCGCGGCTATGATAGCTTTCACGAATGTGTATTTCTTATTGATTTGTTTTTTTAACCTTGGCTAATATATATTTGTTGCCAAAGGCCAAAAATCAACAAAGTGTGGACTATTTTATTACTGTAAATCGAATTGTAGAAAACCTGTAGCTGGCTGCACAGTGAATGTGACATATTCATTAGTACATAATATTGTGGTGCAAGCGGGTTTTTTTTTTTTTTTTGGTTTTGAAAAAGCCAGTTTGCACACACTTGCATATTCACGCTCTTACAAGCTACATTTGAGCAGATTATATAAGTATACAAAGTAACTATTAAGGTTGTTCATATATTGAACATAAAATAACCACAAAAACATCGGCCAAACATTTATTGATCAAATATATCTTCATTTATTTGGTCAGCAGGAACAAGTAGGTACAGTCAATATCTTGGTGAGTCACAAAAATAGGATGTGGCAAAAATAAAACACTCCTGCTCATAAGAGCTTACAATCTAAAGATACTTCTAATGAACTGTGCATGCACAGGTTATAGCAGGAAACAAAGGGGAAGATGAATCAAGCAACATTTTCGTGCACATAAGATTTACTTACACAATCACTTAGTATAAAGATCCATTCACAAAAATAGTCTACAGATCAAAATATCAAGAAAACAAAGCATGTGAAAAAAAAACCCCTCCCACCTCTACAAATCCCCTACACATACATTTGTCAGCAGGTTTGTCAGAAAAATGCATTGGAGTCTAAATAAGCAAGCAAAATTAAAACAAGAGCAGATTTTAAACAAAACGATTGACATGTGTGAAGCTTTCAATGCAAAGAGAAAAAACACAATCATTGTGCAATAAACACACAAACACTTTACAAGGCCGAAAATATGCAAACATTTCCAGCCCACTTCCAAACACAGCCTGAGTGGTGTCTGGGGCAATTCAGCACAAAATCTCTTCTTCCCCCAAACCACTACAAGCAAGGACTTAGTCAAAAACCACACGGCCTAGTAACAGGCCAAATCACTCACTACTGCACGTCTTTATATAAGCTAGGTTGTATTTGGAGCGCGCCAAACAAGGCCCCACACCCAATTAAGCCACACCCACCACTGACCTTAATTTGGTCAGTGAAAGTGTTTTCACCTGATGAATCCGCTTCCTACCTGCATTAACCCTTGGTATACAGGCCCCACAAATCAGAAAGAAATATACAGTGAAATGTACGTGTGCAGCATACAACAGAACATTGAGCAGGGATGTGAAAGGGAACCCCAATTGGAACCTTTATTGCTACTATGGTCACAACTCCCTCCAGATTCTCGAATGAGTTAAGACAGTCACATGACCACATCTTGTATGCAATACTGAAAATGACAAATCGATTTGACTAGTATGGTGAATTTCCCATCAATTGGCAAAACACTCCAGAAATCAAACATCACCAAACATTACACTCTGGGCAAAGCTGATTTACAAATCATGCGACTTACAGTAAAGTTGACCATTTCAATGCAATTTTCAAGACATCTGACACAGATCTCTATGCAAATTGCAACTAAAGTAGTACATGTACTACTTAAGAAATCAGTGTTTGAAACGCACCCATATGGTTGCTCTAATAGCAGACAATAGGGTGCGACTTTGCAGACGATTTACAACTTGCATGTTGTGCAAATCACATGCCAAGTCCCACTCAATGTGCACGCTATTGGAGCGTTCATATTGTTGTGGTTCGAACTTGGTCGGAGCCGCAAGTAATAATAGAGTAATGAATACACTACTTTTCATGCAATTTGCTGAGAGATCGGTGTCGAATGTCTTGCAAATTGCACTTGAAATCACCATGTACCCCGACTTTGAAATCATGCAACTTCTATGCAAGTCACATGATGTGACTGTGGTGTCAATAACACCACTTAGAAATCTGCTTTAATGTGACCGGGTAGCCCCCAGTAACATTGTTTGCGATTGCCATGCAATTGGCATGACAGGCGACTTGCAAATCGTAGACCAAGTCGCACCCTATTAGCCACTGTAGGCTCTGTTCACATCCAATTGGATTGTGAACTCGTGCAACTTCACTGTATGTTGGGCAATTGCCGCATCGGATTAGATGTGACAGTGGTGTTAGCCCCCAGTAACATTGGGTGCAATTTGCCATGCAAAGGGCAAGCTGCTGGCCATGCCAATCACATGACAAGTCACATCCAGGGTGTGCAATTTCAGGTGCGATTTGTGAAATGACATCGTACCTGATATTGGATATAATGAATGTGAATGTGAGTGTATTAACATACACCATTTGTTGCAGCGAGAGTTCAAAGGTATTTGAAAATTTTGTCCATTTATTAGCAATTTAACATCTAGACTCAAATAGAAATCGCAATGCTACACACAATTGAAAACACAACTAGTTAGTAATTCTCTAGAAAACACAGTAAAATTGGCAACTTAAAGAGTAATTTTCAATTGCATATAGTGTAAGCGAAGCAGGAAAATCAACAAAGGAAATAAATCTTTGAAGGCGTGCGGTACCTGCCTGCTGGGATAAGGGTCTGCTTTGTATTTGGTGGAAAAATCCATACCAGTATTTGTGACAAGTTTGATATGTGGATTCACCAACCAAGTCTTTTCTCTCTCGCTCACTCTTCTGTATGTCTCTCTTTATCACTCTTCAGTATGTATCTCTCGCTCACTCTTCTTTGTCTCACTGGCTCGCTCTTCTCTCTCGCTCACTCTTCTGAATGTTTCTCTTTATCACTCTTCAGTATGTATCTCTCGCTCACTCTTCTTCATCTCACTGGCTCGCTCTTCTCTCTCTTCTGTATGTCTCTCTTTATCACTCTTCAGTATGTATCTCTCGCTCACTCTTCTTCGTCTCACTGGCTCGCTCTTCTCTCTCGCTCACTCTTCTGTATGTCTCTCTTTATCACTCTTCAGTATGTATCTCTCGCTCTCTCTTCTTCGTCTCACTGGCTCGCTCTTCTCTCTCTCTGTCAGCTCTTTGCTTGCCAAATCCTTCACAAGAGTGGGTGGAGTGTAAACCATCATTATCAAATCTATTAGTGATTCAGGCCCTTACTTATCCCATTGTATGACATTCACATAAGGTGCAGCTTTGAAGGTGTTTCAACAGACAAGGCCTCATTCTAATTCACATTTTAGGGATCATTTAGACAGAAAGCAAAGATGTTGCCAGAACATGTATGTGAAGACAGCCACACACGGAGATCATGCTACTTCCTTGCCGTGGTTGGGATTCAAACCGACAACCATAGAGTTGTAAGGTAGTAGTGCTAATCACTAATCCACAGAGATACATTGCTAACCCTGCCTGTATTTCTGTGCTGTGAATCAATCCTAAGTCCCTGGGCAAGGTCAGTGTAACTAGCCAGATATCTCCAATGTGACACAAATGTTGTGCTATATTGCCAATTCAGATGTATGTTGGTTCTATGTATCCCAATACAAAGGATTGCAATACTAATACAGGAGTACCTCGGTTTACCAATGCCTCAGGGAACGTCATATTTGGGGTACAAATGCCAAACCATTTCAGTTAATTGGTCTGTTTACAAATGTTTGAATAATTTGGTATGGGCATGTGGCCTGGCATGGTCCAGGAGGGGGGGGGGCGCTCGCTCGCCCCCCCCCTTTCCTGACCTACCGGGCTGCATGCTCGGATAAGTATGTGTTATGGATTTTGGGGGGTACCCCATGCTGTTTTTTATTTAATTTCAGCGTGGAGTTACCCCTTAACATCCATACGAGACCCGAAGGGCTTAGTATGGATGGGAGGGGGGACCCCACACCGGGTTTTTCAAAAATTGTTTCTAATTCCCTGCAATACTTTTACATCAACTGTCAGTGGGGAACTCCGCCGACAGCTGAAACATGAGCGCTGCATTGGTTTTTGCTACTAAAATGCTGCATGAGTTGATAACATAACTCATGCGGGATTGTAGGAGCGACAGCCATGTGTTAATGTTTCAACTGTCAGCAGGGTTCCCCACTGACAGCTGAATGTAAAAAAAAAAAAAGCGCGGGGTCCCCCCTCCCATCCGTACCAAGCCCTTCGGATCTGGTATGGATATTAAGGGGGAACTCCAGGCTGAAATTTAAAAAAAACAGCTTGGGGATCCCCCCAAAATCCATACCAGACCCTTATCCGAGCATGCAGCCCGGCAGGTCAGGAAAGGGGGGGGGACGAGCGAGCGCCCCCCCTCCTGAACCATACCAGGCCACATGCCCTCAACATGGGGGGGTGCTTTGGGGCAGGGGGGCTCCCCCCCAAAGCACCTTGTCCCCATGTTAATGGGGACAAGGGCCTCTTCCGTTAGTGGGATAATTGGCCGGCCATTTTTGGGGATTTTAGCATATTTTGTTTACCAGTAAAGTTGGAAATTTTTTTTTCCAAATTTACTGATAAAAAAAAGGTGCCAAAATCCCGAAAAATGGCTGACCAATTAACCCACTAACGGCTCGAAAATCGTTCGATTTTTTTTTCGGCAGAAAAATCGGCCGATTTTAGACCCATCTATGGCCTGCTTTAGATGGGTCTAAAATCGTCCGCAAAAAAAATCGGTTGATTTTCGGGCCGTTAGTGGGTTAATTGGTCAGCCATTTTTGGGGATTTTGCAACTTTCTTTAATTGGTAAATTTGGATAAAAATTGGCCGATTTTGCAGATTGGCCGATTTTAGCTGCAATGATCGTCAAATTGGCTGATCTTTTAACAGATAAAAAATCTACACATGAGCCATGACCTGCAAGAAAAAGAAGACGAAAATGAAAAAGAAGAATAAAAAAAAAAAGAAGAAAAGAAGAAAAAGAAAAATGCAGGCCATAGATGGGGCGAAAACTGACCGTTTAAAAAAAAAAAAAAAAAATCGGTTGTTCAATGGGCCGACGTTACCACCAATGGTAAAAAAATTGTTCGATTTTCGCCCCATCTACGGCCGGCAAATATAATAGCAAAGTAATTACTTCTGTCCCTGCAGAGAGCTGCGCTATTATATTTGACATTAAAAAGTATAAAGGTTGCAACATTGTATCTATATGTATCCGAATAAAAACATCTGTATCCGAAATGGATACGAATAGATACAATGTTGCAACCTTTATACTTTTTAATGTCAAATATAATAGCGGAGCTCTCTGCAGGGACAGAAGGAATGTTTCAGCTGTCATCGGGGTTTCCCACTGACAGCTGAATTTTAAATTATTTCCGTGCATTAAATAAATAATAAAAAAAATTGTGTGGGGTCCCCCCCTCTCATCCATACCAAGCCCTTCAGGTCTGGTATGGATATTAAGGGGGAACTCCACGCTGAAATTTAAAAAAAAAAACAGCGTGGGTCCCCCTCAATAGCCATACCAGACCCTTATCCGAGCATGCAGCCCGGCAGGTCAGGAAAGGGGGGGGGACGAGCAAGTGCCCCCCCCCTCCTGAACCATACCAGGCCACATGCCCTCAACATGGGGGGGTGCTTTGGGGCAGGGGGGGCTCCCCCTCCCCCCAAAGCACCTTGTCCCCATGTCGATGAGGACAAGGGCCTCTTCCACACAACCCTGGCCGGTGGTTGTGGGGGTCTGCGGGCGGGGGGCTTATCAGAACCTGGAAGCCCCCTTTAACAAGGGGGCCCCCAGATCCTGCCCCCCCCCCTACGTGAATGAGTCTGCGGTACATGGTCCCGCAGACTCATTCACAAAAAAACTAAGTGTGGTGTAAAAAAAACACAGTACAGGGTCTTTGACAAGTCCTTTATTAAAACAATGTCCCCCGAAGTAGATCCAACGTCAATCGCGGCGGCGGCAGGGACCCGAAAAAAGAAAAAAAAAAAAGTTCAGCTCCCGTCCGAGGCTTCCAGCCTTGTGAAGAAAAGGCTAGCTGACATTTCTTATATAGGTATGGGGCGGGGCCAGCCGGGGACATCATCCCCGCCCCTTACCTATGTAGGAATTGTCAGCCTGTCTCTCCACTGAGGCTATCTAGCTGAATGCAGGAGACAGTCTGACATTTCTTATATAGCTATGGGGCGGGGCCAGCCGGGAACAGCAAGCATGTGACATGGGGCGGGTCACTCGGATGATGTCCCCGGCTGGCCCCGCCCCATACCTATATAAGAAATGTCAGCTAGCCTTTTCTTCACAAGGCTGGAAGCCTCCGACGGGAGCGGAACTTTTTTTTTTTTTTTTTTTTTTTTCGGGTCCCTGCCGCCGCCGCGATTGACGTTGGATCTACTTCGGGGGACATTGTTTTAATAAAGGACTTGTCAAAGACCCTGTACTGTGTTTTTTTACACCACACTTTTTTTTTTTGTGAATGAGTCTGCAGGACCATGTACCGCAGACTCCTTCATGTACGGGGGGGGGCGGAATCTGGGGGCTTCCTTGTTAAAGGGGGCTTCCAGATTCTGATAAGCCCCCCGCCCGCAGACCCCCACAACCACCGGCTAGGGTTGTGGGGAAGAGGCCCTTGTCCTCATCAACATGGGGACAAGGTGCTTTGGGGGGGAGCCCCCCCTGCCCCAAAGCACCCCCCCCATGTTGAGGGCATGTGGCCTGGTATGGTTCAGGAGGGGGGGTGCTCGCTCGTCCCCCCCCCTTTCCTGACCTGCCGGGCTGCATGCTCGGATAAGGGTCTGGTATGGATATTGAGGGGGACCCACGCTGTTTTTTTTTTAAATTTCAGCGTGGAGTTCCCCCTTAATCACAGCAGGTCACATGACAGTTGTATACATGGATGGCTTCATTCATGATGCCATCCATTGTATACTAGTGCCTAGCTGTGAATGGTCACAGCTAATCACATGCACATGTCATGTGATTAGCTGTGACCAAATCACAGCTAAGCACAAAAAAAAAAAAAAAAAAAAAAAAGCTGAATGAATCGATTTCATTCAGGTAAATGCTTGCTTATAGCAAAGTAATTCTTTGCTATAAGCAAATTGTGTAAAAAAAAAAAAAAAAAAAAATACTGATCACTTCCCCAAAGTAGTACAATGTTACTATGGTAACATTGTACTATTTTGGTCATAGTAAAATATGAAAAAAAATCTTAAAAAAATAAAAAAAATGTAATAAAAATTAAATATAATAAAAAAATTAAAAAAAATTAAAAAAAAATATTTTTTAATTTTTTTTCATACTGTCACCAGTCAGTGTCCCTGTTCACCGCCATGCCAGTTATATGATGACGCTGTACTGTACTGGTGACAGTATGTAAAAAAAAAAATAGTGAAAATAATTGTTTTCATTTTTTCATTTTCGGAAAAATTATGACAAAAAAATACAACTTCAAAAAACTCGCCATGCCTCTTATGAAATACGTCGGACTGTCTACTCTGCAAAAAGGGGTCATTTGGGGATATCTGTACTATTCTGACATTCTTGGACCTCAAGAAATTAGATTGGCCGTCAGTACTTCAGGATTGATCAATATTCAGATCTATCCCATAGTTTGTGAACTCTATAACTTTCTTACAAACTAAATAATACATCCTAATTTGGGTTATTTTCACCAAAGACATGTAGCAGAATACATCTCGGCCTAAATTTATGAAGAACAATTATTTATTTGTAAACTTTTATAACAGAAACAAAGAAAAATGTGTTTTTTTTTCAAAATTTTTGGTCTTTTTTTGTTAATTTAGCAAAAAATAAAAACCCCAGCGGTGATTAAATACCACCAAAAGAAAGCTCTAGTTGTGTGAAGAAAATGATAAAATTTTAGTTTGGGTACAATGTTGTATGACCGCGCAATTGTCATTCAAAGTGTGAGAGCGCTGAAACCTGAAAAATGGCCTGGGCAGGAAGGTGTAAAATTGCACGGTATTGAAACGGTTAAACACAGTAGTTGCGACCGAGTGCCGGCTGTCAGAGGAATCCACAGTAAGATTCACTATTAGGCAGTGGCTAAAAAACAAACGCCCATGGCAGACGTCTAAAATGTGTTCGCACATGCTCAGTTCTATCTGCCAAAGACACTGCACAGGAGTCTGGATTTTTACTGTGTCGATTTCCTTGAAAAAAACGATTTTTAACACATTCTTAATTTTTTTGGAAATAGCAGATATTGTTTAAAGTGAAGTCCTGATATTTGGCAAAGCAAATTTCTAAGTGAACATGTCTCTGCAGTGATTTTTCATGGTGTTAGACGTGCTTCTTAGCAAGTCTGCTTTGTGAGTCTGATTCCGGGCGTGTGTCTTTTTGTGAATTAGATTGGGCATCTGCTTATGGGCGCTGGTCAATAGTGAATTTGGTTGCAGGGTAAAAAATAGACAGTCGCCCATGAAAATTGGGCGTTAGCCCATGAATATGCACCCACGCCCAATAGTGAATCAAGGCCCTTGTGTCCACCTTCAAAAAGACATTTCAACAAATGGCCGGCCCCCTTAGTGAGACTGCAGAGGCAGATGACATCCGCGTACTGCAGCAGGACTGACCCATAGTCCGGTGTCTACCCCCTCAGAGTGGCCTGGAGAACAATTGCGTAGACTACAGGGGAATCTACAAAAACCCAGAGGCATTAAACAGAAAGCAAAAATGGGCTGTGTCTCTGCGTCAACAGGGACACTAAAAAATGCATTTGCTAAATCAATTACTGAAAAACATTCAGCATCAGACGGTATGGCTGTAAAAAAGAGACGGAACAGGCACCACCAGGGCAATGTTTTGTAATACAATCAATGTTCTCTATTTCCAAACATTTAATTATTAATGTGTCTCCAACTGTGAGGAATGGGAATTGCTTGATCTGTGTCGCCACCTTGGCCTTGATTCACTATTGGGCGTGGGCGCATATTCGTGGGCGAACGCCCAATTTTCATGGGCGACCGTCTATTTTTTTACCCTGCAACCAAATTCACTATTGACCAGCGCCCATAAGCAGATGCCCAATCTAATTCACAAAAAGACAGGGGGGCTTATCAGGGGGCTTCAAGATTCTGATAAGCCCCCGCCCGCAGACCCCCACAACCACCGGCCAGGGTTGTGGGGAAGAGGCCCTTGTCCTCATCAACATGGGGACAAGGTGCTTTTGGGGGGGAGCCCCCCTGCCCCAAAGCACACCCCCCCCATGTTGAGGGCATGTGGCCTGGTATGGTTCAGGAGGGGGGGGGGCGCTCGCTCGTCCCCCCCCTTTCCTGACCTGCCGGGCTGCATGCTCGGATAAGGGTCTGGTATGGATATTGAGGGGGACCCACGCTGTTTTTATTTTTAATTTCAGCGTGGAGTTCCCCCTTAATATCCATACCAGACCCGAAGGGCTTGGTATGGATGGGAGGGGGGACCCCACGCCGGTTATTTAAAAAACAGTTTCTAAATCCCTGCAATACTTTTACATTCAACTGTCAGTGGGGAAATCCGCCAACAGCTGAAACATGAGCACTGCATTGGTTTTCACTACTAAAACGCTGCATGAGTTGATAACATAACTCATGCGGGATTGTAGGAGCGACAGCCATGTGTTAATGTTTCAGCTGTCAGCGGGGTTTCCCACTGACAGCTGAATGTAAAATAATTCCCTTTATTGCATAAATTATAAAAAAAAAGCGTGTGGTCCCCCCTCCCATCTGTACCAAGCCCTTAGGATCTGGTATGGATATTAAGGGGGAACTCCACGCTGAAATTAAAAAAAAACAAAACAGCGTGGGTCCCCTTCAATATCCATACCAGACCCTTATCCGAGCATGCAGCCCGGCAGGTCAGGAAAGGGGGGGGGGACGAGCGAGCGCCCCCCCCCCCCTCCTGAACCATACCAGGCCACATGCCCTCAACATGGGGGGGTGCTTTGGGGCAGGGGGGGCTTATCAGAATCTGGAAGCCCCCTTTAACAAGGGGGCCCCCAGATCCCGCCCCCCCCCTACGTGAAGGAGTCTGCGGTACATGGTCCCGCAGACTCATTCACAAAAAAAAAAGTGTGGTGTAAAAAAAACACAGTACAGGGTCTTTGACAAGTCCTTTATTAAAACAATGTCCCCCGAAGTAGATCCAACGTCAATCGCGGCGGCGGCAGGGACCCGAAAAAAGAAAAAAAAAAAAAGTTCAGCTCCCGTCCGAGGCTTCCAGTCTTGTGAAGGAAAGGCTAGCTGACATTTCTTATATACGTATGGTGCGGGGCCAGCCGGGGACATCATCCCCGCCCCTTACCTATTTGAGAAATGTCACCCTGTCTCTCCACTGAGGCTAACTAGCTGAATGCAGGAGACAGTCTGACATTTCTTATATAGCTATGGGGCGGGGCCAGCCGGGAACAGCAAGCATGTGACATGGGGCGGGTCACTCGGATGATGTCCCCGGCTGGCCCCGCCCCATACCTATATAAGAAATGTCAGCTAGCCTTACCTTCACAAGGCTGGAAGCCTCGGACTGGAGCGGAACTTTTTTTTTTTCTTTTTTTGGGTCCCTGCCGCCGCCGCGATTGACGTTGGATCTACTTCGGGGGACATTGTTTTAATAAAGGACTTGTCAAAGACCCTGTACTGTGTTTTTTTACACCACACTTAGTGTTTTTGTGAATGAGTCTGCGGGACCGTGTACCGCAGACTCCTTCACGTAGGGGGGGGGGCGGGATCTGGGGGCCCCCTTGTTAAAGGGGGCTTCCAGATTCTGATAAGCCCCCCCTGCCCCAAAGCACCCCCCCCATGTTGAGGGCATGTGGCCTGGTATGGTTCAGGAGGGGGGGGGCGCTTGCTCGTCCCCCCCCCCTTTCCTGACCTGCCGGGCTGCATGCTCGGATAAGGGTCTGGTATGGATATTGAGGGGGACCCACGCTGTTTTTTTTTTCAATTTCAGCGTGGAGTTCCCCCTTAATATCCATACCAGACCTGAAGGGCTTGGTATGGATGAGAGGGGGGACCCCACGCAGTTTTTTTTATTATTTATTTAATTCACGGAAATAATTTAAAATTCAGCTGTCAGTGGGAAACCCCGATGACAGCTGAAACATTCCTTCTGTCCCTGCAGAGAGCTGCACTATTATATTTGACATTAAAAAGTATAGAGACTGCAACATTGTATCTATTTGTATCCATTTCGGATATAGATGTTTTTATTCGGATACATATAGATACAATGTTGCAACCTTTATACTTTTTAATGTCAAATATAATAGCGCAGCTCTCTGCAGGGACAGAAGTAATTACTTTGCTATTATATTTGCCGGCCGTAGACGGGGCGAAAATCAAACAATTTTTTTACCATTGGTGGTAACGTCGGCCCATTGAACAACCGATTTTTTTTTTTTTTTAAACGGTCAGTTTTCGCCCCATCTATGGCCTGTATTTTTCTTTTTCTTCTTTTTCTTATTCTTTTTTTTTTTATTCTTCTTTTTCATTTTCTTCTTTTTCTTGCAGGTCATGGCTCATGTGCAGATTTTTTATCTGTTAAAAGATCAGCCAATTTGCCGATCATTGCAGCTAAAATCGGCCAATCTGCAAAATCTGCAAATTTTTATCCAAATTTACCAATTAAAAAAGTTGCAAAATCCCCAAAAATGGCTGACCAATTAACCCACTAACGGCCCGAAAATCCGCCGATTTTTTTTGCGGACGATTTTAGACCCATCTAAAGCAGGCCATAGATGGGTCTAAAATCGGCCGATTTTTCTGCCGAAAAAAAATCGAACGATTTTCGGGCCGTTAGTGGGTTAATTGGTCAGCCGTTTTTCGGGATTTTGGCACTTTTTTTTTATCAGTAAATTTGGAAAAAAAAATTTCCAACTTTACTGGTAAACAAAATATGCTAAAATCCCCAAAAATGGCCGGCCAATTATCCCACTAACGGAAGAGGCCCTTGTCCCCATTAACATGGGGACAAGGTGCTTTGGGGGGGAGCCCCCCTGCCCCAAAGCACCCCCCCATGTTGAGGGCATGTGGCCTGGTATGGTTCAGGAGGGGGGGCGCTCGCTCGTCCCCCCCCCCTTTCCTGACCTGCCGGGCTGCATGCTCGGATAAGGGTCTGGTAAGGATTTTGGGGGGATCCCCAAGCTGTTTTTTTTAAATTTCAGCGTGGAGTTCCCCCTTAATATCCATACCAGATCCGAAGGGCTTGGTACGGATGGGAGGGGGGACCCCACGCTTTTTTTTTTTTTACATTCAGCTGTCAGTGGGGAACCCCGCTGACAGTTGAAACATTAACACATGGCTGTCGCTCCTACAATCCCGCATGAGTTATGTTATCAACTCATGCAGCATTTTAGTAGCGAAAACCAATGCAGCGCTCATGTTTCAGCTGTCGGCGGAGTTCCCCACTGACAGTTGATGTAAAAGTATTGCAGGGAATTAGAAACAATTTTTAAAAAACCCGGCGTGGGGTCCCCCCTCCCATCCATACTAAGCCCTTCGGGTCTCGTATGGATGTTAAGGGGTAACTCCACGCTGAAATTAAATAAAAAACAGCATGGGGTACCCCCCAAAATCCATAACACATACTTATTCGAGCATGCAGCCCGGCAGGTCAGGAAAGGGGGGGGGCGAGCGAGCGCCTCCCCCCCTCCTGAACCATACCAGGCCACATGCCCATACCAAATTATTCAAACATTTGTAAACAGGCCAATTAACTGAAATGGTTTGGCATTTGTACCTCAAATATGACGTTCCCTGAGGCGTTGGTAAACCGAAGTACGCCTGTATTAGTATTGCAATCCTTTGTATTGGGATACATAGAACCAACATACATCTGAATTGGCAACATAGCACAACATTTGTGTCACATTGGAGATATCTGGCTAGTTACACTGACCTTGCCCAGGGACCTAGGATTGATTCACAACACAGAAATACAGGCTGGGTTAGCAATGTTGCTCCATGGATTAGTGGTTAGCACTACTGCCTCACAACTCTAGGGTTGTCGGTTTGAATCCCAATCACGGCAAGGAAGTAGCATGATCTCTGTGTGGCTGTCTTTAAATAGATGTTCTGGCAACATCTTTGCTTTCTGTCTAAATGATCCCTAAAATGTGATAACATAAGGGCCTGGATCACTAATAGATTTGATAATGATGGTTTACACTCCACCCACTTTTGTGAAGGATTTGGCAAGCAAAGAGCTGACAGAGAGAGAGAAGAGTGAGCCAGTGAGACGAAGAAGAGTGAGCGAGAGATACATACTGAAGAGTGATAAAGAGAGACATATAGAAGAGAGAGTGAGAGAGAAGAGCGAGCTAATGAGATGAAGAAGAGTGAGCGAGAGATACATACTGAAGAGTGATAAAGAGAGACATACAGAAGAGTGAGCGAGAGAGAAGAGCGAGCCAGTGAGACGAAGAAGAGTGAGCGAGAGATACATACTGAAGAGTGATAAAGAGAGACATACAGAAGAGTGAGCGAGAGAGAAAAGACTTGGTTGGTGAATCCACACATCAAACTTGTCACAAATACTGGCATGGATTTTTCCACCAAATACAAAGCAGACCCTTATCCCAGCAGGCAGGTACCGCACGCCTTCAAAGATTTATTTCCTTTGTTGATTTACCGGCTTCGTTCACACTATATGCAATTGAAAATTACTCTTAAAGTTGCCAATTTTACTGTGTTTTTTAGAGAATTACTAACTAGTTGTGTTTTCAATTGTGTGTAGCATTGCGATTTCTATTTGAGTCTAGATGTTAAATTGCTAATAAATGGCCAAAATTTTCAAATACCTTTGAACTCTCGCTGCAACAAATGGCGTATGTTAATACACTCACATTCACATTCATTATATCCAATATCAGGTACGATGTCAATTCACAAATCGCACCTGAAATTGCACACCCTGGATGTGACTTGTCATGTGATTGGCATGGCCAGCAGCTTGCCCTTTGCATGGCATATTGCACACAATGTTACTGGGGGCTAACACCACTGTCACATCTAATCCAATGCGGCAATTGCCCAACTTACAGTGAAGTTGCACGAGTTCACAATCCAATTGGATGTGAACAGAGCCTACAGTGGCCAATAAGGTGCGACTTGGTCTACGATTTGCAATTCGCCTGTCATGCCAATTGCATGGCAATCGCACACAATGTTACTGGGGGCTACCCGGTCACATTAAAGCAGATTTCTAAGTGGTGTTATTGACACCACACTCACATCATGTGACTGGCATAGAAGTTGCATGATTTCACAGTCGGGGTACATGGTGATTTCAAGTGCAATTTGCAAGACATTTGACACCGATCTCTCAGCAAATTGCATGAAAAGTAGTGTATTCATTACTTTATCATTACTTGCGGCTCCGACCAAGTTTGAACCACAACAATATGAACGCTCCAATAGCGTGCACATTGACTGGGACTTGGCATGTGATTTGCATAACATGCAAGTTGTAAATCGTCTGCAAAGTCGCACCCTATTGTCTGCTATTAGAGCGACCACATGGGTGCATTTCAAACACTGATTTCTATAGTAGTACATGTACTACTTTAGTGGTAATTTGCATAGAGATCTGTGTCAGATGTCTTGAAAATTGCATTGAAATGGTCAACTTTACTGTAAGTCGCATGATTTGTAAATCAGCTTTGCCCAGAGTGTAATGTTTGGTGATGTTTGATTTCTGGAGTGTTTTGCCAATTGATGGGAAATTCACCATACTAGTCAAATCGATTTGTCATTTTCATTATTGCAAACAAGATGTGGTCATGTGACTGTCTTACCTCATGCGATAATCTGGAGGGAGTTGTGACCATAGTAGCAATAAAGGTTCCAATTGGGGTTCCCTTTCACATCCCTGCTCAATGTTCTGTTGTATGCTGCACACGTACATTTCACTGTATATATCTTTCTGATTTGTGGGACCTGTATACCAAGGGTTAATGCAGGTAGGAAGCGGATTCATCAGGTGAAAACACTTTCACTGACCAAATTAAGGTCAGTGGTGGGTGTGGCTTAATTGGGGGTGGGGCCTTGTTTGGCGCGCTCCAAATACAACCTAGCTTATATAAAGATGTGCAGTAGTGAGTGATTTGGCCTGTTACTAGGCCGTGTGGTTTTTGACTAAGTCCTTGCTTGTAGTGGTTTGGGGGAAGAAGAGATTTTGTGCTGAATTGCCCCATACACCACTCAGGCTGTGTTTGGAAGTGGGCTGGAAATGTTTGCATATTTTTGGCCTTGTAAAGTGTGTTTGTGTGGTATTGCACAATGATTGTGTTTTTTCTCTTTGCATTGAAAGCCTCACACATGTCAATCGTTTTGTTTAAAATCTGCTCTTGTTTTAATTTTGCTTGCTTATTTAGACTCCAATGCATTTTTCTGACAAACCTGCTGACAAATGTATGTGTAGGGGATTTGTAGAGGTGGGAGGGTTTTTTTTTCACATGCTTTGTTTTCTTGATATTTTGATCTGTAGACTTTTTTTGTGAATGGATCTTTATACTAAGTGATTGTGTAAGTAAATCTTATGTGCACGAAAATGTTGCTTGATTCATCTTCCCCTTTGTTTCCTGCTATAACCTGTGCACACACAGTTCATTAGAAGTATCTTTAGATTGTAAGCTCTTATGAGCAGGAGTGTTTTATTTTTGCCACATCAATCCTATTTTTGTGACTCCCCAAGATATTGACTGTACCTACTTGTTCCTGCTGACCAAATAAATGAAGATATATTTGATCAATAAATGTTTGACCGATGTTTTTGTGTTTATTTTATGTTCAATATATGAACAACCTTAATAGTTACTTTGTATACTTTATATAATCTGCTCAAATGTAGCTTGTAAGAGTGTGCATATGCAAGTGTGTGCAAACTGGCTTTTTCAAAACCAAACAAAAAAATAAAAAACCCGCTTGCACCACAATATTGTTATGTACTAATGAATATGTCACATTCACTGTGCAGCCAGCTACAGGATTTACAGTAATAAAATAGTCCACACTTTGTTGATTTTTGGCCTTTGGCAACAAATATTAGCCAAGGTTAAAAAAAAAAATCAATAAGAAACACATATTCACGAAAGCTATCATAGTCGCGCATAGAAATGCGCGAACGCGCATATAAAATGCACGATCGCGTACAAAAATGTGCGATTGCAAACAAGCGCCAAACAGGTGTCCCCATGGCGCATGAACGGCTATCATCCTGGAAGTCTGTCATCACGTGCGCGCGCACCCTGAAGTGGTTGTGGGGAGTGTAAGTGGATGAGAAGTGGTTGGAGGTTTTGTGTTGGTTGAAAATTTTGATAACGTTATTGGCATTTGGACATGGCGAGAGCACAGTTCTCAACTGAGGAGATGATCCTTATATGTAAAGTAAGTGTGGCCATTGCAAATATGTTTATAACATGTGAGGGACAGGTAATTGCAATTTTTTGGGTGGGGCCTAGCAGAATCTCACCTGGTGCACATGCTACTTATCTGTACATTAGCTCCTGGGTATTGATGGGTCAATGATATTAACCACTTGCCTACTGGGTACTCATACCCCCTTCCTGTCCTGGCCAATTTTCATCTTTCTGCACTGTTACCCTTTGAATGACAATTGTGCGGCCATGCTACATTGTACCCATCTTAAATTTAGATCAGTTTTTTCAGACAAATAGAGCTTTCTTTGGGTGGTATTGACTTGCTGCTGTGTGTTTTACTTTTTGCTCGATAAACAACAAAATAGCTCATAATGAATAAAAGTCTGTTTATATTATAACATTTGGTAAACTGGTAATTTAGCAACACTGATGTGCGTTGATGAGGCAGTACTGGTGGGTGGCACTGCTGGCCACAGGTGCGCGGAACTGTTGGGTGGCACTGGTGGGCACTGATCATCAGGGCACTGATCATCGGTGCCGACCCCTGCTCTGATAACTGCTGGTTCTCGGCAGTACTTTCCACACATTCTGACAGCGTGATGAAAGTGCAGCCAAGACCCGGCAAATGCATTTCCAGGTGATCAGCATGTCATTGGACATGGCTGATCACATGGTAAAAAGCCGCTGTGATTGGCCTTTTACCACATCACGTGATCAGCTGTGTCCTTAGGACACAGCAATCACAGAGAGCGCGTTCTGCCAGGATGTCATATGACGCCCTCCCAGAGCTGCCTGGATGCAGTGTAGCGTTATTTGGCTATCTGTGGTCGCCAAATAGGTAACCAGCTAGGCCTTCGTGGCTAATCTTTGAATATCTGGACATGTATACTGCGTATAATGCATTACATTCTACAATGTGTTGGTGTACATGGTATTACAGTGTGCAATGCGTTGCTGGATTCTGCATGACAGTGGACAGCGTATCACAGTGTGCAATGCGTAGCTCCATCCTGCATGACAGTGTACAGTGCATTACAGTCTACAATGTGTTGGTGTACACGGTATCAGTGTGCAATGCGTAGCTCTATCCTGCATGACAGTGTACAGTGCATTACAGTCTACAATGTGTTGGTGTACACGGTATTACATTGTACAGTGTATTACAGTGTGCAATGCGTTGTACACTGCAGTGTGCACTAAAGCATTTTACACTCATGCACTGTACACACAGTAACGCATTTGACATTTTTAGTGTGCAATGCGTTAGTGTGCAATGCCTTCGACAATACAATGCATATGCAGTATTGGTATATGTTTATGAAGCACAGATAATTAATCTGATTTTAGTTATCAAGGAGAAGTCTTCTCTGTCCCCCTGTTTATGAGGTGGAGGTCAATTGTTTTCCGAAGAAGAGAGGAGACATTTTTTCAAGGAGATCTGTATACATTTCCAGAGATATGTGTAGATGGTTGAGAGGCTGCATGTGATCTCCGGAGATAATTGTGATTAACGATCACCTGAGTTAAACCAGTGAATGAAAAGTGGAAAAACATGGATTGAAAATAATCTGCACTGACCACTGTGCTTGTCAAGCCACATATTGGCACATTCTGGTTTCACACAGATACGATGTGAAATTTGCAGTGTTTTCTGTGCAAGCGCTGCACTGCATCACAACCGCAACCCCTTCATGCCACCTGCTGCGGCTTTCTAGGTGAAGTTAACAACACACCAAAATTGGTACACAAAGCGTATTGCGATTTGCCAAATTGGATCGCATGCCTATTCACACCCATGTGCATACCCTGAAAAAGGGTCCTGCACATTTTTGGCCCGGATGCGGTGCAATTTGAGGTGTGCAAAATGTTTGTCTCTAATTGCAACGCACACAAATTGCATGTGATTTGCCCAGGAGTGCGGTGTTAAACCACAATGCATGTATGTGAAGCCAGAATAAAAGGATGTGTATTTTGTCTACTTTTACTTGCTCATGTTAACATTATGTAAGTGCATTTTTCTTCTGTTTAACATGCTATAGAAATGGAACATGCATTTGGATGTAGTGTTTTTGTATGTGCAATTTGGAAGTATTCTAAACACACATTGACTCTAGGGCCACACCATATCTTAAGCCACGTTTGTCAGAAATGCTGTACAGTACATTTAAAGCGGATTTACACTCCACCTATCAAAAAATAACAGTCATCAGCTACAAAAACGGTAGCTGCTGACTTTTAAAAACCACAGAGCAGCCAAGATCATTCATTTAGCTGCTCCCATGCCAGCATTCCTTGGCCCCTCTCTCCTGTCCATTGCTCCCCGAACAAGCACCTTGTTTTGGTGTGAGCCCAAGAACACTCCTTCATGAGCCACGTAGACCAGTGAGGCAAGCTTTTCAAGCATATCATGAAATCAGGATGAGGCTCCACTTCAAGTAAGCATTAGTGTGCCTGGGGGAGGGGGGGACCTTGGGCCTTTCCAAACACAGTAGATGCTCCAAGAATGTTTCCTTGAACTCTTGAAATGGTTAAAAAGGAAAGACACTCTAGATAGCCTGCACTGACAATTGACTGTCATGATGACGTGTCAATGATTATTTGCTCTCATTTTTCAGGAGTGGTACTGCTTGCGGTTGAAGCTGGTAGAAATCCACCTTCACGTCCTCCACTCACCTTCACTTGTGGCCAGTGGATATTTTGTGGCACCAGGCAAGAATTGGCATCGAGGACCTGCATAAAGACCCTGGCATGCCAGAGGTAGTTTGGAAGCAGCACAGCAATTTGACCATCCCTTTCCTCTATGTTGGTTTTAGGGGTGCAGAATTGCTTCTCGTTCGTGAACGGACTGTCGCCGGATATCAGAGTCCCCATATTTTCAAGATATGTTTTAGCCATGTTGGCTTATTTTTATGTTCAGTCAATTAAAGACTATTTTTTTGTTACCTTAAAAAAGTGTCAGATCCTCTTGATTGTATTCCCGAGACTTAAGATGGCCAGATAATATGCAATCTGAGGAAAAGTCAGTGCAATGTCCTCCACAAGTAGCTAAAGTCTGTCATACCAGAACAATGCAATCATTTGGAGTGGGCCAGGCCCATACACTACATCATGGAGGCTTGCTATGAAGGAACATTCACGTTTGGATACTTGAGTTCATGTGGTGTGTTTCCAAATATTTCTGCCCATTGCAGCGTATTGACTATTGCAGCTCAATAAAGATCAGGCATACAGAAAAGTGTACCTTGTCCATAGAATAGCCACTAGGAGGTCCTATCTGGGCACACAGATCTGGCCTATGCATAATTGTGGAAAATGCCAATTCGGTCTGCTTTATAATATGAAGGGGTTAGTTCACGCTTGCTTCAGGGGAAACATTACAACGAATTTTGTTATTTTTCATAGCAAAACGTGGCCGATCCCTAGATGCATTGAGGTACATAGCAGAGGTTCAAGATACTCCATAGAAGAACTTATTGTTCTTCCTAACTATACAGGTGGCACAGACACAAGCATACACCCAGGGCCACTGTTAGATATCACGGGGCCCCATACAGCATACCTGACAGGCCCCCACCACCAGAGAAAATATCCAAATTATATATATGGTAAAAATACACAACATTTTCTTCATGGACACAATCACAAACAAATTCCTGTTCAATTCAAATGATAAAACTGTACTGAGTTAATAAATCAAACGTTGTGTAATTGAGGGCTCATTCACATGGGTGCTGTGGCCTGTAGAGTGTTAATCAGTGTTTGGTTTTTGTGGCTGTCGCCATTAGCATGCAACCTATGTTACACTATGTGAATACTGCAGATCCTAATTTGACAAGCATATGGTTGCAATTGTACAGCCCTGAACACAGATAGTGAGCATTCAGGGCTACTTCCCCACACCTTCACACTTGTCAGATTAAAACCTGTGTTCATACAGCTGCTGTGTCCCCATAGTGTAACAGGTGGCTCTAGCCACATAAACAACCCACTCATTCATGCTGTACAGGTCAGAGGACCTGTGTGAATGTGGCATTTTGTGTTTGTTATATTTATTTTTTCCCAAAGCCCATTGAATTCAATGGGCTGCTTAACATGTGGAAACATGCCACAATACTGCAGGCATGTTATTTTCCAAGTGTGTTGCACCTAACCGCACAGTAGTGTGGTGCCATGCGTTTTTGTGGCTGTGAATGGGGCTGTTTTTAATAGACGTGTGTAGGTGCAATAACGTTTTCATCATGGTACCTGCACACATCTACAGAGGGCATTGCATTTCTTTGCTGTGCTGGAAAATGTGTGTTCTTGCATGCGTTTCTGCACCACCAATGGTGTGAACAAGTCCTAAGGGCCGGTTCACACTATAGAAACAGTCTAGATGTGTTCCTGATGGGTTTTTTTCATGCCCTTTTGGCATGCATGTTTAGTGTGTTCCAGTACATTTTGGATGCGTTTTGGACACGTTGACATTGCATTTTTGTACCCCTTCCACTTATTTTTTTCTATTTTCTTTGTATTCAATGTAGTTAGGGACGTGCGCTTTAGTACATTCAAGAACGTTTCAATGTGTTCCAGTACAGTTCTGTGCAGAAACAATGCAGCGTGGTCAACTTTGTTTACAGCACCTGCAATGCATTGAAAATGCAAGCGCTGATGTGAACTATGACATTGACAACCATATAACCTTTCTGTGCGTTTGTGATGCCGAAAAAGCAACTGAAACACATGTAGTGTGAACTGGCCCTAAAGGTTATTAGAGGTCAGGGAACGGGACTGACCAGGAATTGTGAATTCAATCAGACTAGTGGTGAAATACAATCAGCAATTGTATAATAATGTGAGATCTGAGCTGTAGCTGATAGAAAATGAGACACATTCACTTGATCAGTAAATAGATAGTTAAAGAGTGGGGCAGTGATCCATAGATTTGCATATGGGACAGGTGATGATGGGGTGGGGGAGGGGGTCAAGTTGTATAAGGAGACAGATTTAAAAGAGAAAAAAGTTACAATGAAATATACACGGCATGAAACTTGCACATTTCCTAATTGGCAGAAGAACAGTACATAGGTAACATTCATCCACTTTCTAGTCATTAGGCAAAATCATAATTGATTGATCAATATTCCTGGCACTGACACAACCCAGAAAATTGATCTCCATTTTTTGGGATGTAGCCATGACTGGGATTAAAACCCATGACCCAAGTGCTGTAAGTTCTGAGCTCTAACCCCTACACCACTGTGGGAGACACTGTTTGTGCTATAATGTAGAATAGTTACATTGTTTAAAAATGATAGAGCGAGCGCTGGTCAAATGATATAGACTAGTAAAATGGTATTACACAAGATAAATATAACCACGAACAGTAGTGCATGAAAGGTCATCCACCCTTGTGACAGTGTACTACACTATTGAGCACCTTTCTGGCTCCTGTGGCTGAGCTAATTCCTCCCCAGGACCATTTGGGCACCCACCCTGATGGATGGATGGAGCTGGATGACTAACCCATAGCTGCCAGCATACCGCTGCACCCCCAGATGTGTGATGTGTATAACCCATGCACATTAATACTTTTGTTCTGGTGAGTGTAGACCAGTCCCAAGGGTGGTTTACCCTTCACGAGTTCATGCACTACTGTCCGTCACGGAGAAACCACACGTGCCATTCATAGGCACTCTCTGAGTTGGTACTCTGACACGAAGGACATTCCATTATTCAGGAATGATTATATAAACTTATTTTAGCATAATTTACAATTTTACATCGTTGTTTCAATTCTTTGCACTTTTTGGTTTTTACATGCGTTCATTATTGATTACATGCATTTATAGCGCTGCACTTGACTTTAACATAGAATAGTTACGTGATTAAAGAGAAGGAAGCTATATCATTATATTGGGAACTTATTCCAAATTATTACACATTATTATTATAAAATTATGAGACATTCCAAATTATTTAAAACATAAGGAATGCTGCGCTACATTCAAATCAAATTGTGAATGTGGGATCCCAAAATATCAAATCAAAGAGTGTGACAATATTAACAATATGAATCTATAAGTGCTTACTGATAATACCAAAAATCAAATAAATCACTCAAAAGATATAGAAACACAAAAAACTATATCTATAAGTTTGTGCATGAATACACATACATATAATTAAATCACACGTGCTGTGAAGTGAAAAAATAACCATAATATTGGTACACGCAAACTTATATCTCAAAGTCCAAAAAATAAATAAATATTGTAGGTGAACAAAACAGTAAACGGTGCTTCCAAATTATACTGTTAGTGACCACAAGTGAAAAAAACCCGTGCAGGTTTCTGGGTGTATATAGATCTACGAATCCAACCACCTTCTGGATTAGCCTCTCACCTCATCCCTTCGACCCTTGCGGGTCAAAGAGCAGTAGTGGATCCCTCTCACAGATCCTCCAGGCACCAAAGCACTCCAAGACCGCTCTCAGGGTATAATATTCCCACTCAGGCTCTTCTCCAGGAAAAGTTGAAATATCAATCTCTCAGAATGAGACAAAGGAATCCTCCCATAGTGTAGTATATTTATTATACCATAGGAACATGTAACAAATATTGAAATAGGAACTCACGTAGCAGCCAGTCCACACTAAAGCCTCATGCTTTCAGATGAGGATATGTCTGTTGGGTGTACAGCTGGATGCACAGGTGTACCAAGATGGCCGCCACGCCGGAAATACGTCACCGCGCTACGCCGACGCGTTACGTCACAATGTCATGTGACTTCATCAGGGCCCTGATGAAGTCACATGACATTGTGACGTAACGCGTCGGCGTAGCGCGGTGACGTATTTCCGGCGTGGCGGCCATCTTGGTACACCTGTGCATCCAGCTGTACACCCAACAGACATATCCTCATCTGAAAGCATGAGGCTTTAGTGTGGACTGGCTGCTACGTGAGTTCCTATTTCAATATTTGTTACATGTTCCTATGGTATAATAAATATACTACACTATGGGAGGATTCCTTTGTCTCATTCTGAGAGATTGATATTTCAACTTTTCCTGGAGAAGAGCCTGAGTGGGAATATTATACCCTGAGAGCGGTCTTGGAGTGCTTTGGTGCCTGGAGGATCTGTGAGAGGGATCCACTATAGCTCTTTGACCCGCAAGGGTCGAAGGGATGAGGTGAGAGGCTAATCCAGAAGGTGGTTGGATTCGTAGATCTATATACACCCAGAAACCTGCACGGGTTTTTTTCACTTGTGGTCACTAACAGTATAATTTGGAAGCACCGTTTTATTGTTTTGTTCACCTACAATATTTATTTATTTTTTGGACTTTGAGATATAAGTTTGCGTGTACCAATATTATGGTTATTTTTTCACTTCACAGCACGTGTGATTTAATTATATGTATGTGTATTCATGCACAAACTTATAGATATAGTTTTTTGTGTTTCTATATCTTTTGAGTGATTTATTTGATTTTTGGTATTATCAGTAAGCACTTATAGATTCATATTGTTAATATTGTCACACTCTTTGATTTGATATTTTGGGATCCCACATTCACAATTTGATTTGAATGTAGCGCAGCATTCCTTATGTTTTACATTCACTTGATCACTGGTATATGATTTAATGCTAGCAGCTCCTTTTGGGATTTATACATTTATTTATTTATTTGGTTTATTATTTTAATACACATTTGGAGCGCAGGAGGGTCACACCACTATTCCAAATTATTTGAGATATAAGTGTGAAAATGTTTAACATTTAAAAATAGAATGTATGACATTCATTAGTAAATGCATTAGTTGTCTGATCATTTTGGAGAAACAGCAAAAAAAAAAAAATTATAATATAGATCAGTGGTTCTTAACCTGGGTTCGATCGAACCCCAGGGGTTCGGTGAGTCAGTCTCGCGGGTTCGGCGGAGGTGAAGACCCACACCCGACTCATATGATTCGTGATGACATGCCCCGCTTGTCCATCATTGGCTGCAGGTGGTCACGCAACATCGCTTAGCCCAGTGGTCGGCAAGCCGCGGCTCGCGAGCCACATGCGGCTCTTTACACGCTTTAATGCGGCTCTTGTGTGCCGGGCGCCCGCTCCCCTCCCTCCTCTCGGGCGGCAGGGACTCTGCAGCGTGATCCAAAAAAAAAAACAGCCAGGGCAGCGCGCTCAAATGCAATGATTGGCCAGTCTCGCTGCCACTCACATCCTGATAGCCAGTGATTGGCTGTCAGGATGTGTGTAGGCGGGGCAGCGTGATGAACGTGAGAGGAGCTAGGCTCCTCTCACAGTCCGCCCTGAAGACCGGAACGGCGCGGGAATACGGCGAGAGGAACGCGCGGAGCAAAGGTAAGTGAATTGACACAGGGGGGACTTGGCTTACTACTTGCTACTTACTTACTACTACTATATAAGGGATGAATTAATATGGGGGATGAATTACTATAGGGGGGATGAATTACTATATGGGGGATGAATTACTATGGGGGATGAATTACTATATGGGGGATGAATTACTATATGGGGGATGTATTACTATGGGGGATGAATTACTATATGGGGGATGAATTACTATGGGGGATGAATTACTATATGGGGGATGAATTACTATGAGGGATGAATTACTATGGGGGATGAATTACTATATGGGGGATGAATTACTATGGGGGATGAATTACTATGGGGGATGAATTACTATATGGGGGATGAATTACTATGGGGGATGAATTACTATATGGGGGATGAATTACTATATGGGGGATGAATTACTATGGGGGATGAATTACTATATGGGGGATGAATTACTATGAGGGATGAATTACTATATGGGGGATGAATTACTATAGGGGGGATGAATTACTATGGGGGATGAATTACTATATGGGGGATGAATTACTATGGGGGATGAATTACTATAAAAACTTATTGAAACTAAAAACAGTGTACCATCCTATGTATTTTCAGTTTTAAAAATGTGGCTCTGAAAATAAATTTCAATCGTGGTTTTGGCGAGATTTGGCTCAGTTGAAAAAAAAGGTTGCCCACCACTGACTTAGCCTATCTGTGCTGCAGGGAATTTGGTGCGCAGTAGTCGAATGGTACGTGATTTCTTTCTTAATATTTTAATCCCTTCATACTAACTATGTCGAGGAAAAAAAAGAAAGTGGTCGGACGAATATGTACAATATGGATTCACATGTATAAGGGAACGTGATGGGAGTCAGCGTCCTAACTGCATGATTTGCAATGCCAAGTTGAGCAATTCTAGTCTAGCACCGGCAAAACTAAGAGAACACTTCCTTAAGCAGCATGGAGATGGAAAATACAAGAACACAACGCTCGCTGAATTCAAGGTGAGGAGAGCCAGATTCGATGAAAAGGCTAGTCTGCCTGTTCTCGGCTTTGTACCCATCAACAAACCGATCCTCATAGCATCGTACGAAGTTGCTTACCTGATCGCAAAGCAGGGCCAGCCACACACCATTGGTGAAACAGTCATAAAACCAGATGTATTGAAGATGGCGAATATCATGCTGGGAAAAGCGGCTGAAGTTAAGTTATCCCAAATTCCTCTTTCAAATGACACCATCAGCGACAGAATAGAGGACATGAGCAAGGACATCTTGGCTCAAGTAGTTGCAGATCTGATTTCAAGCCCGGCAAAATTTAGCCTTCAACTCGACGAGACCACAGACGTTTCCAATCTAAGCCAGCTTGCAGTATTCGTGCGCTATGTGAAAGACGACGTGATAAAGGAAGAATTTTTATTTTGTAAGCCTCTTACAACAACAACTAAGGCAGCCGATGTGAAGAAACTTTTGGATGACTTCTTCAAGGACAACAATCTTTCGTGGGATATGGTTTCTGCAGTTTGTTCGGATGGAGCTCCAGCCATGCTGGGAAGAAAGTCTGGTTTTGGTGCGCTAGTGAAAGCCGATGCACCACACATCATTTTTACGCATTGTATTCTGCACAGGCATGCGTTGGCAACAAAAACCTTGCCTCCAAAACTGGCAGAAGTATTAAAAATTGTAGTGGAATGCGTGAACTATGTGCGAAATAGTGCTCTGAGGCACCGCATCTTCAGGGAGCTGTGTAAAGAAATGGGATCTGAATTCGAGCTGCTTTTGTACCATTCTAACGTTCGGTGGTTATCCCGGGGACAGGTGCTGAATCATGTTTTTGCCATGCGTGTGGAATTAGCCCTGTTTTTGCAAGAGCACCAACATTGTCATGCAGATTGCTTCAAAAATTCTGAGTTCATTCTCATTTTAGCGTACATGACTGATATCTTTGCAGCTCTCAATCATCTCAATCAACAGATGCAGGGCGGTGGAGTCAACATCATCGAAGCGGAAGAAAACCTGAAGGCTTTTCAAAAAAAGCTACCGTTATGGAAACGACGAATAGAGAACGATAACTTCACAAACTTTCCCCTGCTAGACGACTGTGTATGTAAGATCGAAGATGTATCTGGAATCGGAGGCATTTCTGTACCCGCGGAACTGAAGCAAGCAATTGCCACGCACTTAGATGAGCTTGCAAAGTCTCTTGACGGATACTTCCCTACAAGAGAGTCATATCCAGCATGGGTGAGACAGCCGTTCACGTTTAGTGTTGAGACAACAGATGTCAATAATGAATACCTCGATGAAATCATTGAACTTCAGCAGAGCCATTTTCAACAGCAACTCTTCAGATCAACAACGCTCTCAACGTTTTGGTGTCAACAAATGGTGAGGTACCCTGTTATTGCTAAGAAAGCACTGGAGATTTTCATACCGTTTGTTACAACATATCTTTGCGAGCAATCCTTTTCGAGGATGCTGGACATAAAGACGAAGAAAAGGAACAGACTTTGTTGCGAAAATGACATGAGAGTGGTACTTGCCAAGGTAATGCCGTGCATTTCTGAACTGGCCTCTGAAAGACAACAGCAGAAGTCACACTGATTTGCAGTAAATATTCATTATTTTGTTTTTGTGTGAAAATCATGTTTTAATGGTTTTGTTCTTTGTTCTTAATGGTTTTGTTCATTTTGTGCACCTATGTATAAATATATACCTATGTTTTGAATTTTAAAAATCATATTTTATTTTTCCAATTAAGAAGGGTTCGGTGAATGCGCATATGAAACTGGTGGGGTTCAGTACCTCCAAAAAGGTTAAGAACCACTGATATAGATGCACTAATTATATTATTCTAAGTATTCTCTTTTGCTAATAGGAAAACTCCAATGTTAATAAAGTCCGCGCTTGTGCGCCATCTAGCGAATATATTCGGTATTGCACCTTAATATGTGCCAGACAGGATTCCACATTAGCAAATAGCAAAGTAGAGGTTCGCCTATGGAATTGTTAGACGCCGCTCAGACGACTGATTGATTGACCTGAGTCTGCCTGAATGGTCAGACTCTGCTAGTAGACTCACATCTTAGTGAATCAGGGCCCTTGTGTCTGGTTCTACCTGCCGGTCCGGGACTGAATATTTTACCTATTCCTGCTTTATTTACCAAGTCTACTAATAGGGACCCTGATGTCTCTTTTAATCCTTCAGCAGAAAACGTTCCCTCATCCTGTGTGGAATCAGGGATTGGCTGCTGTGTCCCTGGGGATCCCTTGGGTGGGGGTTCAGGTTGGTCTTCCACTGCTCCCTGGACTGGGATGGGGGATGGGGCTGTGGGTTGGATTTGCTGCTGTGCTGCAATGGCTGCAAGGAAAAATCCACATCCTCTTTGGAGAAGGAGGGATATATTCGAAATACCGGAGGTACCTTTTCCGGACCCGGAACATAGGGGGGTGGATGTATACTAGGTACCACTATAGTTGTCTTATTTCTACTCTTTTTACTAGCATGTAATCCCGGTGCCTGTTTATCTTTTGGATTCTCCGTTATTCTTTTTATTTTCCTGTCTGCCCTATCATATTAATAAGGTGCATATTTAAGCTAATTTTCTTTTCCTCCCCTCATATACTCCCTGTCCCATTGTGGATCTCCTGGGTAGTATGGGAAAGCCTCAGTATCTCCTAAACATAATCCTTTGATCATATCCATATGAAAAGTGTCATTATCTCCTGTTCTCGGGAATGGATTTGAACTTCTCATTGCTTCAGTTCACCCTGCTAGATTGTCTATCCACGGATTTATTAAGTAATAATCAGTCCCACAAATCCGTGCTATGAAGTCTTTACATGACTTCCCTAATTCGGGACAAGGTGTATTTTTACTCTTATTTTGTCCTATTTTATCTTTTCAGAAAAAAAAAGGAAAAAAGAAAGAGAACGTAATTCCTAAACGGGAATCTAGTTACACCTGTACCTTCTCGGGTCGAGTGATCTGTGACCAATTAACACTCTCAACAGAATAGAAAAAGGAGGGGGGAGGCAGAGAGAAACAGAGAAAAAGAGAGAGAAAAAGGACAGGAGACAAGTAAAAATACGGGATGGATGTTCCCTTTAATTTGTGTCCTGAAAGGGACACTGTATATAATATCTCTTTTCTCTAACCTGTCTTTTAACTTCTCCCACTGTGAGTCCTTCCTGAAATTCTACTGGACAATGTAAATTTACTCTTTCTACCTGTATGTTAGAACTACCTTGATAAAAAAAAGAGTGCTTTTCCTAACTTATGTTTATATCCCTTTACTACCTTACTGATGAGAAATCCTTCGGGGATATGATAACTAAAAAACAATCCACATACACATCCAGGACAAGTCATTTGCAAAACATAAAACCCGTAACTACCGGTCCATACACTTACCACCTGGACATCTGTGTCACACAACAAATTATCTTATACTTTACGCGACAGAAAGATAAGCAACAGAATTTTGGCAGCCCAAACCTACCAGTGTCAATATTTTCTTATTTCTTGGACAACCCATGTCCCTGGACATCCAATGTCCTCAAAAGTACTTACCAAAAGTACCTGTACTTACCAAAAGTACATACACATTTTCTGGACAACCCGTGTCCTTGGACATCCAATGTCCTCAAAAGTACTTACCAAAAGTACCTGTGCTCACCAAAAGTACATACATATTTTCTGGACAACCCGTGTCCTTCAGTACTTCCCAAAAGTACTTATGCCGGCCAGCAATCTTTTACACTATACCCTTTCATTAAAACATACTTCCAAAGTATGTGGGCATCGGAACTCAGCCAGAGCCTAGTCACGGTAAATATCAGAAAATATAAATCAGATACTTACCAGATAGGATGACTCTCCGATCCCGGGACAAGCCATTAATCTGAAAGGGATATGTGCTTCTAATAATACACTGGCAGGTTTAGGCCCCAATTGGATCCAATGAGACCGTGTTCTGGAAAAGAATTAGCATGCACACACAGAGGTTTCCAGAAGACGATCTGATCTTTATTTGTAGATTCTTCTTATATTGTAACAAAGAAAATCATACAAAAGAATTTCGCTAGATACTTGTCAAGGCTGTGAACATGATTTTTCTCAGGCCTTGAAATCAGTTACAAGTAACCAACAGTTATTTTCCCATGGGACAGAAGTATTTGACTTTTAACTATATCATAGCAGAAACAGGTGCTGTTAGTACAAAGAAATAATTGGATACTATCCCTGCCTCTACCAAGGCTAAGCTAAGATAAAAAAACAAAAGAATATTGTGAGTACAGTTCTATAGCACATAACTGACACAGCATATTTTCATTAACTCATTCTGGGTATAATACAAAAGCAATTAATAATACAAGAAACAACATGGAGTGATACATTTCCCTTCAATAGCTTTGCCCAATTTTGTGCCGACATTCACAAATCAGTCTGGGCTTTGATTGGCTACGTAGCATGGCAGCACTGTGTTCCGGTGTGGAATGCGGTACCCTCTTTCAGTGTCCGCTAACTCGTGTTCAGGGCAGTAGTCTCCAAGCTGTGGCCTAGGGGCCTAATGCAGCCCTTTGCTTTCCTTTATCTGGCCCTTGGGACACTATTCTTCCAACTGACACCAATGATGAAGCACCAGTCCTCCCAATGACACCATCGATGGGACACAGTTCATGCAACTGATGTCAGCAATGGGGCACTATTCATTCTACTAAAACCAGTGGTGTGGCACTAGTCCTCCCACTGACACCAGAGCCCCCCGAAAGCCTAAAGGACAGTAAACTGACCCTTTGTTTAGAAAGCGTGGAGACCTTTGATCTAGGGGTTCATAAACTTGTTCTGTTTGTGCTTGGATATGAAGAGAGTTGGAATATAGGTTTCAATGATCAAACATACAACATAAGCGCATACTACATGATTTGAATATATACAATGTATATGTTTGATAAAATATGATAACTGGCGAACTGACGTTTTATTTGTTAAGATAAATGCTCTGCCCACTGAGACTCACCTTTACAATGATTAATTTATGTAATTAATGTAGATTTTAAATATTAACAATTGTGATCATCATGTCTGAGAAAACGGATGTTGTGTGAAATGCAAAACAATATTCCTGAGCCTTTTCAATGTTGGTTCACTCTCCAGTATTGATGCACGTGTAATTAACTGCAACAATATTCTGTGAATGACAATATACCATACATCTTATAATAAATGGAAGATTTCTTAAGAAAATATGTGCTGTGTAACATATAAAAGATTGAAATGCTGAAGTTATGTTTTTTCATTGAATTTTAGTGTTTTGAACTGATGGAATGCCTTCCGAAAAATATTTTTTTTCTTGAATAGTCATTAATTACTGTAGTGCATAACTGCTAATTTTTACAATGATTGGCTTTGTTAGCAATATTACATAGTATTAACAAACTGTTCTAATGGTAAAACTTGCTTTATAGGTTCACTTGGTCGTCATTAAGAGTCGATCGCAACATTATGACATTCTTGTCTGGACAGTACACTGAGCCTTTTGACATTGAATTTTGTGAACTCTATGCAATATCAGAGGAAGTGAATCTTTACAAAGAGCTTTCTATAGCTGATGTGCGACCTAGTCCCATGGTGGGTGCCAGACCACGTTCCTCCACTGTTGCTCGTAAGCTTATCAATCCCAAATATTCACTGGTGGTGGGGAGGAGTCCAGCTCCAGGTGAAATGTTAAGATTCGGCACTCCAGGTCCACCATCTACTGAACATAAGGGAGAAACTGAAGGAGATAAAAGACTGGAAAAATACCTACAGGACCTAATTAATATTGAGCAAGAATTACCAGAAAATGTGAATTTAAGCAACCTTCCAAAAGTAGCTGTTAGAATAAATAATGAAACAGGGAAAGGTGCAGAAGAGAGTCAAACAAATAAGTCTCCCAAGAAATCAAGATTTAGCTTTAACAAACGGCAATCTAGTGCTCAAGAGAAGGAAGTAGACGGAGGATTTGTTATACTGAACAAGCCAACACAGGCTTCAAATCTAAAAAACAGCTTTAGCAGCCATCAAGATCTCAGAGCTTCAGGTAAGATATGACCTCCACACATCATAATTATTTTTAATAGTAATCATGGTACTAATTGAACACTAATACTGGAAAGAACAAAATGGGGCCAGTGAAGATTTTATTTATCTGAATGTTTAGTTTAAAAAATGTGAAGGTTTTTTAGTGACACAACGTTCGTTGCGGTGAAAGAAGGGGACATTTTCTGCATGCTGAATAAAATCCAAGCTTTTAACAGTATTGCACATAGTACACCATAGTGAAATGTAGAGATAATGACGATATGCTAAATTAAATAAAATTGAAGGCTTTAATAGCAGCACACGTCGTACTCCATGGTGAAACAAAAGGCTTTGATGATGACAGGCTAATGGGGTCTGCATGATAGTAATATTTTCCTTTAAACAGCTTTGACTTCAAATGTATAGACAAAAATGGTTAAAATAAACAATACAAAAAATAAGCAATGCAACGAATGCATAAAATACACAGGCAACAGTCAAATGTTACAATATGAAGGTAACAAATGTGCAAACCAGACAATACGAGGTCAACAAATTGGCAATTGTGACTATATGGGGGTGGTAAGCAGGGAGTTGTAAAAATATGGGGGCAACAAACTGGCAATTGTGAAGAAAGGGGCAACTGGTACAATATACAAGCAACCATAACAATATACAGACAACAAACAGACAGTTGTGAAACTGTATGACCAAAAATTATTTCCTACCCCAGCAAAATCCTGCTCCTGCAAAAAAAAAAAAAAAAAAACTGCATTCCCTTTTTTATTCACTTTCAGGTCATTACAGAGGACAAGGGGGCACTCTTTACATCTGGAGGAAAGGGGATTTACCTCCACATATGGAGAAGCTTCTTCAGAGTAAAAACTGTGAAAATGTGAAACAGGCCCCTCAAGAACTAGTTTTGGCCAGCTCAGTAGAATGTTTAAAAAAAGGACTGGATGCATACCTAAATGCACAAAATATAACTGGATGTTAATATTTATAAGTAATAACACAAGAAATAGTTGATACAAGGAATACAGGGGGGGGGGGGGGGTTGGCTTTCTCTGGATTTACTGTGGGTATAGGATTGTGTATATTGAGGTTTTCTATTTGTTTATTTTTTCTTTTGGTTGAACAAGATGGACTTGCGTCTTTTCTCAACCTGGCTAACTATGTAAACACAGTCAACACCTCCCTAGCAAAACCCCCACCAGCAAAAATCTCCATCCTGCAGCAAAACTCCTCTCTCCCCCAACAAAGCCCCCTCCTTCAGAAACCCCCCCTTTCCCAGCAATGCCGCTATCCTAGCAAAATGAGTAAAAATGAGTTTTCATTCAGCTGTGCCATGTGACTCATCAGAACTGAGGAGGAGCTTAGGAGAGCTTTCCTCTCCTCCTGCCTCAGCACCTGAGGTCTGACTGGACTGATGGGAGTGGTACTGCAGAGCCAGTAACATGGCAATGTTCATCCAGAAGGGGTGCAGGAATTCCCAACACCCCCCTCCCCCCCCAGGAAGCCACTGGTCCACAGATAATTAAGATGGTTAGTTCAAAAACCTTTATATGAGAAACAGATGGCATGCATTTTTTTGATTACCCCAAATAAGAAACCTTCAAAAGAGCATTTAAAGTCTAACTGAAAGCAAATCTTTCTTTTAGTTTTGGATATAGTGGAGAGGAATTTAAACACTTGTCAGTTTTTTGGGCTTTTTTGCTGTCTGTGCCCCTATTAGGCTGATGCACCCTCTCTTTTTGTCCTGTTTACCGTTTTAATGAAACATGACGATAAAAAGAATCCCAAATTTTGGGTTGACTCCAGAACAGGGGAAATCTTCCAATGAGGACACTAGCTCTGGTGACACTAGAACAGGGGAAATCTTCCAATGAGGACACTCGCTTAAGTGACATCCTGGGATTCCCTCACTTTGGAGGGATTTCCCCTCATGACCTGTTTTGGCTATGGGACAGGAAGTGAAGGACAATCTCCCCTATGGGACAAGGGTAGATATGTGTTCATTTCATTTCTGAATCGAAATTCGGCCTGAATTTTCTTATTCGGTGATTTGGATGTATTCAAATTTCCAAATTACAATAGTAACAAATCTAAACAAACCAAAAATTGCAAAACAAAATTTCATCCAAAATTTGAATCGAATTTGAAAACAAATTCGAAATATAAACAATTTACTATTGCTGATTTACTTCAAAGACTATGTATTAGTGTTAGAATATAGACGAAATCTGAAATTTGAATTTCAAAATGAATAGAATAAAACAGGATAGAATAGAAAATAAAAAAATAGAATAGAAAATAAAGGAATAGAATAGATTTGAATAGAGTAACACAGGATAGAATAGAAAATAAAGGAATAGAAAAGCATAGAACAGAAAATAAAAGAATGGAATAGAAAAGAATAAAGTAAAACAGAATAAAGAAAATAGAAAATAAGATAATAGAATATAAAATAATAGGAGAAAAAATTAGAATAGTTTACAATAGAATAGAATAAAATAGAATATAATGTCTTTCGAAATTCAAATTTTCAATAGCATAGAACCAGCTATTCTTCAAAATGAATTTGGATAGATCTGAATCCATTGGAAAAATTTGAATTCAATAAAAAAACAAAGCACAAATTTCATTACGAAGTAAGCAAAACGAAGTTTGTAGATTAATGAATCGATCAGAAACTAAACTAATTTTTTTGTTCTGCAATGGGAAATGACAAGGGTTATAACCCAGTTTTACTCTATTAAAAATAAAAGTTGTGCCTTTCGTTACACTTGAAGTATTTTCATATTAATTATTCAAGGTAAGCATTTTTGCAGGTTTCTTCTAGTGTTTTTTACTTGGGGGGAGGGGGCAAAAAAGTGGAACTTGCTGTTCCTTTATCTATTCAAGGTAAGGATTACATCTAGAGATGTGCCCTGTTGGGGTGGCATGAGATGGATTCAGATATTTCTTACTGGCCCTTGTCTGTTTTCTGTTATGGAAATAACACAAGGCATTCAGCATGGCACTGCACAGGTTAAAGTGTAACTAGGAAAACATTTTTTTTAGTTTTGGATAGGGTGGAGAGGAATTAGAACATCTGTCAATTATTTGTTTGTGCCTTCGTTAACCACTTACCCTCCAGAGGATTTACCCCCTTTCCTGACCAGGCCATTTTTTGCGATACAGCGCTGCGTTACTTTAACTGACAATTGCGCAGTCAAACAACACTGCACCCAAATGAAATTTACAACCTTTTTTTTCCACATAGATCTTTCTTTTGATGGTATTTGATTGCCTATGCGGTTTTTATTTTTTGTACTATAAACAAAAAAAGACCAACAAATTTGAGAAAAAAACTATATTTTTGAATATTTATTAACCACTTGGCAAACGCACTATAGCCGGACACAGCTGATCACATGTTGTGATAAAAGGCCCATCACAGAGGCCTTTTACCATGTGATCAGCTGTGTACAATGACACAGCAGATCAGTGGGCAAATACAGTTGCCAGTTATTGGCTGCACTTTCCTCACGCTGTCACAGTGTGAGGAAAGTACTGCCAATAACTAGCAATTATCAGAGAACAGATTGGCACTGATCATCAGGGTACTGATGATCAGTGCCCTAATGATCAATGCCCAGCAGTGCCACCCACCATTGCCCAGTAGTCACACCCACCTGTGCCCATCAGTGCCTAGAAGTATCACCCATCAATGCCACCCATCAGTGCCATCAGTCAATGCCATCAGTCAATGCCACCCATCAGTGTCCAACAGTGCCGTCTATCAGTGTCTATCAGGGCCGCCTATCAGTACCCATCATTGCTGTATATCAGTGCAGCATCATGAGTGCCACCTCATCAGTGCCGCCTGTCAGTGTCCATCAGTGCTGCCTATCTGTGCCAGCCCATCAGTGTTGCCTATCAGTGCAACCTCATCAATGCACATCAGTGAAGGAGAAAAATTACCTGTTTGCAAAATGTTATATAAGAAACAAAGAAAAACTTTTTTTTTTTAATTTTTGCTATTTTTTTGTTTATAGCGCAAAAAATAAAACACCCAGAGGCGATTAAATACAACCAAAAGAAAGTTCTATTTGTGTGAAATTTATTTTTTTAATTTCATATGGGTACAAGGTTGCATGACCGTGCAAATGTTATTCAAAGTGTGACAGCGCTGAAAGCTGGGCATGAAGGGCAATTGGGTAAACATGTCCAGTAAAAAAATGTAAAAAATCAAATTTCGTCATAAATTTAGGACAAAATGTATTCTGCTACATGTCTTTGTTAAAAAAAAAATCCCAATACATGTAAATTAATTGGTTTACATGAAAGTTATAGCATTTGCAAATGGCGGTATAGATACTGGAATTTTTTATTTATAATTTTTTTTACTAGTATTGGAGGCGATCAGTGACTTACAGCGGGACTGGGGGACTGCAGCGGGCTTTCTGACACTGGGGGGAACTGATTTGGTGTCACTGACATCCCCAGTGATACCAATACAGTGATCAGTGCTAATAAAAAGCACTGACACTGTACTAAGGGCACTGGGCAGAAAAGGTTAACATCGGGGGCGATCAAAGGGTTAACTGTGTGCTGTTTCAGTATGTTGGCTGTGTGTGTGCTTCACTGTAGCACACTGCTTTGTATGGCTTTGCTATGCAGAGCCATACAAAGCAGTGTGCAGGAGCTGATGGGAGAGATCTGTGTTGTTTATACACAGATCTCCCCCCTATCAGAGATACTCAGTGATCACTGGTTGCAGGCGAGTAATCACCAGCCGGGACCCGGTGATTGACAGCCAAGGCCGCAAATGGCGCACGCCCCCTACCCAGAGCTGTAAAATCACGTATATCAGTGGCATCCCGGGGCAGGTACGGGGGGGTGCTGTTCGCACCGGGTGACACCGACCGCACAGGGTGACACCGGACCCGCTCCACAAAAAGGTAAGTTGTAAAGCAAGCCGACGATCCCCGCAGGATGGAACCCATCCATCACGCGGGAATCGTCGGCTTTCTTTACAACTTACCTTTTCTTGGAACGATCCTTGCATGCCAACGATCCTCGTCCTGCGATCGGCGCCCTGCCGGAGACAAAGGCCACGCTCCCTGCGCATGGCCAGAGTGTGTCTCATTGCCCCGGCAATGCGGTGCTGGGCCGGCCGTTGCAGGGCAACCCAGAGCCATCCCGTGCAGCTTTTAAAAGGCCAGTGCAAGACCAGGCTCACTCTCTCTCTCCCTTCTCCCTGTGCTGTCCGGCCACTCTCCCTCGGCCCGCCGCCACTGCTGTCGTGGGAGGTCTGGGTAGGGACTGGGCCTCCGCAGCCATCCCCGCTGGGTGCTCTGCATGAGCCCCCCTCCTCAAAGGTCAGACTCCACAGCCATGACTCCCGCTGCTTTTCCTGGCAAGCTGGCCGTTGCGAGGGCCCCTGCCTGCTGATCACTGGGCCCCTGGAGAAGCTGGCCGCTGTGAGGGTCCCTGCCTGCTGATCACTGGGCCCCTGGAGAAGCTGGCCACTGTGAGGCCCCCTGCCTGCTGATCGCTGGGCCCCTGGAGAAGCTGGCCATGGTGAGGGCCCCTGCCTGCTAATCGTTACTGTCCCCTGAAACGCTGGCCGCTGTGAGGGCTGCCGTCCGTTGCTGAGGGTCCCTGGGAAGACGCCCTGTCTGCTGGGTCCCTGGAAGCTGCCTGCTGCTGAGCGTCCACAAGTTGCCTACCTCCCTGGAAGCCGCCTACTGCTGAGCATCCGCAAGTCGCCTACCCCCCCACCCAGAAGCTGCCTGCTGCTGAGCATCTGCAAGACGCCTATCGTGAGTGTCCCTAGAAGCCATGAACTGCCCCTAGTGTGCGCACAGACCACTCGTGTCCTGAACTGTCCCTGTTGTGCGCACAGACCACCCGTGTCCTGAACTGTCCCTGTTGTGCGCACAGACCACCCGTGTCCTGAACTGCCCCTAGTGTGCGCACAGAACACCTGTGTCATGAACTGTCCCTATTGTGCACACAGACCACCCATGTCCTGAACTGTCCCTAGTGTGTGCACAGACCACCCGTGTCATGAACTGTCCCTATTGTGCCCACAGACCACCCATGTCCTGAACTGTCCCTAGTGTGCGCTCAGACCCCCTAGTTAAGGACCCGTTGAGTCCCCATGAGCTGGATTTCCCTAGAAAGCTGGGTGGGAGCTGTGCTGAGGTCAGACCCCCTAGTTAAGGTCCTGTTGGGTCCCCGTGTGCCTGTTGTCCCTAGTACGCTGTGTGGGAGCTGTGTTGAGGCCAGATTCCACAGCCAAGGTCCCATTGAGTCCCAGAGAGCCCGCTTACCATGGGTGTCCCTACAAGTCGCATGTCGCGGAGTGCCATGAACTATCCTGATTGTCTTTCATAGTTCAATAAATCTTTGTGTGTTCCCCATCTTCTTTGTGTGTTCTGTCCTACCTACACCTCCGTCATAGTCCTGTTTACCGGTATCATTGAAAGTGAACGCAAAAGAAAATCCCAAATTTTTGGTTGACATCAGAACAGTAATAGTGGGGGAATTTTCCAGTGGGGACACTAGTTCTGATGACCCTGGTGTAACATTGGGATTCACACGCTTTGCAGGGATTTCCTCTCACTTCCTGTTTTGCCTATAGGACAGGAAGTGAAATCTCTATGGGATACAGATGGCAAAAAAATTTACGGGTTATGAACCTTCCCTACTGTATCCAAAATGAAAAAAAAAGTTTTGCCTTTAGTTACACTTTAACCCTTTCATGGCATGGTAACACATTATATGCAGCATCTGATTGGCTATCACAGTGATCAGTCACAGTGCAGCCCACCCCTGGGTTTTTTTTCCTCCTCTCAATGGAGATAAAGATACATTGTATCTTTTTCTCCTTGCCAGGGAAGAAAAATGTAAACAAACAAGTTTGTGTAAAGAATACATTTAACTCTTGCCCTCTAGAGGATTTAACTGACAATTGCACGGTCATGCAATACGGTACATAATTAAAAAATTTTCACACAAATAGAGCTTTCTTTTGGTGGTATTTGATCACCTGTGCGCTTTTTATTTTTGGCACTATAAACAAAAAAATTCTGAAAAATGAAATTTTTTTTTTAAAATAATGATATTTTCTCATTTCGGTCATAAAAAAATCCAAAAAAAACTAAAATTTCAGCATAAATTTAGGCCAAAATGTATTTTGCTACATGTTTTTGGTTAAAAAAATCACAATAAGTGTATATTTATTGCTTTATGTGAAAGTTATGTCTACAAACTTTGGTATAGATAATGGAATTTACACAGCTTCTACTTTCTGACTGCTTATCATATTTCTTGAGGTGCTAAAATACCAGGACAGTACAAACTGTCCCCAAATGACCCCTTTTCGGAAAGTAGACACTCTAAGCTATCTGCTGAGAGGCATATTGAGTCCATAGAAGATTCATTTTTTTTCCACAAGTTTCTGAAAAATCACAAAAACATTTTTTTTTTTTTCACTAAAAGTTGTCATTTAAATGATGTATTTCTCACACAAGCCATGGTTATATGTGGAATTACACCACAAAATACATTCTGCTACTCCTACCAAGTATGGGGATACCACATGTGTGAGACGTTTTTGGAGTTTAGCCACATACAGAAGCCTGAAATCCAGTGACCACTTTGAAACCCAGAAGGTGCGTAACTTCCTCATTTCACTTCCTCACTACCTATCACAGTTTCGGAGGCCCTGAAATGCCAGGATAGCACCAGACTCCCCCAAATGATCTACTTTTGGAAAGTAGACACTGCAAGGAATTTAAAAAGAGCCATGCTGAGTATTTTGCAGATCTAAATTTTTCTCACAAGGTTTTGAAATATAAAAAAAGAAAAGAAAAAATATGTTTTTGTTTTTTTTCTTCATTTTCCAAAAATATGTGGCAACAAACGAGATCTGCAAAATACTCACAATGCTTCTTATCAAATTCCTTGGGGTGTCTACTTTCTAAAAAGGGGTCATTTTGGGGGTTTGGTGCTATCCTGGCATTTCAGGGCCTCCACAACTGTGATGGGTAGTCAGGAAGTGTACTGAGGAAATAAAGCCGTTTAAAAGCCTGAAGGTGCTTATTGGATTTTGGGGTCCTGTACTTGGCTAGACTGCCAAAACGTCTCTCACATGTGGTACCCCCATACTCAGGAGAAGTAGCAGAATGTATTTTGGGGAGTAATTCCACATATGCCCATGGCATGTGTGAGCAATAAATCATTTAAGTGACAATTGTGAATAAAAAAAAAATTTTTTTTAGTCATTTTCCAAAAACTTGTGGTAAAAAAATAAATTCTTCTATTGATTCAACATGCCTCTCAGCAAATAGTTTTGGGTGTCTACTTTCCAAAAAGAGGTCGTTTTGGGGGTGTGTGGGTATTTTATGCCCAGCATTAGAAGATTATGCCACACATCATTTACTTTTCTAACCAACTGAAGATCAAGCCTTTTCTGACACTTTTTGGTCAGAACAGATACTTTCCCAATTTACAAATGGTGCTGTTTATATCCTGTGATTAAATGCTCGTAGCTTCTGATTTCTTAGACTATAGAGATGATTGGTACCATTCTGGTTTCCAATCAGCTCTATGGTCAGCTTACAGAAACACCGGCTGCATTCTCAGGTTCCCCTGATGGCACGGGACTGCCCGAGAAGGCCGTGGAAGGCAGCGAGTGAGGGGAGCATCATCTCCTGCTGCTTGTAAAAGCAATCCTGCCACTAGGATTGCTTTTACATGAAAGCTGATCGCCGGCTGAAAAAAATGATACCAGGATGATGCCTGCAGCTGTAGGCATCATCCTGGTATAACCATTCAAAGTCTAGTGATGTACCAGTATGTCTCTGATCCTTGTTTGGTATACAGTATATGCTATGTTTTGTTTTTTGTTTTTTTATGCAGCCTGTGGACTGAATGAAAGAAAGAGAAGAAATCTCTGCCAACAAAAGTGTGTGGTATGCCCACGATTAGAATATACCGCCCTGCATCCACACACTTCTAATGGTGGGCACACATTAGGTCACACGGTGCCACATGCGCCAGTTGCAAGATTGTAGAAATGTCTAAATACTGGCACGCTTGAATAAAAATTGTCCACGTATAAGTGGTACCCCATATGGAAAAAGTCCCAAACTATCTTGCCACTACTCCCTATGTAGTCTGGGCATCCTGGAAGCTCCACGTGAATATCTTTTCCCTTGTAAATCTGAAACTTATATGTATAGCCTGTTGCGTCTCACAGGTCTTCTACATCTTGACCCCATATCTGGCACGCTTGCTGGGGAGAAATTGTTTGAATGCAAGGTGACCAGAAAAATTAATGAGGGACTCATCAACGCAGATTTTTTGCTAGGGAGTATAGACATCTGCAAATTTTTGGTTAAGGTGATTTGCGAGTGGCTGAATTTTGTGGAGCCGATCAAATGTAGGGTCACCCTGAGGACGACAGAGTGCATTGTTGTTGAAATGCATAAAACACATTATACTCTCATATCTATGCCTGGCGATGGCAGCAGAGAACACGGGCATATGATGAATCGGGTCTGTGGATCAATACAACAGCAATTAATTTTTTTTAATAATGCCCATGTTGAGGGTTAGGCCCAAAAAATGTAAATTCAGAAACCGTAATGGGTTTCCATGCGAATGGTCTGGCAAGGTTTGAATTTGGGTTGGCAGCGAAAAATTGTTGTGCATATAAAATGCTTTGATCCACAATCAATGCATACAGACCTTCCGTGAAAAACAGCTCCAAAAATCAAGGGGAGTAGTTAAATTTGTTGTTTCCACCTGAATTCCGGGTTGGGCAGTGAATGGGGGAAGTACGGGTGCTGCAGAATTTGTGGGCTGCCAATCGGGATTTGCAAGCACGTCCAGAAGGACACTAGGGGCTCTACGGGCCTGTGTGCGACTTATTGGTGGTTGCGGGACAATACTTGTGCTCGCCACCACACCAGCTTGTACTGCACTTATGGGACTCGCCATGTCACCAAGTGATACTGCAGTGCTGGTAATATTATTATACAGGATTTATAAAGCACCAACAGTTTGCTCAGCGCTTTACAATATAACGGGAGACAATACAGCAACAATACAGTTCAATACAAGAGGGTTAGGAGGGCCTGATCCTGGGAGCTTACAATCTAAGAGGTATGTGAAAGACCAGGATGTACTAGGCCACTAATGTTCGCCAGTTCACCAAAAGGTAGTGTGGCACTAGCACTGGCACTCTGCTGCATATTAGAGTCATCAAAATTTACCAGCAAGTGCTAACAGAGATCAGGCCTGATTCTGCCAACACTGCAGTTTTGTGTGCAGTTTATCAAGTGACAGCGACCTACTGACACTGCACTTGCTGGGGGAAAAGGGGGGAGGTAAGCATAGGGGCTAAAGGCAGATGCCGGGGCTGATCCCGCTAACGCTGCATTTCTGGGGACACTATACTAATATGAACGCTGGTATAGTGCTGATCTGATCAAAGTTATTGATCCGTTCAGACACTATACTAGCAATGGAGGTTTATTGTGTATGAGTGTGTTCCCGGCAATCAAAGGGTTAAATGTGATTACTGGTGTACTGATGCCAGCTGGGAGGGGTGTAAAAACCACGGGAGTGCGAATCACATATATACAGTTGCAAGAAAAAGTATGTGAACCCCTTGGGATTACATGGAGTTTTGCAAGAATTGGGCATAAAATGTGCTCTGAACGTCATCTAAGTCACAACAATAGAAGAACACAGTCTGCTGAACATAATACTACACAAACATTAGATGTTGCCATGGTTTAATTGCACATAACATGTAAACATTCACAGTGCAGGGAGGAAAAAGTATGTGAGGCCCTAGCTTAATGACTTCTCCCAGAGCTAATTGGAGCCAGGAGTGAGCCAACCTTGACTCCAATCAGTGTGATGATATTGGATGTGTTGCTGACAGCTGTCCTGCCCTTAAAAAACACACACCTGTTTTGGGTTTACTGGTTTCAAGAAGCACTGTCTGATGTGAACCATGCCTCGCAGAAAAGAGCTCTCAGAAGACCTACGATCAAGAATTGTTGACTTGCATGAAGCTGGAAAGGGTTACAAAAGTATCTCCAAAAGCCTTGATGTTCATGTGTCCACGGTAAGACAGACTGTCTACAAATGGAGAACGTTTAGCACTGTTGCTACTCTCCCTAGGCGTTGTTGTCCTGTAAAAATGACTGCAAGAGCACAGCGCAGAATGCTGCATGAGGTAAAGAAGAATCCCAGAGTGTCAGCTAAAGACCTACAGAAATCTCTGGCACATGCTAACATTTTTGTTGACACATCTACAATAAGGAAAACATTAAACAAGAATGGAGTACATGGGAGGACACCACAGAGGAAGCCATTGCTGTCCAAAAAGAATATTGCAGCACGTTTGAAGTTTGCAAAAGAGCACCTGGATGTTCCACAGCACTACTGGCAAAATATACTGTGGACAGATGAAACCAAAATTGAGTTGTTTGGGAAGAACATACAAAACTATGTGTGGAGAAAAAAAGGCACAGCACACCAACATCAAAACCTCATCCCCATTGTAAAACATGGCGGAGGGAGCATCATGGTTTGGGGCTGCTTTGCTGCCTCAGGGCCTGGACGGATTGTTGTCATTGTTGGGAAAATGAATTCCAGAGTTTCTCAAGACATTTTGCAGGAAAACGTACGACCATCTGTCCGCCAACTGAAGCTCTGCAGAGGATGGGTGATGCAACAGGACAATGACCCAAAGCATACAAGTAATTCAACAAAACAATGGCTGCAACAGCACAGAATACACCTTCTGGAGTGGCCCAGTCAGAGTCCTGACCTCAACCCAGTTGAAATGCTGTGGCATGACCTTAAGAGAGCGATTCACACCAGACATCCCAAGAATATTGCTACCCTGAAACAGTTTTGTGAAGAGGAGTGGTCCAAAATTACTCCAGATCGTTGTGCAGGTCTGATCTGCAACTACAGGAAACATTTGGTTGAGGTTATTGCTGCCAAAGGAGGGTCAACCAGTTATTAAGTCCAAAGGTTCACATACTTTATACTCCCTGTACTGTGAATGTTTACATGTTATGTGCAATTAAACCATGGCAACATCTAATGTTTGTGTAGTATTATGTTCAGCAGACTGTGTTCTTCTATTGTTGTGACTTAGATGACGTTCAGAGCACATTTTATGCCCAATTCATGCAAAACTCCACGTAATCCCAAGGGGTTCACATACTTTTTCTTGCAACTGTATATATGTGTGTATGTGATTTTGCGCAGCCGTGCCGCCCTGTAGCGGTCAGGAAGCAGTTACAGAAGCGGTTTGTGTCATGGCACTGCATTACTTTAACTGACAATTGCGTGGTCATGCAATGCTGCACCAAAATGAAATTTACGTCCTTTTTTCTCCACAAATTGAGCTTTCTATTCGTGGTATTAGATTGCCTGTGCATTTTTATTTTTTGCGTTATAAAAAAAAGACCAACAATTGTGAGAAAAAAAAACAATATTTTGGACTTTTTGCTATAAAACATGTCCAGTAAAAAAATTTTAAAATCAAATTTCAACATAAATTTAGGCCAAAATGTATTCTGCGACATGTCTTTTTAACAAAAAAATCCCAATACGTGTAAATTAATTGGTTTACGTGAAAGTTACAGCGTTTACAAATGGTGGTATAGATACTGGATTTTTTTCTTTTATACTAATAATAGCAGCGATCAGCGACTTATGGCGGCAATCAGCGACTTATGGTGGGACTGCCGTGGACATTCTGACACTGGGGAGGAACTGACATGGGGTCACTGACATCCCCAGTGACACCAATACAGTGATCAGTGCAAAAAAAAAAAATCACTGACACTGGGGAGGAAGGGGTTAACTTTTTGAGGCAATCAAAGGGTTAACTGTGTGAGGGGAGTGTTTTACTAGGGAGTGGGGGTGTGTACTTCACAGTTACACACTGTTCCGGAAAGCTAAGCTCTGCTCTCTGGAACAGTGTGCTGGAAACTGACAGGGAGGAGAGCTCCATTGAAAACAGCCGTCCAAATGCAGCCATCCTCTCTGTCAGTGTTTGCTGGCAATTGCCGGGCAATCACCTACCAGGACTCAGTGACTGACACCTGCAGCCGCAATCAGTGCCGCGGGTAGGGCAGTTGCGTGCCTCGCGCTCCCCCTACCATGTAAACATGTTGACGTTTGTAAACATGATACTGCACACAGGGGCCGCTATGCCACAGTATATGTGGGTGGTTCCCTAGTGGTTAAAAAAATTAAATATAAAGAAAAAACAGCTAGAACACGGTTTGGTCTAGGTCAGTGTCATGCTTTGTGTTAGGCTCAAGGTATGGGTCAAAGGTCAAGGTCAGGCTCGGTATATTTTAGGTAGTATTTTTCTAAAATTATCACTGTCAGTTGTTGTCAGTGTCAGTGTGTTTTAGGTATGATAAAAAAGCAAAATGCACATTATAGTTTCTGGGCCCTACTATGGGTACATGAAACAAATAATATACACATATGTGTTATTGATGCAATCATCAGGAGCAGGAGAGTTTATTTTGGGTTGTTCTTTAGTAGTAAGTTATTGTAATAGCAAGAAATATATAGCTAAAGTTAAAAAAAAAATTGTTTTACTATTTTGTGCCAGATTCCTTTTGATAATAAAAGAAAAAAAAACAGGTGATATCCTTTACTATTTACCACCAAGTTAAAACCCAATTTATCCTGAAAAAAAACAAGGTATAATTCACCTGGATACACTAAGTAGTTGTGATCATATGTACAGTTTTTATGAACAGATGTCAGAATTGCTAAATTGGGTCTGGGTGTTAAAGTAGAGCTATTGGCAAAACTTTTTTTTTCATTTTGGATAGAGTAGGGGAGGATCACAACCCCTGTCAAATTTTTTTATTCGCCATCTGTGTTCCATTGCAAAGATTTCCCTACACATCCTGTCCCACAGCCAAACAGGAAGTAAGAATAAATCCTTGCAAATTAAGGGAATTCCTTGGGGACCTCCAGGTCACCAGAACTAATGTCCCCATTGAAAGATTTTCCCTCTGTTACGTTTCAGGGGACAACCCAAAATGTGGTATTTTTTTACTTTCACTTTCAATGATAATGGAAAACAGGACCTATAGAGAAGGTGAACCTCCTTAACCTCCCTGGTGGTATTCCCGAGTGTAGCTCGGGGTAAAGTTTCAGTACCACAAGCGGTAACCCTGAGCTACACTCGGGAATACAATACGGCGCTGCTCCACGATCCCTCGATCACTTACCTTGTCCTACGCTCCCGCGATGTCCCTCCTGCAGTGTCCCCGGCAATGTAATCCGGCGGATGCCGGCATCTGTCATCTGGGTTCCGTCCCCTGCGAGCGTCGGGACGTACCGGGGATGGAACGGCGGGAAATTTGAAAATGACAAAAAGTGACATTCACTAAAATCACATAGTAAAACATTACTGAATCAAACCATTTCACATACATTTTGTCCCTAGTGATTTGTCCTGTGCCCTGCCCGCGTTTTTACTGTTCTCATTGCCTGGAAACTGAGAAACGTCCATGGCGTCCAAAAAGCGTCCCTTTAGGTCAAAAGCGGTTTTAGACCAGCTAGAGAATAGCGATAGTAAATCAGAACCACTTGCAGAATTGAGTGATAATAATTCATGGGGAAATTCGTCATCAGACACGGAAAACAATTTTGCGACTTTGCTCAGTGATGTACAAACTTAGCGCTATATTTCAAATTTCAGTGTTGTTGGTTTGATTATATTATTGAATTAAATTTATTATTATTATATTATTATCTTTTATGATTATTTATTAAATTATAATTTATGATTTTGTGTTTCAAGTTTTATCCAGCCGGGATGTTTACTAGACTCTTGTTCGGACAGATTTCAGTGAGTTATTCCTAAGAATTAAAGGCCTACAATATAAAATACCAAATTTCCATGCAAAATAATGGTACCGCTTTCAGCACCAAAAATCTGAAATAATCATACCGCCAGTGAGGTTAACGGGGACAGACAGCTATAAAAACTGACAAGTGTTCTAATACCTCTGCACTCTATCCACAACTAAACAAAAAGTTTTACCTTCAGGTATACTTTAAGATTTTGTTTTACCCTGTGTCATGAAGGGGTTAAAAATGTCACTGCCTAGACAGTGATATTTATCAGTTCTAAACATTCTCTTTTTCCATTTCTCTCCAACAGGTAGCACCAGTCCTGTTTCTACTGGGAGTGAGAAAATAAAAAAAAACAAGTGTGCCGTGTCCTGAAAAAGAAGGAAGCTCCTAAAATTATGTATAGAACTTTACAGACAATATTTATTCTAAACTGGAAAATAACGTACATTGTGCCACAGTTTGTCACCAGGAAACTGAATCTCTGGGATCAAGGAGAATTAGGATATTACATGAAAGAAACTTAGAGGTTCCTCCACCATAATGAATGGGAAAAACACTAGTAGAATTTGAAAAAAAAGTTTGGGCTTTAGATACGCTAATATAGTACCTTGTCTTGTATTTTTCATATCCCTGTCAAGAGCATTCTGAGCATGTAAACTTAAACTGTTGAATTAGAATTCAATGAAAAGGGAACAGTAACTAGGCCAGGATGAGAACTGTTAATTGGTCATTCCTATTTTCTTTTGTGTTCTGCTGCCAAAACAGCATGTTGACTGAAGGAGAAATTCTTTCCCATCACAAAAGACCAGTTAAGACCAGTTTTATATGTGGCTATGCAGTCATCTCAAGAACTAAGTAGCCTATTTTTTACTTAGAAGTAACTAATTATAATTGTGGTGGTAATTGTTGTGTAATTGACCAGTATCCACTGGTAACCAGTAGTCTTCCCACTCTAAGCTGCTAACTGCTCATTTTTTGTTGTTTGCCATGGGTAAATGAACACCATTTCTCCAGTTGTATCCCATAAAAAAACGTTTAATAAAGCTTTATTCTTTAAAAAATATACACTATTTCTTCTGCTTCCCGGCTATTGTAAGAAGAAAGCCTGTAACTGTCCTCCCAGAGCAAGTAAAATATTTGCTACATTATCATTAGAAAAATATAAAAAAAAAAAAAGTTTATCTAAAACTAAAACTCTGTTCTTGTCAAACAAGGAACACTGATTTAGAAGCACTGGACATTGTGTGGCAAAGTGTTATCAACAAGAACTGCTCATAATGCCCAAGAACTGTGCCAAGTTTTAGTTTGCTGGTATGTGTCAATTGGTTGCAATAGAGCAATACACATTAATAAATACAGCAAGACAATGGTGCATTTCCTCTCCTAATGAACACATTAATTGCTTCATTTCTTGTCTGTTTTTAAAAGACCTGAGCTTCACAATAGGAGACATTAATAAAGTGATTGAAGAATGTAATTTTTTTATTAGCCTTACCTTGCTATGCACTTTCCTAACCTATTATGGTGAAATAAAAGCAACATTTAAGTCTTGCTAGCTATATTATGCTACTGTCACTGTCATGCTACATTAGAGTAAGCAAGTTGTCATGCGTTAAAGAATGTTGCATTAAAGGAGAAGTAGGGCCAAAGGGCTCTTTTGGCCCTACCTCTCCCAGGGATCACAGGACTGCACAGGCTAATGTCACAGAGCCAGCCGACTCTGAAGAGATTCCGAATTTAATGTGATCCACCAGATGCATGGACCAACAGCTGGCTCAGCCTCTCAGAGTGCCTCTGAGATCCTGAACCAGTCTGAACAACCCTCCACAACCCAGAGCTCCAGTGACTGCTGGAGGGGCAGATCAGAGAGCCAGTGACTGACAGTCATTAGCTCTCTGCTCACTGAAAACCGAGAAGTGAGCAATCAACGGTCTTTGATCGTTCAGTTCTCCATCTCATAAGCAGCAGGGAACAGATGCAGCATCAGAGCAATGCTGCATTGACCTAGGTGAGTATAACTGTTTTTTTACAATCCTGAGCTTCTCTTTTAAGGCAGCCCATCCAGTTGAATGTGCTGCCTAACACACTAAAGCATCCTGGAAAGGTGCATGCGGCATTTTCATCAGCATATCGCATGCGCATGTTCAGAAGATGTGTTGGAGTGTCGCTTCAGAAACAAACAGGGTGTTACAACAGTGTGAATTGAACCTAAAGGAAGAAAGTGTAAAAGTGTGTGCCTTAAAGGTTTGTTTTTGGTTTTTCTTTAATAATAAACATGTCATACTTACCTAGTCTGTGAAATGGTTTTCTCGGATCCCCCACCAGCACTCCTGGCTTCTCCCACTTGACCAGTAGCTTGCTATGGGGGCACTGGTGGGTCCATAAGACACATGGAGACGCAGCTTAGCCCCGCCACCTGCTCTCTCTTCATTGGCTTTCTGGCTGTGTTTGACAGCAGTGGGAGCCAATGGCTCCAGCTGCTATGTCTCGGCCAATAAGGAGAGAGAGACCCAGGACAGCTGAGGCTCCTGTGCACATCGCTAAATCGAGAGGGGGCTCAAGTGAGTATTGGGGGGAGGCTGTGGGCGGAGCAGCACACATAAGGTTTTTTTACCTTCATGCATAGAATGCATGAAGGTAAAAAACCTTCAGCTCTTACAACCACTTTGAAGGTTTTACTGTTAAGAAAGGTCTATAGTTTTAAAATATTTTAATAATTTTTTTAGATAGGCTCAAAAAAAAGTGTTATTTTTTTGTAATGAAAGAGTCTCTTTTTTATTATCATTGTATTGAAGTTTATGTGTCTATGATTTTTTTTTCTTGGGGCACTGAAATTTTGTGTGTTCAGGGACTGTCATATATTTGAGCAGTGTATACTGCAAGTAGGCTCAGACTCAGAGTGTAATGTTGCCACAACCACCCTTCGCTGCAGCACATCATGTGCATACAGGGTGTTCCTCTTTCTTAAAGCCTAATTCTTTGCACGGCAAAATACATGCCTATACAGTGGGGCCCTTCCACACCACAAGGGTTAAATGATCATTATGTTTAGGGGTCCAGAAATATGAAGAAATGCTTACCCTTTTCCATGCTCCAACAGGGTCCCTTGCAGCAGTACAACCAGTCCCCTGCAACTTCCCCTCTAAGTTGCTGCTGGCCACAATTACACCCCCATCCCCTCCTCATACAATGTAGGGTTAATAGCCCTACATTTTATGTAACGATGTTGAGGGAGTGCCTACAAGACAAGAGATTCAAGGAGAAGAGAAGAGTGCCGCAGCCAGCCTGAGCGGGAGGACAGGGAAAATAATAACCTCTATTCCTGTACCCCTAGACAAAATGAACATTTAACATTCAACCCTGGTCGGGGGGGGGGGGGTGAATGGGCTCACTGAAGATTGTTTTCTAATTGCTAGATCTGGGCTTTGGGTTGAAAGTTGGGAGATATAAAAAATGCTTGAAGTTGTACATATGAATATAACTGTCAAATTGTTACCAGTAACTCATTGATGGTTAAAGAGTGTACAATGTATAATATTACAATAAAACTTTATTGTAAAAAAAATCTCTTGTATGGTTTTTTATGAATATACTACAGTGTAACCAGACAGGCCATATGTAATTTTGGTGTTTCACAACCCTGCAATTACAGTACAATGATTAATGGAGGGTGCTGATCTTTTCTGCATCAATAAAAAACCACCCAGCACAAGAGAAGATTCCTAAAGGACCCTGTGGTGTCACATGAATAGTCTGAAGACATCTGAAAAAGGAAATATACACTATATTACCAAAAGTATTGGGACGCCTGCCTTTACACATACATGAACTTAAATAGCGTCTCAGTCTTAGTCTGTAGGGTTCAGTATTGAGTTGGCCCACGCTTTGCAACTATAGCAGCTTCAACTCTTCTGGGAAGGCTTTCCACAAGGTTTAGGAGTGTGTCTATGGGAATGTTTGTCCATTCTTCGAGAACCCCATTTGTGAGGTCAGGCACTGATGTCGGACGAAAAGGCCTGGATCGCGGTCTCCACTCTAATTCATCCCAAGGGTGTTCTATTGGGTTGAGTTCAGGAGTCTATCAGGCCAGTGAAGTTCCTCCACCCCATGCTCATCCATGTCTTTATGGACCTTGCTTTGTGCTCATGTTGGAACAGGAAGGGGCCGTCCCCAAACTGTTCCCACAAAGTTAGGAGCATGAAATTGATCAAAATGTCTTGGTATGCTGATGCCATAAGAGTTCCCTTCATTGGAACTAAGGGGCCAAGCCCAACCCCTGAAAAACAACCCCACACCATAATCCCCTCTCCACTAAACTTTACACTTGGCACAATGCAGTCAGGAAAGTACCGTTCTCCTTGCAACCGCCAATTCCAAACAATACATTGGATTGCCAGACAGAGAAGCGTGATTCGTCACTCCAGAGAACGTCTCCAATGCTCTAGAGTCCAGTGGCGGCTTGCTTTACGCCACTGCATCTGACGCTTTGTATTGCACTTGGTGATGTAAAGCTTGGATGCAGCTGCTCGGCCATGGAAACCCATTATTAGAAGCACTCTACACACTGCTGTTGTACTAATCTGAAAGCCACACAAAGTTTGGAGGTCTTTAGCTATTGACTCTGCAGACAGTTGGTGACTATGCACTGTGCTCTTCAACATGTGCTGACCCCACTCTGTCATTTTACATGGCCTAGCACTTTGTGGCCGAGTTGCCACTTTTGTTCCCAGTTGCTTCCACTTTGTTATAGTACCACTAACAGTTGACCATGGAATATTTAGTAGCAAGGAAATTTACGGATGGACTTATTGCACAGGTGGCAACCTATCACGGTAAAAAACCTGAATTTACTGAGCTCCTGAGAGCGACCCATTCTTTCACACGTTTGTAGAAGCAGTCTGCATGCTTAGGTGCTTTATTTTATACACCTGTGGCCATGGAGGTAATTGGAACACTTGAATCCAATGATCTTATGGGGTGTCCCAATACTTTTGGCAATATAGTGTATGTTAAAAAAAGGATAAAAATGTACTTCTGGGTATGGGGGATTAAAACAAATTTAGCACTTTGCCCTATTCATGCACTGATTTGATTTAAGAGTAACACTAGAAAAAATATTATTATTTTTTTTTTCATATGCGTACCAATCTATTGAGGTTCAATGGTCCCATGTAGGAATGTGTTCACCTTTGGTATGCACATCCCTTTTTAAAAATGTGTAACATCTTGGGCCTTTTTAAGATACCAAAGAGTCCAGTAAAATAATTTTTTGTATTCAAATTGCTTCATAAAATCACAATAAAGGTCCTGTGCATCATGTAAAAATGTATGCATATAAACTCTTGGTCACAGATTTCAGGAAAATCTAGAACAGCATATACCAAAATATTAGTGAAAATGTACACAATTCAGAGATGTTTAAATCAAAGTTTTTTTAAAGATAAGCTCACCTTTTGAGAAAAAATAATAAATGCACAAATTTTTGCAGGAAAAAAAAATGTGATATTATTTTTTTCCCTAAGGAGCCAGGAAAGCATTGCGCTCATGATCAGTGGATCAGAGGTGCAAAGCTAGACTCCTGTTGACAAGCCCAACAACTTTCAGCCCACCTGCATGCGGGCTTACTGTTTACAAGCTGGAGGGCTTCTGAATGAACTACAGGGCTGCTCATCAGCCACCCTGCAGTCCATTCAGAACTACAAGCCTTTGCAGCTGATAGTACTTGTAGTTCAAGTCATTCACAGGAAACTGTGAATGAATATTGCAGTCATGTGAGCAGATCCCCGCACGGCCACGTTATTTTCAAATAGTGACAGCAAGTGCCAGGATTGTATCCCCGCTTACTGTCATTGTGAGGGCAGGGAGAGGCTGCAGCTTCTGGAATATGTTATATGTTCCACCCTAAATATGGTAACATGTTCCAAAAGGTGAAATTATCCTAAATAACAGGGCAAGGCCCATATTTATTAGAGACAAAAAACACAAATTAAGATTTGAATTAATTAATTAATATACTGCAATGGATGTGTCAATGTGAAATTGGTCAAAGTCTTCTGTTCTGCACAGAATCTCAATGTGTTTTGTAAGAGAATTGAATCAGTCCACTAGCGGCATACAGCAGGAGGTACAGATGGATACTGTCAGAGGATAAGCAGTATAGGCAAAAATACAAAAAAAATAAAGAAAAAGACACTGACTTTTGGCCTTTTTGCTGTCAATATAGTTTTTCTTTTTTTTCCTCTTTTCTCATTTTCTTTTCTTTATTTTTTGTATTTTTACCTACAGTGCTTATCTTCTGACAGTATCTATCTGTACCTCCTGCTGTATGCCCCTAGAGGGCTGATCCATTCTTCTTCACAGCTCCTGGCTAGGATGGTCATTGCTGAGTAGTTGTCCTCTAGTCGCCATCTGTATTCTTGGGCATATTTCCAGCCCTTTATCTGATTTACATCAGTTTTTGATATAGATTGACTTTGTGGTAAGTTTTTTTCTCTTTGTTAACGACCTGGTCTCTCTTTAGACACCATTCCATATGGTATATCTACAAGCTTTGTTACTCCTGAAGAAGTGAACACTGTTTCACATAACACATTCAGATTCTGTGCAGAGCTTGTTTTATGTAACACAGTGATCATCCAGACCTTGTATATTTTTATTTTTTTGTATATTGATATTTTCATTGTTTTTAATGTTTTTTTTTTTTTCAAATAAAATATGATCCTTTAAATATAGTCTGTGTGCCTCGAAAAGTCCCTTGGGCAATTTTTACTTTTTCATTGTACTGTATCTTGGACTGAGTCACACTTTATCCATACTCACTTCAGCCTCTCACATTTATTAATATAAATAAAGTGGGCGCAGCGCTGAAATCCAAGGTAATAAGTAGAAATAAAGTGCTACATATACAACAGACTGCTGAATCAATCAAAACCAGCTGTTAAAAATGTCGATTGTAAAGTGCCAATAGTGCAATTGGTGACCATAAATAAAATCATAAGATACAAAGTGACAAACGTGCTTGTGTGATGGTCATATATATAAGTCCATCAAGTGATCAAGTGTGTATAATCTGCGGAGAGCCACTCAAGGTGGCTATGGTGCTAATAAAGTGAAAAGTCCAAAATGTTGAACATGAGGATCCGTCAAGAGATCTCAGGATAGGTGATCCAAATTCCTATCTCCAATTCATAGGTGGTATATCTGGTAATAGAAACATTGCACACTCACCAGATGCGCAATATCATCACGCATTTGAGAACACAACTGTCTCATCAGGTCAGCAAGATCCTCTTACAGGTATGTACAGCATGGTCACAGTTCCCCTCTGGATCCTCCGTGGGTCACAGCACATCTAACTCTCTCTTTAAAATGGCTCTGTGGATGGTTAGGCTCATAGAAGGAGAGCCATTGGAGAATTCCAGTATGGAAAAAGATCTGGGAGTCCTAGGAGATCAAAGGGTTAGCAACGGCATGGAATGTCAAGCTGTGTTTGTGAATCACTTCCCCATAGGACTCAGGCCTAAGTGTCTGATCCCAGAATGCACACCCCCCCCCTCCCCCCACCTTCTCCGTTCCACACAGACACCCCCGACCACTAGGAGCGTCCGCACTCTGATTGTTCAAAGAGAGCCAGGTCACCGGGAGAGGTCAGAGGAAGGCATTGCTGTCAGACCCGGCACCCCGTAGTCACCTCACCGGTCAAACTATGGGGAAGTGATTCACAAACGCAGCTTGATATTGCATGCCTTTGCTAAGCCTGTGATCTACTAGGACTCCCAGATCTTTTTCCATACTGGAATTCCCCAATGGCTCTCCTTCTATGAGCCTAACCATCCACAGAGCCATTTTAAAGAGAGAGTTAGATGTGCTGTGACCCACGGAGGATCCAGAGGGGAACAGTGACCAGGCTATACATACCTGTAAGAGAATCTGGCTGACCTGATGAGAAAGTTGTGTTCTCAAATGCGTGATGATATTGTGCATCTGCTGACTGGCAATTTTTCTATTACCAGATATACCACCTAGGAATTGGAGATAAGAATTTGGATCACCCGGGGGCAGACTGACCATTTGGAAACTCGGGCACTGCCCGAGGACCCGGGGTCAGTAGGGGGCCCCATGAGATGCCCCCTGGTACCTTTTTCATAGGCTTTATTGAGTTTGGGCAAGGACACAGGGGCCCCATGATCCCCTATTGCCCGGGGGCCCCATGAGTTGTCAGTCCGCCCCTGGGATCACCTATCCTGAGATCTCTTGACGGATCCTCATGTTCAACATTTTGGACTTTTCACTTTATTAGCACCATAGCCACCTTGAGTGGCTCTCCTCGGATTATACACACTTGATCACTTGATGGACTTATATATATGACCATTACACAAGCATTTGTGTCACTTTATATCTTATGATTTTATTTATGGTCACCAATAGCACTATTGGCACTTTACAATCTACATTAATTACAGCTGGTTTTGATTGATTCAGCAGTCTGTTGTATATGTAGCACTTTATTTTTACTTATTACCTTGGATTTCAGCGCTGCACCCACTTTATTTATATTTTTGATTTAGGAGTTTTTTTTGGTACCCTTTGGTGTCACAGCAGCTTCATTGTAGCGCTCACTTTGCCTTTCTTGTTTTTTTCCTTCACATTTATTGCCAAGCATCAAGTAACATCTTTAGAAACAAAACTAGGCTTCGTAAATAAACAAGAATGTTGTTTTTTGGCCACTGTTAATTTCGACATTAAATTTCTATGTCATTTGTAGTTTTAGTCATATTTTAGTCATCTGAATTGAAAGCGAATTTCATTTTTGTTTAGTTTTCATCACTGAAAATATGCAGTTGATGAAAACTATGATGAAAATATATTAATTGACCAAATTAACACTGCTGGCTAAAAAGCCAGGGCAGGCGCGAACTGAGCACAGCAAACAGGTACTTGCAGTTGGCAGACAGACAGAGTGGTTCAATGACAGTCCAGGTGTAAGGCAGCAAGGTTCAGAATAGTCAGGGTCAAATCCAAAGTCAAAAGGCAGGCAGAGGTTAGAGAGTAGTCGATATCCTATCCAAGGTCATCAATGAGGGAATCCAAACTAGCAGGCAGGGCAGACAACAGGGACCTTGGAGCATGTGTTACGAACGCAATATCATAAGCATGAGGCTGCAGGCTTGGATGGCTTAAATTAGGTTTGGTCGTCTCCACCCAGAGACTGGCCTCATTAACCCCTTGACGCCGACGTAACACAAATATGCGGCCTCACGGACCTGGGCTTTTTTCCGTGGGGCCGCATATTTGCGTACCTGTCTTTGTGCTGGGAGCGCGCCGCTCGGCGCGCTCCCAGCACCAAGACCGCGGTGTCACTGAGAGCCCCGGGTCCCGTTCTAACGATCGGGACCCGGGACTCCCGATTCCGGGTCACGTGATCGCTGTGATAGCCTCTGATTGGCTATCTCAGTGATCAATCACTGTGCAGCCCGGCCCCCTTGTTTTCTCTCTCTCTATGAATAGAGAAGAGAGATACATTGTATCTCTCGAACTCCTGACACAGAGAGAGAAAAAAAAGTTTGTTAAAAAAAAAAAAAAGATAAATAAATATTAAAAAATAAAAGAAAAAATAAAGAAAAATACCTAGATCAAGGTTTGATCTAGTTCAGTACCAGGGTTAGTGTTTGGGTCAAGGTCAGGGTCAAAGGTCAGGGTCAAAGGCAAAGGTCAGGGTCAAAGGTCAGGCTTTAAAAAAAAAAATTGGTATCAGTGTCAGTTAGTGTTAATGTCAATGTCAGTGACAGTGTGTTTTATATAAAAAAAAAAGACAAAAACAAAATGCGCACTGTTGTTTCTGGACTGTACTACGGGTACAAACAACAAATAACATACACATATATGGTATCGCTGTGATCGTCAAGAACTGGAGAATGTATTTTGAGTTGTTCTTTGGTGGTAGGTTATGGTCGTAACAAGAAACACACAGTTAAATTTAAAAAAATGATTTTTTTTACTATTTTGGCCCAGTTTTCCTTTAATAATAAAAAAAAATTAGGAGCTATCCATGACCATTTACCACCAAATGAAAGCCCAATTTGTCCTGAAAAAAACAAGGTATAATCCACCTGGATGTACAAAGTAGTTGTGACGATATGTACGGTTTTACTAACACGTCAACGTTGCAGAATTGTGCTTAGGCATTTAGATTTGTTTTACCCTTAGGCGTGAAGGGGTTAATCACCTTGCAGGTGGATGGACGGAAACACAGGATGCATGTATCACAGTCAAAACCAGGATGCTGGAATGAGACCAGCAGCTGCGATGGAACAGGAGCCCTACACGCTCCTGACATTACCCCCCCCCCCCACCCGAGAAGGAGCCCCGGAACCTTAGAAGGATGCTGGACATCGGGCACAGGACCATCAGGCTGGGCATCCAGCACAGGACCATCATCCTGGGCAATGGTCGGGTTGGTTAGCAGGCAGAGAGTCAATGGAGCCAATCTGGATAGTAGACAGAGAACCAGTAATGTCAGGCTGGATAGCAGGTGACATTCCCAAGAATAGTGCTGTGCTGCGCCCTAGTGACCCAAAAAATACACTAATAATAAATTAACACCCTCCTGAGCATCAAATCCAATGTGTAATAGAATAAATCTGTAAAAAAAAATAAAGTCAATAGTAAATAAAGAAAAAAAACTGGCTGACCCACTTTTTTTATGCACTTTTTGTGAATTTCTAGCCCAGTTGAACATTTACTTGATTCATCACATATTTATTCCACTAGGGGGCTGATTGCTCAGCCAGGCATTTTTTTTACAATCATTTAATACTGTTTTTGTTGATTTTCACACTTTATGCTTCAGGTCAGCCAGGTGTTTATTACAGCTCAACCAGGTGTTTACTGCTGTTGTGATCGTGTTTTATTTCTATGTTTCATATATTTAACTTTTTGTTTTTTACACTTTATTCTTCAGCTCAGCCAGGTGTTTATTATAGGTTGGCCAGGTGTTTCTTGCTACTTGATTTTGGTTTATTTTTTATACATGTTTCACATATCATTTGGATTTTTTGGCACAGCCAGTTTTTTTTTTTATTTACTATTGACTTTATTTTTTTCATAGATTTATTCTATTACACATTGGATTTGATGCTCAGGAGGGCGTTTATTATTAATGTATTTTTGGGTCCCTAGGGGGCAGCACAGCACTATTCTCTGGGAGTGTTATTGATGTGGGAACACATTTAGGTGCTTGCAGCAGCTTATCATTTATTTGTGGAAGCGCATGAGTATTATATCCTTATTTTTGTATAGCAGGTGACATGTCACTGAAGTCAAGCTGGATATCTAGAACACAGGTGGGATGCAGAGTGGCTTGAAGAAAACGTCAAGGGCTCCAACTGGCTGAAGGAGGCAGTCTATACAAAGGATGGATGGAACTTCTTAGACAGGTTTGAGCAGATGTAGCTGCAGTAGGGTAAAAAAGCGGCAAGCTCAATTGACATGGGCTGGACTGGAATAACTGGTGTAGAGGCAGAATGGACCATATCAGCAGGTATAGATACAGCAGAACTTGAAGACAAGTTAGCCTAGATTTGTGTCTAGGGACAGGCAAAGATAGGGGTAATCCAGAGGGCTTGACTTTTGAGGACTTAGAGCGAGCACAGGTTTTGCAGGCTTTTACATAGGAACAGGAGTCCTTATGGAGAGACACAACCAAGGCCCATGAGAAACCAAGGCCCATGAGAAAAGAAAAAGTTTGAGTTAGGAATGCACCGATACAGATATCGATGGCAATACCGAGTATTTTCACGAGTGCTCGTACACATGAAAATGCTCCTGATACCCAAAACCAATACTTTACAGTGTGATTTGCATCAATACTAAATGTAAGGATGCAAATTGCACCACAAAGAATAGCATGTGATTTGACCAGGAATAAAATTCCTGTCCAAATTGCATGCGGTTACCCCACTGTTCCTGTGTGAACCCAGGCTTGACAAGAAGAGGAGAGAAAGTTTGCGGGGATTTCAAATCCCCGGACCTGTGAAGCAGTTTTCTCTCCTCTCCTTGCAAAGATCAAAGTACAGGCTAGATGGCTTCTGTCACAGTGCTGACCAATCAAAAGACTACTAACACATTCTGTCATTTCCTGCACGGAGAAGAGAGAAAGGTGGGTATTTTAAATCCCCAGACCTATGACGTGGCTTTTCCTTCTGTGACAGCATGGAATCGGTGCAGGGAGGTTTCCTGCACCGCTTTTGTGTGAGCTCAGGTTGTGACAGGCCTGGGTTCACACAGGAGCAGTGGGGAAACCGCATGAAATTTGGACTGGAATTGCATTCCTGTTCAAATCACATGCTATTCTTTGCGTGCATTTTGTATGGATGCAAATGGCACCGCAAAGTATCGGTACTCAGTATTTATATCAGTATTTCTGCTCTTGGATCAAAAAAAGGGTATCGGTGCATCCCTAGTTTTAGTAATCCCTGGGTACTCAACCGTCTTAGCATCATGTGCTTCTGAAAGCACTTTAGGAGTGACATAAAAAGCAAGTTGACGCAATTCGGCAAGCAGCCTTGTTTAGTGCTGTGATATTGGAGCACTAGACTTAGCCTTTAAAGTACAGTCCAAAAGGTCAGGGGAAAGGGCCCCCATTGCTTGTGCTGGAGGTACGATATTGTGAAACTTAGAGAACGTTTTGGAACAAGACTCAAAGCTGCGAGACAGCGGGTAAGTTCAACCCCTAGAGTAAAAGATGCAGACTGTGACAACTGGCTGGAGAGGTGGCCTGTAGAGGATTCAATAAAATGTGTTGGTGTCTTCTATTACAACAGAGTCATATCAAGGCAAATGGTTAAGTAAACTGGAGTCATACTTGGAAAAGTTGACATGATCAAGATCTGAATAGGACTGTAATAAAGGCAAGTGATTGGTATTGGCCACAAAAGAGTTACAAATAGGTAACTGGTCAGCAGTTTTAATGCAGTTCTGGAGGCAGGTCTGGGGCAAGGACCTAATCTCCCCCGTAGTCCAATTTGTGTGCGGGTTATGATTGAAGCTTAAAGAAGAAATCTGGGCAAAGTTATTATTTTCCCATGCATTGGGGCTGTGCCTGCACTGCATGGGTTATATGCTTGTTTTTGTCTTGGGGCTCAGAAAGCAAAGCTATAGTTACCTAATCCACCAATCTTCCAAGCGCAAGACTAGACCTTGCCGATCCTGCCCCCCCCCCCCCCAAATGAAATGAGGCCAGCAGCTGTTACAAAACAGGAGCACTACACGCTCTTGACAGGCAGAGATCTGAACCTTGAGGTTGCTCAGCCTTCGACCTAGATCCCGGTCCACCTAACAATATACAACAGTTGAGGGTTCTTCCAGGTGGCAAACTTCTCATAAAGTGTTTTTGTAAACCATGCTGGTTAACCAGGTTTTCTGGCACTAAGCAAGGTCAGTATGGAAGAACAGCCAAGACTTCCATATCCAGGATGAGAAACACACTGAGAATAATATTATACTGTATATCCAGGGTGGAACAACCAGGGCTGGACAAGGGTGTCCATTCCAATGCTTAGTTTGGGTATCTGGAGTGGAAACAGGGAAGCTTGTTGTTATGTGGAGATGCAAAGTACAAAGGGAGCATAGAGGGGAGGAACAACAGGCAGGGAGAACCAAATGGCACAGATGTTTCTGCAGCTGCAGCCTACCACCAAGTTTGTTCCAGTAAGAGGGGGGGGGGGGGATGATGAGGTCTCCTGCTGGACCTGGTTGCCAGGTATAGTAGAGAAAGGAAGAGGCACAAGTGAAGGAGAATGTCACCCAGGGGCAACTCACATAGTAACAGTCACCCTATTCCACCAGATGGTATAACAGAGCATTGGTGCAGGGCACTATTATCCCCAGAGGTCAGCTGTGTGGGCCATTTCGGCACATACATTCTTGAAAATCCTCAGCTCTTGATGGCCTATCACTACTATACAAGAAATCAGTTGTCTTTGCAAAAACTTCCTAATAAATACTTTTTTAGGGAAATAAATAATACTGGGCTGCTATGAGCATAAAAACGCAGAAGTGAGCGCTATAATTGGAGCAGCTGGGACACCAAAAAAAGTACCAAACAACCCTCCAAGATCAAAATACAAAATAAAGGTGCAGAGCTAAATATGAATATTGTTTTGAAATAAAAATAACCAGCAATATGAATCATGTGATGAATATCATATGAATAAACCAGCAATATGAATGATAAATAATCCGAAGTAAAAAAAGTGCTGAATAAAAGTGACCATCGTCATAATAAAATGACAACAAGTGACATATCATACAATAAAGTGAAAATTAGTGCATAAGGTGCCAAAAGTCCACATAAATTAGTAGAATTTTCAAAGCTTTTTCAAAGCTTTGAAAAAGGGAGTTCAATTCCCGAAACAAGCAGGGGCATATCTGCCGCTGAAACCTGAAAAATGGCCTGGGCAGGAAGGTGTAAAAGTGCCCGGTATTGAATTGGTTAATAATCCAATAATATGGACACCTTAACCTCTTCCATACGGGGCACTTTTACCCCCTTCCTGCCCAGGTCAATTTTCAGGTTTCAGTGCTCTCACACTTTGAATGACCATGTAACATTGTACTACTTTGGGGAAGTGATCAGTATTTTTTTTTTTTTTGGTCTTCCAGTGGGATGCAGTTGGTAAAAGAAAAATGTCTCTTGTCAGCCAGGAACAAAAATTGGGATCCGCAGCAGAAAGTCTCTTCTTTGGCGAAAGGATTCTTCTAATAAAAAAAATTCTTCAAAAATAGCAGAGCGTTTGTAGAGCAGGTTTTCTGTTTCAAGCATTTTCCAAGTGGTTTTAAAGTTGGTTTTCAAGTTTTTCTCAGCAGAAAGAGTTTTTCAGCAGCAGGACGAGTGTGTCTCGGCAGGAAGAGTTGTATTGTATCTTTTTGTATTTTTCTTTTTGTATATCCCCTTCTGTCTGAGAGTCTCGCATATATACATGGTACATGTCCATTGTCCTATAAGACCTCCCATGGGGTTTGACAATTGGACGGTTAGAATGCTGTTTAATCTGGAAGTTCTTTACCTGTCCATCGGGGGCAGTCAAGTACCATGAATGAAATGGTGACCTTAATGATGACTCATCTTTTATCTGAAGTATGTCTGTATTGGTAAAATTTATGTGTCCTGTTGAGGTATGAAAATGGCTTTTCCCAATATCTGTTTTAATAAGGTCCATATATATATTAGTTGATTTAGCGGTTCATCTTCCTTATATGAGAGCTGTGTTTTGGTGTCTGATCTTTGTCCTGAAAATGGTAGATCTCCGTATAATAATTCCAAAATTTGTTATGGTATTAAGTTAGATCTTGTATGCCTAATTCCAGTCCATCATGTGATATCCGTCACCTCTCTCTACATCTTGATGTAGACACATGTGTTGTTGCATCTTTATTTTGACATATATTTTACCCAAATCACAAATCATCTCATATATCCTTATGACTTAATGAGATTCAGTTAAGTGATATGTAGTATCCAACTTTATTATATTGTGTTAATATATACCCATGACTTTACTAATATTTCCGCTGAGTGATATGCCAGCCTTTTGTCATATTGAATTAAGTTTTTCCTCATGAGCTGAGTGCAAAGTTCAGGGAGATATGGCTTAGGAAGCATCCAGTTAACTAGCCCTATTGTTTGGTAATCATAGTAAACATTCAGTTGAGTTTCCTTAAGATGTCTGATTCACTATAATTGAGGCTGACCTTCTTGTTCTCAATAGGCAATTGTGACATTTTTGAGGGTTTGTTGGCTAGCAAACATTCTGCAAGGTCTTGAAAGGCTGTATGTAAACAATACAGAGTCCCACAATTTTCATTTTATGCCTTCTTTTGCTTGCGGTGTGCAGCTCTCAAGGTGGTCTATTTGATTGCATTGTATTTTAAACAGGCCTTTTCCATTCAATGTCCATTGTTAAGATGGCTTCCTGGACAGGTCATTTTTAGGTTTCACAAAACTGGTTGACAGATAACAGCTAGCTTTATCATTTTCTTTTGAGGAATATTATTTTTTTTAATAAGGAGTCCAAAAATCACTAAAATCTTTAAGAGGGGGTTTGTTCCCTTCAGGCATCCATCAAGCCTTTATTTTGTGAGCATTTTATGTGGTCTGGGTTGGGTGTGGCACTAAAGTGCCTGGATGTATCTGTCATGTACCTGATAAGGGAGCCTGACGTGGAGGTGAGGACATCCTCTTGCGGTTCCTGCTCAGTGTGCCGGGTATGTCTGTGCTGTCAGCTGATGGTGCATCGTTGGGACGACCAGGATGCAGGTCAGCGGAAGATGCAGGTAGCAGGAGCAGCGGTAGGCAGGGTTAGGCAGTAGTGTCGATAACTAACTAGCAGATCAGGTACAAGGAACAGGCAGAGATTAGTCGGGGTCAAGCTGGGTCGGTGCAGGCGGAGTTCAAACGAGGTCAGGACAGGTCAGGTTGGCAATGGAATCAGAATACACAAACAGCAGATGAGGGGATTGGGAAGACCAGAAGGCAGTGTCTCCTAGTGCAGCATCAGTTTAAATAGCCCGTCTAGCGCCATTCTGATGGCAAGCACGCACACCGGTGCACAAAAGTGCGTGCGCACATTTGCGTGCATGCTTGTGCGCATGCACAGAGATCCGACTGCCAAGTACCTCACACTGGTGCATAACTGTGTGCCTGCGCGTATTTTGCTTTCCCTGACAGTGCCCCCTCCTTATGGGCAGCCTCCGGATGCCCACTTGGGCCAGTCTTTTAGGGTACTTGCGTCTGAAGGCAAGCATTAAGTCTTTAGCATGCACATTGGATTCTGGCTCCCATGAGTTATCCTCAGGACAGTATCCTTTCCATTTGATTAAATACTGAAGTTGATTCCTTCTTTTCCTACAACTATAATTGTCTCCACCTCGTATTCTTCCTCGCCGTCAATAATAATTGGTTCAGGCGGCCCCGACTTCCGGTCAGGGAAGGGGTTAGGAACAGAAGGCTTAAGCAATGACACATGGAATACAGGGTGTATTTTAAGTGAATCTGGTAATGTGAGTTTGTAGGAAATGTTATTGATTTTCTTCTTTACCGGGAATGGTCCCACGTACTTGGGACCAAGTTTCTTTGTGGGACATGTCAACTTTAGATTGGTTGTGGACAACCATACTTCCTCACCGGGTTTCAGAATCAAGTCCCCTTTCCTCTTTCTATCGAAAAACTTCTAGTTATCCTGCTGAGCTTTCAAGATTGTTTCTTCTAGCACCTTAATGTTTTGTTGAAAAAACTCAAGTGTGTTTTGCACTGCCGGAATTAATGATTCAGGTGTCACATTAGATAAGAACAAAGGATGAAATCCATAATTTGAGAAGAAGGGAGACTGTCTTGTGGCTGAGTGCTTAGAATTGTTGTATGCGAATTCAGCTAGGGGTAACAGTAACATCCAGTCATCTTGGGAAAATGACATGAAACAACGGATGTACTGTTCCAAGGTCTGATTGGTTCTCTGCGTTTGTCCATTAGTCTGGGGATGGTAGGCGGAGGAAAATTAAAGTTCCACTTTTAGTGTCTCGCAAAGTGCTCTACAGAATTTTGAAGTAAATTGCACTCCTCAATCGGAGACAACATTTCCGGGAACACCATGAAGCCTCACAATTTCCTTAATGAAGACTAGAGATGTTTCCATTGCCAAAGGTATCCCCTTCATGGGAATAAAATGGGCAATCTTGGAAAACCGGTCCACTATGACAAAAATAGCTGAACATTCTTCTGATGGTGGTAATTCTACAATAAAATCTATGGAGATCATCTTCCAGGGCCGATCAGGGACTGGAAGAGGCCTGAGTAGTCCCCAAGACTTATTTTTGTTGTTCTTATTGCATATGCACGTGGGACAAGAGTTCACATACAGTATCCTTTGCAATCCTTTTCCCATTCAGGCCATCAGAACAGGCGCTGAACCAGATCTACCATCTTGTAAACCCCAAAGTGCTCTGCCAGGTGTTGATCATGACATAGTCCCAAGACTGTTAATCGGACATTTCCTGGTACAAAAATTCTGTCCCTGTACCACAGTAAACCTTCTTTAGTGGATAGGGTCACTCCTGGTGGAGGGAGAACCCCTATTGATGTTGAATTTGCGACATCAAGTCTGCTTGCAAGAGAAAGAAATTCCCTGCTGAGAGCACAGTGTCCAGAGTAGGAGGATCCTTGGGGTCATCAAACATTTGAGTCAAGGCATCAGGTTTGACATTTTTGGAGCCTGTTCTATAAGTAATATGAAATGAGAATCGAGAAAAAAAAAGTTCCCACCTGGCTTGTCGAGGCTTCAAGCATCTTGCCGTCTTCATATATTCTAAGTTCTTATGGTCTGTGTAAATTAAGATGGGGTGTGCTGGAAGACATACCTCCATTCTTCCAGAGCTGACTTAATAACGAGCAGTTCACGATCCCCTATGTCTTAATTCTTTTCCGCAGGGGATAGTTTATGGGAAAAAAGCCACTGGATGTAATAGGAGTTGCAGGCCTTGTTGCTGTGATAGGACTGCTCCCACTGCATTCTCTGAGGCATCCACTTCTACCACAAAGGGTAGTGCCGTGTCCGGGTGACTTAGAATAGGTGCAGAGGTGAACCGTTCTTTTAGTGCATCAAAGGCCGTTTGAACTTCAGGTGTCCAACAGAAGCGAATGCTTTGTTTAGTCAGATGATTGATGGGGGTAATAATGGCTGAAAAACCCTTAATAAATTTCCTGTAAAAGTTTGCAAAGCCTACAAAACGTTAGATTCCTTTACTGACGGATGGTGGGGGGCATTCCAGAATGACAGCGACCTTTTGAGGGTCCATCTTAAAGCCTTCAGTGGAGATAATTAGCCCCAGAAATTGAATGTTCTGTCGTTCAAATTCACATTTTTATGATTTTGCATACAGTCCATGTAATCTAAGGCGACTGAGGACTTTCTGGACATGCCCCCAGTGAAGTTCAATTGAGGCAGAAAAAAATCAGGATATCATCAAGATAAACTATGACAAAGATGTCTAGGAAGTCTTTGAAGATGTTGTTAACAAAGTGCTGGAAGGTTGCAGGTGTTCAGGTGTGTTGCATAGGCCAAAGGGCATTGTTAAGTATTCAAAGTGCCCAAATCTAGTATGGAAGGCAGTCTTCCACTCATCACCTTCCCAGATCCGCACAAGGTTGTATGCCCCTCGTAAATCTAGTTTGGTAAATACATTTGCAAATCTGAGTCTCTGAAATAGTTCCGGGACTAAAGGCAGGGGGTATCTGTTTTAGACTGTAATTTTTGTTCAGTTCAAGGTAGTCCACACACGGACGGAGGGAGTGGTCTTTCTTTTCAACAAAAAAGATTCCTGCTCCTGCTGGTGAAGTAGAGTGGCAAATAAACCTCTTGTTCAAGCTGTCATCAATATATTCCTTTAGTACCTCTAATTCAAGCTCTGATAGTGGGAAGATCCGCCCAAAGGGAATTTCGGCCCCGATTAATAATTCTATTGGACAGTCATATGGTCGGTGTGGTGGGAGCATATTAGCATCATGTTTGCTAAAGACATCTAGGAAGCCATGGTAGGCTGCAGGAACAACTTGACGTAATTCGACATCAATGTGTGGTGGTTTATGATAAAATTTAATTCTAAATAATTAGGGCGGTGTCCTCTCCCTTAAACAAAATATTGCAGTGCCTCCAGCCGTCAAAATACGGCAAATATTTAATAAACCAATTATTATTATTATTACACAGTATTTATATAGCGCCAACAGTTCACTCAGCGCTGTAATAATTTGGACACCTTAATAATTTGATCACCACTTAATAATATTCCTTGAGTTCTTTACCATACACACAAAATTAGCCTTTTTTGATAAATAAATTTATTTATGTACAAATATTTATATATATATATTAATACAAACGTGAAATACTGGTGATGAATATATTCATACACACAATCAAAGATATAGTACGCTAATCTCTACGGTATAATACAATATATGGTTATCAAATGACTTAAAACAAATTTTAGAGGGGTTAGTTGCAACCTATAGTGCTTCAGATATTATTTCCAATTTCCAGCGGCCGTAGGGAAATAAGAAAGTACCGTATTTGCCGGCGTATAAGACGACTTTTTGACCCTTGAAAATCTTCTCAAAAGTCGGGGGTCGTCTTATACGCCGGTACACATGTTAGGGGGGCTGCGGCATTAAGTACAGGGGTTTGCAGGGGCTGATGTCTCTTACCTGGATCCAGTCCCACGACGATCCGGTCCAGGAAGCGCGGCGTCTCCTTCAGTTCGGCCACTGGATGTTCGTGCGGCTGCTCGGCTCCGCCTCCTCACCGGTGATTGGCCGCCAGAACTGTAGCTCAGGAAAGGCACACAGGCGTCCAATCACCGGCGAGGGGGCGGAGCCGAGAGGCCCCGCGAAAATTGAGTGCCGGAGCAGCAGGTAAGTGTGCTGTGTAGAGGTGCTGCTGCAACCACATATGCTGGCTGCAGCAGCACCATACGAGAACAGGGTCAGCAAGTCTCAGTGGGAGGAATAGTGCCCCATCATTGGTGTCACTGATACCAATGATGGGGCACTATTCCTCCCACTGATACCAACGATGGGGCACTATTCCTCCCACTGACACCAACGATGGGGCACTATTCCTCCCCCCCACTGACACCAACGATGGGGCACTATTCCACCCCCCACTGACACCAATGATGGGGCACTATTCCACCCCCCACTGACACCAATGATGGGGCACTATTCCACCCCTCACTGACACCAATGATGGGACACCATTCCTCCCACTGACATCAATGATGGGGCACTATTCCTCCCACTGACACCAATGATGGGGCACTATTCCTGCCACTGATACCAATGATGGGGCACCATTCCTGCCACTGATACCAATGATGGGGCACCTATTCCCCCCACTGATACCAATGATGGGGCACTATTCCTCCCACTGATACCAATGATGGGGCACTATTCCTGCCACTGATACCAATGATGGGGCACTATTCCTCCCACTGACATCAATGATGGAGCACTATTCCTCCACTGATACTAATGATAGGGCACTATTCCTGCCACTAATGCCAATGATGGGGCACTATTCCTGCCACTAATACCAATGATGGGGCACTATTCCTCCCACTGACATCAATGATGGGGCACTATTCCTCCCACTGATACCAATGATGGGGCACTATTCCTCCCACCGACACCAATGATGGAGCACTATTCCTCCACTGATACTAATGATAGGGCACTATTCCTGCCACTAATGCCAATGATGGGGCACTATTCCTGCCACTAATACCAATGATGGGGCACTATTCCTCCCACTGACATCAATGATGGGGCACTATTCCTCCCACTGATACCAATGATGGGGCACTATTCCTCCCACTGATACCAATGATGGGGCACTATTCCTTCCACTGATACCAATGATGGGGCACTATTCCTCCCACTGACACCAATGATGGGGCACTATTCCTCCCACTGACATCAATGATGCGGCACTATTCCTCCCACTGGTGTGCATTGGAAGAGGGGTAGTCTTATACGGCGAGTATAGCCCAAACACTACATTTTAGCAGGAAAAGTAGGGGGGTCGTCTTATACGCCCAGTCGTCTTATACGCCGGCAAATACGGTATCTCTGATAATTAGCACCACAAAAGCACTATAAATCAGTTAGTATACAGTATATGATCTCAGTACCAATACTCAAACAGTTACATTAATAATTATTCAGATAACCTTGGTACACGCCTAATCACACAATAAAATATTATAAATCTTAATAAGTTTCAAATATAAAAGAAAATTACGGTATTTTGGCATTGTCTCACCACTCCCAGAATTTCGATTTTGAGGCTTCCCTTCAAAAACAACATGGCAGCTTGAAGTTCTCAAGCTGCAAGATGGCCGCAGGTAGCAGGAAGCAAGTGAGTATCGTGAAGTATATAATAGTAGTAGAGTTGTTAGAAAGTTATTTCAGATTTAGTTTCAGAAGTAGTTGAAGTGATTAAGAAGTCATCTTCAGTTTGAGGTGTGTGGCATTGTTATACCATACAAGTCCTTTGTACCGAAGGACCTCCCAACGGGCTTGTTATTTGGATGGTTAAGAAGTTTGTGTATCTTAGAAGTTCCTTACCTGTCCACCGGGGACAGTCAGGTATCACAAATGAGCACTATCTCTTGAATAAAGACCACAGAAATATGTGAATATATTTGGTGTTTCATCTTCCTGATATGAGCAGTATTGTTGGGAGATATGTAATTTACCCAACTCACAAACCATCTTATATTTTATAACTTCATGATCTTCAGTTGAGCGATATGCAGTACCCAACTTTGTTAAATAGATCTTGGTGTGTGGGTATACACCTTTGATAATATATCAGTTTAGAAATATGCCACACTTCTTTTTTTTTTTTCTTAACTGAACCAAGTCTTTCCTTATGGTTTTAACATTCAAGGAAATGTATCTGGTAGTAGACCCCCATCCATTGTTGGGTAATTAGGGTAAACAGACATTTTAAGCCTCCCTGAGAGTTGTTATTTACTGGACTGGATTTTAACCTTCTAGTATTCAATAGCTGATTGTGATAACTTGGAGGTTTTGTTTGATTATCACACATCTCCCAAGGTCTTGTAATAAAGAGTAAATAAGGTTTTAGTCCTACCATTGTCAAATTATGGTACTTTGTTATAGAATCTGCAAAAACTCAAATAGTGTAGTTGGTCTCCATTGTATGTCAAATAGGTCTCTTCCATTCATTGTTTATGGTAGCTTCCTGGAAGGTCACCTGAAAATAACCAACTATTTTAACCCATCACAGTCAGCTTACAATTTCCTTTTTGGGATAATATAATTTTCCTTAATAAATAGTCCAAAAGTCATCACATATCCCCCTTTTTGGGAGACAAACCCGTATAGAGAGGGGCATGTATCGCAAATCGTGAGTGTGACTTTTGATTAAAATGACCGTTGATCTTTTCCGGAAACATCAGTGTTCTCAACTGACAAGTTAGCTTTCTTGATAGTCATTCAGATGGTGTGATAGGGTAAAGAGTAATTTTCCCCATGGTACTTTTGGAATTATGTGGCACTTTGATGATGAACCTGGTAATGCTGGGCTTATCAGTTAATGGGAATTCGGGCGCTTCTTGGACTAATATTCCTGACGACGGTCCTGGTCTGGTGATGAGGCCGGCCTGGCCTGGTGTACACATCCACATCAGGGTTCATAGGATCCTCTGCACGACAGGTCTTTGGGACGGTCTCATAGGCGGGTTTCTTCCTCTGGATTGGTCCTTAGTGGTCTGGTCCCGCGTCTGGGACATCTGGTCTTTCCCTTGGGACATCAGGTAGTCACCTGGTCATCCTTCTAGCGTCTGGTCATTGGCACTTCCGATAGCCGGTCTGGTCATCATCTGGGCCTTCGTTACTAAATTATGGAAAGCAAATAGTTTAAGTACCAGATATACATAATCTGATATGACCCCGTAAGGCAAATAGTGAATGTAAATTTCAAAGGTAATTCCATAAGGACTTCAATATCTCCAGGTAGTTACTGGTGGGTTAGTCTTCTAACAACTACAATTGTGACTTTGGATGGCAAGCACGTAATTGATTGATGTGCACCCATCTCTCACTGATTTCACCATCCGGGGAATATGTAATTTATACGCCACAGGGGAAATCTTGTCAACAATAGAAAATGGACCTTTCCAAGATGGAAGAAATTTTCGTTCCTTGATCTGGTCTCTTGCAAAGTTGTATAGATAGACCTTGTCACCAATCTCATATTCCTTCTTGGAGGTTTTGAGATCATAGTATGTCTTAGCACTAGTTGCGGCTTTTTCCAAATTTCGCAGGGCAAAGACGAAAGCATATTGCAAATGTTTACACAAATCCTCTATATATTGGCGTGTGGTGGTGGCATTTATCAAATTTTGATCTGTAGTGCGATGCAATAAGTGTTGGGGCAGTACCATCCGTCTACCTGTCATCAGTTCAAAGGAAGACATTTTTGTGACTGTATTCGGAGTAGCCCTCAAAGCCATCAGGACCAGTGGAGGTTTTATATCCCAGTCCTTGCCTGTTTCCTTAACAAATTTCTTAAGGATGTTAACGATGGTCTGATTGTATTGTTCTACTCAACCACTAGAGGCTGGCCGATAGGCGATATGCAGTTTCCTTTTAACACCCAAAATTTTCCACAGTTTGGCCATCACTTCGCTAATGAAGTGTGATCCTCTGTCAGATTCTATCCTCTGTGGGAGACCAAAACGTGAAAAGACATGATTTATTAATAATGTGGCACATGTCTCGGAGCTATTATTTGGTGCTGGAATACATTCGACATACTTGGTAAATAGACATGTAACTGTTAACATATATCGATTTCCTCGTGAAGATATTGTTACGGGCTCAATAAAATCCATTTGAAGGTCTGACCAAGGCATACATATCCCCCTTTTTTGGATACGTGCTCTATGGGTTGGTTTAGTAGGTTGGAACTGGGGACATATTAGGCAACCTTGGCAGTACGCCTTCACATCACGTAACATATGAGGCCAGTAAGCATAATCCCGTAGGATCTCATATGTGATCTTCTCTCCGCGATGCCCGGAATTAGGAGCATCGTGGGCATGATGTAACATTAGACCTCTAAATTTAAGTGGGATGACCCATTGTTGGATACCACCCTTTGAGGTTCGTATCAACAATCACTGGTATAATGCGAATTGGGATTTGGATTTCATTAATCGCTTGCCGCCCTGCCACTGTATATATACACGTGCAGGGCGGCACTCAGGCGCAAAACCACGTTTTAAAACGGGTTCCGCGCTCCCGACGTTTTCGCCGGCAGGGGGTGCGCGCGCACGCTCCCACCGACCCGTGGGTGACACCATTCGATCCCGGAGGGATCAATCATTAGATTTCAGCCAGTGATGTCTGGCTGAAATCAGATGATCGGTCCCTGTCCTATCCTGTCCTGTGTTGAAGTTTACACAGGACAGGATATGATGTCATTCTTCTCTGCCTGGACACATTCCGTTCCAGACAGAGAAGAAGAAACAGTAAAAGTGAGTAAAACACTACACATTTACAGTTAGAACACACCTAGGTCACATTTAACCCCCTGATCGCCCCCCCCCCAGTTAACCCCTTCACTGCCCTGTCACCAGTGTCACTGATCAGTGAATCGATTTTTACTGATCACTGTATCAGTGTCGCTGGCGACTTCCGATAGTGTTAGCGCCCCTCCCAGATAGCGCCAGTTTGCCCGCCAGTACACCAGTAATCCCGTTTAACACCTTAATCCCCCCCCAGTTAACCCCTTCATTGCCCTGTCACCAGCGTCACTGATGAGTGAACCGATTTTTACTGATCACTGTATCAGTGTCGCTGGCGACTTCCGATAGTGTTAGCGCCCCTCCCAGATAGCGCCAGATTGCCCGCCAGTACACCAGTAATCCCGTTTAACCCCTTGATCGCCCCCCCGAGTTAACCCCTTCACTGCCCTGTCACCAGTGTCATTGATCAGTGAACAGATTTTTACTGATCACTGTATCAGTGTCGCTGGCGACTTCCAATAGTGTTAGCGCCCCTCCCAGATAGCGCCAGTTTGCCCGCCAGTACACCAGTAATCCCGTTTAACACCTTAATCCCCCCCCAGTTAACCCCTTCATTGCCCTGTCACCAGCGTCACTGATGAGTGAACCGATTTTTACTGATCACTGTATCAGTGTCGCTGGCGACTTCCGATAGTGTTAGCGCCCCTCCCAGATAGCGCCAGATTGCCCGCCAGTACACCAGTAATCCCGTTTAACCCCTTGATCGCCCCCCCCGAGTTAACCCCTTCACTGCCCTGTCACCAGTGTCATTGATCAGTGAACAGATTTTTACTGATCACTGTATCAGTGTCGCTGGCGACTTCCAATAGTGTTAGCGCCCCTCCCAGATAGCGCCAGTTTGCCCGCCAGTACACCAGTAATCCCATTTAACCCCTTGATCGCCCCCCCCCCCCAGTTAACCCCTTCACTGTTCTGTCACCAGTGTCATTGATTACAGTGAACAGATTTTTACTGATAACTGTATTAGTGTCACTGGTGACTTCCGATAGTGTTAGCGCCCCTCCCATATAGCGCCAGTTTGCCCGCTAATGCACAGGATTTTTTTTTACCAAAAACATGTAGCAGAATACATTTTGGCTTAAATTTATGACTAACTTTGAGTTTGCGATATATTTTTTATAGCTGAAAGTAGAAAATATTGTTTTTTTTCAAAGTTTTTGTGTTTTTTTTGTTTATAGCGCAAAAAAAAAAGCGCACAGGTGATAAAATACCACCAAAAGAAAGCTCTATTTGTGTGAAAAAAAGGACGTAAATTTCGTTTGGGTACAGCATTGCATGACCGCGCAATTATCATTTGAATTAGTGCAGTGCTGTATAGCAAAAAAAGGCATAAATTACAGTATCTATGCCATAGTTTGTAGACGCTATAACTTTCACACAAAGCAATCAATATACACTTATTGGGATTTTTTTTACCAAAAACATATAGCAGAATACATTTTGGCTTAAATTTATGACTAACTTTGAGTTTACGATATATTTTTTATAGCTGAAAGTAGAACATATTGTTTTTTTTCAAAATTTTTGTGTTTTTTTTGTTTATAACGCAAAAAATAAAAGCGCACAGATGATAAAATACCCGCAAAAGAAAGCTCTATTTGTGTGAAAAAAAGGACGTAAATTTTGTTTGGGTACAGCATTGCATGACCGCGCAATTATCATTTGAATTAGTGCAGCGCCAAACAGCAAAAAAAGGCCTGGTCATTAAGGGGGGGTAAATCCTCAGGAGCTCAAGTGATTAAAATACGTAAATCCTCTTTCCCAGTACATATTTCCTGATTAATGGGATTTTGGTTGGGATCTTCTATACAGTCATGGCCGAAATTGTTGGCACCCTTGATATTTTTCCTGAAAATCAAGTATTTCACACAAAAAAGGTATTGCATTAACACATGTTTTGCTATACACATGTTTATTCCCTTTGTATGTATTGGAACAAATATAAAACAGAGGCAGAAAAGCAAATATGACATAATGTCACACAAAACCCCAAAAATGGGCTGGACAAAAGTATTGGCACCCTTAACTTAATATTTGGTTGCACACCCTTTGGAAAACATAACTGAAATCAGTCGCTTCCTATAACCATCAATAAGCTTCTGACACCTCTCACCCGGAATTTTGGACCACTCTTCCTTTGCAAACAGCTCCAGGTCTCTCTTATTGGAAGGACACCTTTTCCCAACAGCAATTTTAAGATCTCTCCACAGGTGTTCAATGGGATTTAGATCTGGGCTCATTGCTGGCCACTTCAGAACTCTCCAGCGCTTCTTTGCCATCCATTTCTGAGTGCTTTTTGACGTATGTTTGGGGTCATTGTCCTGCTGGAAGACCCAGGATCTTGGACGCAAACCCAGCTTTCTGACACTGGGCCCTACAGTGCGACCCAAAATCCTTTGGTAATCCTCAGATTTCATGATGCCTTGCACACAGTCAAGGCACCCAGTGCCAGAGGCAGCAAAACAACCCCAAAACATCATTGAACCTCCACCATATTTTACCGTAGGTACTGTGTTTTGTTCTTTGTAGGCCTCATTCCGTTTTCGGTAAACAGTAGAATGATGTGCTTTACCGAAAAGCTCTATCTTGGTCTCATCTGTCCACAAGACGTTTTCCCAGAAGGCTTTTGGCTTACTCAAGTACATTTTGGCAAACTGTAGTCTTGCTTTTTTATGTCTCTGTGTCAGCAGTGGGGTCCTCCTGGGTCTCCTGCCATAGCGTTTCATTTCATTTAAATGTCGACGGATAGTTCGCGCTGACACTGATGCTCCCTGAGCCTGCAGGACAGCTTGAATGTCTTTGGAACATGTTTGGGGCTGCTTATCCACCATCCGGACTATTCTGCGTTGCAATCTTTCATCAATTTTCCTCATCCGTCCACGACCAGGGAGATTAGCTACAGTGCCATGGGTTGCAAACTTCTTGATAATGTTGCGCACTGTGGACAAAGGCAAATCTAGTTCTCTGGAGATGGACTTGTAACCTTGAGATTGTTGATATTTTGCCACAATTTTGGTTCTCAGGTCCTCAGACAGTTCTCGTCTCCTCTTTCTGTTGTCCATGCTTAGTGTGGCACAGACAGACACACAATGCAAAGGTTAAGTGAACGTCTCTCCTTTTTATCTGCTTTCAGGTGTGATTTCTATATTGCCCACACCTGTTACTTGCCCCAGGTGAGTTTACAGGAGCATCACATGCTTGTAACATTCTTATTTATCCGCAGTTGTGAAAGGGTGCCAATACTTTTGTCCAGCCCATTTTTGGAGGTTTGTGTGACATTATGTCGAATTTGCTTTCTTTCCTCCCTTTTTTTGTTTTGTCCCAATACACACAAAGGGAATAAACATGTGTATAGCAAAACATGTGTTAATGCAATACGTTTCGTGAGAAATACATGATTTCCTGGAGAAATATCAAGGGTGCCAACAATTTCGGCCATGACTGTATGTCTATAAAATAAGTCAATTATTGAGTCTTCTTTTTGCGCAGTAATTAAATCCTCATTAGGAGAATCGTGACTCCACTGTAACACATTAGGATCACCAGCTGTTCTAGCCTGTTGCCTGGTGATAGCTTCAATCTGCACTGTACCTAATAGATGATCTATATCTAATAATTATGTACTGGAAGATAAATATGATCATAAACCAGTGAGTGAATGATATCAAATAAATAAACAACAGTAATAAATAGGTGACTGGTAAGAGCCGGAATAAAGTGCCAAAGTCTATATAATGAATAGTGATCCTTCTTGTGTCTTCTGGTGATTAAATATTCTAAATATTCGAATTATACACTCACCAGATACATAATTCCAATATGCATTAAGAAGACTAATCACATCTCAAGGTCTCAAATGGAATCCTCTTAAGGACTTGTCTAGCATCTTTGGGCTTCCCTCCAGGCACCTCTGTTCATCTGGAGTTTTCTTTGGATCATCCGATAAGGCACCTCTCAGTTAGCTTCCCTGGTGGCTCTGTGGGTGGTGGACTCAACACGAGTCCCAAGAAAGGATGCCAAGATAGTGTAGTACCATTTAAAAGGATAACTTATTGATCTAAAAAGGACATAATAAGAACAAAACAACTGACCATGAGAAGTATAAAAGATGGCCGCCGGCCCACATGAGACTCGGCAGCGTGACGTCTGGACTCCGCAGCTCTTACATGATGCGTTTCGTGCTAAATGCACGTAGTCATAGAGAGTGTGCATGCTAGTCTTATCTTCCAGTACATATTTTGACATCATTTGAGTTTAAGCGCTGCACCTCAGCTAGGCCCTGGGCTACTGGACTTTTCTTGTTCTGTTTATATCGAATTTCAAGAGGCCACCCTTGCAAAGACAAAGTGATGCGGCTATTAGACACATTTCCTCCTCTGACACGTTCACTCTTTAAATACTGTAAAGGTTGATGTGCCGTTTCAATAATGATTCTCTCTTCTTGAATATAACTGCGGAAATTCTGTAGTGCCCACGCGGTGGATAATAGAGCTTTTTCGCAGTCAATGAATTTTATTTCTACTGGGGACAATGTTTTACTAGCATAGGCAATTACCTTACTGACATTATCTTGTTTTTGGTAAAGAACAGAACTCATACTTACCTGCGTGAACCCTGTCTCTAGATAAAAGTTTTTACCTCCCTACACGAGACATGAGGTCTGTGTGAGACGTTCCTTCAACTCCTGCATGGCATCTTCCTGTTTCTTACCCCTCGACCACTCGACATCTTTCTTCAGCAGCTGAAGCAACGGTTTGCTTATCTCGGATTAATTATCGATGAATTTACACGAGTAATTTACCATGCCTAGGAATGATCTTAATTCTTTAAGGTTAGTAGGGACTTTACAGTTTAGAACCGCCTCCACCTTTTTCTTTTGGGGGTTTAAACCCTCTGTGGTAACTTTGTGGCCTAGGAAATTTACCCGTGTGCGACACCATTGGGCTTTTTGTAAGGGTAGTTTAACCCCTGCTGCTTTTAATTGGCCCAAAACATAATGAAGTTCCGTAATGTGCTTGGCCATATCAGTACTTTTGATTAGGAAATCATCTACATATGCCAACGTCCCCTGCTCGAGGGCATCTGGCATGGCCTTGTGCATAAACACAGCAAACTCATGTCCGGAAATTAGAAATCCAAAAGGCATACGCACTCAACAGTACTGTTGGTTACCAAAACTGAAAGCCAGTTTGTATTGGTCTTCCTCATCCAGGAAAGCTTTCTGGCTGTCCTGTCTCATAGGCCTCTTGAAGTTTTGTGGTGAGGTCATTGGGTGTGTAATGTGTGTTCTCCTGACATCCAGGTCCCTTGGGGTACTCTTGTTCTTTGATTGGTTGATCAAAGATAATGGATATCTCTCCGATTCTACAGGTACCATCTTTAGAATCAAAGTGATAAATGGACTCTACGGTGAAGATACCCTCTGGTAATGAATGGAACGATTGTTCAATTAATTGTTCCTCTGATAAATATTCATCAGGGATGAGTCCAATCACCTGGTTGGTGACTCCAAAAGTGTGATACTCGGTCTCTACCGCTAGACCAATGAGGGTCTCCTTGGGTAAGACGATGTCCTGATTGGAGAGATTATGTACGTAAATGTACATCGGGGACTGATGTGTGTTGACTAGAGGCGTGTGTGTGATGTTCAGTCCTTCCCCCTGCATTTATGGGAGAGGCATACTAATGCATCTGACCCCTTTAGTCTATGTCCGTTTTTAACTTGGATGGGGAGTATGAAATTATGCCCTTGGGAATTGTAATTCTTTGGGCTACCTGGACTTCAACAGCATAAGGCATCTGTTCAGATTTTGGTATCTCTCGGGGTCCCCCTTTAGTTGATTCCATAAGCAGTCATTAATTAGGTCGATTTGAGTCACAAAGCGATGTAACACATCGTTGCCAAGATACATTTTAGTTTGGGGATTATCCAAGACTAGGAACACATGGGTGGCTGTCTTATCACCTACAGTGATGTTTAAGAGACACCCAGCTATTGAATTATAGTCTTCAGAATCATCAATGGAGTCTGAAATCCAATGACGCTGAGGTGTGAAGAAACAGATAATTTTCATTTAGTTCAGGTGTTTTATCAGCCCATGGCTTACAAAGCTGTGTTCCTGTCTCAAATCTAGTTTGGCATATTTTGACCTATTAAGACCATTTATCCAGATAGAAAAATAAATCACTGTTAACCCTTTCAATACCCGTCAATAATTGGACGTGATTCCCCCCTTTTCTTGGTTTATCCTCCTGATGAAAAGATATGGTAAGTATATCATCTTGGAGGGAAATATCTTTTATTTTATTGCGGGGAATTTTAAAAATGTGATCCTCATCTCTTCTTGTAGGGTTATGGTCAACAGGTTGTAAAACCGTGACATCAGGAAGTTGACTATTCCTGAAGTGGATTTCCAAGGAACCAGACCTTTCTTCCACCAAGTGGCAATGTTGCCGGGAATGGGGAGTTTCAAGTTTCTCATATTTAATAGGGGTATTTGCTTGTGACCACAGTACTTGGTTCACACAGTCAACTATCGTGTTGAGCCTTTTAAGGAAGTCTATCCCGATTATCATGTGGTGCTGGGAGATATTGGCAATAATAATGGGGTGTCTAAGTTCCTTATTACCTAGTTTAAGTTTAAGCCAGGCGGTACCCATGACCTGTAAAGGATCTTCACCTACACCAATCAGCTGTCAAAGCTTTTACGTTTTGGCTTATTGGGCATGACATTTGCCACTTTGTTAAAATGTTCCTGTGAAATAATGGTATCCTGGGATCCAGTGTCTATAAGGACTACAATAGAAAAATCACTGGCATTCTGCACCTGCACTGTGGTATAATATCTTCCATCAGATTCAGTCAGCTCACACATGAAATTAGCGTGGTTGAAGATCTGTGGGCCTCTCAATGATTGGCTTTTATCTCACCGCACGTTGCAGACACATCACCCTTATCCTTCCTGGCGGGACTCTTGGACTGTTTCAAGACGGACGCACAACTAGAAGTTGGAGTTCCGTCTGGCTTGTCAATCACGACGATTTCCGACAACGTGACCGTATTAAGGGGAATAGATGGACACTGAAAAACAGGAGAGGAATTAATAACCAACAACTGTTCCCCCTTGGCCCGAGAACTAGATTCTCCATTTGTGGGCGTATCAGGGATGGGACAAGTGTCTCCTGTCATCTCATTCAGTGTTCTCCCCTGCTTGGTTGCTTATTAATTCTGTGACCCTTGGTTGGTCACAGGAGCTGCTCCTAAAAAAGATGGATTGGAAGAAGGGTTATTGACAAGCCTTTCCATTTGTTCAGCCATTTTGTTGACCTGCTCTTCAATTTGGTCAATGCACTTAGAGAAGGCATTTTGGTGATTCTCCCTATTCCTGTACGTGCGGTTGCATTTCGGACGGGACTGGTTAGGAGACTCGGAGTCAGAACTGCTGCTCCGGTCCCGACACCATGGCCTTGCTCCCTGAGGTTTCTGGTTCTCCTTGTAATTGAGGGGAGCCTGGGGTACTGTATCCACCCTTTGAGCTTGAGGGTGTTCCTGGTTTTGAGGGGATCTATGGAAATCAGAGTTCCTGTTGAAATTGGGGTTCCTATTAAAATTGGGGTTCCTATTAAAATTGTTGTTTCTATAAAAATGTTTATGTTGGTTCTGGTGAGTATAGTAGAACCTCCGAGGATACCATTGACCCCTTTGGTTCACATCACTATACTGGGCATTTTCATACCTTTTACCCTTTTCACTTCCACTTCCGTAGTTCTATTGGCTCTTGTCTATCCTCCCTCACTCTATGGTGTTGAGGTGCAAATCTAGGGGCCTCCCTCACTTGCTGGGGTTGAGGTGCAAATCTAGGGGAACCATTGGACTTACCCCCACAGACTACCTCCACATCTCCGCCTGCAAATTTAGATTTGGAGGGGAAACGGTAGTGGCTGCCACTATCTCAGGACTATTCTTGGGCTCTCTTTTTATCCCATTCTCACTAGATTGTTGGATCCAGAACAAGTAATCACTTTCTTTCACCAGGCAATCAAGAGAGCGTCCCTTCCTGTAATCCTGGGCAAGTCCCAAATTTATGTACACAGGTAGCACTTCACAAAATAGAGTCTTGAATTCTCTCTGGTCGGGATTGGGATCCTTCTCAACCAGGAAATAAGCACTTCTGAGGACTGCCAGAAATTCTGCAGGGCTTTGATTAGGACCACACTTTAATTTGTAGGCCGCAGCCTTGGCAGAGGTAACAGTTCTATAGGGCCCAAATTCCATGTGACATCTATGTTTTACCTCCCTCCAGGACTGATTGTAGAAGGCCTTCAAGGTATCAAAAAATTGCAGATATTTACCTTCAAACACCCATGGCAGTAATCCAATTTTGGTGCGGTCATCCTTAATGCCTAGAATTTCTAACGTTTGTTCATATGTTTCCATATGTTCAGTAATTGCTAGGGACCCTTTCTTGGTGAAAATAGGAACAGTGTCTTTGAAAAACGTAATAACCTTTGCGGTGTCATATCTTTTGAATGATCCCCTGACTTCCCTTCCTGCCTATATGAAGTCTCATATTCTTCCTCTGCACGCTCTAGGGTATATCTTGGGAGCCTAGGGGGCGACCTATATTCTGTCTCTGCCTCACTATCAGATGCTTCACTGTGATACGGGTATTCCCATTCATCAGCCTCCTGCTTAACTGGGTTGGCTTCGGACTCCAGCATTTATTTGGGCACTTAACCTCACAATCTGCTACTCTAGTGCTTTTTGCTCAGACCTTACAAAAGCAAGTTCTGATTGATCATTCTTATCTTCTGGGTGAACTTTAATTTCAACAGGGGATATTCTTCCTGGTCTAAAGAATTCTACCTCTTGTTTCAAATCTTTATATTTCTTTTTAAGCTGTTTGAGCTCCTCAAAACTTTCCTCATATAAACACTGAGCATACTGAATTTGTTCGACTAAGATAGCTTGACGTTCCTTGGATTCGTCTAGTCGAACGCATGTATGGTCAAGCTTCCCCCTCTAGGACTCAATTTCCTGATCTCTATCTTTCAAAAGGTGACGGGCTCCTGACAAGTCCTTTCTCAAAGCTGGTGTTTGCTGGGCAGCTTCACTGCTCATAAACCATAACATGGGCCATGCTTCTAGGAGAAGTCTGTCACGGCTTTTATTATTTTCTGCTTCAGCAAATGCTAATAAAAACCTGACAACCTGACCCTTCTGGTTAAACAGGTCCTCATATGTGCTTTGAGCCTGCTTATTCTCTTCTTTCACTAATTCCTCAGTGCTGTCCCCTAAATCTAGTCTCTGGCAGAGATAGTCCATGACCACATATTCCGTATACCTTTGCCAAGTATCGCGAGGTTTGCTAGCTTCCTTAGGAGCTGCGACCTCAACATTCTGAACGGCTCTCTTTCCCTCGCTATGCTTAGAAGAGGTGAATCCATGGTTAATGGATGCCATATTTATACAAAATATATTTTTGACAATGTGTATGAATATACAATCACCAGTGCGTTTTGTATTATGGTAAGATTTCTTTGGCTCTCAGCAGTGCCTCCAAATTCAACCTGTGGTGGTTTATGATAAAATTTATTCTAAATAATTAGGGCGATGTCCTCTCCCTTAAACAAAATATTGTAGTGCCTCCGGCCGTTAAAATACGGCACATATTTAATAAACCAATAATTTGGACACCTTAATAATTTGATCACCACTTAATAATATTCCTTGAGTTCTTTTCACCAATGTGATTTCGTTACCATATACACAAAATTTGCCTTTTTTGATAAATAAATTGATTTATGTACAAACATTTATATATATATTAATACAAATGCGAAATACTGGTGATGAATATATTCATACACACAATCAAAGATATAGTACGCTAATCTCTACAGTATAATACAATATATGGTTATCAAATGACTTAAAACTAATTTGAGAGGGGTCAGTTGCAACCTATAGTGCTTCAGATATTATTTCCAATTTCCAGCGGCCGTAGGGAAATAAGAAAGTATCTCTGATAATTAGCACCACAAAAACACTACAAATCAGTTAGTATACAGTATATGATCTCAGTACCAATACTCAAACAGTTACATTAATAATTATTCAGATAACCTTGGTACACTCCTAATCACACAATTAAAATGTTATGAATCTTAATAAGTTTCAAATATAAAAGAAAATTATGGTATTTTGGCACAGTCTCACCACTCCCAGAATTTCGATTTTGAGGCCTCCCAGTGGGATGCAGTTGGGAAAAGAAAATTTTGAGGCCTCCCAGTGGGATGCAGTTGGGAAAAGAAATTGTTTCTGGTCAGTCAGGCACCAGAATTTAAATCAGCAGCAGCGTCTCTGGCAAAAATCTTTTCCTTCAAAATGGCCTTCAAAAACAAAATGGCAGCTGGAAGTTCTCAGCAAGATAGCCACAGGTAGCAGGAAGCAAGTGAGTATAGAGAAGTATATAATAGTAGTAGAGTAGTTAAGAAGTTGTTTCAGAAGTAGTTTCAGAAGTAGTTGAAGTGATCAAGAAGTCATCTTCAATTAGAGGTGTGTGGCATTGTTATACCATACAAGTCCTTTGTTCCGAAGAACCTCCCAACGGGCTTGTTGATTGGACGGTTAAGAAGTTTGTGTACCTTAGAAGTTCCTTACCTGTCCATCGGGGACAGTCAGGTATCACAAATGAGCTGGTGATCTGTAATGATGACTCACACTTTGATATAAACAGTATATCTTCATGGATAAAATATATGGATCCTATTCAGGTATAAATGACTTCCCCACTATCTCTTGAATAAGGACCATAGAAATATGTGAATATATTTGGTGTTTTATCTTCCTGATATGAGCTGTATTGTTGTAACTTTCTTTGGAGATATGTAATTTACCCAACTCACAAACCATCTTATATTTTATAACTTCATGATCTTCAGTTGAGCGATATGCAGTACCCACCTTTGTTAAATACAGTTGCAAGAAAAAAGAGTTTTGCATGAATTGGGCATAAAATGTGCTCTGAACATCATCTAAGTCACAACAATAGAAGAACACAGTCTGCTGAACATAATACTACACAAACATTAGATGTTGCCATGGTTTAATTGTCCATAACATGTAAACATTCACAGTGCAGGGAGGAAAAAGTATGTGAACCTTTGGACCTAATAACTGGTTGACCCTCCTTTGGCAGCAATAACCTCAACCAAACATTTCCTGTAGTTGCAGATCAGACCTGCACAACGATCTGGAGTAATTTTGGACCACTCCTCTTCACAAAACTGTTTCAGTGTAGCAATATTCTTGGGATGTCTAGTGTGAATCGCTCTTTTAAGGTCATGCCACAGCATTTCAATCGGGTTGAGGTCAGGACTCTGACTGGGCCACTCCAGAAGGCATATTCTGTGCTGTTGCAGCCATTGTTTTGTTGAATTACTTGTATGCTTTGGGTCATTGTCCTGTTGCATCACCCATCCTCTGCGGAGCTTCAGTTGGCGGACAGATGGTCGTACGTTTTCCTGCAAAATGTCTTGATAAACTCTGGAATTCATTTTCCCATCAATGACAACAATCCGCCTAGGCCCTGAGGCAGCAAAGCAGCCCCAAACCATGATGCTCCGCCATGTTTTACAGTGGGGATGAGGTTTTGATGTTGGTGTGCTGTGCCTTTTTTCTCCCCAATAGTGTTGTGTGTTCTTCCCAAACAACTCAATCTTGGTTTCATCTGTCCACAGTATATTTTGCCAGTAGTGCTGTGGAACATCCAGGTGCACTTTTGCAAACTTCAAACGTGCTGCAATATTCTTTTTGGACAGCAATGGCTTCCTCCGTGGTGTCCTCCCATGTACTCCATTCTTGTTTAATGTTTTCCTTATTGTAGATGTGTCAACAAAAATGTTAGCATGTGCCAGAGATTTCTGTAGGTCTTCAGCTGACACTCTGGGATTCTTCTTTACCTCATGCAGCATTCTGCACTGTGCTCTTGCAGTCATTTTTACAGGACGACCACGCCTAGGGAGAGTAGCAACAGTGCTAAACTTTCTCCATTTGTAGACAGTCTGTCTTACCGTGGACACATGAACATCAAGGCTTTTGGAGATACTTTTGTAACCCTTTCCAGCTTCATGCAAGTCAACAATTCTTGATCGTAGGTCTTCTGAGAGCTCATTTCTGCAAGGCATGGTTCACATCGGACAGTGCTTCTTGAAACCAGTAAACCCAAAACAGGTGTGTGTTTTTTAAGGGCAGGACAGCTGTCAGCAACACATCCAATATCATCACACTGATTGGAGTCAAGGTTGGCTCACTCCTGGCTCCAATTAGCTCTGGGAGAAGTCATTAAGCTAGGGCCTCACATACTTTTTCCTCCCTGCACTGTGAATGTTTACATGTTATGTGCAATTAAACCATGGCAACATCTAATGTTTGTGTAGTATTATGTTCAGCAGACTGTGTTCTTCTATTGTTGTGACTTAGATGACGTTCAGAGCACATTTTATGCCCAATTCATGCAAAACTCCACGTAATCCCAAGGGGTTCACATACTTTTTCTTGCAACAGTAGATCTTTGTGTGTGGGTATATACCTTTGATAATATATCAGTTTAGAAATATGCCACACTTCTTTTTTTTTTTTTCTTAACTGAACCAAGTCTTTCCTTATGCTGGTTTTAACATTCAAGGAAACGTGTCTGGTAGAAGACCTCCATCCATTGTTGGTTAATTAGGGTAAACAGACATTTTAAGCCTCCCTGAGAGTTGTTATTTACTGGACAGGATTTTAGCCTTCTAGTATTCAATAGCTGATTGTGATAACTCAACTCGGAGGTTTTGTTTGGTTATCACACATCTCCCAAGGTCTTGTAATAAAGAGTAAATATAGGTTTTAGTCCCACCATTGTCAAATTATGGTACTTTGTTATAGAATCTGCAAAAACTCAAATAGCGTAGTTGGTCTCCATTGTATGTCAAACAGGTCTCTTCCACACATTGTTTATGGTAGCTTCCTGGAAGGTCACCTAAAATTAACCAACTATTTTAACCCATCACAGTCAGCTTAGAATTTCCTTTTTGGGATAATATAATTTTCCTTAATAAATAGTCCAAAAGTCATCACAAATGTCCATGCATAGTAGGGGCAAGCTGGAGAGGAGATTTGGGGTAGGCAATGATCATGACAGTAAGCCGATTGGAAGTCCACTTTGCCAGTTACCCAGTCAATGCTGGGATTGTGTGCTTGTAACCAAGGAATGCCCAGGATAACTGGAAATAAGGGAGAGGCAATGGCATCCAGACACAGCAATTCCTTGTGGCCAGAAGGAGATGTTACAACTGGTAACGGAGTAGTCTCCTTAGTAACTGCCCCAGATTTGAGGCTGGACTCATCAGCCAAATACACCGAAAGTCTCTGTATTTTAGCCCGTAAGGGTATCTGGCATTAGCGGGCAAAAGCTGAATCAATAAAACAACTGCAGGCTCCAGAATCAATGATGGAAGAAACTGACAGGTTTCTTTCCGGAAGCTGAAATGAAATGGAGATGGCAACATGAGTAGAGTTGATAGGTGCAGATGGTGGATTAGCAGGTAAGATGGTCAGGAATTTATGCAACATTGTGGGGTAATTTCATACATAGCGGCCTGGCTCCCCACAGTAAAGATACAGATTATTCTGTCGGCGACGTTGGTGTTCTTCAGGTGTAAGAGAGGGCCGTAGTAATCCTAATTGCTTAGGTTTGGGCTCTTCGACTGATGGTCCGGCTAAACTGGTTGGTGCCATGCTTTCCGGTGGTGGTGCCCTGGATTGCATCTCAATCTGGATTGCCAGATTAATGAGGTCTTCTAGCGTGCTTGGTACCCCTATGCAGGCTAGTTCATCTTTGAGAGGTTCGGCAAGGTGGAATTGGTAAGCAGGGCAGTGTCATTCCAGTTAGTATCAGCACTCCAGCGCCGAAACTCAGAGACATAGTCTTCCACTGCCCTACGACCCTGCTGAAGAACATGAAGAGCTCCTTCCGCTGATGCGGATCGCTGAGGATCATCATATGGCTGGGACATGGAGTCAAAGAAGATACTTACGGTAGATAGTAAAACAAAAAAAGGTAGCGTTATTTTCAAATTAAATATACAACTTATATTGTGACATAAAATAAATGTGAACAAAAATGTCTCTGATTTTTCTTTTTATCAACTGTGAAAAACGTCCATCACCAAAAATAACTGTGCAAATCCACCACCAACAGAAATGAATAAACTCACCAGAGTATATTGCTAGTTAAATTATAAACCAGCAATTGCACTTTTTGCTCTGGAAGCAATACTCTGCAGACAGACATGGCGGTGACCAGATTTTATCATCAATTCACTCTCAGCTAATGATTAGAGATGAGCGAAGTATTCAAAAATTCGATTCGACTGATTCGGCGAATTCGTGGAAAAATTTCGATTCGAGTCGAATATATTCGCTGTGAATTTAACTTAAAAAAGGGTGTTTCTAGGCTTCAGAGAGACTTAATATTAGTGCTGAACACTGTACCTTTAATTTAAATGCCCTTGGAGTCTGCTGGGGAAGAGAAATAATACTGTCAGGCAGTATGACATGCAGATGAGTGCCGTCGATCTTAGAATCACCGCACACTTCACTCATTTGGCCAGTCACGGGGCCAAAACCAGAGTGTGGAGCCACAGTGTGGCGGTGGAGGCAGCAGCAATGGGAGGCCATACAGCACCCTATGACAAAAATGGAAACCACCAGCAGTGTGAGGAGACCTGAAAGTGGCACATGGCAGAGTGTGGCGATAGAGACAGCAGCAATGGGAGGCCGTACAGGGACCCATGACACACTCTGGACCTGGCAGCAGCATGAGGAGGCGGTACAGGGGCCCATGGCAGATTACGGGCCTGGCAGCAGCATGAGGAGTCGGTACGGGGGCCCATGGCAGATTACGGGCCTGGCAGCAGCATGAGGAGTCGGTACGGGGGCCCATGGCAGATTACAGGCCTGGCAGCAGCAATGGGAGGCCGTACAGGGACCCATGACACAATCTGGACCTGGCAGCAGCATGGGGAGGCGGTACAGGCGCCCATGACAGATTACGGGCCTGGCAGCAGCATTTGGAGTCGGTACGGGGGCCCATGACACACTCTGGACCTGGCAGCAGCATGAGGAGGCGGTACAGGGGCGCATGACAGATTACGAGCCTGGCAGCAGCAACATGGACAGGAGGACGTTCAGTTTCTGCACCGTCTGGTGCGTGCTCGCAAACTGTTGTCTCTTGGAAACGGATTCCAAGAAAGACTGCTGACGGAATCCGTGAAGAGGAGTAGCAGGAGAAGGAGCATCTGAACGAGCGGAATATGCCAACAAGCGACAACAGGGGCCCATGACAGATTACGGGCCTGGCAGCAGCATGAGGAGTCGGTACGGGGGCCCATGGCAGATTAGGGGCCTGGCAGCAGCTATGGGAGGCCCGTAATCTGCCAGCACCCTATGACAAAAAATGGAACCCACCAGCAGTGTGAGGAGACCTGAAAGTGGCACATGGCAGAGTGTGGCGATGGAGACAGCAGCAATGGGAGGCCGTACAGGGACCCATGACAGACTCTGGACCTGGCAGCAGCATGAGGAGGCGGTATAGGGGCCCATGGCAGATTAGGGGCCTGGCAGCAGCTATGGGAGGCCCGTAATCTGCCAGCACCCTATGACAAAAAATGGAATACACCAGCAGTGTGAGGAGACCTGAAAGTGGCACATGGCAGAGTGTGGCGATGGAGACAGCAGCAATGGGAGGCCGTACAGGGACCCATGAGAGACTCTGGACTTGGCAGCAGCATGAGGAGGCGGTATAGGGGCCCATGGCAGATTAGGGGCCTGGCAGCAGCTATGGGAGGCCCGTAATCTGCCAGCACCCTATGACAAAAAATGGAACACACCAGCAGTGTGAGGAGACCTGAAAGTGGCACATGTTTGGGGCATGATTCATGGCGGATTTAGTCAGTTGTGTCAGGAACTGGTGGTTTGAAATCCAGACTAATCCACGCCTGATTCATTTTCACAAACGTCAGTCTCTCCACACTTTGGGTGGACAGTCGTGTCCTCCGCGGAGTTGCAATACCTCCTGCCGCACTAAACACGCGCTCCGATGCCACGCTACTGGCCGGGCATGACAGCCTTTCAAGGGCAAATTCAGCTAGTTGGGGCCAAAGGTCAAGTTTCGTTGCCCAGTAGTCAAGGGGATTGTCTACCTCGGTTGGCAGGGTGCTGTCCAAGTAGGCCTAAGCCTGTTGTTTGAGGTCCTGCTCCAGGTCCACCTGATGCTGCTGCTGCTGCTGCTGCTGCTGCTGCTGCTGCGGCTGGTTAGTAGTTTCCTCACTGCGCTGGTGAAGAAAGCTACTCATCATCGACTGCAGACTGAGGCAGCCGCTGCTGGTGGAGCTGCCACTGCTCCTACCACCCCACCCCTCCCCTGCTGCCATGGCAGCGGAACGCGAGCGCACAGGGCCCACAGTGTCTGAGGATGGACGTTGGCGCAGACAGGCAGAGACCAGCTGACTACATAGGTGGTTTTTATAGTACGTTATTTTGGCCTCCCTCTCAGCAGGTGTGAAAAAGGCCACCATTTTTGAACGGTAGCGAGGGTCCAACAAGGTGGACAGCCAAAAGTCATCCCTCTGTCTGATGGTTATTATTCGGCTGTCGCTACGCAAGCAAGCGAGCATGCTATGGGCCATTTGTGCCAAGGAATGCGAGGGACTCCCTGCCTCCATCTCCACAGCATACTGCCACGGTGCGTCTGGGTCCTCTGTCTCCTCCTCCTCCTCCTCTACCAGATGCTCCTGCTCCTCCACTCCTGTCCGCTGAGTAGAAAAACCACCCATTTCACTCAATAATTCCTGAGCACCAATGTCCTCCTCTACCTCCTCCTCTTCTTCCTGTCCTGCCCCCACAGGGGTCATGTGGCGTTGAGATCTGTGCGCCACGTCTACCGCACCCTGACCAGCCATTGTTAACAGCATTTGTTCCAGGACGTGCAACAGAGGAATGACGTCGTTCATCCCATAGTCCTGGCGACTCACGAATAGCGTGGCCTCCTCAAAGGGCCTGAGCAAGCGCAGGTGTCACGCATGAGCTGCCAATGGCTGACATCTAAGTTACACAGGGAGTACCTTTATCCGCTTTTAACATCAGGAAATCGGTGATGGCCTTTCGCTGTTCGTAAAGGCGGTCTAACATATGTAGGGTTGAATTCCACCTTGTTGCAACGTCACAGCATGAGGAGTCGGTACGGGGGCCCATGGCAGATTACGTGCCTGGCAGCAGCAATGGGAGGCCCGTAATCTGCCAGCACCCTATGTCAAAAAATTCAACACACCAGCAGTGTGAGGAGACCTGAAAGTGGCACATGGCAGAGTGTGGCTATGGAGACAGCAGCAATGGGAGGCCGTACAGGGACCCATGACACACTCTGGACTTGGCAGCAGCATGAGGAGGCGGTATAGGGGCCCATGGCAGATTAGGGGCCTGGCAGCAGCAATGGGAGGCCCGTAATCTGCCAGCACCCTATGTCAAAAAATTCTACACACCAGCAGTGTGAGGAGACCTGAAAGTGGCACATGGCAGAGTGTGGCGATGGAGACAGCAGCAATGGGAGGCCGTACAGGGACCCATGAGAGACTCTGGACCTGGCAGCAGCATGAGGAGGCGGTATATAGGGGCCTATGGCAGATTAGGGGCCTGGCAGCAGCTATAGGAGGCCCATAATCTGCCAGCACCCTATGTCAAAAAATTCAACACACCAGCAGTGTGAGGAGACCTGAAAGTGGCACATGGCATGAGACACTGTGGACCTGGCAGCAGCATGAGGAGGCGGTATATAGGGGCCCATGGCAGATTAGGGGCCTGGCAGCAGCTATGGGAGGCCCGTAATCTGCCAGCACCCTATGTCAAAAAACTGAACACACCAGCAGTGTGTGAGGAGACCTGAAAGTGGCACATGGCAGAGTGTGGCGATGGAGACAGCAGCAATGGGAGGCCGTACAGGGACCCATGACAGACTCTGGACTTGGCAGCAGCATGAGGAGGCGGTATATAGGGGCCTATGGCAGATTAGGGGCCTGGCAGCAGCTATGGGAGGCCCGTAATCTGCCAGCACCCTATGTAAAAAAATTCTACACACCAGCAGTGTGTGAGGAGACCTGAAAGTGGCACATGGCAGAGTGTGGCGATGGAGACAGCAGCAATGGGAGGCCGTACAGGGACCCATGACAGACTCTGGACCTGGCAGCAGCATGAGGAGGCGGTATATAGGGACCTATGGCAGATTAGGGGCCTGGCAGCAGCTATGGGAGGCCCGTAATCTGCCAGCACCCTATGTCAAAAAACTGAACACACCAGCAGTGTGTGAGGAGACCTGAAAGTGGCACATGGCAGAGTGTGGCGATGGAGACAGCAGCAATGGGAGGCCGTACAGGGACCCATGAGAGACTCTGGACCTGGCAGCAGCATGAGGAGGCGGTATATAGGGGCCTATGGCAGATTAGGGGCCTGGCAGCAGCTATGGGAGGCCCGTAATCTGCCAGCACCCTATGTCAAAAAACTGAACACACCAGCAGTGTGTGAGGAGACCTGAAAGTGGCACATGGCAGAGTGTGGCGATGGAGACAGCAGCAATGGGAGGCCGTACAGGGACCCATGAGAGACTCTGGACCTGGCAGCAGCATGAGGAGGCGGTATATAGGGGCCTATGGCAGATTAGGGGCCTGGCAGCAGCTATGGGAGGCCCGTAATCTGCCAGCACCCTATGTCAAAAAACTGAACACACCAGCAGTGTGTGAGGAGACCTGAAAGTGGCACATGGCAGAGTGTGGCGATGGAGACAGCAGCAATGGGAGGCCGTACAGGGACCCATGACAGACTCTGGACCTGGCAGCAGCATGAGGAGGCGGTATATAGGGGCCTATGGCAGATTAGGGGCCCGTAATCTGCCAGCACCCTATGTCAAAAAACTGAACACACTAGCAGTGTGTGAGGAGACCTGAAAGTGGCACATGGCAGAGTGTGGCGATGGAGACAGCAGCAATGGGAGGCCGTACAGGGACCCATGAGAGACTCTGGACCTGGCAGCAGCATGAGGAGGCGGTATATAGGGGCCTATGGCAGATTAGGGGCCTGGCAGCAGCTATGGGAGGCCCGTAATCTGCCAGCACCCTATGTCAAAAAACTGAACACACCAGCAGTGTGTGAGGAGACCTGAAAGTGGCACATGGCAGAGTGTGGCGATGGAGACAGCAGCAATGGGAGGCCGTACAGGGACCCATGAGAGACTCTGGACCTGGCAGCAGCATGAGGAGGCGGTATATAGGGGCCTATGGCAGATTAGGGGCCTGGCAGCAGCTATAGGAGGCCCATAATCTGCCAGCACCCTATGTCAAAAAATTCAACACACCAGCAGTGTGAGGAGACCTGAAAGTGGCACATGGCATGAGACACTGTGGACCTGGCAGCAGCATGAGGAGGCGGTATATAGGGGCCCATGGCAGATTAGGGGCCTGGCAGCAGCTATGGGAGGCCCGTAATCTGCCAGCACCCTATGTCAAAAAACTGAACACACCAGCAGTGTGTGAGGAGACCTGAAAGTGGCACATGGCAGAGTGTGGCGATGGAGACAGCAGCAATGGGAGGTCTCCCATTGTCCCAACATGGCCCAAATAGTCCCAACATGGGCCCCCTGGCCACGCTTGACTTTCTGGCCACATAGTCGACATACGGCTACGTTTACTTCCTCGGGCGGCTTGACGAAAAATTGCCACACCGCCGAGTAGGAAACTTTGCCCCCGATACTCCTCACTGGCTGACTGCTGCTTCCTCCGTGCACACCGGCACCACTACTGGCCGTGGTGGTAGGCTGCAGTGGAGCTGGTGCTCTACTCCGTGGCCGTTTGGCTCCACTGACACTGCTTCCACTGACACTGCTGCGACCCTGCTGCTGTCTCCTGGGCAACCCACCGACTGTTTCGCTCACTGCCAAGCTGCCACCCTCTTCTCCTGATGATGCAGAAGAAATTGCCTGATGACGACGAGGCTGCCAAGTGCGATCAACCTCCTCATCATCAAGTAGGGTCTCCGCCTCACTACTAGCCCCCTCGGCTGCGTCTGGGTCAGGAGACAGACCTGTCTCTAGACCGGCTACCGGGCCACTCTCCTCGCCACTACTTCTTCGCCTAGCTGCTGAAAAGGCGGATGTCTCCCCCCGTTCCTGACCGCCCTCTGTTAGCTCTTCCTCACTGTACAGTGGGGCTGAGCCCACAGCATGCGATACTTCGCTTGGTGAGGGAACACCAAAGGACAGGGGCAGGTAGAGGACACGTGATTTCAGTGGGCTAGGTCCCGGGCCATGCCAACTAACGGTTGTGTCTGACGTACCCACCGACCGTTGGCTGTAGGTGTCAGAGGTGACCTGGGAAGAGGAAGACGACCGAGCCAACCAATCGATGACGGCAGGGTTGTCGGTGGAGACACGACCGCTGGATGACACCGGGAGCACTGGCCTCTGGCTGCGAATAGTGCTGCCTCGACCCCTTCCTCTGCTGCCACGTCTGCTCGCTCCTAAAACATTGCCTCCTCTGCCACTCCTCTGCATGTTGTCTGACATACTCTTTAATTAAACGATTATGTGTCCCTGAGTAACAATTCTGTGTCCCTGAGTAACAATTCTGTGTCTGTGCGAGTAACAATTCTGTGGCCCTAAGTAACAGTTCTGTGGCCCTCAGTAACAATTCTGTGTCTGTCCCTGAGTAACAATTCTGTGGCCCTAACTAAAGTTTCTGTGGCCCTAAGTAACAATTCTCTGGCACTCAGTAACAATTCTGTCTGTCCCTGAGTAACAATTCTGTGGCCCTAATAACGTTTCTGTGGCCCTAAGTAACAATTATCTGGCACTCAGTAACAATTCTGTCTGTCCCTGAGTAACAATTCTCTGGCACTCAGTAACAATTCTGTCTGTCCCTGAGTAAAAATTCTGTGGCCCTAAGTAAAGTTTCTGTGGCCGTGAGTAACAATTCTCTGGCACTCCGTAACAATTCTGTCTGTCCCTGAGTAACAATTCTCTGGCACTCAGTAACAATTCTGTCTGTCCCTGAGTAAAAATTCTGTGGCCCTAAGTAAAGTTTCTGTGGCCCTGAGTAACAATTCTCTGGCACTCCGTAACAATTCTGTCTGTCCCTGAGTAACAATTCTCTGGCACTCAGTAACAATTCTGTCTGTCCCTGAGTAAAAATTCTGTGGCCCTAAGTAAAGTTTCTGTGGCCCTGAGTAACAATTCTCTGGCACTCCGTAACAATTCTGTCTGTCCCTGAGTAACAATTCTCTGGCACTCAGTAACAATTCTGTCTGTCCCTGAGTAAAAATTCTGTGGCCCTAATTAAAGTTTCTGTGGCCCTAAGTAACAATTCTCTGGCACTCAGTAACAATTCTGTCTGTCCCTGAGTAACAATTCTCTGGCACTCCGTAACAATTCTGTCTGTCCCTGAGTAACAATTCTCTGGCACTCAGTAACAATTCTGTCTGTCCCTGAGTAAAAATTCTGTGGCCCTAAGTAAAGTTTCTGTGGCCCAGAGTAACAATTCTCTGGCACTCCGTAACAATTCTGTCTGTCCCTGAGTATGAATTCTGTGGCCCTAACTAGCGTTTCTTTGTCCCTAAGTAACAGTTCTGTGGCCCTGAGTAACAATTCTGTGTCTGTGCGAGTAACAATTCTGTGGCCCTAAGTAACAGTTCTGTGGCCCTCAGTAACAGTTCTGTGTCTGTGCGAGTAACAATTCTGTGTCTGTGCGAGTAACAATTCTGTGGCCCTAAGTAACAGTTCTGTGGCCTTCAGTAACAATTCTGTGTCTGTGCGAGTAACAATTCTGTGTCTGTGCGAGTAACAATTCTGTGGCCCTAAGTAAAGTTTCTGTGGCCCTAAGTAACAATTCTCTGGCACTCAGTAACAATTCTGTCTGTCCCTGAGTAACAATTCTCTGGCACTCAGTAACAATTCTGTCTGTCCCTGAGTAAAAATTCTGTGGCCCTAAGTAAAGTTTCTGGGGCCCTGAGTAACAATTATCTGGCACTCAGTAACAATTCTGTCTGTCCCTGAGTAACAATTCTCTGGCACTCAGTAACAATTCTGTCTGTCCCTGAGTAAAAATTCTGTGGCCCTAAGTAAAGTTTCTGTGGCCCTAAGTAACAATTCTCTGGCACTCAGTAACAATTCTGTCTGTCCCTGAGTAACAATTCTCTGGCACTCAGTAACAATTCTGTCTGTCCCTGAGTAAAAATTCTGTGGCCCTAATTAAAGTTTCTGTGGCCCTAAGTAACAATTCTCTGGCACTCAGTAACAATTCTGTCTGTCCCTGAGTAACAATTCTCTGGCACTCAGTAACAATTCTGTCTGTCCCTGAGTAAAAATTCTGTGGCCCTAATAACGTTTCTGTGGCCCTAAGTAACAATTCTCTGGCACTGAGTAACAATTCTGTCTGTCCCTGATTATGAATTCTGTGGCCCTAACTAGCGTTTCTTTGTCCCTAAATAACGATTCTGTGGCCCTCATTAACAAGTCTGTGTCCCTGAGTAATGGTTCTCTGTCCCTAAGTAACTTTTCTCTGTCCCCAATTATCGTTTCTGTGGCCCTAACTCTGTCCCTGTCCCTAGTACAGAGCGGTCTGCCTCTGTTCAATGACTGCAGGCAAATGAAGAATTCCAAAATGGCCGCTATTTATAGCTCGACCATTACACAGTGCTGGCTGGCTGGCTGCTGATTGGCTGATGCGATCACATGTAGTTGAGGAATGCATTATGGGTCAGCGCGCCTTGTCTGCGCGCCTTCCCAGACATCCCCGCTCCGTCGCCGCACATGTCAGCCGCCATTTTCTGAAAAATTTCGATTCGCGCGTCCGAATTAGGCTATTTTTCGGATTCGGCACGAATCGAAATTTTTCCGATATTCGACTCGAATTCCACTTCGGATACTTCGATTCGCTCATCTCTACTAATGATGCAATACTCTGCAGGCCAGGGAAACCCACATATCCAGACACTTATTATATATATCCTCTTTGGGAGCAATACTCTGCAGATCTAGGAACTCGGCAGCAAAATCCTCCAAAAGGTATTCCAAATACTTTATGCACAGGCTCAGCAGAAAAAGAGAGAACAAAGCAGACGATCGTGTGATACTGTATGACACATTTATTCTTCAAAGCTCATCAAAATCCACTCACATGGAAAAGTGTCTAGCTGACACTAGCAACAAACACATTTTGTTAAAAGCATCAAAGAAAGCCAGGCACACCTACCGCTTACGGAACGTAGTGACGTCAGTCTGTAGCTCCACCCTACGCATTTCGTCACCTGACGTCTTCACGGAGTGGAAGGATGAACGTCACTACATACACAGCACAGCAATTTATACCTCGCTGACCAGCGTGGAAGCAAATTACCGGCATCAATACTTTACAATTCATTATACTCAAATACTTTAGATATATAATAATCATATAAGAAAAATTAATAATAGCGCCTATGGTCAAAATTATATAACTTACTAATAGTGTACCAGCTGCAAAAAATCACCATATATAAAGTGTACCAATAAATAAATAATTTGCGCTAGTAAATGTGTATAAATATATAAATATATATAAAGAAATCATCAAATCATAAGTCCAGAAAAAAATATATATATGCCAATACCACAAAAAAATATAAAAAAACTTTTAAGTGCAAAAAACTTTTGTGCAAAAAAAGTGTCTAAATATGAAAAATTTCACCAAAAAACCTTGATAATATAATGGCAGATCATCCATAAATATATCTTCAGAAACGGAAACTCTGCAACACACCGATCCTCATCGATCGAAATAACAGGATGAAAAACTTTGTAGTTAATCGAAAATCCACTTCTCCAATAGATAAAGGACCACCTTCAAACGTATCCATGGGGGGAAATGCCAAGCACTCGAGAGAAACAGAAAGACTTCATGGTGCAATATTATAAAAACCAATTCCTTTATTAGGTACTCATTGCACTTACTCAAGAGGTGTCCCAGCCGACACCAGCATCAACAGCATAACAGCAATCACATAAACGAGCCTGGCTACTCAGCACATGCACAGTTGCTGGCAGCCAAAAACGTAATGACGTCACATCAATCAAGCTCCGCCCTACGCGTTTCGTCATCGACGTCCTCACGGAGCGGATAGATGTGAGACGTCTCAACCTCCTTAAATATTCACTCACAGGAAACGAACAGCTGACATCAATGGGGAATCAAGCAAAGCAAGCCGCCCCACAGATGACAGGAGTCCACAAAGGATATACAATGTATCCAATATATTTGCCATCACAAGCAAAAAAAAACTTTAAAACAAGAGAACAAAAATAAAATAAAAAGAAATTTAAATAAAACACTAATGATAAATAAATTAAATAAATAAATACATTAACGGGCCAGTACCCTCTAAGACTGTGTTTCAAAAAGGGAACTTAAAGGGCCAGTAACACTTTAAACACAAATAAAGGGGAACTCTAGTAATAATACAAAAATAATGCAGAAATTGTACAAAAAGCATACAATCTCCCATATATCATCTTTAAACAGTTGCCTATATAAAAATATACTTAAAATAACATAAAAATTAAAAATTAAAAATTTGTGAGAAAACAATTCAAATCTATATCGACATTTAACCCAAATGGTTGCAAGGAATTTAGTTCATAAATCCAAAACGTCTCTTTTTTGGAAATCTCATTAACCAAATCCGAGCCCCTCCAATGGGGTTTTACCATCTCGATCCCATAAAAGGTAAGTAAGCTCGGATCACAATTATGTACCAATTTGAAATGTTTGGATACACTATGTTTATCAAATCCTTTTACTATGTTTCTTATATGTTCGCCTATTCTTGTTTTTAAACATCTCCCAGTTCTCCCAATATATCTCAAATGACATGGACATTCTAAAACATAAATCACATGTGTAGAATTGCATGTAATCAGGGATTTAATATCATATTCTTTTTTGCAAAATAAAGAGCAGAATGACTTTCTTTTTTTATTATTACCAACTTTTACAGTCCTACAAACTTTACACTTCCTACAAGGAAAAAAACCATTTAAATTTGGAAACAGATCGAACTTTTTTGGGGGTTCGATGACATTGCGAGCCAGTTTCATCCTAAGAGACTTATTTTTCTTATAAATGAATTTAGGAGTTTTAGATAAGAATTTATTTAGTATATCATCTTTTAACAAAATGGGCCAATATTTTTTAAAAATTCGTTCAATATTTTTGTATTGCATATTATAGTTAGTAATAAAGGGTACATTATTTTCAAATCCCAAATGAGCCTTTCTATTTCCAAGAAACGTCTCCCTATCTTTAATACTAATCGAATTTCTCTCTTTAATCAAAAAGGTCTTATCATACCCTTTCTCTATAAATCTTTCAATTAACACCTCAGATTGATCAAAAAAATCTTTGTTAGCGCTACAATTTCTTTTTAATCTGGTAAACTGACTTTTTGGAGTGCTATATAACCAATTTGGATGATGTCCACTAGAAATAGGTATATAGCTGTTTTTGTCCACTTCCTTGAAGTAAGTTTTGGTACAAATTTGGCCATTATCTTTATATAGGACCAGATCCAAAAAATTAATTTGCTCAAAATCACTAATAACAGTGAATCTCAATCCATAGCGGTTCATATTAATATATTCCATAAAGGAATCGAGCTTTTCTCTGGATCCATCCCATACCATTATAATGTCATCAATATACCTCTTGTATAGCGCCATCTCTGGCCATTTATTGAAAATACTTTCTTCCTCCCATTTATCCATTACCAGATTTGCCACACTGGGAGCATACTTAGCTCCCATGGCAACACCCTTACATTGCTGAAAAAAAGTGTTGTTGTACCAAAATAAATTGTTATTCATCGCAAATTCAAGTAATTCAACAACAAATTTCCTCTGCGATCTTTTCAGGAGTGATTTATGTTTAAGGGCCCATTTTACCGCATTAATTCCATCATTTTGATCGATGTTAGTATATAAAGATTCTACATCTATAGTAACCAACATACAATTATCAACATTATGTAATTCTTTAAGAATGTTAATAAGATGTCCACCATCTCTCAGAAAAGCCCTATTTGTCATAACAATGTTTTTCAGAAAAGTATCAACATATTCACCAACTCTTGCAAATAAAGAATTTATCCCACTCACAATGGGTCTCCCCGGTGGGTTCTCCTTATTTTTGTGTATTTTTGGTAAATAGTATATAGTAGGTATTTTCGGATGTTTAATCAATAAATATTTTGCTTCTTTTTCAGTTAATACCCCCAACTCTTTTCCTTTGTTAATAATACACTTAAGTAGTAATTTAAGTTTCTTAGTGGGATTTTTTTGCAAAATTTTATATGTATCTTCAAATTGTAATAATCTCTTCATTTCTTTTTCATAGTCATTCTTATTTAAAACAACAATACTTCCCCCTTTATCAGCACTTCTAATTACTATATTCTCTCTCTTTTCAAGATCCTCAATACCCAATTTTATATCTGGTGGAATACAGTACGAATTTTTAACATTAATACTCTTAATCTCATTTTCTACCATATTTTTAAATACCTCCAGAAAAGCATTACCAGAAATCTTAGGGTTAAATGTAGAAGCATTTTTTAAACCACTATTTTGAAAACCATGAGAAGATGAAGTAGGATTGTTTCCTTGAGATTTATTCAATTCAAAAAATTTTTTAATATTAAGTTTTCTCACAAATTTTTGCAAATCAATAAAAACATCGAATTTATTTAAATTCGTCCTAGGTATATTTTTCAAACCAAGGTCCAAAACTTTAATTTCTCTTTCAGAAAAAGTAACATCACTCAAGTTATAAATTCCTGCCCCTATTATTCTCTTTTTCTCTTTTTGTCTCCTTCCTCCTCTTTTGCCTCTGTATTTCTTGTTCCCTCTTCTCTGCCATAATTCCCTTGTTCTCTCCAATCTTTCTCCTGTGGTCTGTAACCCCTTGGTGCCATATTCCACCCCCGGTGATGGTATGAAAAACCCCCCCTCGATGGAAAAAAATTTTGGTTTTGATAACCTCCTCTCCTATATCCATTACCCCTATATCCACCTTGACCTCTATAGTTGGAAAAACCTCTTGAAGGTCTACCACTATATTCATATTGATGAGGTGATTTATCATGAACATTTTCAGGTGTTCTATTGCCAGAATTCTGAAATGTCACTTTTTGTTTAGGAGAAGATATAGTGGTTTGATTAACCGTTGGGGATTTTTTCTGGACTTATGATTTGATGATTTCTTTATATATATTTATATATTTATACACATTTACTAGCGCAAATTATTTATTTATTGGTACACTTTATATATGGTGATTTTTTGCAGCTGGTACACTATTAGTAAGTTATATAATTTTGACCATAGGCGCTATTATTAATTTTTCTTATTTTTAGTAATTTCTCTTTTTAGAGGGATTTTATAATTGGCAGCCATGGATATTTTTGGATATATGGAAAAAAGAAAAGTTGATCTTAGTGAAGTTTTCAATCCCATGGGTATTTCAAATAGTATGAATTTAGAAGAAAATTTCAAAAGTTTAAAATATCTTTTGGAGAAGCAAATTAAAATATGGTGGGATGTGAATACTTTGGAACTCTATCTAAAAGAGAAAATTACTCCAAGGAGGTTGAGATGGGATATACCTGCCAATGATGGGATGGATGATAGAGAATTAGTAGATGAGTGGTTTCAGTTTTTTAACCATTGTGAAAGCAGTTTATTGGAATTAATTATAAAAAGGCGACAGGTTAAATTGAGGAAAGTAGACTTTAAAATTAAAGAGTTGAAGGATGTGATGTTACCTTTTGCAGATACCAATGATTATAAAGATCGATCAAAGAATTTACAGGATCATATTGTTAAAGTCGATAAGGATACTAAAAACAAAAAGGTTAAAAAATATAAAAGAGACACTGAAGATTATAGGAATAATAGAGTGTATAAATGGCAAGATAAGATCACTACAGATGGGTGTGACTCCCAACTTTCTACACCTGAAAAAATTATTATACCTAATTTAAAATCCCCAACGGTTAATCAAACCACTATATCTTCTCCTAAACAAAAAGTGACATTTCAGAATTCTGGCAATAGAACACCTGAAAATGTTCATGATAAATCACCTCATCAATATGAATATAGTGGTAGACCTTCAAGAGGTTTTTCCAACTATAGAGGTCAAGGTGGATATAGGGGTAATGGATATAGGAGAGGAGGTTATCAAAACCAAAATTTTTTTCCATCGAGGGGGGGTTTTTCATACCATCACCGGGGGTGGAATATGGCACCAAGGGGTTACAGACCACAGGAGAAAGATTGGAGAGAACAAGGGAATTATGGCAGAGAAGAGGGAACAAGAAATACAGAGGCAAAAGAGGAGGAAGGAGACAAAAAGAGAAAAAGAGAATAATAGGGGCAGGAATTTATAACTTGAGTGATGTTACTTTTTCTGAAAGAGAAATTAAAGTTTTGGACCTTGGTTTGAAAAATATACCTAGGACGAATTTAAATAAATTCGATGTTTTTATTGATTTGCAAAAATTTGTGAGAAAACTTAATATTAAAAAATTTTTTGAATTGAATAAATCTCAAGGAAACAATCCTACTTCATCTTCTCATGGTTTTCAAAATAGTGGTTTAAAAAATGCTTCTACATTTAACCCTAAGATTTCTGGTAATGCTTTTCTGGAGGTATTTAAAAATATGGTAGAAAATGAGATTAAGAGTATTAATGTTAAAAATTCGTACTGTATTCCACCAGATATAAAATTGGGTATTGAGGATCTTGAAAAGAGAGAGAATATAGTAATTAGAAGTGCTGATAAAGGGGGAAGTATTGTTGTTTTAAATAAGAATGACTATGAAAAAGAAATGAAGAGATTATTACAATTTGAAGATACATATAAAATTTTGCAAAAAAATCCCACTAAGAAACTTAAATTACTACTTAAGTGTATTATTAACAAAGGAAAAGAGTTGGGGGTATTAACTGAAAAAGAAGCAAAATATTTATTGATTAAACATCCGAAAATACCTACTATATACTATTTACCAAAAATACACAAAAATAAGGAGAACCCACCGGGGAGACCCATTGTGAGTGGGATAAATTCTTTATTTGCAAGAGTTGGTGAATATGTTGATACTTTTCTGAAAAACATTGTTATGACAAATAGGGCTTTTCTGAGAGATGGTGGACATCTTATTAACATTCTTAAAGAATTACATAATGTTGATAATTGTATGTTGGTTACTATAGATGTAGAATCTTTATATACTAACATCGATCAAAATGATGGAATTAATGCGGTAAAATGGGCCCTTAAACATAAATCACTCCTGAAAAGATCGCAGAGGAAATTTGTTGTTGAATTACTTGAATTTGCGATGAATAACAATTTATTTTGGTACAACAACACTTTTTTTCAGCAATGTAAGGGTGTTGCCATGGGAGCTAAGTATGCTCCCAGTGTGGCAAATCTGGTAATGGATAAATGGGAGGAAGAAAGTATTTTCAATAAATGGCCAGAGATGGCGCTATACAAGAGGTATATTGATGACATTATAATGGTATGGGATGGATCCAGTGAAAAGCTCGATTCCTTTATGGAATATATTAATATGAACCGCTATGGATTGAGATTCACTGTTATTAGTGATTTTGAGCAAATTAATTTTTTGGATCTGGTCCTATATAAAGATAATGGCCAAATTTGTACCAAAACTTACTTCAAGGAAGTGGACAAAAACAGCTATATACCTATTTCTAGTGGACATCATCCAAATTGGTTATATAGCACTCCAAAAAGTCAGTTTACCAGATTAAAAAGAAATTGTAGCGCTAACAAAGATTTTTTTGATCAATCTGAGGTGTTAATTGAAAGATTTATAGAGAGAGGGTATGATAAGACCTTTTTGATTAAAGAGAGAAATTCGATTAGTATTAAAGATAGGGAGACGTTTCTTGGAAATAGAAAGGCTCATTTGGGATTTGAAAATAATGTACCCTTTATTACTAACTATAATATGCAATACAAAAATATTGAACGAATTTTTAAAAAATATTGGCCCATTTTGTTAAAAGATGATATACTAAATAAATTCTTATCTAAAACTCCTAAATTCATTTATAAGAAAAATAAGTCTCTTAGGATGAAACTGGCTCGCAATGTCATCGAACCCCCAAAAAAGTTCGATCTGTTTCCAAATTTAAATGGTTTTTTTCCTTGTAGGAAGTGTAAAGTTTGTAGGACTGTAAAAGTTGGTAATAATAAAAAAAGAAAGTCATTCTGCTCTTTATTTTCCAAAAAAGAATATGATATTAAATCCCTGATTACATGCAATTCTACATATGTGATTTATGTTTTAGAATGTCCATGTCATTTGAGATATATTGGGAGAACTGGGAGATGTTTAAAAACAAGAATAGGCGAACATATAAGAAACATAGTAAAAGGATTTGATAAACATAGTGTATCCAAACATTTCAAATTGGTACATAATTGTGATCCGAGCTTACTTACCTTTTATGGGATCGAGATGGTAAAACCCCATTGGAGGGGCTCGGATTTGGTTAATGAGATTTCCAAAAAAGAGACGTTTTGGATTTATGAACTAAATTCCTTGCAACCATTTGGGTTAAATGTCGATATAGATTTGAATTGTTTTCTCACAAATTTTTAATTTTTAATTTTTATGTTATTTTAAGTATATTTTTATATAGGCAACTGTTTAAAGATGATATATGGGAGATTGTATGCTTTTTGTACAATTTCTGCATTATTTTTGTATTATTACTAGAGTTCCCCTTTATTTGTGTTTAAAGTGTTACTGGCCCTTTAAGTTCCCTTTTTGAAACACAGTCTTAGAGGGTACTGGCCCGTTAATGTATTTATTTATTTAATTTATTTATCATTAGTGTTTTATTTAAATTTCTTTTTATTTTATTTTTGTTCTCTTGTCTTAAAGTTTTTTTTTGCTTGTGATGGCAAATATATTGGATACATTGTATATCCTTTGTGGACTCCTGTCATCTGTGGGGCGGCTTGCTTTGCTTGATTCCCCATTGATGTCAGCTGTTCGTTTCCTGTGAGTGAATATTTAAGGAGGTTGAGACGTCTCACATCTATCCGCTCCGTGAGGACGTCGATGACGAAACGCGTAGGGCGGAGCTTGATTGATGTGACGTCATTACGTTTTTGGCTGCCAGCTACTGTGCATGTGCTGAGTAGCCAGGCTCGTTTATGTGATTGCTGTTATGCTGTTGATGCTGGTGTCGGCTGGGACACCTCTTGAGTAAGTGCAATGAGTACCTAATAAAGGAATTGGTTTTTATAATATTGCACCATGAAGTCTTTCTGTTTCTCTCGAGTGCTTGGCATTTCCCCCCATGGATACGTTTGAAGGTGGTCCTTTATCTATTGGAGAAGTGGATTTTCGATTAACTACAAAGTTTTTCATCCTGTTATTTCGATCGATGAGGATCGGTGTGTTGCAGAGTTTCTGTTTCTGAAGATATATTTATGGATGATCTGCCATTATATTATCAAGGTTTTTTGGTGAAATTTTTCATATTTAGACACTTTTTTTGCACAAAAGTTTTTTGCACTTAAAAGTTTTTTTATATTTTTTTGTGGTATTGGCATATATATATTTTTTTCTGGACTTATGATTTGATGATTTCTTTATATATATTTATATATTTATACACATTTACTAGCGCAAATTATTTATTTATAATAATCATATAACAACAATATATATGCAACATAAAACTTGAAAGTATACTCGCATTGAGGAATTGCATTATCCACCCCAACAAGGACCAATAATTGGAGTTTACCATACCCTACATTATTATTGATCTTTTAAAGGGCCAGTATAAGGTGAAACTCCAACTTTACATAATCATAACTGGGCTGATAGTTAAAGTTGAACTCTACCATATTGTGCAGTTATCCACCATTAACGAAGCAGTATGTAAGAGTAAAACTCCAACAAACCATAATCATGATAAATTAAATCATGAAAGTATCTTACATTACCTGCTAGTTATCAAATGTCAAAGGCCAATATGTTGAAGAAAAAATTCAGCTTTAACTAATCAAAAAGGGCAAATGATTAAAGTGGAACACTACCATCCACTGTGTTAAAGGACCAATATATTAAAGTGGCACTCCAACAAAACAAAATCATAATAAATAATATTCCAACATATTTAAAATTATGTACCGTATTTCACGCTCCATAAGACGCACCTGACCATAAGACGCACCTAGGTTTTAGAGGCGGAAAACAAGAAAAAAATATTCTGAACCAATGGACTGCAGACTAAACAGTCAGACTAAACAGGCTGAACTGCTGTAATACTGACACTCAGTGGCTGAATACCTCCTTGCCATGGGAATTCTGCCATACTGAAGTTTCTATCTGCCAAACCCAGCTCTGATGAAGAAGGGAGCACCCTTCGAAACGCGTTAGCCTTCATACCCACCCCCCCTTTTTGATTTACCTGTAACCCTGTTTGGATTATGGTTACTTATGCCTGTTATACAATCATTTTGTGAGTATATTTCCTTATTAATAAATTTAGTCACTATTTATTGAGGTAATGCGCAAGGTTTGTGCGCTCTTTCTTTCATCTTCCTCTACAGACATAGTACAGACGACCAGAGACTGCGGACATAGTACAGGGAAAATACCAGGGACATAGTACAGATGACCAGAGACTGCAGACAGTGCAGTCTTCCACGGAGTTGTCCTTCCCTCTTCTTCCCGCGCCGGCTTCTGTGACAGCTGGGTGCCCACTGCGCATGCGCGAGAAGCGCTGCGCTTTGTGAATGGCCCAGAGCCTTCTGGGACCTGTCATGTGTCCCAGAAGACACCGGACCATTCACAAAGCACAGCGCTTCTCGTGCATGCACAGTGGGCATCCGGCTGTCACAGAAGCCGGCGCGGGAAGACTGTACAGCGCTGGAGCGAGGAACAGGTAAGAGAAGAGCTGAGCGGCAAGCCCGATATTCTGACATGGTGGCAGCAGAAATACCAGACCGGCTGCTTTATATTCACTCCATAAGACGCACTGACATTTTCCCCCTTTTTTGGGGGGAAAAAAGTGCGTCTTATGGAGCGAAAAATACGGTAATCTGTTCCAAAAAAGCCAATATGCAAAGTGGAACTCTTCCTTACCATATTTAATACATTATCAATCTTTTATGTTAATGGAATCTAACCATCTTATATTCACAATGAAGTAGAGCTAAAACCCTCCACTTCCCTATTATAATCATGATACAGTTTGAAATGTTTAGATACACTATGTTTATCAAATCCTTTCTTAATATTATTTATATGTTCTCGAAATTCTTGTTTTTAAAGTTCTAACTGTTCTTTCAGCGTACTGGAAATGACAAGGACATTCCAACATATATACCACATGTGTGGATTCACAAGATATTAGTGGTTTAATTTTATGTTCTTGATTGGTTGAAGAAGATCTAAGGTGTTTCACTACTCAATTTCTCTTTTTAGAGGTATTTTTACAAGCTTTACATTTGTTATAATAATGAAATCCCTCTAAACCAGGAAACAGGCTCATGTATTTTGGTGGATCAATAATATTATGCATGATTCTTGTTCTCAAAAACATATTTTTTCTATACACAAAATTTGGTTTACTTGGAATAATATTCCTCATCTCATAAAACTTCATCTCTCATTAGTATAGGCCAGGGGTGGGCAAACTGCGGCTCTCCAGCTGTTGTGGAACTACATTTCCCATGATTACAAAAGTGACAGTTACAGCTATGACTTGCAGAGGCATGATGGAACTTGTAGTCTTGCAACAGCTGGAGAGCCGCAGTTTGCCCACCCCTGGTATAGGCCAATATTTTTTTAAAAAATTTTCTATATCTTTGTATTGGGCATTGAAATCAATAATAAACACAACTCCTTTATTGTTCCTATCACCTTTTTTTCTCTCCAATAAAGAGTCTCTATTTCTGAATTTTATTACATCTCTCTTCATCATATCCCTTCTCAATGAATCTTTTTATCAATAAGTCAGTTTCTGACAAAGAATCAGTGTCTAAATTACAGTTTCTCTTAATACGAGTAAATTGGCTCTTGGGTGTACTATAAAGCCACCTTGGATGGTGACAGCTAGATACTGGTATTTAGCTGTTCCTGTCAACTTCTTTAAAGTATGTTTTGATATAAATTTGGCCTTCACATTTAAACAAGGACAAGTCCAAAAAATCTATTTGATTGAAATTACTCATCATGGTAAATTTTAAACCATATTTATTAATATTCATGGATTCTGAGAAGAGATTTAATTCTTCTTCAGTACCCTTCCACACTATTATAATATCATCGATGTATCGTTTATATAATACCATCTCTGGCCATTTCTTGTAGATGAATTCTTCCTCCCATTTCGCCATCACTAAATTAGCAACACTCGGGACATATTTGGCTCCCATAGCCACTTCCTTACACTGTTTATAAAAAGTTTTATTATACCAGAAGAAATTGTCCTTCAGTTCAAATTCCAATAATTCAACAATAAATTCCCTATGAACTTTTTTGAGTTTAGTTTAGGGGTGGACTGACAACTCATGGGGCCCCTTTGTCCTTGCCCAAACTCAAAAAAGCGTATGAAAAAGGTACCAGGGGCATCTCATGGGGCCCCCTACTGAACCCAGGCCCTCGGGCAGTGCCCGAGTTTCAAGATGGTCAGTCCACCCCTGGTTTAGTTTTATATTTCAATGCCCAATACACTGCCTTAATCCCATCATCTTGATCTATACTTGTATACAATGACTCAACATCTATTGTTACCAACAGAAAGTCTTCTACATTCCTCAAAGGTTTAAGGTGTTTAATCAAATCTCCACTATCTTTAAAAAAAGATTCATTTTTTATCACAACTTCTTGCAAAAAGTGGTCAATGTACTCTCCAATTCTCGCAAATATAGAGTTAATACCACTTACAATAGGCCTACCTGGTGGTTTGGTTCTATTTTTGTGTAATTTAGGCAGAGAATAAATCATGGGAATTCTAGGGTTTTTTAGTAGCAAATATCTTGATTCTTTTTTTTTCAAAACTCCTAAATCAGTACCTTTTTTAATGATCTTTTTTAGTTGGTTTTTAAGAATTTTAGTAGGATTTTTTTCAGTATTAGGTAAGTATCTTTTATATTTAATAATCTCTCCGTCTCATTTTCATAATCAATTTTATTTATTACCACTATACTACCACCTTTGTCTGCAGCTCGAATTACCACATTTTTCTTTTTTTTCTTTTATACCCATCTTAATGTCTCGAGGGATAATATTTTTTTGTTTTTAAACTGAATTTTTTTAATATCATTTTCAACCATATGTTTAAATACCTCAAGAAATTCATTACCTCTATTTTTGGATTAAATGTAGAGGCATTTTTAAATTGCTATGTGGAAAATTACTTTCATCCTGTATTCTTTCATTATTTACTGACTTTTTATTAGTCTCAAAAACTGTTTTTGATGTTTAATTTCCTCATAAACTTCTGCACATCCTAAAAATTCCTTCTCCTAATCTTCTACAACAATTTTCTAAGGAGGGGGTGGAGAGAGCAAGTAAATTATGGAAGGAAGGAAGGCACAGGGGGAAGAGAGGAGGAAAGCAAGAAGAAAAGAAAAAGAGAAGATTAGGAGAAGGAATTTTTAATTTGAGTGATATTGTTTTAACAGATAATGAGTTGAAAGTACTCGATTTGGATTTGAAATATGTACCATGGGCCAATAAAATTTGATACATTTATAGATGTGCAGAAGTTTGTGAGGAAATTAAACATCAAAAAATTTTATAAGACTAATAAAAAAGTCAGTAAATAATGAAAGAATACAGGATGAAAGAAATTTTCCACATAGCAATTTTAAAAAATGCCTCTACATTTAACCCAAAAATAGGGGTAATGAATTTCTTGAAGTGTTTTAAACAAATGGTTGAAAATTATATTAAAAAAATTCAGTTTAAAAACAAAAAAATATTATCCCTCGTGACATTGAGATGGGTTTAAAAGAACTAGAAAAAAAGAAAAATGTGGTAATTAGAGCTGCAGACAAAGGGGGTAGTATAGTGGTATTAAATAAAATTGATGGAGAGATTATTAAATATAAAAGATACTTACCTAATACTGAAAAAAAATCCTACTAAAATTCTTAAAAACCAACTAAAAAAGATCATTAAAAAAGGTACTGATTTAGGAGTTTTGAAAAAAAAAGAATCAAGATATTTGCTACTAAAAAACCCTAGAATTCCCATGATTTATTCTCTGCCTAAATTACACAAAAATAGAACCAAACCACCAGGTAGGCCTATTGTAAGTGGTATTAACTCAATATTTGCGAGAATTGAAGAGTACATTGACCACTTTTTGCAAGAAGTTGTGATAAAAAATGAATCTTTTTTGAAAGATAGTGGAACTTTGATTAAACACCTTAAACCTTTGAGGAATGTAGAAGACTTTCTGTTGGTAACAATAAATGTTGAGTCATTGTATACAAGTATAGATCAAGATGATTATTATTATTATTATACAGGATTTATATAGCGACAACAGTTTGCTCAGAGCTTTACAATATAACGGGAGACAATACAGCAACAATACAGTTCAATACAAGAGGGAAAGGAGGGCCCTGCTCCTTGGAGCTTACAATCTAGGAGGGAGGGGCTAGTGGTACAAAAGGTAGTAACTGTGGGGGATGGACTGGTTGGAAGAGTAGAAGATTCCATTATTAGCTGAGGGCAGGATAGGCTTCCCTGAAGAGATAGGTTTTCAGAGATAGCCTAAAAGTAATTAGAGTAGGCGATAGGCTGATAAATTGGGGTAGAGAGATTTCCAGAGGATGGGGGAAGCTCTGGAAAAGTCCTGGAGACGAGCATGGGAGGAGGAGACAAGGGAGCTAGAGAGCAGGAGGTCTTGCGAGGAGCGGAGAGTACGGTTTGGGTGATATTTAGAGACAAGATCGTTGGTGTAATTTGGGGCAGAATTATAAATGGCTTTATACGTTATTGTTAATGTTTTGAATTTTATCCGTTCGGCAATGGGAAGCCAGTGGAGGGATTGGCAGAGAGGGGTGGCAGATACAGAACGGTTAGTAAGGTGGATGAGTTTGGCAGCAGCACTCATTTTAGACTGAAGAGGGGATAGCCTGCGATTCGGTAGGCCAATGAGGAGGGAGTTGCAATAGTCAAGGCGAGATATAACAAGGGAGTGAATACGTTGCTTAGTGGTTTACAAGGTTAGGAACGGGCGTATCTTGGAGATGTTGCGGAGGTGAAGTCAACAAGATTTGGACAGTGATTGGATTTGGGGCTGAAAGGACAGATGGGAGTCTAGGAGTACACCTAGTACCCTGACATGAGGGGAGGGAATGATGATTGTGTTATTGATCTTTATGGAGAAGTCAGGGAGGGGGCACGGGCTGGGGGGAATACTAAGAGCTCAGTTTTGGAAAGATTGAGTTTGAGGAAGTGGAGTGACATCCATGCCGATATGTCGCTTAGTAGGTTAGTAATGTGAAAGCAGACTGAAGGGGTGAGGTGAGGGATAGAAAGATAGATTAGTGTGTCATCAGCATAGAGATGGTACTTAACCACAAGCCTACATGGCACTTATACCCCCTTCCTGCCCAGGCCAATTTCCAGCTTTCAGCACTGTCGTACTTTGAGTGACAATTGTGTGGCCATGCAACACTAGAGCCATATGAAATTTTCATTATTTTTTTGTGACAGATAGAGATTTATTTTGGCCGTATTTAATCACCTCTGGGGTTTTTTTTTTTCTGAAACAAACCAAAAACCACTGAAAATTTTGAAAAAAAAATGTTTTTTTCTTAGTTTTTGTTATAAAATTTTGTAAATAAGTGATTTTTCTCCTTCACTGATGTGCACTAATGAGGCTGCAGTGATGGGCACTGATAGGCTGCACTGATGGACACTGAGAGGTGGCACTGATGGGGACTGATGAGGAGGCACTGGTATGTGGCACTGATGGGCATTGACAGGCATCACTGATGAGCACTGAAAGGTGACACTGATATATGGCACTGATAGGTGGCACTGACTGGCACTGTTAGGCAGCACTGACTGGCACTGATAGGCGGCACTGATAGGTGGCACTGACTGGCACTGATTGGTGGCACTGATTGGCAGCACTGATAGGTGGCACTGATTGGCATTGATAGGTGGCACTGACTGGCACTAATGGGTGACACTGAAAGGCAGCTCAGATGGGCACTGATATGTGGCATTGATGTGCACTGGTATCCACTGATATGTTGCATTGATGTGGCACTGATGGGCACTGGCACGAGGCACTGCTGGGGCTACACTGATCATCAGGGCACACTGATCATCAGTGCCCTGATGATCAGTGTACATGTCCCCTCCGTGGAAAGCTGATTACCGGCTCTCCTCTCTTCTCCTCTCGAGCTGTCAGCATGACAACTCGAGAGGAGAGAAATGCCGCTAACCGGCATTTCCCTGTTTACATGTGATCAGCTGTAATTAGACACATGACCGAGCCGACATCTTCAGCTCTTTTCGTGATCGGTGATCCGCTGTGTCCGAGGGACACACCACACTGCCGGTTGCCGCGCTACGCACTCCCTGAGCCGCGCATGCGCGGTGAGAATGGGAGGACGTCATATGACGTCCTCCCAGAACAAGAGAACCACCTTGCGTCCGTCATATTACTATATGGCGGGCAGGAGGTGGTTAAAGCCATGGGAGTTTATCAAGTGACCAAGGGAGGAGGTGTAGATGGAGAAGAGAAGGGGTCATAGGACAGATCATTGAGGCACCCCTACAGAAAGAGGGAGTGAAGAGGAGGAGGCAGCGTTATAGGTAATGCCGAAGGAGCGCTGCGATAGGTAGGTGGAGAACCAGGAGAGAGCAGAGTCTCTGAGACCAAGAGAGTGGAGTTTTTTTAGGAGGAGGGGATGGTCAACCGTATCAAAAGCCGCAGAGAGGTCAAGTAGTAAGAGTACATTATTACTAAGTAAGAATTATTGGAATTTGCAATAGAGAATAATTTCTTCTGGTATAATAAAATTTTTTATAAACAGTGTAAGGGAGTGGCTATGGGAGCCAAATATGTTGCGAGTGTTGCTAATGTAGTGATGGAGAAATGGGAGGAAGAATTCATCTACAAGAAGTGGCCAGAGATGGTATTATATAAACGATACATCGATGATATTATAAAAGTGTGGAAGGGTACTGAAGAAGAATTAAATCTCTTCACAGAATCCATGAATAATAATAAATATGGTTTAATAATTACCATGATGAGTAATTTCAATCAAATAGATTTTTTGGACTTGTCCTTGTTTAAATGTGAAGGCCAAATTAATACCAAAACATACTTTAACTTCTTGCCGACTGCTGATAGCCGAATTATGGCTACACCGCGGCCGGCCAGTTCTGGGAGGGCATCATATGACGTCCTCCTGTGATCGCGCTTCTCACGCGCCCCGGCGGCGCGCATTGGGAACTGTCAGTGATGGTTATGTCCCTCGGACACAGCACATCACGAAGAGGGGGGTGAACAGACACTTACAGCGACTGTTTACATTTGTGATCGCTCATCATTGGACAGAGTGATCACAAATGTACACACAGCAGGGTCATGGCTGGGTTTTCTCTCTCCTTTCCTCATACCAATACCGTGTCTGAGGAAAGGAGAGAGAATCGGTTCCTACAACCGTGAGTGTGATCTACACTGCCCTATCACTGATCTACAGTGCCCTATCTCTGATCTACACTGCCCTATCTCTGATCTACACTGCCCATCTGTGATCTACAGTGCCCATCTGTGATCTACAGTGCCCTGTGCTCTACAGTGCCCATCTGTGATCTACAGTGCCCATCTGTGCTCATCAGTTCCCGCCAGTGTGTATATCAGTGCTCCTCAGTGCCCGTCAGTGCCCATCTGTGCTCCTTGATGCCCGTCAGTGCCCATCTGTGCTCTTCGGTGCCCACCAGTGAGTGCTCATCTGTGCCTGTCAGTGCCCATCTGTGCTCATCGGTGCCTGTCAGTGCCCATCTGTGCATGTCAATGCCCACCAGTGAGTACCTATCTGTGCTCATCAGTACCCGCTAGTGAGTGCACATCAGTGCCCATCAGTGCTTATCAGTGCCAGTCAGTGCCGATATGTGCTCATCGGTGCCTGTCAGTGCCCATATGTGCTCATCAGTGCCCACCAGTGAGTGCTCATCTGTGCCTGTCAGTGCCCATCTGTGCTCATCGGTACCTGTCAGTGCCCATCTGTGCATGTCAGTGCCCACCAGTGAGTGCCTATCTGTGCTCATCAGTACCCGCCAGTGAGTGCACATCAGTGCCCATCAGTGCTCATCGGTGCCAGTCAGTGCTCATCAGTGCCCATATGTGCTCATCGGTGCCTGTCAGTGCCCATCTGTGCTCATCAGTGTCCGCCAGTGAGTGCACATCAGTGTCCATCTGCTCATCGGTGCCTGTCAGTACCCACCTGTGCTCATCAGTGCCCATTAGTGAGGGCTCATCAGTGTCCACCAGTGCTGATTCATCACTACAGCTCATCAGTGCTGTCTCATCACTGCAACTTATTGGTGCTCATCAGTTACCATCAGTGCTACCTAATTACTGCAGCTTATCGGTGTACATCAGTGCCACTTATTCATACACATCAGTACCACCCTATCAGTGGATCCTCATTAACACCCATCAGAGCACATCAGTGGCAGTTTATCAGTGCAGCCTCAGTGCAGTGCATAATTGCACATCAGTGCAACCTCATTAGTGCCCGTTAGTGCAGCCTCATCAGCACCCATCAGTGAACCCCTAACAGCACACCCTCATCAGCGACCAGCAGTGCACCCCTATCAACACCAACAAGTGCAGCCTCATCAGCACCCATCAGTACACCCTCATCAATGCACCCTCATCAGTGCATCCCCATCAGCGCACCCTCGTCAGGACCCAGCAGTGCACCCCCTCAGCACCCAGCAGTGCAGCCTCATCTGTCCCAGTATGTCCAAAAAAAATATTTTCTTGTGAGGAGACCTACCAAATCTTAACCATGACCGATGAGAGCAGTGGGGAGCTCTCTGAGCCTGATTCTGATTTGGATTATGAGTGTGGTTCTGATTTGGTTTATGAGCCCATTTTAAGCAGTGGATCTGCTACAGAATCATCGGAGGAGGAAGAGGAAAGTGTGCCCATCAAACGAAGGCGTTCTGGTGAGGAGCAGGCTACCACAAGTAGCGCAGTGGCATCCACTAGCACAGCAGTGGCTTCCACCAGAAATGGAGAAACTCAAGAAAGACCAGGTCCTAGTCAGGTGTCACCTCAGCCCCAAAGGGTTAGGACCCATGCCGCTCTTCCATATGCCCTTCAAAATCCCCTGTGGCTTCCCTCTAACTCTGGAGCAGCTAACATCCCCCCTTTTACTGCCCAGCCAGGAGTCCAGGTGAACACAGAAAATTTTGCCCCTATCGATTTTTTTAAATTTTTACCAATGACTTTCCAAATTCAATTGTGGACCAGTGCAACCTCTATGCCCAACAATTCATAGCCACTAACCCAGATTCATGTTATGCCCGTCCCTATGAATGGAAGCAGTTGACAGTGGAGAAATTTAGAACATTTTTGGGCCTCACATTTAATATGGGACTCACAAAAAAAATAAATTACACTCCTACTGGTCTACCCACCCAATCCATCAGATGCCAATTTTCTCATCAGTCATGTCCAGAACAAGATATCAAATGATCATGAGGTTTCTGCATTACAATGATAACACCCAGTGCCTTCCCCAAAATGACCCAGCATATGATAAACTATATAAAATTCGGCCACTCCTTAATTTTTTTCTCTGATAAATTCGCCCAATTATTTGTCCCGGACAAACATATCTGCGTGGATGAGTCGCTTGTCCCCTTCACTGGCAGGCTGAGTTTCAATCAGTTTATTCCCAGCAAAAGGGCCCGATATGGGGTTAAACTATAAATTATGCGACAGAGCCATGGGGTGTACGCCTTCCTTGTGTATGAAGGAAAGGACAGCCAACTGCATCCCCCTGAATGCCCAGATTACATTGGAACAAGTGGAAAAGTTGTTTGGGAGCTTGTGTTTCCACTCTTTGAAAAGGGTTATCATCTATAGGTTGATAATTTTTACACCAACTTGCCCCTTTTCCGCAATCTTCACCGAAGGAGAACACTAGCATGTGGCACAGTGAGCGCTAATAGGAAGGGCTTCCCGCAAAGGCTGGTGAACACAAGACTACAGCGAGGGGAGTTGGTGACTTTGTGGAACGAAGAGATATTAGCTATGAAGTGGAGGGATAAACGAGACATCTACATGCTCTCATCGATTCATAATGACACCCACGTGCAAATTACCAGAAGAAATGGCATATTCCAAAAACCAGAATGTGTTCATGATTATAATTTGTTCATGGGGAGAGTTGACTTCAATGATGAGATGATCCAGCCCTACCTTGCTGTAAGAAGAACCCACCATTGGTATAAAAAAGTATCCATTTATTTTTTTAATTTGGCCATTTATAACACATACAGTATATAATCTACCGGAAATCCACCGAGACACCCATGTCCTTTCTTTGCTATCAGGAGGAAATTGTAACTGCCCTTTTGTACCCTGGAGGCCCACCAGAAAGTGCTCGCTCAGATGCAGTGAGTAGACTCCACGAACAGCATTTTCCTGAAAAAGTCCCTCGCAGAGAAAGAGGTCAAAGACGTCAAAAAAAATGTCGGGGTGTGCTCCAGAAGAGGAGTTAGATAAGACACCAGCTTTTATTGTCCTCAGTGTCCTTCCCAACCAGGCCTCTGCATAAGAAATGTACGTATATATATATGAGCACTGGGTAAGATGGACCAAAGCAGCTGGCATTAAAGGTAACCTCCAACCCTTATAAACATTTATATAAGCAGAGAAATGCAGTGCTAGAAGCGGTCAAAATGAACATGATCAGTAGGACATTCAATAAATAATCAATATATATAAAAATACTAATAATGTTGAAACAGCTCAATAAAGTGTTGAGAAGAAATTTGAGTCTGAATGTGACACATAAGGTGCAACCAAAGCAGCCAATAATGATATATATATATATATATACACAGGGTATCAAGCAAGTGTGATATAACACATGTTGAATATCTCAAAAGCAGAATACAATCAGATTAGTATCAACGTAGAACGTGTATAAATAAGAATGTAGACAATGTGCTCTGGAGCACTAGGATAGCAGTGTCAGTAGCGTCTAAAAATGACGCATAAAGTGCGATAGTGACATCATAATAATAGTCCAATAAATAATAAAAGTGAACTTCCGTGCTTCCAGTGAATGTGAAATTTGAGCAAATATTGAACTAAGCAGATAGCGCAGTTAGAAGCGCATTTGAGTACATAGACCACTCCTGGTCATCATCATCCTGGGGGTAAACTCGGAGATCCTCTGGTATACCTCCGCACCTCAGTTGATCATCTGACTACCACTCTCCAAAGCTCCAGGATGTGCTCCAATCCAAGTATATAGGGACCATAAACGTGCACTAACAGGATCCCACCTTTTATTCAGCTCTCCCACTCATTTTGTTTTGCAATTTTTTCCAAAAAAAAAAAAAGAAGCACATTGAGGTAAACACGGTTCTTCAGAGGCTCATGTGGGCAAGCATTTATTCCACTGCAGAAAGCAGCGATCAGTTACCTTACCAGGACAGACAAAGCATCAATGGTAAGAGATGCCATATGTATAAGACAGATAGTGGCATTGCCTTGGGAGGATGTTGGGAAAAACTTTGTGAAGTTTTCGTTGGTGGCGTGCAAAGTTTAACCCCGATCCAAAATTTCCTCTTGATTCATTCGATCATCTTAGATGAGCACAGACAAACACATGAGAAGGGAACAGGAACAGGACTGCAGCAAGAAGATCTCTGTCAGGAATGGAGATTTTTTTATTGAAAAAATATCTTGCAACCAGCATACATTTTCTTATAAAAGTACAAAAAAAATAAATAAATAAATAAATACATGACCACACATCCGGCCTTAAATACAATTACACAAGGTTACTTCACCATGAAAGAAAACATATCATAAAAGGAAATGCAAACACAAATTTCAAGCCTTTATGGCTAAATAACAGGTAAAGGAAAATGCAACATGACTCTACGGGCCTAAACAACAGAAAATAATAAAAATAAAAGGCCTTTCTGGATTTAAACTAAATAGCTATATTGGTGCCTTTCAGGCGCTACCTATAACACTATAACAGTAACAATACATAAATCCAAGGCTAAGAAACATAGATCTTTGGATGCACAAAGCCTCTCTTCAAAATTCTCCTTCACAAATCTAGGGGAGTAAAACACACAGGAAGAAAGAAAGAACAGAATCCGCACCCAGAGATCAACAGACTGCGACTACAGACCTCATATTCCTCCACGCCTCTATCCAGGCCCTTCGCCGCAGCCTGTCTTTCTCAAGACCCCGAATTTTCCCAACCTCACCAAGAATGTCATTCACCACCACCAGAACAGGAAGGACTTTCTGCCGAAGGGAGACCTGACAGCGTGCATACCAGGTGAAATATCGGACTACTGGACAAACTAAAAAAAGAGTGTCAAAATCAAACCCCACACGTCTTTCAAAAGCCCCATATACCCACTCCGCATAAGACATGCGGTGCAGGAAAGGGATGTCTAGAGCCCTCCCCACCTCTTTGTACACCTCTATATTGAAGGGGCACTGAAGCAAGAAGTGTTCCATAGATTCCACTTCACCCCCACACTCCGTCCTCGGACAACCACGGTCATCCGGAGAACGGTACTTCAAGTTCCCCCTCACATATAGCCTGCCATGGAACGCGAGCCAAGCCTGGTCCCTAAATTTCAAGGGAATCCTTTCCATGTTTATCAATCTTAGACCCTCCTGCAAATTATGGCCTGAGCAATCCTTCAAGGCCAGAGGTGCATGAAAAGCGGCGGTCACAACCCTTTTCCTGAGAGATCTCCCAGGAAGCGATCTGACCTCCTCCGCCGTCACACACCACCGCCTAAGAATTTTCAAGCTTGGGGCAACTTAAGCCGGGAGCTTACCGTGCTTGACTCTCAGGCTTCTCACTGGCCCCCCACTCTCCCAACAGTTCAGAAAAGGTCTAAACCAGATCAGAAATAAAAATACCCAAGCAGGCAGCCTCTCTTTTAGCATCTTACCAAAATTATGTTTAATAAACATTACAGAGAAGAAAACGATCGGGTTGACCATTCCTAAGCCACCCTCCCGCCTGGGTCGGTAGGTCACATTCCACTTCACGAGGTTCAGCCTGTTTCCCCATAATAGCTGGAAAAAACAGCTGTAGACCCTTGTGTAGAGAGACTCTGACAAGAGACAGACATAACTGACGTACAAAAAGACCGGAATCAAGTAAGTCTTAATCAGGTCGACCCTTTCCCTTAAGGAGAGCCGCCACCCCTTCCAGCATCTCACCGTGACCTCGGCATCAGACAACCTGGATTCCCAGTTTGCTTTACCATAATCATCAGGGCCAAAAGTGATGCCTAACACTTTGATCTTCGACTGGGGCACCGGGAAGGCTTCCGAAAGTGAGAAGTTCTCACCATCCCTACCCATCCAGAAAACTTCACATTTGTCACGATTAATCTTGGAGCCCGATGCCTCCGCATACTGCTCCATCTCTGAAACCACCACCTGCGCCTCCTCAGCCCCAGAGATAAATACAGACACATCATCAGCATAGGCCACAACCTTCAAAGGCGGCTCACCAGTTGTGCCCACCGCCACCCCAGCCAAAACCCCGCCATCTAGCCTCCTGACGAAGGGGTCGATGGCAAAAGCATAAAGCAAGGGGCTCAGCGGACACCCCTAACGCACCCCCGAGCCTACCCTGAAAGGCTGCCCAACCCAACCGTTAACCAGCATGAAGCTCTCTGCCCCTTTGTACAATGTCTTTAGCCATCCAATGAACCTCCCTTCCAGGCCATACCGGTCAAGGAGACACCAGAGGTACTCGTGGTCCACCCGATCAAAGGCATTAGCCTGATCCAGTGCCAGCAAATACTTCCTACTGCCATCAGCCCTGCAACACTCCAGAACCTCCCGGACAGCTAACACCACTGAGAACGTACTTCTGCCCTGGACCGAACAGCGCTGATGTTGTGAAAGCAACTCGTCTGCCACTGACGACAAGCGCCAGAAAAGAATCTTGGCCAAAATCTTTCTATCGACGTTAAGAAGGCTGATGGGGCGCCAATTCTCAATCGCCGAAGGGTCCTTACCCTTTGACAGCAAGATTACAGCTGAAACTCTCATGGAGGGAGGGAGCAAGCCCTCATCAAGACAGCTATTAAAGACCTCCGTGAGATGGGGTGCCAAGCTGGACTTTAAGATCTTAAAAAATTCAGCTGTCAAACCATCCGGCCCAGGCGTCTTCTTGATGGCCAGACTATCTATGACTTTGGCAACCTCGTCAGCTGTAATCTCACCTGTCAAATTCGTGGGCAGAACATTATTTTCTAGACCTGGCGTAGACTCCAAGAAACTCGACATCCTTGCCTGGTCGAGGTGCTTCTCCTCCAAAAGATCTTTAAAAAAGCCCTCGAGACCTCCAGGATTCCTGCCCTGAATTTTGTCAGGGAACCCGTACTGTCTCTCAGACCAGTGATCATCTTAACCACTATACCTTGCTTGCAATTCTGGTAAGGGTCGGGTGAATGGTATTTCCCATAGTCCCTCTCCAGAACCAAGGAGGCATGCCGGTCATATTGATATTTTCTGAGGAGAAGTTTAACCTCTGAGATTGCCCCAGAATCTCCACCCTCAGAGACAAGGCGATCGAGCTTCCTCCTCAACCGTTGGTAGGCAACATATTTATCAAATTGTTTCCTCTTACCTAGGGCCTTGAAAAACCTGCCAATCCGCACCTTGGTAAGCTCCCACCATTCTGACTTATTGTCGCAGAAATCCAGGATGGTCTCCTGAGCCTGGAAAAAGTCCTCGAAGCAGAGACAAATTCATTCTCCAGACACCCCTCCCCTTCAGTGGAGTATCTGCAACATTCAAAGACACAGTTAGCAAAAGGTGGTCAGAGAATTCCACCGCCTGACACAAAGATGCCGAGAAAGCGGAGTCCCCCTTTAAAAAAAAACCTGTCTATTCTACTCTCACTTCTACCTCGCCTAAATGTGAACCCCGTGCTGTCCGGGCTGCACTTAATTAAGGCATCCTCCAGACCTGCTTCCCTGACTCGCATTTAGAAAAACGCTGTCATATCCCAGCCTGTCATTGGAGCCTTTCCTGTCTTTGGGTCTAGTAACGGTGTTGAAATCACCTCCAAAGACAACCTGCCGGGATGTAAAAAGGTAAGGCTTAATCCTTGTAAAGAGGCATTTCCTGTCCCACTTTGACTGCGGGCCATAAACATTAATGAGCCTCAGCTCCTGCCCCTTCACAAGGACGTCCAAAACCATGCATCTTCCAACCTCCACTTCAATGACCCGCCGACACGTTACCATGCCGGTAAAAAGCACCGCAACTCCGCTGTAAGGCTCGGCCGCAAGAGACCAGAAGGAGGGACCAGACCTCCACTCCCTCTTTGCCAGGTGGATATCGGCAAGGCACTCAAGCCGGGTCTCCTGCAAAAACAAAATGTCAGCACAAACACCACTGAGAAAAAATAAGGCCATACATCTAGCACTTTATGCTGGCAACATTAATGGTTGCCACATTTATCGGAGCAGGAACTGCCATTAAGGTAATTGAGAGAGGCATTTCTTGGCCTTCTTCTTCCCCTTCTTAGCTGAGGGCCTGGTCCTTTTCAGGGACACACCAGAGGCCTCCTCCTCCATCGGGGCAGGGGAGTCCACTGACTCCTCCCCATCCCCAGACAGAGTCCCAAACCTATTTTCCAAAGGTAGATCATCCACCTCCAGAGATGAAAGGGATGTGGTCAGGGAAATTACTGTCCTATTTCTCCCACCCTTTCCCACTACAGACCACTCTTCACCACCCCCTTTCTCCACCGGGGTTCCCCCCTCTGGGTTTGAGGCCTCCCTCCCACCTCCTGACTCCTCCACCGCCACCCCCGGGACATTGCGGCGACGCCGCGGAAGAAGAACCAGAGGAGAGGGCACACCCTGCCCAACAAGCCCAGCACCTTTAACCGCCTCACCAATTTTCTTCCTCCTAACCGGAGGGACAGGCACAGAGGGAGACACACTCACAGAAACAGACCCAACCTTGGGGGAAGAGCAGACACAGGGGAAGCAACATCAGGAACAACAGATGATCCCTCCGCCGATGCAGCGGCTACAGCCACCGCATCGTCCCGAGCCTTGGAGGCCTCCATAAGCTCTTCCGCTTCCAACCTCAACAGTTCGTCTATTACCTCCGGCTGGTTATGGCGTGCCTCAGGGCAACAACTATATGAGTGGCCTAGCCTAAGGCACAGGTTGCACCTGATTTCGTTGCAGTCCTTAGCCAGATGCCCAATCCCCTGGCACAATGAGCACTTCAGGACTGCACATCCTGACGCAAAATGCTGCTTGCTCCCACACCGATGACATAACTTCGGTTGGCCTGCATAAAAAAATGATAAGTCTGTCTTTCCCAAGGAAAGCAAAGGAGGGGAGGTGGTTGATCACGTTATCAGTGACCTGCAACCTCATCGTAGCCGTCCAGACGCCCGTCCAAATTCCCGTCATCTAGTATCTTCCTTAATGGGCCCAACACATCCCCATAGCAGCCTAGCCAAACCATAATGTCCGCTGCTGGGATGGGCTCATTCCTCACCAGAATGGTCACATTTTTTACCAAAGGCTGACGAGAGATGACCCTCGGGGTTAAACCCGCCCACCTGGGAGACCCCTTCCACCTATCATCATACCTTTGCCAGAATAAATCCAGACCATCAGCCCTCACAAAAGATACATTGTATTCACCTGCACCCACAGGAGCAATAAAGGCAAAAATCTCACTAGCCCTGAAGCCCATTTCTATAATTCTGTCTATCACCTCCCTCCTATTTGGGGGGGCGCCCTCACCCGTCCACCGTAACTGGACCACGTTACGCCGTGCCACCGAAGAAGGGGAACCCCCGTCCCCCGGGACCCTAACACCCCCCTCACCCCCTGGCCTCCCCTGACCGCTGCAGAATAACTGATAGAGCCTGCAGCTGGGATGGACCCAGGGGGAGCAGAGGGAGCACGGATGGACCCTTGAACAGCAGGGATGGGATGAGCAGAGTGAGCAGGGATGGACCCCTGGACAGCAGGGATGGGATGAGCAGAGGAAGCGGGGATGGACCCCTGGACAGCAGGGATGGGATGAGCAGAGGGAGCAGGGACTGGCCCAGAGCCAGCATGGATGACAGGAGCAGGGACTGCCTTACAGGCAGCAGGGATGGGAGGAGCACAGGGAACAAGTACAGACCCAGGAACTGTAAGAGCAGAACTAGAGATCACAGACTTTACACTCTCCCCACCTGGTGCATCACATATCATCTCCTCCTCCTTCCCCCCCACCAAACTCTTATCCTCCTGCAGACTCATGGCTGTAGCTAGTCCTCCAGCGTCACAGACACGCTGGTCTCTGTGCACAGATTCAGTTCCACCTCTGGGCGGGGCCACTCCACTCCTTATCCCATCACAAAGACCAGGACATGACTCACCACTGGGCAGGGACAGTCCTCCCCCTGCCGCATCACGGAGACCCAGAGCCAGCATTGTACTGCCAGTGGTCGGGGACACTCCACGATCTTCTAAGCCACAGGGAATCTGAGCTGCGGACACACCCGCGCCTCTGGGCGGAAACACCTGGTCTTCCTCCATGCCATGAGGACACTGACTTGCAGGCACACCCCCGCTGCTGGGCTGGGACACCCAGCTCTCCTTCACACCTCCAGACTGCATACTGACATCCCTGGGCCAGGACACACAGCTCTCCTTAGCACCTCCAACACTTAGACCACTGGATTCAGCCACCACTTCACTCCCAACACCTCTGACACTCTCACTCCTGCTGCTGCAGACTTCACCAATTTGCTGGGAATCCTTTCCAAGCTGACAAACACCGCTCTTTCTTTCTCTTTGGGCTTAGCTGGCTTCTTACACCTGTCATCCTCATCCTCCAATTCATCGGATGTAAAAGCAAACTGCTTTACATGTAAAGGGGACTCCATTTCTTTAATAAATTGCATAGTTCCAGCTCTCTCAGCCGCCTCCACTTGAAACCCCCAGTCCAGGGGCTGCTGCTGGGGGGGGGATGGAGCCGGACCCCACAACCTTTACTGCAGGTGATACTTCCTCAGCATGCATGGGGGGCTGGCCGGATCAGCCTCCACCCGGCAGGCTCCCTCACCTGCATCAGAAAACTCCTCCAGAGATGACTCCTCAGCATGACCACGGGCCTCTGCCACAAGCTTGCTCCTTGCAGATCTAAACCTGTCTTCATTAGTATATCTTTCCCGCAAGATTCCACTGGCCGCTTTTAGTGCAGCAACCATCTTGACCTGCTCGCTGACACGCTGTTCCAAGATCTCTAACTGAGGCTTCATGGTTTGGTGCTTGGAGGACCAGACCCGGTCATACGTAGCCCTGAATTTCTTCAACTCCAGTCTCAGCCCACTTAGCTTTTCCTCCTCCTTGTTCAAGCGGTTGATATGGGCCACAGTGCGCTCTCTGTATGCACTGTATTTCTCCCCTGGCCTAGGGCCCATTCCCAGGTCCTCCACTGGTGTTTTTGTGGGGCCGGTACTAGGGCCCTTGGGGGGGCCCCCGCCACCAGGATCCTGCCCAGGAACACTCATTCTTCCTGGGCAGGGAGAGGAATCCAGTCCCTGGTTCCAACAAAGGCCTCCGGAAGCTCAGAGCACAGCTTGCACACCACCTTCCACGACAAGCTCAGGAATGGAGATATTTTATTATGTATTTGAGTCATACATATCCATCATACTTTTCTTATAAAAGTAAAAAACATAAATAAATACAAACATGAAACTCATGCACAAACAAAAGTCCAGAAACTCCTGAAAAGCAAAAACTTTAACAAAAACCGCCCTTCAGGCTCACTATATAGTAGTCCCAGGCCTGTATTGGCCTATTACTTAAGTCCAAAAAGCCTTAATGACCAGAGAAAGTTCATCCCTAAAAGGAGAAAATAATCCATATATACATAGGCCTTTGTGGCCAAAAACATGCCCACATCCAAGAACATATATAGCACAGGATATTCCCATGCAGTAGGCCTATTTGGCCAAAGAAAGGACACATGCAATTTCCAATCTCCCGCAATACTCGGCCTTTATGGCCTAAACTCACCATATAAAGAGAACTTAACATTACAAACTTACCAGAAGGAAGGCCAAGAAACATAGACCTTCAGCGTCGCGACCTTTCATAAAATGGAATATTTCTTGACAAAATCTAGGGGGGTGAAAAAGGAGGAAAATAGGGACAGATGCCACCACCCGAGATCAGCAGACAGCAGCTACAAGCCTGATGTTCCTCCACGCTTCCATCCAGGCCTTCCGCCACCACCTACCTTTCTCAAGGCCCCGAACTTTCCCAACCTCACCAAGGATGTCGCACCACCACCTGAACGGGGAGGACTTTTTTCCGAATAGAGACCTGACACCGTGCATTCCATGTGTAAATACCGGACCACTACACTAACTAAGCACAGGGTGTCCAAATCAAAATCCCAGAGGCTTTCAAATGCTCCATACACCCACTCTGCATAAGACATGCAATGGAGGAAAGAGACACCCAGAGCCCCACTCACCTCTCTGTACACTTCTACGTTAAAGGGGCACTGAAGCAGGAAGTGGTTCATAGTTTCCACTTCACCCTGACACTCCGACCTCGGACAACCACGGTCATCCAGAGGACGGCACTTCAAGTTGCCCCTCACGTAAAGTCTGCCATGAAAGGCGAGCCAGGCCAGGTCCCTAAACTTCAAGGGAATCTGTTCCAAATTTAACAAACGTAAACCCTCCCTCATGATATAGCCTGGGCAATCCTTCAAGGACAACGGCGCATGGAAAGCGGTCGCCACAATCCTCTCACCTAGGAGTCTCCTAGGGAGGGATCTGACCTCCTCCGCCGTCACATGCCACCGCCGGAGTAACTTCAGGCACGAGGCCACATAAGCCGGGAGCTTACCGTGCTTGACCTGCAGGCTTCTCACTGGCCCGCCACTCTCCCAACTGCTCAGAAAGGGCCTAAACCAGATCTGGAACAGTCCTACCCATGCAGGCAGTCTCTCTGCTAACATACTACCAAGATTATGTTTCAGGAACATCAGAGAGAAGAATACTATCGGGTTGACCATACCTAGGCCACCATCCCGCCTAGATGAGTAAGTTACGTCCCTCCTAACAAGGTTCAGCCTGTTCCCCCATAACATCTGGAAGAAGCAGCTGTAGACCCTCGTATAGAGCGACTCTGGCAAGAGGCAGATGAAGCTGACATACAAAAATACAGGAAGCAGGAAAGTCTTGATCAGGCCAACCCTTTGCCTCAAGGAGAGCCGCCACCCCTTCCAGCATCTCACCTTGACCTCAGCATCAGACAATTTGGCTTCCCAATCTAACTTGCCATAATCAGCAGGGCCAAAATTGATGCCTAAGATTTTCACACTCTGTTGAGGCACTGGGAAGGTGTCCAGAAGTGAGAAGCTCTCACCCTCCCTACTCATCCAAAGAACTTCACATTTGTCTCGATTGACCTTGGAGCCAGATGCCTCAGCATACTGATCCATCACTGAGACCACCTCCTGCGCCTCCTCAGTCCCGGAGATGAAGACAGAAATGTCGTCAGCGTAGGCAACGACCCTCAGGGGTGGATCACCAGCAGCACCCACCGGCACCCCACCCAACGCTTCACCATCTAGCCTCCTGACGAAGGGGTCGATAGCGAAGGCGTAGAGCAGTGGACTCAGTGGGCACCCCTGGCACATCCCCGATCCAACCCCAAAGGGCCGCCCAACCCAACCATTCACCAACATGAAGATCTCAGCCTCCCTGTATAACGTCTTCAACCAGCCAATGAACCTCCCCTCCAAACCGTACCGGTCCAGGAGACGCCAGAGGTATTCATGATTGACCCGATCAAAGGCTTTTGCCTGGTCCACTGCCAGCAAAAACTTTCCCCATCCTTCAGCCTTACACCATTCCAGAGCCTCCCGGACAGCTGAAGGTGCTCCTGCCCTGCACCGAGCAATGCTGCTGACGAGAAAGCAAAACGCCTGCCACTGACGACAAGCGCCAGAACAAGATCTTGGCCAGAATCTTTCTATCGACATTGAGCAGGCTAATGGAGCGCCAGTTCTCAATAGCCGAAGGATCCTTACCCTTTGACAGAAGGATAACTGCAGACTGCCTCATGGAGGGAGGGAGGGATCCCTCATCCAAACAGCAATTGTAAACCTCCGCAAGGCAAGGCGCCAAGCTGGACTTAAAGGTCTTAAAAAATTCAGCTGTTAAACCGTCTGGCCCAGGAGTCCTCTTAATGGCCAGACTGTCAATAGCTTTGGCCACCTCTTCTGCAGTAATTTCCCCAGTCAAACTTGCAGACGAGACGCTACCCTCCAGACCCGGTGTAGACTCCAAAAAGCTCAACATCCTTGTCCGGTCGAGGCGCTTCTCACTCAGCAAGTCCACATAAAAGGACCTAGAGACTTCCAGAATCCCTGACCTGGATCTCGTCAGGGACCCCGTACCATCCCTCAGGGCAGAGACCGTCTTAACCGCTGCACCCTGTTTGCAGTTCTGGAAAGGGTCGGGCGAGTGGTACTTCCCATAATCCCTCTCCAGAACCAAAGAGGTCCGCCGGTCATACTGGTACTCTCTGAGGAGAAGCTTAACCTCCGAGATTGCCCCAGAATCTCCACCGCTGGAAACAAGGCGGTCGAGCTTCCTCCACAACCGTTGGTAGGCGTTATGTTTGTTAAACTGCTTTCTCTTACCTATGGCCTTGAAAAACCTGCCGATCCGCACTTTAGTAAGCTCTCACCACTCCGACTTACTGTTGCAGAAATCCAGCACGGTCACCTAGGCCTGAAAGAACTCCTCGAAGGATTGTCGCACCTCCTCGTCTTCCAGCAGGGCCGAATTCAGCCTCCAGATGCCTTTCCCTCTCAGTGGCGTGTCTGAAATATTTAAAGTCACAGTAAGCATAAAGTGATCGGAAAACTCCACCACCCGACACTCAGGTACCGAAAAGGCAGAGTCCTCCTTCAAAAAAACCTATCTATCCTACTCTGACTATTACCTCTCCTAAATGTGTAACCAGTGCTGTCTGGGCTGCTCTTAACCAAGGCATCCACCAGACCTGCTTCCCTGACTATAGCATTCAGAAAAACGCTGTCATATCCCAGCCTGTCATTCGAACCTCTCCTGTCCTTGGGCCTAGTTACGGTGTTAAAATCACCTCCAAAGACTACCAACCGGGACGTAAAAAGGAAAGGTTTAATCCTTGTGAAGAGGCATTTCCTGTCCCACTTGGACTGCGGCCCATAAACATTAATCAGACGCAGTTCCTGCCCCCCCACAAGGACATCCAGGATCAGACATCTTCCAATCTCCACCTCAATAACCCGCCGGCACGTTACCATGCCGGTAAAAAGAACTGCAACCCCGCTGTAAGGCTCAGCCGCAAGAGACCAGTAAGAGGGCCCACGCCTCCACTCCCGTTTGGCCAGGTGTATATCCGCCAAGCTGGGCAACCTGGTCTCCTGCAAAAAGAAAATATCAGCATCCATACCACTGATCAAAAATAAGGCTGTTTCTCGTGCACTTACAGATTTCAGGCTGGCAACATTCATGGTTGCCACCTTCAACGGAGCGGGAACTGCCATTAAGGAGATTGAGAAAGACGTTTCTTGACCTTCCTTCTGGACTTTCGAGCAGGATCCCTCACCCTCTTCAGGGACCCACCTCCCTCCTCATCCTCCATTGGGGACGTGGGGTCACTAGAAGCCCCCCCTTCCTCCCCCGACAGAGCCCCAAACCGATTATCCTGGGCCAAGTCTTCCACCTCCAAGGAGGAGACTGACCCCGCCTCAGAAAGGACAGGCTGATTCCGCTTCCCCACAATGGACCAACCCTCCTCCACCTGAACCCCATCCCGCTCCTCCCGAACAGGACCATGAGCCTTCCGAGAGACCCCCCCACTCCGCCTGCGAGGGAGAAGGACCGAGGGAACAGGCACAACAGACCTACATCCTAACTCAACCACCCCCGCCCCTTTGGCGGCCTCAACCAATTTCCTCCCTCTCCTGGGAAGGGGGACAGGTGCTACAGAAGGGACTGCAGGGGACTCTACTGACTCAGGCTCAGCAGGGGTAACTGAAACGGGCTGGGCCTCAGACGCCTCCCCTCCTAACCCGGAAGACACTGCAGAAGTCACACCAGCCCTCTCCACCCCCAACTCGGCGTCCTCAGCATCCATCCGGTCCAGCTCTGCTGCCAACTCATCTACAGGCAAGTTGCGTAGAGCCTCAGGACATTGACTATAGGAGTGTCCTAAAACACCGCAGAGATTGCAACGAATCTGGTTGCAGTCCCTCGCCAAGTGACCGATTTCCTGGCATAGGGAACACCTAATAACAGGACAGGTGGCGGCAAAATGCCCCTTGCCACCACATCTGTGGCACACCCGAGGCTGACCCGGATAAAAAAAGATCAGCCGGTCTTTCCCCAAGAAGGCCGAGGAGGGGATGTGTTGCAGGACGTGACCAACGACCCTCAAACGGACATGTGCCATCCATCCTCCCGTCCAGATTTTCCTATCATCCAAAATTTTCTGAAGGGGTCCCAACACATCTCCATATCTCCCCAGCCAGACAACTATATCCGAGGCCGGAACAGACTCGTTCCGGACGAGAATTGTCACCTTTTTAATCACGTTCTGACGTGAAATATGTTTTGGGGTGAGACCCGCCCACCTGGGGCTTTTGACGTAGGTGGCCTCGAATTTTTGCCAGAAAAGGTCGAGCTGATCTGCCCTCATAAAGGACAGGTCATACTCGCCCGTGCCCACTGGGGCAATGAAGGCAAAAATGTCGACCGCCCGGAATCCCATTTCTAGGACCCGGTCTATAACCTCTTTGCGGCTCAGAGGGGGGGACCCTCCCCGGTCTATTTTAATTGTACTACATTCCTGCGAACCGCAGATGTTGGCAGGTTCCCTGCCCTTGTTTGGAGTGGCTTAGCTGACTCCTGACCCCCTCTTAATACCGCCGAATAACTCAAAGCGGGCCCGGTCATAGAGGTACCCACTGCAGAGGGACCTGAAACAAGAGGGACCACAGCCGGAGCAGCTGAGACTGTAGAGCCAGCCCCAGACAAAACGGGCTCAGCAGAGGCCAAAGGCTGAGGGATTGGACCAGCAGAGGTGAGACTCCGCACCACAGACCCTGGGGAGACCTGAGCAATAGCAAGGGGACCAGGGGAACTAGGCACTGCACCAGGAGCAACCACCACCCCCAAGGGACTGGGACTAGGTGGGACCTGGACCGGAGCATTGACAGGGGCAGTAACACCAACAACTTACAGAGGGAACCCCCACCACAGACCCTCCAGCACATGCATCCCCAGCCACCGCTGCATTACCAGGCACATTACCACCCAATGCGTCAGAGTCCTGCACCACGTCCTTAACCGCCGGTTCTCCAGCTCTTGCCAGCAGGCCACTCTCCAGAGCGTTAGGCATACGCTCGAGCTTCACATACACCGCCCGCTCTGTTAGAACCGGCTTTGGCGGCTTCCGTGACTTCCGTGACGCCACTTCCTCCACTTCGCCATCAGACTCCTCCAAAGCAAAGCGGAAGGCATCCACCTGTAGTACCTGCCCCACTTCCGCCTTGAAGCAAAGCTCTCCCGCTGCCTCTGCTTCCTCCATCCGTGTCCCCCAATCAGCCAACTGCTGCTGCCCAAGGGGGAGGGAACCAGACTCTCCCGCACTCGCCGCGTCCACTGCGTCTTCCTTACTGGGATCAGTGCCATGCTGGGAAGATGCAGCGGGCTCAGCTGGCCCCTGCACCTGCCCACCTTCCACCATGAGCTCCTCTGACAATTCCTCGGAGGAGGAGGCCTCCTCCACCGGGCCCCTCACAGCTTCAACACTGCGGCTTCTTGGTGCCTTGAATCTGGCATCATTCTTGTACTTTTCCCAGAGAATTCCACTCTTGCGCTTCAGCGCCGCCACATATTTTTCCTGCAGGGAAACACGCTGTTTCAATGCTGCCAGGTCTGGCTTCATTGCCTCGCGTTTGGAGCTCCATACACGGTCATACTGTGACCGGAGCTTCTTCAGCTCCAAACTGAGCTTACCGAGCTTGGCCTCTTCCTTCTCCACCGCCTTGGCTCGGGCAGCCACACGGACCTGATACTGTGAGTAGTTCTCACCCTTCCTAGTGGCTGCTCCCAGGTCCTCCACTGGTGGAAAGCTGGGACCGGTACTAAGCCCCTCAGGGGACCTTCCTCCTGCAGGGCCAGGCCCAGGATCTGCCATCCTTCCTGGGCTGGCTGGGACATTCAAGCCCCTGGCTTTTCAGGCCTTTCTGGAGCTCAGCTGAACTCTCCAGCATAAAACCACACCCGTCAGGAATGGATTCAACACTGGTGGTGGGACTCACCTGCTGTGTAGGCTGCAGTACTAGGGCTGGCCAGCGGGTGCTCTCAGCAACCAGAAGCTCACTCCTGCAGTCAGCCATCACCTGAGGCTGATTGCAGGAGGTGTATTTAAGGAATGGCCAGACCTGCAGTCAGTGCCTTGGTGTATGTTTCCCATGAGCCCCTGTACCTGCATCCTGTCTGCTTCCTACCTGATCCTGACTCTGCTTTGATCCTGACTCTGAACGAACTCCGCCTGTCCTGACCTCGGCTATTCCTGATCACTCTTCTGCTCGCTCCTGGTACCCTTTGCCCGTTTGCTACCGACCCGGCCTGCCCGACTACGTTTGATTGTATATATGGTTATCTGTTGGGTGTGGGTTGTTTGCACGGTGTTATGTTTACCTTGCACTGTGTTTGTGTTGTTTAGTCTTCAATAAATTGTCTTATTTACACTATACCTGAAGTCTGCGTTTCCCTGTGTCAGTCCACACAACTCTGGTCATACCCGGAGCCCTGACAATCTCCCTCTAAATTATCATCATAGCCTGATATTTCTGCCTGCTGCCAACTTATTGCCAACATGCCTCTGCCTGCCTCATGAACTGACCACACCTCTGCCTGCTACCTGTACCATGGACCATGTTCCTGCCTACTACCAGGACTGATATTTTGGCTGTGTCTCTGCCTTCACAATTCCTTTGGCTGCTGCTGACCACATCTCTGCCTGCTGCCTGGACCAATGGTTTGGCTGTGCTGATGATATATCTGCCTGCTTCCTGTACTGACTATGGACAATTATCCTGTCTGCTGCCTGGACAAGTGCTTTTGATGTCGCTGACCACGTCCCTGCCTGCTGCCTGGATTAATGCTCTCCTCTGTGGACAACTGCACTACTAAAACCACAGGTAATCTTTTGCTTACCATTTTCTCAAATGTATTTTGGGGTGTAATTCTTGGTATGTACATGCTATGTGTTAGAAATACGAAGGGCTTCAAAAATGATAGGTTGTCTGACAATGCTACCTGGATGTCTGGCCTCTGTATGTGGCCAGGCTTTTATAAAATCTCACACATGTGGTATTGCCATACTCAGAAGGAGTAGCAGAATGTATTTTGGGGTGTATTTTGTGGTATTTACATGCTATGTGTTATAAATATCTTATAAATGAACAACTTTGTGTAAAAAAAAATAGGTTTTCATTTTCTTTTCACATATTCCGAAAAGTTGTGGGAAAAAAAGACATGTTCAAAAGACTCCTTATGCCTCATAGAAAATATGTTGGGGTGTTTGCTTCTCAAAATGGGGTCATTTTGTGGGTAATTCCATTGTCCTGGTGCTTCAGGGCCTTCAAAATTGTAATAGGTAGTCAAGATATTATATGTGTAATTTATGTCCCTAGAAAACCTGATGGTGCTCCTTGCATGCTGGGCCTCTCTATGTGGTCAGGCTGTGGAAAAGTCTCATACATGTGGCATCACCATACTCAGGAGGAATAGCAGCATGTATTTTGGGGTGTATTTTGTGGTATTTACATGTTATGTGTTAGAAATATCTTATAAACCGACAAATTACGTTTTATTTTTTTTCCACATTTTCTGAAAACTTGTGGAAAAAAACGACATGTTCAAAAGACTCATTATGCCTCCTAAAAAATACGTTGGAGTGTTTGCTTTCCAAAACTGGGTCATTTTGTGGGTGCTTCCTTTGTCCTGGTCCTCCAGAGCCACCAAAAGTGTGATAACTTGTCAAGAAATTAGATGTGTAATTTTTGCCCTTAGAACGCCTAAAGGTGCTACTTGGATGTTGGGCCTGTGTATATGGCCAGGCTGTGGAAAAGTCTCACACATTTGCCATACTCAGGAGAGGTAGCAGAATGTATTTTGGGGGGGTTTGGTATCTACGTGTTGTAAATGGACAACTTTGTGTAAAAAAAAAATACGTTTTCATTTTCTTCCCGCATATTCCGAAAACATTGGGAAATAATCGACATGTTCAAAAGACTCATTATGCCTCACGGAATATACGTTGGGGTGTTTGCTTCTCAAAATTTGTCATTTTGTGGATAATTCAATTATCCTAGTGCTTCAAGGCCTTCAAAAGTGTAATAGGTAGTCAAGATATTAGATGTGTAAATTATGTCCCTAGAACACCTGATGGTGCTCCTTGCATGTTGGGACTCTCTGTGAGGTCAAGCTGAGGAAAAGTCTCACACATTTGGTATCGTTATATTCAGGAGGAGTAGTAGAATGTATTTTGGGGTAAATTTTGTGGTATTTATATGCTATGTGTTAGAAATATCTTATAAATAGACACCTTTGTGTAAAAAAAAAATAAGTTTTCATTTTCTTCCCGCATATTCCGAAAACCTTTGAAAATAAACATGTTCTAAAGACTCAGTATGCCTCATGGAATATAGGTTGGGGTGTTTGCTTCTCAAAATGTGGTTATTTTGTGGGTAATTCTATTGTCCTGGTGCTTCAAGGCCTTCAAAAGTGTAATAGGTAGTCAAGATGTTAGATGTGCAATTTATGTCCCTAGAACACCTGATGGTGGCTCCTTGCAAGTTGGTCAGGCTGTTCAAAAGTCTAACACATTTGGTATCATTATATTCAGGAGAAGCAGCAGGAAATATTTTGGGGTGTAGTTGCAAGTATGCCTGTGCTGTGTGTGAGAAATAACTTGTTAATATGACAATTTTGAGGGGAAACAAAATATATAAACAAAATTTAATTTTCCAAAGAATTGTTGGAAAAAATTACAACTTCAAAACACTCACCATGCCTCTTACTAAATACTTTGTAATGTCTACTTTCCAAAAAGGGGTCATTTAGGGGGTATTTGTTCTGTTCTGGCTTGTTAGGGTCTCAAGAATTTAGATAGGGCATCGGTACATCAGGTGTGATCAATTTTCAATGATTGGTGCCGTAGCTTGTAGACTTTATAGCTTTCACACAGACCAAATAATATGCACTGATTTGTGTTATTTTTACCAAAGAAATGTAGCAGTATAAATTTTGGTCAAAATATATAAAGAAAAATTACTTATTTGCAAAATTTTAGAACAGAAACTAAGAAACACGCATTTTTTTTCAAAATTTTCGGTCTTTTTCGTTTATAGTGCAAAAAATAAAAAACCTAGTGGTGATTAAATACCACCAAAATAATGCTCTATCTGTGTGAAAAAAGGATGAACATTTTATATGGGTACAGTGTTGCATGACTGAGTAATTGTCATTCAAAGTGTGAGAGCGCTGAAAGCTGAAAATTGGCCTGGTATGGGGGAACAGGTCCGGCCCAGCGAATACAGGAAGTGGACTATGTCATGTCTGCAGGAGAGGGCTGAGCAGCTGGCCCATTCCTGGAGGGGCCTAGTCAAAGAGGATCTGGTCACAGCCATTGAGGAAGCTGATCCCCAGGATGCCCCAGCAAGGGAGGAGAGCAGGCCAACCCCAGCCTCCCCAGCACGTCCTGACCAAGGGCCCAAGAGCCCCTGGCTCAAGCGGGTGGAGGAAGAGATGGCCCTCCTGGGGCCAGACGCCACAGCAGAGGACAAGCGAGAGGCTATCCGGAGGGCGCATGAAAAGGAGAGCCAAGGAAGTCACCGTGAACTAAGCTGCCCTTCCAGCCCCAGGGCCACGGATTACCCCCCTCCCCGGGTCAGCCACAAGGACTTTAAAACCTTCAACGAAGCCACCGGGGATGTGGAGGGGTTCTTTCAGGACTTTGAGCAGCAGTGCCAGCTCATGGAGGTGCCAAGCACGGATTGGATATGGCACCTCGTGGGTCTGCTAGAAGGGGGTGCGGCTGTGGCCTACCACACTTTGGATTATGTGGACAGCCGAGATTACGCCCGAGTCAAACAGACTGTGTTGGAGTATTATGCAGTGACCCCAGAAGTGCACCGGGCGTGCTTCCGTGACCTACCCTGCCATGCGGAGCTGTCCTATTGGATGTATGCACACAAGATGTCGCAGTTCTGTCGGAGGTGGCTGGAGGGGGAACAGGCCCGCACCGCAGAAGAAATCATCCAAGCATTTCTGAAAGAGCAATTCTACAACCAATGCCCGGCGGAGGTGCACAGATGGGTAAGAGAGAAAGCCCCTACCACCCTTCCAAAGGTCGCTGCCCTGGCCGACGAGATCTTGTCCATCAAGCCACATTGGAAATGGCGGACCCCTGAGCCACCAAGGGCCCCGATCCCCACCACCTCTGCCAAAACGGGCCCACCTACCACTGCCAACTCTGCAGGACCGCCAACCAGAGCCCAGTTCACAGGGTGCCCCATGGACTGCCGCTGCCACAGGTGCAACCAGTCGGGTCACCTCCAAGCCAACTGCCCCACCTCCCAAAGCCACCACTTCCCCATCTGGTCCACTACCTGGAACTCCATCCCGCAGAAGAACCATTGCCCCGCCTCCCAGCGAATGGATGAGCCCCCCAGAAGACAACCACTCCTGGGGGTTTACAGTGTCCACCCCCCGGGGGCTACATACCCCGCCCAGAAACAGCGCCACCTGCAGGCCGTGCCGGTGGACGGGCAACCCGCCACCGGTTTTCGGGATACGGGGGCCTTCTTGACCCCCGAGTGATCTGGCCAGAAGCCATCCAACCCGGCCCTGGATTCGCCATTGAGCTGGTGGGGGGAGCCAGACATCATATCCCCAGAGCATCCGTACACCTCGACTATGGGTTCGGGGAGCAACAGTGCCAGATCGGCGTCATGGGCAAACTCCCAGCGGATGTTCCGCTCGACAACAACCTAGGGGAGCTACGATGCCAGTACGTCGGGGCGGTGACCCGGAGCCAAGCAGGTCGAGGTCCTCCTACAGACGAAGTCACCACGGGACCTTACCCCAGCATGGACTCGATGAGTGAACCCCCACCTGACCCCGACCTTCCCCTGACCTGGGACCGGGAGACCTTCAAGCGGGAGGTAGCCACAGACCCCACTTTGCTTAAGTTTAGGACCCAGGCCGCCGCAGGTCCGGCAGGAGGGGGGTGGAGACCAGCTTTGGTGGGAGCAGGGGCTGTTGTACCGCGAGGCAGGCCCAAGCCCCTTGGGTCAATGCTCTGCTAGCTCCAAACAACTGATAGTGCCTAGACGGTTCAGCTTCCCGCTACTCCAGATAGCCCATGACATTCCAGTAGCCGGCCACCTGGGTAAGAGGAGAACAGGGTTGCGGCTGACCCAAGCCTTCTACTGGCCAGGTATCACCCAGGACGTAGCCCACTTCTGTCAGACCTGTGACATCTGTCAGAGGAAGGGATCACCGCAAGGCCCTGCTCCACCCCTTACCCATCATTGACAAGCCCTTTCTGCGGGCAGCTGTAGATATCCTGGGACCCCTGGCCCAGCCCAATAGGTCCGGAAAGCGGTACATCCTCACGGTGGGGGATTACGCCACCCGCTACCCCAAGGCTGTCCCCCTGTCCAGCATCTTCGCCTCTAAAGTGGCCGAGGCCCTAGTCACCATTTTCTCCCGGATGGGTTTCCACAGCGAGATCTTGACCGACCAGGGTACACAGTTTATGTCTGAGGTGATCAAATCCCTCTGGCGCACGTGTGGGGTACGGGCGATCCGGACCACTCCCTATCACCCCCAAACCAAGGGCCTTTGCAAGCTCTTCAATGGCACACTGAAGAGCATGCTGAGGTCCTTCGTTGACGGGGAGGCCGACTGGGAGAAGCTCCTCCCTCACATGCTGTTTGCATATCGGGAGGTACCGCAAGAGTCAACGGGGTTCTCCCCCTTTGAACTCCTGTACGGGCGGAAGGTCCGCGGTCCCCTATCCCTGCTTTGGGAGCATTGGGAAGGGCAGATAGAGGACACAGGTACCCCCGTCATTCCCTAAGTTCTCGAGCTGCGGGAGAGGCTGACCCACCTGGCCACCATGGCCCACGACTACCACCGGGTGGCCCAGACACGCCAGAAGGTATGGTATGACCGCAAGGCACGCGGTCGCGAGTTCACTGAAGGGCATCAGGTGCTCAAGATTGTCCCCAACCCCCAGAACAAGCTCCAGCACACCTGGGAAGGACCCTACAAGGTCCTTCGCAAGTTAGACGAGACTAGTTACGTCATTAGCCTCGACGCTAGCGACCGCCAGCAGCGCACGGTCCACATCAACATGCTGAAAGAGTACCATGACCGGACTCTACCCGTGCTAGCCGTCTGCCCCGCCTCCACAGGCGGCGCAGATGAGGGAGCCATGCCCGATCTCCTGCAAGCCACCAAGGTCACCACTCCCCTAGATCAGATTCCCACGGGGGCTCAGCTGAACCCCCGCCAGACGGCCCAGATGCGGCCCGTGCTAGCGGATCGGGCCGTCGCCTTCTTGGCCACCCCGGGCCGCACCAGGTTAGCCCTCCACCACGGGGAGACCCACAGTCAGAAACCCATCCAGCAGGCCCCATACCGAGTCCCTGAATCCGTGAAGGCGGCCATCTGGGCCGAACTCTCTGAGATGCTCCAGCTGGGTATCATCCGATCCTCCCACAGTCCTTGGGCCTCCCCGGTGGTGCTAGTTCCAAAGAACTATGGGACCACCCGCTTTTGCGTGGACTACCGGAGGTTAAATGACTACACTGTCAGTGACGCCTACCCCATGCCCCGCATAGACGACCTGTGAATCCGCCTTCAAAGCTGCCCTGGCGAGCAACCCCGTCCTGGCCGCCCCTGACTACAACAGACGCTTCCTTGTGCAGACAGATGCCTCCACCTAGGGGCAGTCCTCAGCCAAGTCAACAAGGCTGGGGAGGAACATCCTGTCGCCTTCCTCAGCCGCAAACTACTGGACTGGGAAGTTGCCTATGCTACGGTGGAGAAGGAATGTCTGGCCATAGTCTGAGCCCTAAAGAAACTACAGCCCTACCTGTACGGCCGGGAGTTCACCATCGTCACCGATCACAACCCCCTCACATGGCTTAACCGGGTGTCCGGGGACAAGGGCGCCTCCTTAGGTGGAGACTCACTCTCCAGCCCTATAATTTCACCATTCGATATAGATGGGGAAGCCAACATCAAAATGCAGACGGCCTTTCCCGCCAACAAGATCCACAGTAGCTAAGTCAGGGCCCACAAGTATCTTCCAGGGAACCTGGTTGGGTCCCCCTTGTCGGCACTTGTGAAATGGAAGGGGGGGGAGTGTCACAGCTGCTGTCCCTGCCGTCCCTCGCCCTTCCCCTCAAGCCACCCCAGCTGTCGCTGCTGTCCCTGCCATCCCTCGCCCTTCCCCTCAGGCCCCCCGGTGCAGCCCCTCTCACCTTCTGCAGAGATGAAAGGCATCCCTGCGACAGGCTGGAGCCGCGCCAGCGTGAGCACAGGAAGTTCCCGCGCTTGCAGATGTCCCTGGACAAAGGTCGCGATCACAGAGGCGTGGCCCCTTCCCAGGAGGCGTGCCTCGTTGCCGGGCAATGAGGCACGCCAGCTCCAGCCCGCCCCAGTTGCCTAGGCGACTAGGGGGCGTCCGACATCAGCTTAAAAAGCTGATGCCAGGCGCTCCCGGGGTATTCACCACTGTGCAGCCACTGAAGGAGCCCCAGCTGCGGCGGGACCTTTGTGGCCAGACTCTGCAGAGACCCCCAGAGCAGGGGAAGACTGCCTGCTAGCCACCAGGGATCCAGAGACCCCCCAGAGCAGGGGAAGACTACCTGCTAGCCAACAGGGATCCAGAGACCCCCAGAGCAGGGGAAGACTGCCTGCTAGCCACCAGGGATCCAGAGACCCCCAGAGCAGGGGAAGCCTGCCTGCTAGCCACCAGGGATCCAGAGACCCCAGCCTAGGGGAGAGATTCTGAGTTGCCTACAAGCTGCCAGAGACCCAGAGATCCCCAGTGGGAGACCAAGCACCCTATCGGATCCATGAGTATATGCTCTCTCCCTGCTTCACTTGAACTGTTCCTGTGCTAACCCTCCACCGCTGGGTTACAATTGCTACAGAGACTCACACCACCCCCCGTTGGATTACAATTGCTACAGAGACTCTTCCTTGGCTCTCGGTGTTGGACTTTAAGTGTGTTGGCCCCTCCTTGCCGCCCTTTACTGGTGCATTCACCCTCCCTGCGAACTCCCCTATTCAGTGACTGTCATCTGTCTGCCTCAATAAAGCTTTGTGTGTTTGCCATCTACTCTGTGTGTCCTGTCCTGCCTACCTTCCGTCAAAGGGTATAAGTGCCCAGTAGGCAAGTGGTTAAAGAAGTTTACAGGAATAGCTATATACCAGTATCTAGTTGTCACCATCCAAGGTAGCTTTATAGTACATCCAAGAGCCAATTTACTCGTATTAAAAGAAATTGTAATTTAGACACTGATTTTTTGTCACAAACTGACTTTTTGATAAAAAGATTAATTGAGAAGGGATATGATGAAACCTTTGTAAATAAAGAGAGAGATGTAATACAATTCAGGAATAGAGACTCTTTATTGGAGAGAAAAAAAGGTGATAGGTACAATAAAGGAGTTGTGTTTAATATTGATTTCAATGCAAAGATATAGAAAAAATGTTAAAAAAATATTGGCCTATACTAATGAGAGATGAATTTTGAGGAATATTATTCCAAGTAAAAGAAATTTTGTGTATAGAAAAAATAAGTCTTTGAGAACAAGAATCATGCATAATATTATTGATCCACCAAAATGCATGAGCCTGTTTCCTGGTTTAGAGGGATTTCATTATTGTAACAAATGTAAAGCCTGTAAAAATACCTCTAAAAAGAGAAATAGAGTAGTGAAACACTTTAGATCTTCTTCAACCAATCAAGAACATAAAATTAAACCTCTAATATCTTGTGAATCCACGCATTTAGAATATATGTTGTAATGTCCTTGTCATTTCCAGTACGTTGGAAGAACAGTTAGAACTTTAAAAACAAGAACTCGAGAACATATAAATAATATTAAGAAAGGATTTGATAAACATAGTGTATCTAAACATTTCAAACTGTGTCATGATTGTAATCCAAATTTGCTGACTTTTTGGGGTATTGATAAAATTGACCAACATTGGAGAGGGATTGATATGTTAAAAGAACTTTCCAAAAAAGAAACTTTTTGGATATATAATTTGGATACCCTTAGACCACAAGGGTTAAATATTGACATTGATCTCAATTGTATCCTCACAGAATTCTAAGGAACTTTGTTGTAATTACTCGGTGATTTATTGGAGTGTTGATGTAATGCTTGTGTTTTGGAAGAAAGGGCCAATTCCATATCAAACAAATATATGTGTTCATAGGGAAGTGGAGGGTTCTAGCGCTACTTCATTGCGAATATAATATGGTTAGAGTCCACTAACATAAAATACTAATAATGTATTAAATATGGTAAGTTAGAGTTTCACTTTGCATATTGGATTTTTTGGAACAGATTACATAATTTTAAATATTTTGGGAAGAGGCGGGGCCTGAGCATGGCGCCATGAGCTAGGCAGATAGAGGAGCTCCCGACGCCGACGTGTGGGGAAGCTGTTGCCTAACTGGAGGAGTGGAGGCTTCTAACGGCCGTGCAGCAGGGGGATGTCTCCTGTCTGCTGAGATACACTGGCTGGAGCTGGATCTGGAGCTGGAGCTGAGTAAGCAGTGTGCAGAGGGAGGATAGGATCTCTCCACGTGGAGCAACGAAGACCGGGACAGAGAGGGAGAGAGGCACCCACATGGCAGCAGTGAGAGCAGGAGAAGCCGATCTGTTGCATGGGAGATGGACGCCAAAGCTCACTGTGTGGAGGACAGCTGGACGACAAGGGGGGAGTGACAGTGTCAGTGTTATGATTCGCCCAGTGGTGCCTCAGGCTGCCCAATTGACAGACCTACCCAGAGCGTGGAGTCTAATCCCTGGTCTGTGCTTTCACCAGGGCCCCTGATGGTGGGGATGGACTTGTAACAGACCAGGGCCAGGTCACGACCTCCGAGTGGCAGAGGGAGCCTCCGGGGATGTATGCAGGTACCGGGAGAGCCAGATGTGAGAAGGACGGCGGGACCTAGCAGGATGGTCACGAGCTGTGGTCCCATGGGGTAGCGAGGTACTGAATCGGCAGGCGAAGAGTAGTCAGGTCACACGCAGGGTCAGCAGGATAAGTCAGTCCGCAGAATGGTCAAACAAGCCAGGGGTCAGGAAAGGAGAAGGCAGAGTAGTCAGGGCAATCCGGGTCAAAGCACAGGAGAAGGCAGCGTAGTCAGGGCAATCCGGGTCAAATCACAGGGGAAGGCAGCGTAGTCAGGGCAATCAGGGTCAAATCACAGGAGAAGGCAGCGTAGTCAGGGCAATCAGGGTCACTAATCAGGTACAGGAACTTCAGGATCACAGATAGACCTTGCGGCAATCTGTGACAGTGCAGGGCATCTTTAAATAGTGCGCCCTGCACTGTCATTGGCCGGCCAGGACGCGCCCCTGGGCTGTCATTGGCCGCCCGAGGCGCGCCCGCGGCTCCTACTGCACATGCGCGGCGTCCTGTCAGCCACGGCCCGCCGGGACCTAGTGCCTGTGTCCCGGCGTGAGCTGTCGCAAGTGAGCGTGCGCCGGGAGAGGCGCCGCAATCCCTGACAAATCCCCCCCCCCTATGGGCACCCTCTGGGAGCCGCACTGATCTCTCCACCGCGGGTGACTACGAAAGAATTCCCGGATGAGCCTGGGTGAGTGAATATTCTGGGTGGGTTCCCATGAGTTCTCCTCAGGGCCATAACCCTTCCATTTTATCAGGAACTGCGTCTGGCCCCCCCTCTTTCGGCAACTGAGGATAGATTCTACTTCATATTCTTCCTGTTCACCTATGGTGACCGCCTCGGGAGGTCTGGATTCACGGTCCGGGAAGGGATCCGGTCTGGATGGTTTCAGGAGAGACACATGGAACACAGGGTGTATTTTGAAGGTTCGCGGAAGCTCGAGTTCGTAGGCCACCTCGTTGATTACCCGTTTAACCGGAAACGGGCCAATGTACTTTGGTCCTAGCTTCCTTGAAGGACACAGCATCTTCAAGTTGGTCGTAGCCAGCCAAACCTGATCCCCCGGTTGGAGCAGTAACTCTCCTCTTCTTTTCCTGTCGAACGCCTTTTTACTGTCTTCTTGGGCTTTTGCGATGGCCCCCGGAATTGTTTTGTTATTGACAGAAAAGAAATTCAAGACATCTTGAGACGCAGGTACCGGATTTTCGGGCATCAGATCAGGGAGGAATGTGGGATGATATCCGTAATTGGTAAAGAACGGGGATTGTCCCGTAGCTGAGTGATTCGAGTTATTGTTGGCAAATTCCACGGAAGGCAACAGCGTCAGCCAGTCATCCTGAAGGTAGGATGTGTAGCATCTTAGGTACTGTTCTAGCGTCTGGTTGGTCCTTTCCGTTTGCCCGTTGGTCTGAGGATGGTAAGCGGATGAAAGTGACAGCTTGATTCCCAGCGCTTTACATAAGGCGTTCCAGAACCTTGATGTGAATTGGACTCCCCGATCCGACACTATATCTTCGGGAACCCCATGAAGCCTCACTACTTCTTTATTGAAGATCCGTGCTGTCTCCGGCGCCGATGGTGTCCTTTCCAGGGGCACGAAATGAGCCATCTTCGAGAAGCAATCGACGATCACCATTATTGCAGTGTAGCCTTGAGATGGTGGGAGTTCGACCACGAAATCCATGGCTATCATTTGCCAGGCTCGTTTGGGTATTGGCAATGGACGCAACAATCCCCATGCCCTGCTCCTGGAGGGCTTGTTCCTTTGGCAGGTGGGATAGGTTTGGACGTAGCGCTCGCAGTCCTTGATCATGTTTGGCCACCAGAACGAGCGCTGCAGTAGTTCCTGAGTTTTTGTAACCCCGAAGTGACCCGCCATTGGATGGTCGTGGCAGTGCCCCAGGACCAAGGTTCGAACTCCTTCTGGGACCACGATCCGATCTTCCTTCCAAAACAGACCCTCGCAGTTCTGGAGAGGCGACCCAGACGGGACTGGCAGTCCTACGGAAGCATCGATAAGTCTGGAGCGAAGTTCCGTTTGCAGAGCGAGGAAGCTCCCAGAAGGTAAGATTGTGTCAGGTAACACTGCCTCGTCGGGGTCCTCAAACATGCGGGACAGAGCGTCTGGTTTTGTATTCTTAGAATCGGGTCGGTACGTTATATGAAATACAAACCGAGAAAAGAAAAGAGCCCATCTCGCGTGGCGAGGTCTCAGTCGTTTTGCCGTTCTTAAATATTCGAGGTTCTTATGATCCGTGAATATTAGGATTGGGTGTGGGGCTCCTTCCAGTAAATACCTCCATTCTTCTAGAGCGGATTTAATAGGCAGGAGCTCCCGATCTCTAATATCATAATTTCATTCCGCCGGCGTCAACTTCCTGGAGAAGAATGCCACAGGATGCAGTAGCTCCTTGGTACCATTCCTTTGGGACAGAACCGCTCATACCGCGTTTTCGGAGGCATCCACTTCCAAAACATATGGGAGAGAAGAATCCGGATGGCAGAGAATGGGAGCAGAGGTGAACAATTTCTTGAGCGTTTCGAACGCCGTCTGAGCTTCGGGAGTCCACTTAAAGCGGATCCCTTGTTTAGTCACTTGCGTGATTGGGGAGACCAGACCGGAGAAGTTCCTAACAAACTTTCTATAAAAGTTTGAAAACCCGATGAAACGCTGTACCCCCTTCTTATCGGCGGGTATTGGCCAATCTAGGATCGCCGTGACTTTCTGGGGATCCATCGCGACCCCCGCAGGAGAGAGGACCAGTCCCAAGAACGTGATTTCGCGCTGTTCGAAACAGCATTTTTCTGCCTTGGCGTATAGTCCGTGTTGACGTAACCGTTCCAACACCCGTAACACGTGACTTCGATGAACCTCCAGTGAGGGAGAGAAAATTAGGATGTCATCCAAATAGACAACCACCAAAACATGGAGGAAATCACGAAAAACGTCATTGATAAAATGTTGGAAGGTTGCCGGGGCGTTACAGAGCCCGAACGGCATCACCAAATACTCAAAGTGAACGTATCTCGTACGAAAAGCCATTTTCCATTCATCCCCCTCCCTGATACGAACAAGGTTATATGCCCCCCGCAGGTCTAATTTAGTAAAAATCATCGCTGACCTCAATCTCTGGAGGAGCTCGGGAACTAGGGGTAATGGATAGCGATTCTTTACCGTGATCTTATTCAGATCACGGTAGTCTATGCAGGGCCGTAATGATTTGTCCTTTTTTTCTACAAAGAACAACCCGGCCCCGGCTGGGGATGTGGACGGGCGAATAAATCCTTTCCGAAGGTTTTCGTCAATATACTCCCTCAGTACTCCCGACTCCAGTTCCGATAAAGGAAAGATACAGCCGAACGACATTTCAGATCCGGGTAGGAGGTCTATGGGGCAATCGTATGAACGGTGCGGGGGAAGAATGTCTGCTCCTCGCTTACTGAATACGTCTAAGAAGTCATGGTAGGCCGGAGGAATAACCTGAGATAGATCGGTATCACCATCCAAGCACAGAAGAAACCGGGGAGCCACGGACCCTGTGACGTGGCAGTGACTCAGACAGTATGGTGACCGAAATTGAACTGTTCCCTTCTCCCAATCAATCTGGGGGTTATGGGCCCGCAGCCAAGGGAGCCCCAGAATGATTGGAAAAAGGGGGGATGCGATGGCATCCAGACGGAGGAACTCTTGGTGATGGTCTGCCATCGTGGTAAAAATAGGAGGTGTCTCCTGGTCCACCACCCCTGATTTTATGCTAGACCCGTCTGCCAAGAAGATGTTAAACCCCCTTTCTTTGGTCTGGAGAGGGATCTTTTGCCGGTGAGCAAAAGTAAGATCGATGGAACAACTACATGCTCCCGAGTCAACGATTGCGGTCACCGACAAGGTTCCTCCGGGGAGCCGTAAAGACTCAGGTATTGCCAGGTAACTAGACTGATCACCCCCTTCTGCAGGTAAGGGAAAAAAAAAGGAAGCGGACTTACTCATTTTTGCAGGACAGGCGCGCACCTGGTGTCAGGGCTCCAGGGTATGACCAGAGGTATGTGAACTGACGCAGGGAAACGCAGGCTTCAGATATGTTATAAACAATATAATTTATTAACACTAACAATACATGAACGCAGTGCAATACTAAAACATAACACAGTGCAAACGAACCAAACCAAACCACCCACAGATAACAATACATACAATGCAAGCGTCGTCAGGCAGGCCGGGTCAATAACAATCGGGCAGGTAGGAACAGGAGGAGCAGGCAGAGAGTAGTCAGGTCATGAGCCGGTACAGCAACTAACGGGCAGGTAGGTACAGGGGGTCAGGCAGAGAATGGTCGGGGTCACAAGCCAGGGATCAAACAGGAGAAGTCAGCAGAGGTCCGGATCAGGCAGGGTCGGCAACGAATCAGTCAGACAGGAACAGGAACAGGGATGCAGGTAACAAGATACAGGGGCCCATAGAAAAACACACACCAAGGCACAGACTGCAGGTCTGGCCATCCCTTAAATACACCTGTAATCAGCCTCAGGTGTCTTGGCTGACTGCAGGGTTGAGTCTCTGATTGCTGAGAGCACCTGCTGGCCAGCCCTGGTACTGCAGCCCACAAGGCAGGTGAGTCCCACCATTATTGGCAAGTCCATTCCTGACAGTACCCCCCCCTCAAGGAGCGGCCTCAGGACGCTCCAAACAGTCCTAGCTGGGCAAAATGTTCCACCGCCCGGGTCTGGTAACTGGCGGGATATCAAAGACTGGCACATCGGGCTGGACTCCGGGCAGCGGCACATCGGGCTAAACTCCGGGCAGCGGCACATCGGGCTGGACTCCGGGCAGAGGCACAGGGCCCCCAGGAGGAGCGGCAGGCACAGGGCCCCCAGGTGGGGTGGCAGGCATCGAGCACCCAGGCGGAGCGACAGGCATCGGGCCCCCAGGCGGAGCAACAGGCACCGGGCCCCCAGGAGGAGCGGCAGGCACCGGGCCCCCAGGAGGAGCGGCAGGCACAGGGCCCTTAGAAGGAGCGGCAGGCACAGGGCCCCCAGGAGGAGCGGCAGGCACCGGGCCCCTAGGCGGAGCGGCGGGTGCCGGGCCCCCAGGCGGAGCCTCAGGCAGAGCGGCGGGCACCAGGCCCCCAGGAGGAGCGGCAGGCACAGGGCCCCCAGGCGGAGCGGCGGGCACTGGGTCATCAGGCACGACAGCGGGCATCGGGTCACCAGGCATCAGGTCATTTGGCTCGCCAGTGGACACCGCGTCATCTGGCAAGGCAGTGGGCACCGAGTCACCAGGCACGACAGTGGGTTCCGAGTCAACTGGCATGACCACGGGCACTGGGTCAGACATTGGATCGTCTGGCTCGACAGCAGGCATCGGGTCACCAGGCATCAGGTCATTTGGCTCGACAGCGGGCACCGCGTCATCTGGCAAGGCAGTGGGTACCAAGTCACCAGGCACGACAGTGAGCTCTGAGTCAATTGGCACGACAGCGGGCACCGGGTCATCAGGTACCGGATCGTCTGTGTCAGGGCCTGGACTTGAACCTGGGACTTCTACTGTGTCAGGCAGTAACTCTACTCACTGAGCTACCTAGGATGCTGGACAACACTTTGCCTCATCTATTGGATAATCCTGCCTTGTGCCTTGTTTGCTCTTGAACCTTGAACTCCTTGCTCCTCCCATGAACTTCCTATATAAGCCATGTCCTTGGACTTCCTCCTTGCCAGATTATTGTGCCTTTCCAGCCAATATCCTCCTACTGTTCCTGCTGCTGTCTACACCTCCGCTACTGACCTTTGGCTTGTTCCTGACCATGATTGATCTGCTACCATTTGTGACCGACCCTTGGCTTGTGACCGACTCTGCTTTCGTCTGATCCCTAACCTGTTGATCCGCTATTGGTTCCCAGTCTGCTCATTCCCTGGTGGGGTGATCCTGAGATCTGCGACCTGGTATTAACACGCAGCCCAATCCATCTCCACCATTAGGAGCTCTGGTGAATACCGGTTAATACTTAGACCCCGCACCTCAGGTGAGCCTGCGTCATTCCCAGGGGGATCCGCTGGTGTACCTATCCTGCTGGTTCCAGGTAAGCCTTTTACTGCTATAGCAACTGGTCTCTGAACCTGACCTTACACCGCGACAGAATAATCTGGCGCACACATGGAGGCCGCTATAGCAAATGCCATGGCTCCTGTCAGGCAGCAAATTTCAGAGCTACAAGAGTTTGGTGTTCCCTACCAAAAGAAATTTGCTGAACTGCAAAGTGTAGTAGAGGGGCAACAGGAAGAGATCCATGCTCTGCAGACACGATTGCTGGACATGTGCTCCCGCGATGTTGCTAATACACGCATGCCTCTGCCACTCAAGTTCAATGGAGACCGCCGCCACTACAGGGGTTACCTTAACCAATGCCGCATTTATTTCCAGATGCAACCTGCTGCATTTAATACTGAGAGGCAGAAGGTATTGTTTGTTATAAACCTCCTGACTGAGGAAGCCCTAGCTTGGGCCTCTCCCTATATAGAGCAAAACAATGCAATGTTAAACAGTTTTGCGACTTTTGTGACTGCAATGAACCAGGTCTTTGATGATCCCAACCGCTGCGCTACCGCTGAAGCAAAGCTGCATAGTTTGAGGCAGGGTAGACGCCCTGTTGCGGAGTATAGAACTGAATTTCAACGCTGGATCTCAGACACCACCTGGAACCCAGCAGCGCAAAAGAGTCAGTTCCGGCAGGGGCTCTCTGAACAGGTGAAGGATGAGCTCGCCAGAGTAGAGACTCCTAATGATCTTGAGGAGTTCATCCAATTATGCATTCAGATTGACCAGAGACTGACAGAAAGAAGAAAGGAGAGATTGGGAAGTAATGGTGGCATGCGTTTTTCTGCTAATCAGTTCAGTCAGAAGGATTTAAACATTTCTTCAGATTATAACACACCTGAACCTATGCAAGTAGATACTGTTAAAAGAGCAATTTCTACTCAAGAGAAGGAGAGAAGACGTTTGGAGAATTTATGTTTATACTGTGGGGACTCTGGGCATTACGCAGTCAATTGTCCTAATAAAGTCAAAAGAACAATTGCTGCGACTGATGTTATCCTGCCTGAACGCATAAATTCAATTACCCAGTCTATCTCCCCATTGATCGATGAAGAAAATAAAGTTGGTCCTAAACAGTCTCATTTTGTTGTCCCTATCAAACTTTTTACTGAGGGCCATGAAATTCCTTGTTCTGCTATGCTGGACTCTGGGGGAAACTTTATGGACATAGAGTTTGCCCACAATAATAATATTCTCAGGAGAAACAAATCTGCCCCTATTGATATGGAGACAGTTGATGGTTCACCTTTATCATCAGGACCAGTTACTCATGAAACAGTTCCTCTAGTACTCCAATTTCAGGCTGACCATTTTGAGACCATCAGCTTTCAGCTGATTACATCACCTAAATTTCCTGTCATCCTGGGCATCCCTTGGTTTACTACCCATAATCCCTTCATCAACTGGGGAGCATGGACCATAAATTTTACATCCCCCCATTGTGAGGAACATTGTAGGAAACCATGTGCTACAAGTTGTCTACCAATCAGGAAATCACAGGCTGATATGGTAACTACACAGTCATATGACAATCTGCCTCCACAATACCATGAGTTTCGAGACGTCTGTGATAAGAAAAATGTGGATCAACTACCTCCTCATCGTCCATATGATTGTCCCATTGAACTGCTTCCAGGAGCAGAAATACCATTCAGCCGCATTTTCAATTTATCAGAACCTGAGTTAAAGGTGCTAAGGGAGTGGCTTGATGAGAATTTGGAGAAGGGCTTTATCAGACCCTCAACATCTCCTGCAGGAGCAGCCCTGTTCTTTGTTGAGAAAAAGGACTCCACCTTGCGTCCATGCATTGATTTTAGGGGCTTGAATAAAATCACTGTTAAAAACCGTTACCCACTCCCTTTAATCGCAGAGATGTTGGAAAGACTCCGCTCTGCCAAAGTCTTCACAAAACTTGACTTACGGGGGGCATATAACCTGGTACGCATGCGTCAAGGCGACGAATGGAAGACTGCCTTTAGAACCAGATATGGACACTTTGAGTCCCTAGTTATGCCTTTTGCCTATGTAATGCTCCCGCGACTTTTCAGCACTTCATAAATTATGTGTTTCGAGATTTGTTGGACCAGTTTGTTATTGCTTATCTGGACGATATCCTCATCTTTTCGGACAACCTGGTGGAGCATCGCAAGCATGTCTGCACTGTATTCAAAAGGTTAAGGATGAACCGACTTTACATCAAACTGGAGAAGTGTGAGTTTGAACGAGCCCAGATCCAGTTCTTGGGATATATCGTTTCTTCAGAAGGAGTGAGCATGGATCCTGAAAAGATCAAGGCAGTGGTGGATTGGACTGCTCCTGGAAACGTTAAGGAAATACAACCATTTATTAGATTTGCAAACTTTTATAGGAAATTCATAAGAAACTTCTCTAAGGTAATAGCACCAATTACACAGCTGACAAAGAAAGGAGTGCCCTTTGCATGGTCAACTGAGGCACAAACTGCTTTTAGTAAGCTAAAGACTCTCTTCACATCTGCACCAATATTGGTACATCCTGATCCTGAGCTACCTTTTATTGTGGAAGTGGATGCCTCAGACTCCGCCGTGGGAGCTATCATTTCTCAGCGACGAGGAAAAAAAATGCAGCTTCATCCCTGTGCTTATTTTTCTCGTTTGATGTCATCTGCTGAAAGGAATTATGACATTGGGAATAAGGAGTTGCTGGCAATTAGGGAAGCCTTTTCTGAATGGAGGCATCTGTTGGAAGGGGCTAAGCATCCTGTGACTGTCTTCACGGATCATAAAAATCTAGAATTCATCCGTTCTGCCAAGAGATTGTCTTCTAGACAAGCACGTTGGTCACTGTTCTTTTCCAGGTTCAATTTTATTATCTCATATCGACCTGGGTCAAGAAACGGAAAGGCTGATGCCTTATCACGAATGTCGTCTGGGCCTCTCCAGGAGAACACTTCTGAATGCACAATCCTGCTTCAAAAGAACTTTCTAGGGGCCACAAGTCCTAAGGCATTCTTGAATCTTCTTAAAGAGGGGTATGAGAATGACCCACTTCTCAATCATCCACCTACGGACATTAACCTGACTTATAAGAATGGCTTTTGGATTCAAGGACATCATCTTTATGTACCTGAATCTGTTCGGGTGGAAGCTCTCAAGTTGGTTCATGATTCCAAACTTGCTGGGCATTTTGGAGTCGCTAAGACCGAAGAACTATTATCACGTTCCTTTTGGTGGCCGGGGTACAAGAAAGATGTCAAACGCTATGTGACCTCATGCTTGACCTGTGCACGCAATAAGATTCCCCGAGCATCCCCTTTGGGGTTGCTTCAGCCACTCCCTGTTCCATCAAGATCATGGGGGTCTATTTCTATGGATTTTGTGGTGGATTTACCTCCCTCAAAAGGAATGACCACCATTTTGGTAGTGGTTGACCGTCTCACTAAAATGGCCCATTTTGTTCCAGTTAAGGGGGTGCCCACTGCTGAACAGACTGCTGAACTGATGGTTCGAGAAATCTTTAAACTGCATGGAATCCCTGATGATGTGGTGTCTGACAGAGGTGTGCAGTTTACTTCGAAATTCTGGAGAAGTTTTTGCTCAGCCTTCGGTGTTACAATTAATCTGTCCTCTGCTTTTCATCCCCAGTCTAATGGTCAGACTGAGAGAACTAATCAAACAATGGAACAGTATCTTCGATGCTTTGTCACTTATCTTCAGGATGACTGGGTGGACTGTCTTCCCACTGCAGAGTTTGCATACAACAATTCTAAACATAGTTCCACCTCTCAAAGTCCTTTTTACTTAAACGCCGGTTACCATCCAGTTTTTATTCCTGATCTCCCTATCACAACTCCAATCCCTGCTGTTACCAATAGACTAACTACATTGCAGGAGATTCAAGAGAAATTGATTGAGACTTTGAGGGAAGCTCAGGAGTATTACAAAAAGTCTGCAGACAGACACCGGAGAACTCTTCCTACGTTTCATGTGGGTGAAAAAGTTTGGTTATCAACAAAGAATTTGAAGGTCCAGGTGCCATCTGCTAAGTTGGGTCAAAAGTTTGTGGGTCCTTTTCAGATTTCTGCCCAAATCAACCCAGTCACCTTTCGCTTACAGCTTCCGGATAGTATGAGGATTCACCCTGTTTTTCATATATCACTACTCAAACCGTTTCAGGAAAATCCTTTCCCTGGAAGAATTTTTCCACCTCCTCCACCTGTTGAGGTACAGGGTGAAGAAGAATATGTGGTGGAGAAAATCCTTGATTCCAGGATCTTTAGGAATAAGTTACAGTATCTGGTTCAATGGGAAGGATATGGACCAGAAGAAAATTCTTGGGAGCCTGAGGAGAATGTTCATGCTCCTAGACTAACAAGAGAATTCCACCAGAGGTTTCCACACAAGCCTAGTCCTAAGACGTCCAGAGGACGTCCTGGGAGGAGGGGAGTACTGTCAGGGCCTGGACTTGAACCTGGGACTTCTACTGTGTCAGGCAGTAACTCTACTCACTGAGCTACCTAGGATGCTGGACAACACTTTGCCTCATCTATTGGATAATCCTGCCTTGTGCCTTGTTTGCTCTTGAACCTTGAACTCCTTGCTCCTCCCATGAACTTCCTATATAAGCCATGTCCTTGGACTTCCTCCTTGCCAGATTATTGTGCCTTTCCAGCCAATATCCTGCTACTGTTCCTGCTGCTGTCTACACCTCCGCTACTGACCTTTGGCTTGTTCCTGACCACGATTGATCTGCTACCATTTGTGACCGACCCTTGGCTTGTGACCGACTCTGCTTTCGTCTGATCCCTAACCTGTTGATCCGCTATTGGTTCCCAGTCTGCTCATTCCCTGGTGGGGTGATCCTGAGATCTGCGACCTGGTATTAACACGCAGCCCAATCCATCTCCACCATTAGGAGCTCTGGTGAATACCGGTTAATACTTAGACCCCGCACCTCAGGTGAGCCTGCGTCATTCCCAGGGGGATCCGCTGGTGTACCTATCCTGCTGGTTCCAGGTAAGCCTTTTACTGCTATAGCAACTGGTCTCTGAACCTGACCTTACACCATGACAGTCTGGCTCGACAGCAGGCACCGGGTCATCTGGCGCTGGATCGTATGGCTCGACAGTGGGCATCGGGTCACCAGGCATGACAGCAGGCACTGGGTCATCAGGTACCGAATCGTCTGGATTGACAGCGGGCACCGGGTCATCAGGCATTTGATCGTCTGCCTCGACAGCGGGCATCGGGTCACCAGGCATGACAGCGGGCACTGGGTCATCAGGCATTGGATCGTCTGGCTCGACAGCGGGCATCGGGTCACCAGGCATCAGGTCATTTGGCTCGACAGCGGGCACCGCGTCATCTGGCAAGGCAGTGGGCACCGAGTCACCAGGCACGACAGTGGGCTCTGAGTCAATTGGCACGACAGCGGGCACCGGGTCATCAGGTACCAGATCGTCTGGCTCGACAGCAGACACCGGGTCATCTGGCGCTGGATCGTCTGGCTCGACAGTGGGCATCGGGTCACCAGGCATGACAGCGGGCACTGGGTCATCAGGCATTGGATCGTCTGGCTCGACAGCAGGCATCGGGTCACCAGGTATGACAGCGGACACTGGGTCATCAGGCGTGATAGGATCATCAGGCTGGATCAGTTCATCAGGCTGGGTACAGACATCAGGCTGGGTAGAGACATCAGGCTGAAGTGCGGGTGCAGAGGCACCAGGCTGAACCACGGAAGGCAGGTTCTCAGACGGCAGGCTCACCGGTTTGGATACTGGCAGGATGGTACTGGTTGGAAAGAATTTTCGCTTTTTTCTGGTTTTAACTACTGGAGCACTGCAAGTAAACGCAGGTCTGCAAACGAATGGAGCAGCTGAGGACAGAGGAGAGCAGAGGAGGGAGCAGTTGCTACAGAGGACTTCTTTACAGGGTTAAAGAAAGGATAGGTGCAGCGAGTGGGAGCAGAGGACTGATATGTGGTAGTTAGCGGAGTATACTGGGCAGTCACTGGGGGTGCTGTTGGGGATGCAGAAAGAGTGCCTTGAGCGGAGGAATGACGTTGTAAGCTGAGTGAGGCTGGGTGCAACAAGTCTGACCATGTCTGCAGTATGGGTTGAACAAAGCTCAGCTTACACAAAGCCTGTCTGGTCAAAGACTACACTGCGTTTATACAATCCCTTAATACCTGTGGTGAACATGCAGCATAATGCTCCAAGAAGCAATCCACATCATCCTCTAATAACCATACCAGGGACTCTACCTGGTCTGCACTAAATGGTGGCAAAAAGTCATTCCTGCTTTCAGGGGTACCAGATGAAGCCAACTCTACACAAACCTGAATCAAAGGTTGCACCACAGAGAACTGTGCCCTGATCTACTAGAACATGAGCGATCCGTATACATTCTAGCAGTTGATCCCGGGTATACTCCCTCAGAGTCTGATAAGCATATTCTCTGTCATCAAAAACCAGCAGCGACAAATACACAACCTGATCAAGATCCATCCTTCCCAGCAACAAGCCAAGATGGCTTCCCTGTGCAGCCACTTCTGGTCAGGATTGGCCTTGGTGTAATGTCAGGGCTCCAGGGTATGACCAGAGGTATGTGAACTGACGCAGGGAAACGCAGGCTTCAGATATGTTATAAACAATATAATTTATTAACACTAACAATACATAAACGCAGTGCAATACTAAAGCATAACACAGTGCAAACGAACCAAACCACCCACAGATAACAATACATACAATGCAAGCGTCGTCAGGCAGGCCGGGTCAATAACAATCGGGCAGGTAGGAACAGGAGGAGCAGGCAGAGAGTAGTCAGGTCACGAGCCGGTACAGCAACTAACGGGCAGGTAGGTACAGGGGGTCAGGCAGAGAATGGTCGGGGTCACAAGCCAGGGATCAAACAGGAGAAGTCAGCAGAGGTCCGGATCAGGCAGGGTCGGCAACAAATCAGTCAGACAGGAACCGGAACAGGAACAGGGATGCAGGTAACAAGATACAGGGGCCCATAGAAAAACACACACCAAGGCACAGACTGCAGGTCTGGCCATCCCTTAAATACACCTGTAATCAGCTTCAGGTATCTTGGCTGACTGCAGGGTTGAGTCTCTGATTGCTGAGAGCACCCGCTGGCCAGCCCTGGTACTGCAGTCCACAAGGCAGGTGACTCCCACCATTATTGGCAAGTCCATTCCTGACACCTGGTGACCAGCTTCCCCGCAGTACAGACATAGGTTCTGCGATCGTCTCCTGACGTTCCTCGACCGATAAAGTGGAACGGGCCAGTCCCAGTTGCATGGGTTCCGAAGTGTCCCCTGGTTCCGTGCTTCGGGTATGGTTCCCTGGGGCTGGAGCTGTTTCTCTCGGTGGAATCCATGCCACCCTTTGACCCTGGCTGCTCCTTTCCAGCCGACGTTCCCTCAGTCTATTTGAATGGCCAACTCTATCAGTTTCTCAAGGGAGTCAGGTAGGCCTACTCGTGCCAACTCATCTTTGAGTGACTCAGACAGCCCGATGCGGAACTGGTGACATAATGCCGCATCGTTCCATCTGGTATCTCCCATCCAACGCCTAAAATCGGAAGCGTATTCTTCGGCTGCCCGGCGGCCTTGCCGTAGAGAGTATAGGGTAGCCTCTGCGGAAGCAGCCCGCTGAGGGTTGTCATATAACACAGCCATGGCCTAAAAAAATCGGTCACGGAATCAAGATGGGGGTCATGCTTCTCCATCAGACGGTGAGCCCAATCCTGGGGCTCATCCTGAAAGAGAGAGACTATAAACCCCACCTTGACGGTCTCGGTGGTGAACGTGCAGGGCTGCAAATCAAAAAACAGGGTGCAGGCATTCCGGAAGGCTCGGAAGCGGCTTCGGTCTCCACGGAATTGTTCCGGCAGGGGAACGCGGGGTTCGGGAGCTAGGGGCGCGGCAACTGCTCCGGATGCCGGGGTAGCGGGTGATTCCGCAGTTGGAGGACTCTGACCAGGGGGAGTCAGGGTGGCTAACGACTCCATGCGGTCCTCAAGTCGGGTGCAGCGGCTGTGGAAATTCTGGACAGCCTGGGTCAGAGTTGCCAGGTGCTGGCATATATCCTCTAGGGACACCGGTCCTCTTCCTGGCTCTGTCATGGCCGCAAGGTACTGTTATGATCCGCCAGGTGGTGCCTCAGGCTGCCCAATTGACAGACCTACCCAGAGCGTGGAGTCTAAGCCCTGGTCTGTGCTTTCACCAGGGCCCCTGATGGTGGGGATGGATTTGTAACAGACCAGGGCCAGGTCACGACCTCCGAGCAGGCCCACCAGTGGCAGAGGGAGCCTCCGGGGATGTATGCAGGTTCCCGGGAGAGCCAGATGTGAGAAGGACGGCGGGACCTAGCAGGATGGTCACGAGCCGTGGTCCCGTGGGGTAGCGAGGTACTGAATCGGCAGGCGAAGAGTAGTCAGGTCACACGCAGGGTCAGCAGGATAAGTCAGTCCGCAGAATGGTCAAACAAGCCAGGGGTCAGGAAAGGAGAAGGCAGAGTAGTCAGGGCAATCCGGGTCAAAGCACAGGAGAAGGCAGCGTAGTCAGGGCAATCCAGGTCAAATCACAGGAGAAGGGAGCGTAGTCAGGGCAATCAGGGTCAAATCACAGGAGAAGGCAGCGTAGTCAGGGCAATCAGGGTCAAATCACAGGAGAAGGCAGCGTAGTCAGGGCAATCAGGGTCACTAATCAAGTACAGGAACTTCAGGATCACAGATAGACCTTGCGGCAATCTGTGACAGTGCAGGGCATCTTTAAATAGTGCGCCCTGCACTGTCATTGGCCGGCCAGGACGCGCCCCCGGGCTGTCATTGACCGCCCGAGGCGCACCCGCGGCTCCTACTGCGCATGCACGGCGTCCTGTCAGCCGCGGCCCGCCGGGACCTAGTGCCTGTGTCCCGGCGTGAGCTGTTGCAAGTGCGCGTGCGCCAGGAGAGGCGCCGTGATCCCTGACAGTCAGTGTCTCAGCTGAACTCCCTAGTGGAGCAGAGCGAAGGTCCTATGGAGCTCAGAGGGGAGGTGGATCCCTGGAGCTCCTGAAGGGATTGGAGCAGACCCTCTGGGGGGATCAAAATCAGGGAAGAGCCCCCAGAAAATACATAAAAAGAACTTGTCACCTAGAAGAAAAGAAGAGGAAAGAAAAGAAGGGAAAAAAGAGAGAGGAAAAAAAGGGAAAAGAAAGAAAACCCTGAGACATCCAACAGCATGAAAGGTTTTGGGAAAATGTGGAACAGAAAGATTACCCACCCAGAAAACCCATAAGAAGCCAGAGAGACAAAACTGAACGGATATGGTGAGTTGCTGTGGACAACGGCCAATATTTATATCAATATCAATATTGTTGTATTAATATTACAGAAGTTTGAATATCTGTGAAGAGGGACTGGCTGGGTAGAAGGTGAGAATGTTCTCAATAGGTTAAGGAAAATGAACTTAAGAGAAGGTGGCCATATCTCATATCTGCATGATCAAAATTAGATCTGAATTTATTTTGACTAATATTCTTTATCGTGCCCGAAGACAAGCCTAATAGAAATGAAGGGCAGATCTACTAAAGGCGGAGCGGCAAAGACCTCCCAAACAAACGCTAACATGAGTACTATCAAAAAATATATGCCGATACAAGAAAAAAGTCCTGAGACTCATGACCCGGAGAATCAAAAAGAGAAAAAGAGGAAGTCTGATGGGGAACAATCCATAACGTCATTTGGAATACGGGAGGGAAATCAGTCGAATGAATCCATAAGTAATGAAAGTATAATAGAACAAAATGAGACGGACCAACTGGGAGCGTTAGTGCAAATTCCTACTAAAAATTAGATTGTAGAAATGTTCCCAAAACTGGAAAGCTCAATAAAAAATTAAATGGCAGTGATCCATAAGGACTTGGGATGAATGTTATCAAGAGTTGAAGAAATAGAAGGGAAAATGGAGGCCCAAGACCAGGAAAATATAACGTTGAGAATGCAATTTGAAGAGATGGAAAAGGAACAGAGAAAAATGTCATGTAAACTGAAAGATCAAGAGAATAGAGCAAGGAGAAAAAACTTGAGGATCCGGGGCCTACCAGAGGACACAAGAGAAGAAGATCTATTGGTAAAAATAAAAAGTGTACTTAACCCTTTATTGGGAAGACTAAGCACGGATCCTCTAAAATTGGAAAGCGTGTATAGAACTAGACGCCTTCCAGGAATCGTGTAAGAACGTCAAAGAGATGTGATTGTCTGTTTACATAACTTTGAAGAAAGAGAAAGAATATGGAAAAAACTTTGTGAGACTCCCCGAAATAAAATATGAAGAAACGAAAATGCAGATCTTTGCGGACGTTGCTCCCGAGACTTTAATGAGAAGAAGGATTTTAAAACTACTATTAGAACAGAAGAAAGAGAAAGGTGTTCGGTACAATTGTGGGTTCCCGGCTTGCTTGATCGGATGGAAGAATGAAAAGATGGCAAATGTCAGGGATCCCCTCGATCCCTGCCACGATGGTCCCGGCGCAGGCGCACTGCTCCGCCCTGTACACGGGCGCTAGATCCGGGCCGACTGCGGCGTTCGAGTTCGCGCATGCGCAGTAGAAGCCGCGGCCGCTAGCTGGGCACCAATGGCAGTGCAGGGCGGGATATTTAAATGTGACTGAGCTGTCATTTCGTTGCCTTCTGGTCTTACCTGCTTCCTGTGATTCTGAACCTGTGCCTTGTAAGTTTATTGACCCGGATTGTTCTTGACCTGCTGATTTCTCCTGCCCAGACCCTTGCTTTGCCTGACCTCTCTCCCTGGATGCCCCTCATTAGTTCTGACCTACTGTTGCTGACCTGGCGTGTGACCCGACGATTCTCTGCCTGCTCCCTTGTACCTTACCGTCCTCTACGTTACCAACTCGGCCTGTCTGACTTCGCACTTGCTCAGCCATCCATCCATCCATCCCATCGGGGTCACCCGACCTCCTCACATCTGGCTCTCCCTGGTTGGAGCCCCTGGCGAACACCCCTACCACTGACAGGTGTGCTCAGTAGTGGCGACCTGGTCTCGGGGTACTACAAGTCCATCCCCACCATCAGGGGCCCTGGTGAACAAGTACCCTGGGGCTTAGACTCCGCGCTCTGGGCACGCCTGACCAGTGGAGTGCTAGTGGTGCCGCTCGGCGGTCCCTCACAGTACCAGAAGGCCATGACTGAGCCTCGAGGAGGACCCTCCCCGATGGAGGAGGTTTGCAGGCACCTGGCTACCCTGACGCAAGCAGTAAACTCTTTGCAGGACAGATGTTTGCAGATTGAGAATCAGTTTCAGGCCTGCACCATATCTGCTCCTGTTTCACAGGCCCTGGCCCCTGCACCTCCGGTCGCAGCAGCCCACGAGCCGGCTCCTGGGCCTTCCGCATCACTCCCTATGGCGGAACCCCGAGTACCCTTACCCGAGCGCTTCCACGGGGATCGCACACGCTTTCGGTCATTCCGTGACTCCTGTCTGCTCTACTTTGAACTGCAACCACGGACCTTTTTGACAGAATCGGTGAAAGTGGGGTTTGTTATCTCCCTGTTGCAGGGTGAACCCCAAGACTGGGCCCACCGACTAAGGGGAAATAATGATCCCCATCTGGTTACGGTTGACAACTTCTTTAACGCTATGGCCATCTTATACGATGACCCACAACGGGCGGCCTCGGCCGAGGCCACATTATATGCACTCCGACAAGGTCGGCGAGCGGCTGAGGAATACGCCTCTGACTTTAGGCGCTGGATGGGAGACACTCGCTGGAACGAGTTCGCACTTTTGCACCAGTTCCGTATGGGCCTATCTGAGGCTCTGAAAGACGAGCTCGCCCGGGTGGAGGTGCCCGAGACATTAGAGGACTTGATTGCACTCACCATTAAAATTGACCGTAGGCTACGGGAGCGCAGATTGGAGAGGTCTGGTCAGGGTCGCGGAAATACCTGGGGGTCATTCCAAGGATCCAGTCAACATACTAGGCCAAACATCCAGAACCTGCCGTCTGAAGATGCTCCCGAACCCATGCAGCTAGGCCTGGCACGGCCTAAACTATCGCCAGAGGAACGCCAGCGCAGACGCTCCCAGAATCTGTGTCTCTACTGCGGTGAAGCTGGTCACATGGTACATTCCTGCTCGCAGAAACTGAGTAAGTTCATCTCATCTTCTTCATCTATTGGCAATATGTATCCGTCCCAATACTTAGTTGTCCCCCTCTCCTTTCAGCTTTCAGAAAGGACCGTGGAGGTGACGGCCATAGTTGATTCGGGGGCATGCAGCTGTTTTGTGGATATCAATTTTGCTCACCAGCAGGGTATCCCCCTCCGTCCAAAGGAGAAGGGGTTTCACATCTTTTTGGCTGATGGGTCCCGGATAAAGTCAGGGTTGGTTAACCAGGAGACCCCTTCCATTGTGACTTCCATTGCCGGTCAGCACCGGGAACTCCTCCGCCTGGATGCTATTGCATCACCCCTTTTCCCAGTCATTCTGGGGCTCCCATGGTTGCGGGCCCATAACCCCCAAATTGACTGGGAAACTGGGGTTGTCTCGTTCCCTTCCCCATACTGTCGGGAACTGTGCCGAACTTCGGGCCCGGAGGTCCCCCAGGTCCTCCTGTGCTCTGAAGGGGATGCCAGCCTAAAACAAGTGATTCCTGCAGCCTATCATAAGTTTCTTGATGTGTTCAGTGAACGGGGAGCAGATACTCTACCCCCCCACCGCCCATATGACTGTCCTATTGATCTGTTACCCGGTTCTGAAATTCCCTTCTGGCGAATTTTTCCCCTTTCTGAGCTAGAATTAGGGGCCCTGAAGGATTATATTGAGGACAGCCTCCGGAAGGGATTCATCCATCCCTCCACTTCCCCAGCAGGTGCAGGGATTTTCTTTGTAAAAAAGAAAGACAAGACTTTGAGGCCATGTATTGACTATCGGGAGCTGAATAGGGTCACAATCAAAAATCGTTACCCATTACCACTGGTACCAGAATTATTCCAGAGCTTAAAAGCTGCAGTAGTATTTACCAAGCTGGACTTAAGGGGAGCCTACAACTTGGTTCGCATAAGGGAGGGGGATGAGTGGAAAACGGCCTTCCGCGCCCGTTTCGGCCATTTTGAATACCTGGTCGTGCCTTTCGAGTTGTGCAATGCGCCGGCCACCTTCCAGCACTTTGTAAACTACATCTTTAGGGACTTCCTGGACATCTTTGTCATCGTCTACTTAGACGACATTTTGATTTTCTCATCCTCCCTGGGGGAGCACAGGGTACATGTAACAAAGGTGTTGGGGCGGTTGCGGCAGCACGGGTTGTACGCTAAAGCAGAGAAATGTTGCTTTGAACAGGCTAGCGTTACATTTCTGGGTCTGATTATCTCCACCACGGGGGTCGCAATGGACCCTCAGAAGGTCTCTGCGATCCTAGATTGGCCTGAACCCACAGACAGGAAAAGCGTCCGTTTTATCGGGTTCGCAAACTTCTACCGGAAGTTCATCAAGAACTTCTCGGGTCTGGTCTCCCCCATCACTCAGTTAACCAAGCTTGGGACACGATTCAGATGGACGCCAGAGGCACAGGAAGCTTTTGAAGCACTAAAGAAGTTATTTACCTCGGCACCCATTCTGGGTCATCCCGACGCCTCCCTGCCCTACATCTTAGAAGTAGATGCGTCAGAAAACGCGGTTGGCTCCATCCTTTCCCAGCGGAAGGGCGCCAAGGAATTACTTCACCCAGTAGCATTCTTCTCACGGAAACTTACCCCTGCGGAGAAGAACTACGACATTGGGGATCGAGAACTACTGGCTATCAAGACCGCATTAGAAGAATGGAGGTACCTGCTGGAAGGTGCCTCACATCCCATCCTGATATTCACGGACCACAAGAACCTGGAATATCTGAGGACGGCCAAACGTCTGCGCCCACGACAAGCAAGATGGGCATTGTTTTTCTCGAGGTTCCAGTTCCACATCACATACAGTCCGGGATCAAAAAACACGAAGCCAGACGCGTTGTCACGTATGTACGAGGACGCCAAGGAGATCCCAGTGCCTGACACTATTCTGCCTGCGGGGAACTTCTTGGCCCTCCAGACGAACCTTCGCTCTGAGATCCTGAGAGTTCCACAGCGATGTCTACCTCCGATGGGGCACCCCTCCAGAACAAGGGGGGACTCCTATGGAGGGAGGACCGGATTGTGGTGCCGGAGGATGCCCGAACCTTAGTCTTGGGACATTGCCATGACCACCTGATGGCAGGACATTTTGGCCCGGTCAAGACCCTGGAACTTCTCCGACGTTCCTTCTGGTGGCCGGACATGGCCAAGGATTGTAAAAGTTACGTGGGCTCCTGTGCCATCTGCCAGCGGAACAAGCCTTCAAGAAATAAGGCGTGGGGCCTGCTACGTCCATTACCCATCCCTGAACGGCCCTGGCAGAAAATCTCTATGGACTTCATAGTCGAGCTTCCACCTTCACTGGACCACACAGCAATTCTCGTGGTTGTGGACCGCTTATCCAAGATGGCCCATTTCATTCCTTTACGGAAGTCTCCATCAGCAGCCGAGACGGCGCAAGTTTTTATTCGAGAGGTCGTTAGACTGCATGGGGTTCCCGAAGACATCGTCTCAGACCGAGGGGTGCAGTTTACCTCGAGATTTTGGAGGGCATTGTGCAAAGCCCTGGATATCAAGCTATCCCTTTCCTCGGCATTTCACCCTCAGACCAATGGTCAGACCAAAAGGACCAATCAGACCCTAGAGCAATACCTGCGATGCTACACTTCATTCTCTCAGGACGACTGGGTGCCACTTCTCCCTTTGGCGGAATTCGCGTACAACAACGCTTGCCATTCAGCAACAGGGCAGTCCCCGTTCTTCTCCAACTATGGGTTTCACCCTGTCTTCCTCCCGGATTTAGTCCCGGAATGCCCAATTCCAGCGACACAGGATGCACTAACCTTTTTCACTTCAAACAATAAAAAACTACAGGAAGCCATCCGTCAAGCCCAAGAAGACTACAAGAGGGCTTTTAATAGGAAGCGAAGAGGGGATCTGGTGTTGCGGCCCGGAGAGAAGGTTTGGCTGGCTACATCGAACTTGAGGATGCTCTGCCCGTCAAAAAAGTTGGGACCTAAATTTATAGGCCCTTTTTGCATCAAACGGATCGTCAATGAAGTGGCCTATGAACTTGTTCTCCCTGAGACACTCAAGATCCACCCTGTCTTCCACGTGTCCCTGTTGAAGCCGGTAGTCCCTGATGCCTTCCCGGAACAGGAATCCAGGCCCCCGGAGGCCGTAACAGTTGAAGAGGAAGAAGAATTCGAGGTGGAGGCAATCCTGAAGTGCCGACGAAGGGGGGGCCAGACCCAATTTCTCATCAAGTGGAAGGGCTACGGCCCTGAGGACAATTCGTGGGAACCAGCCCATAATGTCCATGCACCTAGACTTGTCCGGAGGTTTCTTTGTGATCACCCGTGGTGGAGAGATCGGGTGGGCATCCGGAGGTTGCCCGTAGGGGGGGGGCAATGTCAGGGATCCCCTCGATCCCTGCCGCGATGGTCCCGGCGCAGGCGCACTGCTCCGCCCTGTGCACGGGCACTAGGTCCGGGCCGGCCGCGGCGTTCGAGTTCGCGCATGTGCAGTAGAAGCCGCGGCCGCCCGCTGGGCACCAATGGCAGCGCAGGGCGGGATATTTAAATGTCCCTGAGCTGTCATTTCGTTGCCTTCTGGTCTTACCTGCTTCCTGTGATTCTGAACCTGTGCCTTGTAAGTTTATTGACCCGGATTGTTCTTGACCTGCTGATTTATCCTGCCCAGACCCTTGCTTTGCCTGACCTCTCTCCCTGGATGCCCCTCATTAGTTCTGACCTACTGTTGCTGACCTGGCGTGTGACCTGACGATTCTCTGCCTGCTCCCTTGTACCTTACCGTCCTCTACGTTACCAACTCAGCCTGTCTGACTTCGCACTTGCTCAGCCATCCATCCCATCGGGGTCACCCGACCTCCTCACATCTGGTTCTCCCTGGTTGGAGCCCCTGGCGAACACCCCTACCACTGACAGGTGTGCTCAGTAGTGGCGACCTGGTCTCGGGGTACTACAAGTCCATCCCCACCATCAGGGGCCCTGGTGAACAAGTACCCTGGGGCTTAGACTCCACGCTCTGGGCACGCCTGACCAGTGGAGTGCTAGTGGTGCCGCTCGGTGGTCCCTCACAGCAAGACTGAGAGATCCGGAAGAATTGAGAGACCTTTGTGAAAAATTAGAATTGCAGATTGTTGAGATAGAGGGATGGTTAGAGGGGCTTAATGAGAAGATAGAGCTAAGAAATGAAAAATGGCAACAAGTAAATAGAAAAAGAAGGTAGGCGGATGGGAGGCTTGGGGGAGGGTGCGGGGGAGGAGATTTCGGGCAAGAGACCTGGAGGGGTTTTTTTTCTCGTGTTTTTTTTTTTTTACCCCCTCATCTTGGATCTTGCTCCCAAGTTCCTCCCCCCCAACTCAGCACCTGAATCCTGAGATGAAGCTTAGAAAATTGCCAGGCATCCGGAGTCTCCTAAGGGTCGACATATGGGGAAGAAGGGGGAAGCCCATGTGTCAAGGATAGACGACCTAGAGTGGTGCACATGCTCTGAGTCATACCCCAAAGAAGGAATTGGTAATGGGGGGGTTCCATGTCAGATTCCAGGGCAATATATAGGCCAGGGGATGTTTGGGGAGGGGAGGGGGGGAAGGGGAAATAGGGTGTTGTCCATATACGAAAAGATCTGGGTATTGCTACCTGTAAATGGAAAGTAGACTTGAAAATAACTATTAGATATGAATTTTATCAATATTATGACTTATAATGTGAAAGGCCTTAATTCTCCAACTAAAAGACATAAGATACTTATGGAAATACACCAATACTCCATAGACATGGTTTTTCTACAGGAGACGACCGTTAAGTTATACTCAAAGTCTCACCCAACTTGGTATTATGCAGATTCATCATTAAAGAAGGCAAAAGTAGCAATAGGATTTGCAAAAAATATAAACTTTTAAGTTGAAGGGAAAATGGTAGATCTAGAGGGTTGGTATCTGGGATTAAGAGGAAAACTGCAGGGACAAAAATACACAGTGGTGCATGTATATTGCCCAAATAAGAACCCAGAAGATTTCCTTTGCAAATTTAATGGAGAGAATTATGGAATTCAAGATAGGTTGTCTGATTGTGGCTGGAGATTTTAACTGTTATATGGATCCACAGATGGATACATCATCTAGTGTGCAGAAGGGAGGAGGGAACAACCTAAGAAAGTTGAAAAAGAGATTACATCAAAACCAATTAATAGATACGTGGAGAATAAAACACCCTAGAGAAAGGGATTATACCTTATTTTCCTCTGCACACAGATCATACTACGATTGGACTCTATATTGATAGAACATAGACAGTTGGAAACTTTGGTTAAATCTAACATAGAGGTTATGACTATTTTGGACCATGCCCCTGTAACGGTGAAATTACGAATGGGAGGAGAGGAAAATAAAAGAGCAATGTGGAGATTAAATGAGACACTTATAAATGATCCAGACATAGAGGAGAAGTTAAGAGAATTAGAACAATGTTTTGTAAAAAATGAAACCATTGAAGTATCGGTGGCAACGATATGGGAGGCACATAATGCCTATATGAGAGGAATCTTGATAGCGGCAGGTACAAAAAAAAAAGAGAGATCGGGAGAAGAAGTTAAAAGAAATAACTAAAGAACTATATAAATTAGAACAAACACATAAAAAAGCAGTATTTAACCTATATGGAAAGATCATTCTTAAAAGAGAGGAATTAAAATATTTAATAGAAGAGGAAACAAGGAAAACATTTAATAGAGTTTCAAAAAAAAGATACCAGTGGGGGAACAGAACAGGAAAATATATGATGAGGAGGTTGACGGAAAAGAAATCAAAAAAATATATTGCAAAAATTAAAGATGAAAATGGAGACCTGATCTGTATCACCACTGGTATCGCAGAAAGATTCCAGAAGTTTTACAGTGGACTGTATGAGGTGAACCCTATAAATCAAAAAGTAACAGAGGAAGAAAAGAGTAAGAAAAGACGAGAATTTTTAACAGCAGCTGACTTACCAAAGATTGCAAAAGATAAATTGATATCATTAAATCAAACTATTTCTCAGGGAGAAATTAGGGAGGCTTTGAAAAATACGGTGGCAGGGAAGAGTCCGGGCCCAGATGGTTATACAGTGGGGTACTATAAAACATTTATAGAGTTACTTATTCCTAAACTCTGCAGTTATATGAATGCGTTGGGAGAGGGAGAGGAAATGAGAGGGGAATCATTACATGCACATATAACAATTATTCTTAAGGAAGGAAAGGATGGTACTCAATGTGCTAGTTATAGACCCATATCACTGTTGAATACTGACACCAAATTATTTGCAAAGGTATTGGCTACTAGGTTGAAGGAGCTGATGCCAGAATGGATACATTTGGACCAGGTCGGGTTTATACCAGGAAGAGAAGGAAAGGACAATGGATTGAGAACATTGCTCCTTTTGGAAAAAGTAAAGAGAAGTAGACAGCCAACAATAATATTGTCGATCGACGCAGAGAAAGCCTTTGACAGAGTAGATTGGGGGTTTATGATAAATACGCTGGAAATCCTAGGAATAGGGGGAAAAAATCTTAAAATGGATAAAAGAACTTTATAATGGGACCCTGTCCGAGTACTTTAGATTGTATAATGGTACTAGGCAGGGATGCCCGTTGTCACCAATACTGTTTGCACTGTCCCTGGAACCACTTCTGGCATCAGTAAGAAAGAACATAGATCTTAAGGGAATCTCAAAACAGAAGTAGAGCATAAAGTAGCAGCATATGCAGATGATATGCTATTTTACATAGAGAACCCTAGATTGACGTTACCTAATTAATGAAGTTAATAAAACAATATGGAGAATTATCTAATTTAAAAATAAACCCTACAAAATCTGAAATTTATTATTATATTATTGTTACTTGTACTGTCTCTTTTTCTGAAGAAAAATGTATAAAATATATAATAATATAATTTTAAATATGTTGTTACACTATTTATTATGATTTTGTTTTATTGGAGTGCCACTTCAATATATTGGTCCTTTAACACAGTGGATGATAGAGTTCCACTTTAATAATTTGCCCTTTTTGATTAGTTAAAGTTTGATTTTTTTCTTCAACATATTGGCCTTTGACATTTGATAACTAAAAGGCAATGTTATATATTTTCATGATTTAATTTATCATGATTATGGTTTGTTGGAGTTTTACTCTTATATACTGCTTCGATAATGGTGGATAACTGCACAATATGGTAGAGTTCCACTTTAACTATCAGCCCATTTATGATTATGTAAAGTTGGAGTTTCACCTTAATATACTGGCTCTTTAAAAGATCGATAATAATATAGGGTATGGTACACACTTATTGGTCCTTGTTGAGGAAGATAATGCAATTCCTAAATACGAGTATATTTTCAAGTTTTATTTTGCATATATAGTGTTGTTATATGATTATTATATATCTAAAGTATTTGAGTATAATGAATTGTAAAGTATTGATGCCGGTAATTTGCTTCCACGCTGGTCAGCGAGGTATAAATTGCTGTGCTGTGTATGTAGTGACGTTCATCCTTCCACTCTGTGAAGACGTCAGGTGACGAAATGCGTAGGGTGGAGCTACGGACTGACGTCACTAGGTTCCATAAGTGGTTGGCATGCCCGGCTTTCTGTGATGATTTTAATGAAATGTGTTTGTTGCTAGTGTCAGCTAGACACTTTTCCATGTGAGTGGATTTTGATGAGCTTTGAAGAATAAATGTGTCATACAGTATCACACGATCGTCTGCTTTGTTCTATCTTTTTCTTCTGAGCCTGTGCATAAGGTATTTGGAATACCTTTTGGAGGATTTTGCTGCCGAGTTCCTAGATCTGCAGAGTATTGCTCCCAAAGACGATATATATATAATAAGTGTCTGGATAGTTGGGTTTCCATGGCCTGTAGAGTATTGCATCATTAGCTGAGAGTGAATTGATTGGAAAATCTGGTCACCGCCGTGTCTGCCTGCAGAGTATTGCTCCCAGAGCAAAAAGTGCAATTGCTGGTTTATAATTTAACTAGCAATATGCTCTGGTGAGTTTATTAATTTCTGTTGGTGGTGGATTTGCAGTTATTTTTGGTGATGGACATTTTTCACAGTTGATAAAAAGAAAAATCTCAGAGACATTTTTGATCACATTTATTTTATGTCACAATATAAGTTGTATATTTAATTTGAAAATAGCGCTACCTTTTTTTGTTTTACTATTATGACCTTTGATTTAAGGGTAAGGTTTAGCAGCTTTTGTTCATTTGGGTTTAATTTTTTGACGCTTTCTCCACTTATATGTTTTATTACTTAAGGTAGATAGTTTGGTGTCCTCTTTCTCCAGTAGGTGGTGAGCCCATGCCTGTGGTTCCCCTTACAGCAGAGATATCACAAATCCTACTTTGGTTGCCTCAAATAAAAATGTGCATGGTTGTAAGGCAAAATATAATTCACATGCGTTATGAAACGCCCGGAACTTAGTGCGGTCACCGGAAAACCTCTCAGGTGTGGGTATTCTGGGTTCGGTGGGAACATCATCACAGCAGGAGTTCCCATGGTTATTGGGGTAGCTGCTGGAGCAGGTGCAGATGTGGCACTAGCCAAGGTTGCTGGAGCAGGTAGGGTCTGCAGGTGATTTTTCAGTCAGTTATACCCTTCTTGCAGAGTTTTTGACAGCTTGCGTTAGCGCTGCAATATGGTAGCATATCTCATCTAGAGGACAGGCCCCTCTCTCAGGCTCCAACATGGCCTTCTGGTACTGTCACGTACCTGAAAAGGGAGCCTGACAAGGAGGTGAAGGCATCCTCTTGCGGTTCCTGCTCAGTGCGCCCAATAGAGTAGACAGGGAACGAGTGCTGGGTATGTCTGGGCTGTCAGCTGAGGGTGCGTAGTTGGGACGACCAGGTTGCAGGTCAGCGGAAGATGCAGGTAGCGGGAGCAGCGGCAAGCAGGGTTAGGCAGTACTGCAGATAACAAGGCACAGGCTGAGGAAGAAGCAGAGTCAGACAAACAGGGTTGATAACTAACAAGCAGATAAGGTACAAGGAGCAGACAGAGAGTAGTCAGGTCAAGCTGGTTCGATGCAGGCGGAGTTCAAACGTGGTCAGGACAGGTCAGGTTGGCAAAGGAATCAGAATACACAAACAGCAGATGAGGGTATTGGGAAGACCAGAAGGCAGTGTCTCCTAGTGCAGCATGAGTTTAACTAGCCCGCCTGGCGCCATTCTGACGGCGGGCGTACACACTGGTTCGCGAATGCGCGCACGCATATTTGCGGTCATGCTTGTGCGCATGCGCAAAGATACGACTGCCAAGGACCTGACACTGGCGCATAACTGTGCGCCTGCACATACTTTGCTTTCCCTGACAGTATTTAATTTAGGCCTGTGACTAAAGCGCATACACTAGTAGATTTTCAAACAAACATTCATACGAGATGCCTATAAGTGTAGTTTAAAAGGTACTTCAAAATTTAGTTTTGCTTTGGAATTCATGCACTTTCCCAAATGAAAACCACATACAGTCTATTGTTAGAAATGTGTTCATTTAACCACTTCAATACTGGGCACGTTTACCCCCTTCCTGCCCAGGCCAATTTTCAGGTTACAGCGCTCTCACATTTGTATGACAATTGTGCGGTCATGAAACACTGTAACCAAACTAAATTTTTATAATTTTGTTCACACAACTAGAGCTTTCCTTTAGTGGTATTTAATCAACACTGGGGTTTTTATTTTTTGCTAAATTATCAAAAAAAGATCGACAATTTTGAAAAAAACAAACATGTTTTTCTTTGTTTCTGTTAAAAAAAGTTTGCAAATAAATAATTGTTCTTCATAAATTTAGGCCAAGATGTATTCTGCTACATTTCTTTGGTGAAAATAACCCAAATCAGTATTTTATATTTAGTCTGCAGGAAAGTTATAGAGTTCACAAACTACGGGATATACAGTATCTGAAAATTAATCAGTCCTGAAGTACTGACAGCCAATCTAAATTCTTGAGGCCCAAAAATGTCAGAACAGTACAGATATCCCCCAAATTACCCCTTTTTGCAAAGTAGACAGTCAGATGTATTTCATAAGAGGCATGGTGAGTTTTTTGAAGTTGTAATTTTTTTTGTCATAATTTTTTGGAAAATTAAGAAATTAAAAAAATAGTTTTCACAATTGTTTTTTTACATACTGTCACCAGTGCAGAGCGTCATCATATAACTGGTGTGGCATTGATCAGGAACACTGACTGGTGACAGTACGAAAAAAAAATGTATAATTTTTTTTCAATTTCTATTTTATTTTTTTATTTTTTATTACATTTTGTTCTTTTTTTTAAGATTGTTTTTTCATATTACACTGACCAAAGTAGTATATTGTTACCATAGTAGGAAGTGATCGGTATTTTGTTTATTTTTTTTTTACACAATTTGATTGCTTATAAGCAAAGAATTTCTTTGCTATAAAAAAGCATTTAACTGAATTCAATCGATTAATTCAGGGTTTTTTGTTGTGATTAGCTGTGATTGGCCAAGGCTAATCACATGATACAGATGGGCTGTGATTGGCCCAGCCTGTGCATGTAATAACTGTAACCATTCACAGCTAGACACACTTGTACACAAAGGATGGCATAAAAGGAAGCCATCCATTGTTTACAACTGTCATGTGACCTGCTGTGATTGGTCACAGCAGGTCACATGGTACTGGCAACAGTGCAGGTACACAGATCTGTCTTCAACTGTGTCCTAGGTACACAGCCAGTAACAGATCTCACCACTGAGCGGCCCTGCAGGCACGCGCAAGGCAGGATCCGGGAAGGACGTCATATGACGCCCTCCCAGATCGATAAGAGGCCAGCCGGTCATCATTTTACTATAGGCCGGGTGGAAAGTGGTTAAGAAAACCTTTCCATCCTGCTCCTTTGAGAATTTTCCTGTCACTGTGGTTGAAAGCAAACATTGATTTGATCCCAATAATGATTAGAAAATTAAACTTTCATAAAATGTAACATTTCAAACAAAATTCTGCTAGTGTAAACTCAGTTTAAGTTTTTAGTCTCTGCACATGAACATTTTACGGAAGCATTTGTGGTCCAAGTTGGGTGTAGCACTACAATGTCTGTATTTGCCTAATTTAGGGTTGTTGCCTAAGTTTTAGTCTTACAATACTAGCTATTGGGATTTGAGCACAGGTATTGTCAAGGATCCGGATATGACCAGAGTATTCAGGAGTATTGTAATAATATAGTTTATTTGTGCAACACACCAAAATACAAAACGCACCGTGCAAGTAAAAACCAAATAATCAGAATCCTTCACCCAATATATACAGAACAAAAGAGTAGTCAGGGCTAGCCAGGGTCATACACAGTTGATCAAGCATGGGGTACAGAGAGGCAGACAGGACACGGAGCAGATCACAGGAACAGGAACAGGGAGCAGGAGCAGGGAGCAGGTTCAGGAAAACAGGTTATCACAGGCCCATGGGAACAATACACCAAGGCACTGATTGCAGGCCTGGTTACTGCTTAAATACACCTCCTGCAATCAGCCTCAGGTGATGGCTTGATTGCAGGAGGTGAGATCCTGGCTGCTGAAAAGCACCCGCTGGAAAGAACTGGTACTGCTGCCCATCAGCACCACCAGCGGTGAGTCCTTTCCTGACACCGTGTGGAGAGGTTGTGTGCAAGGCTGCTCTGCTGAGCTCCAGGAAGGCCCGAGAAGCCTGGGGCTAAAGTGCCCTGCTCAAGCCCAGGGAGGATGGTGGATCCTGGGCCTGAGTCCAGCAGTGGGAGACCCCGGAGGGGCCTAGTACCAGTCCTGGCTTCCCATCCATAGAGGACCTGGGAACAGCCCCTAAGAAAGGGGAGGATTATGGTGCATACCATAACGGGTGGCTGCCCAGATCAAAACAATTGAGAAGGAGGAGGCGAAGCTGGGAAAGCTGAGCTTCGAGCTCAAAAAGTTCCGCTCATTGTATGACAGGGTCTGGAGCACCAAGCTCCAGACAATGAAGCCAGACCTGGAGGCGTTGGAGAAGCGGGTGTCCCTCCAGGGGAAATACGTGGCGGCCCTGAAGAGGAAGAGTGGCGTGTTGCGGGAGAAGTTCCAGAATGATACCTGTTTTAAAGCTGCGAGGAGCAGGAGTGTGGCTGCGGTGAGGGGCCCGGTGGAGGAGGTTTCCTCCATGGAGGAGTTATCGGATGCTCCGGTGGTGAAAGGCGGTGTACCGGTGCAGGGGCAGGCTAAGCCCGCTGCATCTTCCCTGCAAATGGCGGCTCCTGTTAAGGGAGACGCCGTTGACACGGGAGTTTTGGATTCCCTCCCCCTCGGGCAGCGGTCTGCAGATTGGGGAACACAGGTGGAGGAGGCTGAGTCAGTTGGAGTGCTTTGTTTTGCAGCGGAAGTTTAGCCGGGTTTGCGTGGGGACCGCTTCCAGTTCACATCGGAAGATTCGGAGAAGGAACTGGATGACGTGATGCCGCGCAAGCCAGCAAAGCCGGTCCTGAAGGAGCGGGCGGCGTATGTCAAGTTACAATGCATTTCCAGCTCTATGGAGAGTGAACTATTGGCAAAGGTGGGAAATCCGCTGGCTGGGGACACTGTGCGGGACTCTGTTGCATCTGGGGGCGCACCCATGGACTCTGGGGCAGCTGGTAATGTATCAGCAGGCATGTCTGGTGTACAGACCCCTCCCGCAGACCAGGGGGTGGGTGTTTCTTTTCCCTCTGTCCCGCGGGTCCTGGTCTCATCTGGTCCCGCCCCTCCAGGGACTGGGGTTGTCCCCGGTGTGTTGTCCATCCCTCCGGGTCCCCTTGCTGGTGCTCTAGTCCCTCCAGGTCAGGTCCTGTCAGGTCCCCCCTCTGTCAGTGTGGGTCCCCAGCCTCAGAACCCCTCTGGTTCTGCTTTACCTGGGTCTGCTCCTCCAGGTCCTGCCGCCTCTGTTGCGGCCCTCCTGTTTCCATTGCCTCTGCAGTGGGTACCCCAGTGGTCCAGCCTGCCTTAAACTATTCTGCGGCAGTGAGAGGGGGTCAGGGGCAGGGTAGGCCACCCCAAACACGTGCTGGGAACCTGCCTACCTCGGCCACACAGAGAAATGTGGTCCAATTAAAATGGACCGGGGATGGTCCCCCTGTAAGCCGTAGGGAGGTCATTAACAGGGTCTTAGAGATGGGGTTCAGGGCTGTGGACATTTAAGCCTTTATTGCCCCTATAGGAATGGGGGAGTATGACGTATCCTTTATGAGGCCTGAATTGCTGGACCTTTTCTGGCAAAAATTTGAGGCAACATATGTCTGCAGCCCTAGGTGGGTCGGCCTTACCCCCAAACTCATATCCCGCCAAAATGTGATCAAAAAGGTCACAATATTGGTAAGGAATGAATCTGTCCCGGTTTCTGACATTGTTGTGTGGTTGGGGAGGTACGGGGATGTTTTGGGGCCCTTGTCCAAGATTCTGGATGATAGGAAGATCTGGACGGGTGGGTGGACGGCCACTGTGCGGTTAAGGGTAGAGGGTAATGTGCTGCTGCACATCCCCTCGTCTGCCTTTCTCGGAAGGGATCGGCTCATTGTGTTTTATGCTGGTCAACCGCGGGTGTGTCACCGCTGCGGTGGCAAGGGGCACTTTGCTGCCACGTGCCCGGTCACTCGTTGCTCCCTGTGCAAGGAGATTGGCTACCTGGCTAGGGATTACAATATCATACGCTGCAATCTGCTGTGCCTGTCCCCCTTCCCAGGAGAGGGAAGAAGTTGGTGGAAGCTGCCAAAGGGGCGGGGGTGGTGGAGGTTAAGTCTGGGCCTACTGTGCCTGTTCCCCGGTTCTCCTTCGTCATCGGCAGGATAAGGTCCCTAAGTAAAGTCCCCAGGGTGCCCAGGGTCCTGCCCAGGGTGGGCAGGGTGGGGTCCAGGTGGAGGAGGGGTGGTTGGTGTTGGGGAGGCGTAACAGGCCGGTCCTCTCTCCTGCAGGGTCTATCTCCTCTCTGGAGGTGGGAGATGTGGCCCTTGGTAACATGTTTGGGGCTCTGTCGGGGGAGGAGGAGGAGGTATCTGTGGATCTTGTTTCCCCGATGGAGGATGAGGAGGCAGGAGGGTCTCTAAAGAGGTCAGGAGACCCTTCAAAAAAAGTCAAGAAGAGGGTTAAGAAACGCCACTCTCAATTATCTTAATGGCAGTTCCCGCTCCGATAAAGGTGGCATGTTGCCAGCATAAAGTCTGTGAGTGCTAGAGAGACAGCCTTATTTTTGATCAGTGGTATGGATGCTGATATTTTCTTTTTGCAGGAGACCAGGTTGTCCAGCCTGGCAGATATACATCTGGCCAAGCGGGAGTGGAGGCGTGGGCCATACTACTGGTCTCTTACAGCGGAGTTGCGGTGCTTTTTACCAGTATGGTAACGTGCCGGCGGGTTATTGAGGTGGAGATTGGAAGATGTTTGATCTTGGATGTCCTTGTGAGGGGGCAGGAACTGCACCTAATCAATATATATGGACCGCAGTCCAAGTGGGACTGGAAGTGCCTCTTCACAAGGATCAAGCCTTTCCTTTTTACGTCCCGGCTGGTGGTCTTTGGAGGTGACTTTAATGTCATAACTAGGCCCAAGGACAGGAGGGGCTTCAATGACAGGCTGGGATATGACAGAGTTTTTCTAAATGCCATAGTCAGGGAAGCAGGTCTGGTGGATGCCTTGGTTAAGAGCAGACGAGACAGCACTGGTTTCACGTTTAGGAGAGGGAATAGTCAGAGTAGGATAGACAGGTTTTTTTTCAAGGAGGACTCTGCCTTCTCGGCACCCGAGTGTCGGGCGGTGGAGTTTTCTGACCACCTTATGCTTACTGTGACTTTGAATGTTTCAGACATGCCGCTGAGAGGGAAGGGCATCTGGAGGTTGAATTCGTCTCTGCTGGAGGACAAGGTGGTAAGACAATCCTTTGAGGAGTTCTTTCGGGTTCAGGAGACTGTGCTGGATCTCTACGACAGCAAGTCGGAGTGGTAGGAACTTACCAAGGTGCGGATTGGCAGGTTTTTCAAGGCCATAGGTAAAAGAAGGCAGTTTGATAAGTACATTGCCTACCAACGGTTGCAGAGGAAGCTCGACCGCCTTGTTTCTAGCGGTGGAGATTCTGGGGCAATCTCGGAGGCCAAGCTTCTCCTCAGGAAGTACCAGTATGATCGGCGTACCTCTTTGGTTCTGGAAAGGGATTATGGAAAGTACCACTCGCCCGACCCTTTCCAGAATTGCAAACAAAGTGCAGCGATTAAGACGGTCTCTGCCCTAAGGGATAGTAGGGGGTCCCTGACAAGATCTAGGTCAGGGATCCTGGAGATCTCTAGGTCCTTTTATGAGGACTTGCTGGGTGAGAAGTGCCTCGACCGGACAAGGATGTTGAGCTTTTTGGAGTCTATACCGGGTCTGGATGGTAATGTTCCGCCTGCGAGTTTGACTAGGGAGATTACTGCAGAAGAGGTGATCAAAGTCATCGATAGTCTGGCCATTAAGAAGACTCCTGGGCCAGACGGCCTGACAGCCGAGTTTTTTAAAACCTTTAAGTCCAGCTGAGGTTTACAACTGCTGTCTGGATGAGGGGTCCCTCCCTCCATGAGGCAGTCTGCAGTGATTCTCTTGTCAAAAGGTAAGGATCTGTCAGGGCTCCCGGGTATGACCAGAGGTGTGTGACTGACGCAGGGAAACGCAGACTTCAGATATGTTATAAACGATATAATTTATTAACACTAACAATACAAACATAAACGCAGTGCCATACTAAAACATAATACAGTGTAAACAAACCAAACCAACCACCCACAGATAACAGTACATACAATGCAAGCGTCGTCAGGCAGGCCGGGTCAATATCAATCGGGCAGGTAGGTACAGGGGGAGCAAGCGGAGAATGGTCGGGGTCACAAGCCAGGGTCAGCAGGTAGCAGACAGCGAGGTACAGAGGGTCAGGCAGAGGGATGGTCAGGAACGAGCCGGGGTCAGAGCAGGAGAAGTCAGCAGAGGTCAGATCAGGCCGGGTCAGCAACAAGACAGGAACAGAAACAGGATGCAGGAACAGGATACAGGGCCCAGGAAAAACACACACCAAGGCAGAGTCTGCAGGTCTGGCCATCCCTTAAATACACCAGCATAAGCAGTTTCAGGTGTTTTGCTGGCTGCAAGGTTGAGTCTCTGATTGCTGGGAGCACCCGCTGGCCAGCCCTGGTACTGCAGCTCATAAGGCAGGTGAGTCCCACCATTGCTGGCCAGTCCATTCCTGACAGGATCCTTCGGCTATTGAGAATTGGCGCCCCATTAGCCTTCTCAATGTCGATAGAAAGGTTCTGGCTAAGATCTTGTTCTGGCGCCTGTCGTCAGTGGCGGATGGCTTGCTTTCACGTCAGCAGCATTGCTTGGTCCAGGGCAGGAGTACCTTCACAGCGGTGTTAGCTGTCCAGGAGGCCCTGGAATGGTGTAAGGCTGAAGGATGGGGAAAGTTTCTGCTTGCAGTGGACCAGGCTATGGTCTTTGACCGAGTCAATCATGAGTACCTCTGGCATCTCCTGGACCGGTATGGTTTGGAGGGGAGGTTCATTGGCTAGCTGAAGACGTTGTATAGGGAGGCTGAGAGCTTCATGTTGGTGAATGGCTGGGTTGTGCGATCCTTTGGGGTTGGATCCGGGGTGCACCAGGGGTGCCCGCTGAGCCCTTTGCTCTACGCCTTTACCATCGACCCCTTCGTCAGGAGGCTAGATGGTGGGGCGGTGAGTGGGGTGCCGGTGGGATCCACTGGGGATCCGCCCCTGAGGGTTGTGGCTTATGCTGATGACGTTTCTGTTTTCATCTCTGGGTCAGAGGAGGCGCAGGAGGTGGTCTCAGTGATGGATAAGTATGCCGAGGCATCTGGCTCCAAGGTCAACCAGGACAATTGCGAAGTTCTCTGGATGGGGAGGGAGGGTGAGAGCTTCTCACTCCCGGGCACCTTCCCGGAGCCTCAGCAGAGTATAAAGGTTTTAGGCATCAATTTCGGCCAAGCTAATTATAGCAAATCAAATTGGGAGGCCAAACTGTCTGGTGCCGAGGTCAAGGTGAGATGCTGGAAGGGGTGGCGGCTGAGGGAAAGGGTTGATTTGATCAAGACTTTCCTGGTCCCCCGTGTTTTTGTATGTCAGTTTCGTTTGCCTCTTTCCACAATCGCTCTATACGAGGATCTACAGCTGCTTCTTCCAGATGTTATGGGGGAACAGGCTGAACCTTGTCAAGCGGGATGTGACCTACTCATCCAGGCGGGAGGGTGGCCTAGGTATGGTCAACCTGGTGGTTTTCTTCTTTCTGATGTTCTTGAAACATAATTTTGGTAACATGCTGGCAGAGAGACCACCTGCATGGGTAGGACTGTTTCGGATCTGGTTTAGACCCTTTCTGAACAGTTGGGAGACTGGCGGGCCAGTGAAAAGCCTGCGGGTCGGTCAGGCTTACGTTTAATAAATCTGGAGCGGATTCCCTTGAAGTTTAGGGACCAGGCCTGGCTCGCTTTCCATGGCAGGCTTTATGTGAGGTGTAACTTGAAGTACCGTCCTCCGGATGACCATGGTTGTCCGAGGTCGGAGTGTCAGGGTGAAGTGGAAAGTATGGACCACTTCTTGCTTCAGTGCCCCTTTAAAGTGGAAGTGTACAAAGTGGTGGGTGGGGCTCTAGGTGTTTCTTTCCTGCAGAGTTATGCAGAGTGGGTGTATGGAGCATTCGAAAGCCACCTGGGTTTAGATTTGGACACCTTGTTCTCAGTCAGTTTAGTGGTCCGATACTACACGTGGAACGCACGGTGCCAGGTATCCCTTCGGCAGAAAGTCCTCCCCGTCCAGGTGGTGGTGTGTGGCATTCTTGGTGAGGTTGGGAAGATTCGGGGCCTTGAGAAAGACAGGTGGCGGCGAAAGGCTTGGATGGAGGCGTGGAGGAACATCAAGCCTGTAGCTGCTGCCTGTTGATCTCGGGTGGTGGTATCTGTCCCTATTTTCATCTTTTCACTCCCATAGATTTTGTAGGTATGGAACCTTTTTGATGGAAGGCTGCTGACACTGAAGGTCTAAGTTTCTTAGTCTTCTTCATAGGTATGTATTGTTTGTTGTTAAGATGTACTAGGTTTAGGCCATAAAGGCCGTCTGAAGCAGTAAAGTGGAAATTGAAAGTGTTTCTTTTTGGTTTCTGGCCATAAAGGCCTCTTATATGAATACGTTTTTATTTTGTTGGGGTGGTCTTGTATGCCTGGAGCATCAGGTTTTGTTGCTCTTTTTTCTTCCAGGGAATGGACTTTCAGTTCCTGAGCCATAAAGGCTATGAGTGCTTTCGTTTCTTTATGTTGTGTTTTTCCCCAGGAAATTCTGGACTTTTTTTGTTTACGTATTAAGGTGATGTTTATACCTATTTATTTATTTATTTTATTATTTATATATTCTGTAATTTTGTATAAAAATTTGGACTGGTGGTTTGTATGACTTAAATACAAATAAAAAATCTCCTTTCCTGACACCGTGTGGAGAGGTTGTGTGGAAGGCTGCTCTGCTGAGCTCCAGGAAGGCCGGGCTTGATTGCTCCAACTAAGCCCAGGAAGGATGTCGGGTCCTGGGCCTGGACCCGCTGGAGGAAGGCCCCCTGAGGGGCCTAGTACCGGTCCCGATCTCTCCACCATTGAGGACCTGGGAACAGCCCCAAAGAAGGGGGAAGGTTACAGTGAGTACCGTGATCGTGTGGCGGCCCATATCTGTACGGTTGAAAAAGAGGAGGCAAAGCTAGTTAAGCTTAACTTGGAGTTGAAAAAGCTCTGCAGTTCCTATGATCGGGTATGGAGCACGAAGCGTCAGAGTATGAAGCCGGGCCTGGAGGCCCTTGAGCAACGGGTATCCCTGCAAAGGAAATGTGTTGCGGCTCTAAAGAAAAAAAGTGGCGTGTTGTGGGAGAAATTCTCCAATGATAGCCATTTTAAGACCGCCAGGAGTAGGTGCGTGGCAGCAGCAAGGTGAGCGTGGGATCCTCGGTGGAGGAATTGTCCGATGCACCGATGGCAAAGGGAGAGAAGGAGCAGAGGCCGGTTGAGCCCGCTGCTGAAGACCAGAAAATGGCGCCGTTAGTTATGGAAGACACCGAGAATGCAGATGAGTCGGGTTCCCTCCCCCCTGGGCAGCAGAGTGGGGATTGGGGCTCCCGTGTGGAAAAGGCGGAGTCAGCAGGAGAACTGCACTTTGTACAGGAAGTGGAATCCGGGTTACGTGGAGATCGCATCACTTCAGAAGAATCGTGTGTTGATGGGGAAGAAGACATGGTGCCCCGCAAGCCTGCACAACCTGTGGTGAAAGAGAGGGCAGTATTTGTTAAACTGCAAAGAGTCCCGAGCTCGCTGGAAAGCAGCCTGCTGACTGGTGACACCCAACGGGACTCTATAATGCCGGGAGGAGGCGGGGTCATGGTGGACGGTAATATGGTAGCGACTGTGTCTATCAAGCAGGCTTCTGCGGAAGTCCAGGGGGTGGTTGATGTGGCTCCTATTGTCTCCAAGGGTTCTGTTCCTGCTGATTCCACCCTGTCGGGGGCTGAGTCTGCCCTTAGTGGGGTCCTTGTTCTGGAGGTCCTGTTAGATCCAGTGTCTGCTGGCCTAGTTCCTCAGAATCCCCTGTCTGCTAAGCCTAGTCCTGTGGCCCAGGTTCCCCCGGTTGTTGCCCAGCAGGGGTCCCGCCCACAGGGCTCGGGCCCTCAGGCTCAGGCACTCCCTGGTTCCGTTCCCCCAGGTCCACCCCCTTAGGGTCAGGTTGCCCCCGCTGTGGTCCTGTCTGTTTCCGGCCCTCCTGCAGTGGGTGCCCTTACACCAGCACCCGCCTTAAGTTATTCAGCGGTAGTAAGGGGTGGGCATGAGCAGGCTAGGCCCATCCAGTCCCAGGCAGGTAACTTGCAGACCTCAGCAATTAGGAGGAATGTTGTGCAGTTAAAGTGGACAGGGGAATGCTCCCCTCTAACCAGGAAGGAGGTAATTGATCGGGTGCTGGATATGGGGTTTAGGGCGACAGACATCTTCGCCTTTATTGCCCCGGTGGGGACCAGGGAGTATGATATCTCTTTCATGAGGCCTGAGTTGTTAGACCTATTTTGGCAGAAATATGAAGCCACTTACTTCACAAGTCCTAGGTGGGTGGGCCTGACCCCTAAGCTAATCTCCCGTCAGACGCTGATAAAGAAAGTTACTATACTCGTGAGGAACGAGTCTATTCCAGCATCTGATATTGTGGTGTGGCTGGGGAGATATGGGGAGGTGATGGGGGCCCTGAATAAAATAGTGGATGAGAGGGGAATATGGACAGGTGGGAGGACAACTACCATCCGCCTAAGGGTGGAGGGTAACGTATTACAACATATTCCGTCATCAGCCTTCCTAGGGAGGGACCGGCTGATGATCTTTTATGCTGCTCAGCCACAGGTATGTCACCGGTGCGGTGGCAAGGGACACTTTGCTGCCCCATGCCCTGTGATCCGCTGCTCCCTATGCCAGGAGATTGGGCACCTGGCTAGGGACTGCAACATTATCAGATGTAATCTGTGTGGCGTGGTTAGGCATTCATACAGCCAGTGGCCTGAGGCCCTCCGCAACCTCTCTGATAGGGAGTTGGCAGTGGAGTTGGATAGAATGGAGGCTGAGGAGGCGAAGGTGGCGGCAGAAAAAGTCGCCTTGGCCTCAGCAGCATCTGTAGTGAGGGTGGAGGAGGGCCGGCTTGGCCCCACTGTCTCCGTTCCCCTGGTTAAGCCCCCTCCTATTAAGTCTGTTCCCGTTGAGTCTCAGGTGGGCTCCCCGGTTGTTCCAGTCTTTTCTCACAGGAAAGGGGGCAAGGTGGCAGAGGCAGCCAAAGGGGCTGGGGTGGTAGATTTAAATTCTGGAAAGTCCCCTGTGCCAGCTCCCCCGGTTCTTCTCCCGCTACGGCGGAGTAAAGTGTCCACCAAGAAACCTCATGGGTCCCAGGGTCCGGTTCAGGGAGGGCAGGATGGGGCTCAGGGGGAGGAAGGGTGGCGGTGGTAGGAGGGAGACACAACAAGCCTGTGCTCTCTCCAACAGGGTCGGATTCTTCTCTAGAGGTGGAGGGACCGGCCTTGGGTAACATGTTTGGGGCTCTGTCAGGGGAGGAGGAGGAGTCAGCTGGCTCTCCTTCACCGATGGAGGATGAGGAGGCAGGAGGGACCCAAAAGAGACCTGGGGACTCTCCAAAAAAAGCTAAGAAGAAGGTTAATAAATGCCTTTCTCAATTACCTTAATGGCTGTTTTTTTTCAAAAATTTTTGAATTAGCCTGGGAGCGTGGACATTTCGGGCTGGTTCCCACGAATTTTCTTCTGGCCCATAACCTTTCCATTTTATAAGGTACTGTGTCTGACCCCTACGGTCCAGGAACGGATCTGGAGTGGCAGGTTTTAGCAGGGATACAGGAAACACTGGATGTATTTTGAAAGACTCGGGCAGAGCTAATTCAAAAGCCACTTCGTTAATTTGACGCTTCACCTGAAATGGGCCCACGAACTTGGGTGCCAACTTCCTCAATGGGCATGCCATCTTTAGGTTGGTAGTTGCTAACCAAACTTGATCCCCTGGGTGCACGACCAATTCCCCACTTCTGCTTTTATCAAAGGCCCTTTTGCTATCTTCCTGAGCCTTTGCCATTGTCTCCTGTAACAGTTTGTTGTTGGATGCAAAGAAATTTAAGGACTCTTGAGCTGCAGGAACAGGGTTTTCTGGGATCAGGTCGGGCAAGAAGGTGGAGTGGAAACCATAATTGGCAAAGAACGGGGACTGCCTGGTGGCAGAGTGATTTGCATTGTTGTAGGCAAACTCCGCCAGGGGCAAAAGTGCCAACCAGTCATCCTGTAGGAATGAGGTGTAGCATCTGAGATATTGTTCCGCTCAGTCTGCCCATTCGTTTGCGGGTGAAAGGCTGTCAGGGACTGCGGGTCTCGCAGCGGCGCACAGGTCTGCACATACACAGATTGCCTAGGTGCACTAATGTGCAGGCACTAGGACCTGGGCATCGGCGTTGGCAATTGCACCAATGACGATGCAGGGCGCACTATTTAAACTGGCCAGACGGTGACTAGGTTGCCGCAAGGTCTAGTTCCTGTACCCGTGTTCTGAAGTGTGTTCCTGTTGCCGATCCTGCTTGTCCTGATTTGTGTTTTTTTTTTTTTTTAATTTAAATATTTATTGGTTTTTCATGTTATTACAAAAAATTTCATAAAAAGAAACACAATACATTTAAGTAGTCTTAACATTTCTATTTTACCCCTTCTAATAACTCTTTTCTTTCCCTCCCCTCCCCCCCCTCATTCCCCTCCTCCCTCTCCCTCCCTCCCTCCCCTCTGCAAGTTTTCCAGTCTCACGAGGCCCAATCACTTTAAATAACTTTAAAGTTATTAAAAGTTATAATTTAAGATTTTCTATATTTCTCTTTCACTTTTGATTTTTCCCATTTTTCCCATCTCGAATAGTATGTTCCCAGCCTATCTTCCTGCATATAGTAAGATTTTTCCATTTTACTGATCTGATTTACTCTGTTGATCCAGTCTTCCTCCTTCGGCACCTCTGTTTTCTGCCAGAACTTGGGTATCAACCCTTTTGCAGCATTTAAATAATACCATACGCCTGATTCTTTATATTTATTTACTGTTGTCTCGACATTATGTAAAAGACACATCGTTGGGTCTAACCCTATGTCATTTCCAGTTATTATTTCTATCAATTTAACTATTGTTTTCCAAAAAGCCTGAATTTTCGGACATTGCCACCACATGTGAAACACTGTGCCTATCTCTCCACATCCTCTCCAACACATTTTTGAATTCTCCACACTCATCCTGTGCTCAATACTCGGTGTAATGTGCCATCGTGTCAAACATTTATAATTAACCTCCACTTCTCTCATACTAACGTTCTCATGTGTCAATCTAAATATCTTTTTCTGTTGATCCTCATCTAACGCCACCTCCATATCTCTTTCCCACCTCGTTATAAAAATTAACTTTGTGTCTGTGTCTAATTCTGTGAGTATTCTATAAATTTTAGCAATACCATGTTTCCCATCTCTACGTGTTTCTAACAACCTTTCAAACATATTCCACTCCTTCTTTAATCTCAAGGGTTTTGGTAATTTCCCAATAAAGCATTTTAGTTGGTGATATTTCCACTCATCTATTCTAATAAAAATATCTCCCTTCTTCTCTTTAAGTTCTTTAAATGATCTCAATTTCCCCTCTACCAGTACATCTCTCAGTTGGACATCTTCCCTCTCAAACCATCTCCCTGATATCTCTTCCTTTCCTGGGGGGAAATAATCAGTATTTGCAAGAGGCATTAATATAGAGTTGAATTCCCATTTCATATTTTTGTGTAAATTATCCCATACCCTTAGAACATTTAGAGTGTAATTACTTGTGTTTTCATTAATTTTTCTAAAATGTGCTGGAATCCATATCATCTTACTCAAACTAATCCCACTCAGTGCATTTTCAATTTTTACCCAACTCTTCCCCTTCTGGTTAAATGTCCAATCATAAATTCTTGCTAAAATTACTGCTTTATAATATCTCTTGACGTCGGGTAGTCCCATTCCCCCTTTTTCTTTAGTCCTACTCAGTATTTCATATGATATTCTTGGTTTTTTATTCCTCCAAATATTTCTTGTTAACATTTTTTTTATTATCTTAAAAAAAGCCTCTGGGAGTTTGATCGGAACCATTTGGAATCTATACAGTATTTTAGGTATAATTACCATTTTAACTAGGTTTATACGTCCTATCCATGATGGGTTTCCTCCTAATCTTTTCAATTCTTCCTTGATCTCATTTATTAAGGAAATATAGTTTAATCTATACAGTTGTTTGTAAGAGATAGCGAGTTTTATCCCTAGGTATTTTAAATCTTTTTCTCTCCATATAAAGGGGAATTCTTTTTGTAACTTTTCCTTTTCACTCTTTAATATATTGATGTTCAGGATCTCTGTTTTTGTTGGATTAATTTTTAAGTTTGATAGTTCCCCATACTCCTTCAAAAATTTCATTATATTTGGTAATGTTATTCGGGGGTTACCTACATAGAATAATAGGTCATCTGCATAGGCCGCTACTTTGTGTTCTATATTTTCGATCTGAATTCCCTTTACCGCACCACTATTCCTTATCATTGACAACAAAGGTTCCAATGACAAAACATATAGCAGGGGGGACAGAGGACAGCCCTGTCTTGTTCCATTGGACATCCCTATGGATTCTGATCTCTCTCCATTTACCGTAATAATTGCGGTGGGCTCCCTGTATAATTTACCTATCCACTCACGCATTCTCTCTCCAATCCCCAGCACTTCTAAGTTGTCCATCATGAAGCCCCAATCCACTCTATCGAACGCCTTTTCGGCATCAATCGACAGCAGCACCACCGGGGCTTTTCCTTTTCTACTTTTCTGGATTAGCATCAGAGTTCTCAACCCGTTGTCCCTACCCTCTCTCCCTGGGACAAAGCCCACCTGATCTCCATGGATCCATTCTGGCATTAAATCTTTCAGCCTATTTGCTAGCACCTTTGCGTACAGCTTAGTATCGATGTTCAATAATGAAATTGGTCTATAACTAGAGCACTAAGAGGGGTCTTTTCCTTCCTTATGAATGAGTACAACATGGGCCTGAAGAGATTCTCTTCTACTCTCCATCCCTCCTCCCAGCTCGTTCATATACTTCTTTAGCTTAGGTAACAATATTTCACTATATTTTTTATAGTAATTAACTGTGTACCCATCCGGTCCTGGGCTTTTTACACCCCCCGTACTTCTTATTGCTGCTTTTATTTCATCTTGGGAAATTTCCACATCTAGGGAGTTCAGCTGTATTTCACTTAACTTTGGTAATCCTGCGTTTTTTAAATAGGTCTTCCTTTTTTCTTTAATATCCTCTCCATTTTCTTTTGACGAGCTTTGGGGGCTAATATTATATAACTTTCTATAGTACTCCGTAAATACTTTAATAATCTCTTTAGTTGAATATACCAACTCCCCCTTCGGATTTTTTATCTTTTCTATATAATTTCTATTTTTCTTTTTATTCAAAGCTCTCATTAAGTATTTTCCTGGTCTATCTCCCCATCTATATCTTTCACTTAGTACCTTATTATATACTCTTTTCCTCTCCTCTTCCATCAGTCTCTCTAGCTCATCTTTTTTATCTATTAACTTCTGTTTTGTTTCTCTTGTTATTTTCTTCTTTTGTATCTGCTCCAAATCCATGATTTCTTTTAGGAGCCCACTGACCCTCTCTCTTCTTTCTCTTTTTTTCCTTGCTCCCATTGCAATCAGGATTCCTCTTATATATACCTTGTGACTTTCCCATACTGTAGCTGTTGATACTTCCCCTGTCTCATTTTCTTTAAAATATACTTTAATCTCTTCCCCAATCTTCTGAGCTATATCCTCGTCCAAAAGAAGGGCCTCATTTAGTCTCTATCCTAGGCCTCCCGTCCACCGTTTCCCCCATCCCATTTTCATTATGACAGGGGCATGATCTGAGAATGTACTCATCTCTATTTCTATTTTAACCAACGGTTCTATAAGTTGATGATCTATTAGGATATAGTCCAGTCTCGAGTATGTCTCATGTGCATTGGAGAAGAAGGTATAGTCTCTGTCTTTCATATGCATTATTCTCCAGGTGTCCACCAGTTGGTACTCGTGGATCGCTTTTTTCAAAGCTCTCAGAGACCTACCACCTTCTCTCTGCACAGGGGAGGTTGTAGCTTTTTGTGGGTCCATGCAGAGATTAAAATCTCCTGCTACTATCAAATGCCCTCTTTTAAAGTCCATCAATTTTTTCAGCAGACCCTTCAAATAGCTCTCCGGTTTTTTATTAGGGCAATATATATTGGCTAACGTGCACTCTATTCCCTGTAATTTACCTTTCAAGAACAGGAATCTCCCCTCCGGATCGGTCTTTCTATCTTCCACCTGAAATCTGATGTTCTTTGCCAACCCTATTGCCACCCCTTTTGCTCTTTTAATTGGAGAGTCAGCATAATACCATGTTGGATAATATTTAGATTTTAATTTCACATTTGACTTTATCTCGAAATGTGTTTCCTGTAAAAATACCACTGATGTTGCCCTATGGTGTAGCTCTTTAAACAACTTAAATCTTTTCCCAGGGCAGTTCAACCCATTCACATTATATGTTATAACCTGTATTTCTTCCATCCTCCTTAATTCTATCTATCTCTCCTCTAACTCGCCTCCTCCTTTTAGGCCCTACTATCTTGCAGAATATTAGCCCAACCTCCCCTCCCCCTACTCTCTCCCACCCTAACTCCCTCGCCCATCCCCACCCCCCAATCCCCATCTCACCCCCCCACCTCCACCCCCCCTTCCTTATTTTCCCCCTACCCATTTTTAGGCTTACAACCTGCCTACACATCATTTGTGGATCCAACTCCACGATTGATTTAAAATTTTTGGGAGTAAGCTCCGCCCATGGACGGCTACCTCTCCTCCGACCTCCCCAGATCCCCTTTCTCTGTCAATTGGGCTCGACAATAACCTTTATTCCCCCCCTTAACCGGAGCTTCCTGAAGGGCTTCCACAACGACAGGGGTGGGGCAGGGGAGGATGGGAGAGAACACAAAAAAAAAAAAAAAAAAAGGGAAAAAACATATTATTTACTTAATTCTCTCTCCCTTCTCTCACCAACCCCTGGACCTCCCTGCTTCTCCCCCCCACCCGCTGCCAGTCCTCTTTTCTTGTATCAGCCGTAACTCCTCTTCCTCCTTCTTCTTCTTCCCACCCAGCTATCTCCACTCTTTGCAAGTCCAGTCTATCACAAAAGTCTCTCAGTTCTTCCGGGAATCTCAGATAAGCTGTAACCCCATTTTTCCATCCAGTTAGAGATGCTGCATTACCCCATCTATACTGCACATTCTGATTTCTCATTTGCTCCAACAGGGGTCTCAGGGATCTCCTCCTCCAAAGAGTCTCTGATGTTAAATCCGCATAAATTTGGATAGTCAAGTCTCCATATTTAATCACTGATCTTCCCTTAATCTTCTTCCATATCTCCTCTTTGACCCCAAATTTTTGGAACTGGACAATTATATCTCTCGGTCTTTCTTTCTCATTAGCTTGTTTGAACTTTCCTGTTCTGAACACTCCATCTAGTTTGATCCCGTCTGTTTCAGGTCTGTCGCTTATGAAATTTAAAATTTTATTAACTAGTTCATATAATGTTTCCCCTTTTGCAGACTCTGGGATTCCTCGTACTCTAAGGTTACTCCTTCTTTCTTTATTTTCTTGAATTTCCATCCTATAGAGCAGTTTTTTCTGAGTTTTCTCCAGATGGATTGTTTTTTTCCATAGATTATCTATGGTTTGGGCCTGGGTTTTAACTTTCTCCTCTGTTTCTTCCATTCTCAATAGCAAATGTCCTAAATCATTGCGAATAGCTGTCATTTCATGTTTTATCATTTTCTCCAGATTTTGAAACATTTCTATCATCTCCTTCTTATTTGGTACTTGTAGTTCACCATCACGATCTTGTTTCCCCAAGCCAACTGCTATTTGTTGGTTACAGGAGCTATTCATATCCAGTGATAATCTAGGGCTATTTCCTAAGCTAATGTCCATTTCCCCTTTTGCACTTGCGCCTTGGGCCCTTTCTGGCGTAATATTTCCATGTGATGTAAACTTCTTTATCGTGCCTGTTTGAGACCCTTTGAGCCCTGTTCCCTTGGGGCCTTTATTCTTCATATCCTCTATATGTCTTTTGTCTTCTATATTCTCTAGATGGGGTTATACCGCTCCTTTGTGATTTGTGGACCAGATATACTTATAATTTTTCCTTATTTTTTTTTGTGTTCTCCTAAAGCACCTAGGGCTCTTCTTTTGTTCTCTTCTTGACCCAGGGAATCCTCCCCTCACCTCCTTAGCCCCTTTGTCCCCCACTGTCACTTAGGGGTCTATTACACCACACGCTCACATCAGCTCTCACTCACCCAGACAGCGGCTCCAGGCTTGGATGTAGGTCCTTCACATCAGCTCAGTCCTGGGGGGGGAGTCCTCTGGGTCTCCGATGCTGTGCTTCGCTTTTTTCTCTAAACTTCGCCCCAGGGACGCAGGGTGGGTCTTCTGGTATTCCCGGGTCTCCCTGGCCCAGGATCAGTCATCCGGCCGAGGGTTATATTCAGCAGCAAGCCAGGGGTTATGAGCCCTAAAAAGCCGGTAACAGAGGAGCAACAGCTCCCTGTCATATCAGGACGCCGACCGGTCTCTGCTTTCCCCCAGAGATCCTCCGCGGCTGGTCACGTGCGCCCTCCACGTCACCTCACTTCCCAGCCGCTTGGATCTCTCTCTCTACACAGCGCTGGGGGAACCGGCGCGTCTCTACAGCCTCCGTGTCACGGCCATCCCCGGCTCTCCGGGTTCAGCTCCACTGCCCTCCAGACTCCGGTGAGGCGGTTTCTTTAGCGGGTCCCTAGAGAGGTCGGGAAGCGGGTCCTAGCAGCGATCTAGAGCCACTCGCTCCCCGCAGCCGCCATGTTCAGGCTCCTCCCCCTGCTCCTCACTCCCCTGTCCTGATTTGTGTTGACCTTCTCCTGCTCTGACCCCCGGCTCGTCCCTGACTACTCTCCTGCCTGTTGTTATATTACTATTGGACCTCCCGTTGCTGAACCTTGGCTCGTGACCCGGCTGCTCTCTGTCTACCGTTTGGTACCTACCTGCCTCCACCATTACCAACCTGGTTAGTCTGACTACGCTCATTCCTGACTGTCATCCATCCATCCCGCTCGGGACCTGGACTTGTCAGCCTCTTCACAGCAGGCTCACCCCCCCCCCCCCCGGCACGTACCCTCGGCGGGACCCCTCTACCACAGTTGGGTGCACTCAGGGGTTGCGACCTGGTTTCAGTCTCGCACCAAGTCCATCCCCACCATCAGGGGCTCTGGTGAAAAGGCAGACTGGGACTTAGACTCCGCATCCTGGGGAATCCCGTTCTGTTGATCACTAGAGATTCCGCCGGGCGGTGCCTGACAGTACCTTGCGGCCATGACTGAGCCTGGAAGGGGAACTTCCCCTCTGGATGACATACGTCAACATTTGGTAACCCTCACAGAGGGGGTTAGGGCCCTGTAGGAGGGTTATACAGAATTGGGTGACCGCATACAGACTTTAGCCACACGTACCAGACAGTCTGGGGACCCCTCTGGGGGAGTACTAGTTTCGATACCTGCACAGGAACTCCGTGTCCCCACACCGGAACGTTTTAACGGGGGTCGAGGTAAATTCAGGAGTTTCCATAATTCCTGTCAGTTATACTTCGACCTCCAGCCTCGAACGTTTTTGTCAGAAACTGTGAGGGTCGGGTTCATTATTTCCTTATTCAAGGATGAACCCCAAAACTGGGCCCACGGACTACTAGAGACCCGAGACCCACAGTTAGAAACAGTAACGTCATTTTTTAAAGCAATGGCGCTTTTGTACGATGACCCACAACAGGCCACAACGGCCGAGATGTCCCTACATACACTGAGGCAAGGTCACCGAGCAGTGGAGGACTACGCAGCCGAATTCAGGCGTTGGGGTAGTGACACCCAATGGAATGAGGCGGCCCTGCATCACCAGTTCCGCATGGGTTTAGCTGAAACATTGAAGGACGAGTTGGCCCGAGTAGACATACCTGATACTCTTGAGGGCCTGATAACCTTATCTATTCAGATTGACCGCCGGTTGCAGGAGCGCAGGCAGGAAAAGTCCAACCAAGATCAGAGACCAACCTGGATATCACCTCATGCTGCAGCCCAGCCTAAGTCACTACGGGTCAACCAGAATCAGGAGGTTGCGGATACATCGGGATTCGGGTTATCGGGAAGTATTCGGCCTCCACTTACGCTTGAGGAACGTCAGAGGCGTCAGGTAAACCGTCTGTGCCGCTATTGTGGGGAAGCAGGCCATATAGTGCGTACCTGTCCAGCCAAGATGGGTAAGTGCTCTGCTGTGTTTTCTACGGTTACTTCTAAAAATAGAAGCAACATCAGTTATTTAGCAGTGCCTATTTAACTTCAGCTGCCGGGGAGAACTGTGGTAACCATGGCAATTGGGGACTCTGGAGCATGTAGCTGCTTTATAGATCTGGACTTTGCAGCTCAGCAGCAGATCCCCTTACAGACAAAAGAGGTGCGGTTAAATATATTTTTAGCTGACGGATCCCGTATAGGGTCAGGGGTGGTGGACCGTGAAACCCCACCTATTTGCACTACAGTAGCAAACCATTACCAGGAGTTCCTCCGCCTGGATGCCATTGCATCCCCTCTGTTCCCGGTTATCCTGGGACTCCCTTGGTTACAAGCCCACGACCCACAGATTGATTGGAAGGCGGGATCAATTCATTTCCAGTCACCCTATTGCCAGCAGCATTGCCTCCCTAGAACGCTCCCGGCGCCACAGGCCTTGCTATGTCTGGATGCAGATGCAGGGCTGGCCCAAATCATTCCTTCGGCCTACCACAGCTACTTGGACGTGTTTAGCAAGCGGGGGGCAGATGTCCTGCCCCCACACCGAACATATGACTGCCCGATTGATCTTCTCCCAGGTTCGGAAATATCATTTGGGCAGATATTCCCTTTGTCCGAACGGGAGTTAGGGGCTCTAAAGGAATATATAGACGAGAGCCTCCGCAAGGGGTTTATTCGGCTCTCCACATCACCAGCTGGGGCTGGCATTTTCTTTGTGGAGAAGAAAGATAAATCCTTACGACCCTGTGTAGACTACCGAGACTTGAATAAAGTGACTGTCAAAAATCATTACCCGCTACCTCTGGTCACTGAACTTTTTCAAATATTGAAGTCAGCTTCCGTCTTTACTAAGCTGGATTTGAGGGGTGCATACAATCTAGTCCGTATCAGAGAGGGGAACGAATGGAAAACAGCATTCCGTACCAGGTTCTGGCATTTTGAATATTTGGTCATGCCATTCGGCCTTTGTAATGTGCCCGCCACCTTCCAGCACTTCATAAACGACGTGTTCAGGGACTATCTGGACATCTTCGTTGTCGTCTACCTGGATGACATCCTGATCTTTTCCCCGTCCTTGGAGGTCCATAGAGGTCACGTGAGGTGCGTGTTGGAGCGGCTCCGCCAACACGGCCTATACGCCAAGGCAGACAAGTGCTGTTTTGAACAGCATAGTATCTCTTTTTTGGGTCTGACCATCTCCACCACGGGAATAGCCATGGATCCTCAAAAGGTCTCAGCTGTTTTGGATTGGCCAGTACGTACTGACAAAAAGGCGGTCCAACGCTTTATCGGCTTCGCAAACTTATATAGGAAGTTTATCAAGAACTTTTTCTGGCCTGGTTTCCCCAATCACCCAGTTTACCAGACAGGGGGTCCGTTTTCAGTGGACACCGGAAGCGCAGGAAGCCTTCACATCCTTAAAGAAGTTGTTCACTGAAGCCCCTATTCTGAGCCACCCTGACCCATCATTACCCTATATCCTGGAGGTAGATACGTCTGAGAACGCAGTTGGGGCAATTCTGTCGCAGAGGAAGGGCATTAAGGAGCTCATGCACCCAGTGGCCTTTTTCTCTAGGAAACTGACTTCTGCAGAAAGGAATTACGATATCGGGGACCGGGAGCTTCTGGCGATTAAGGTAGCACTAGAGGAATAGAGGTATTTACTAGAGGGGGCCTTACACCCAATATTAATATTTACCGACCACAAGAATCTAGAATATTTGAGGACAGCCAAGCGCCTAAGACCACGTCAGGCCAGGTGGGCACTCTTCTTTTCGCGATTTGTCTTTCACATCACCTATAGGCCAGGGTCAAAAAATACTAAGCCCAATGCGCTCTCCCGCATGTTCGGGGACCCTGACGAGACTCCCAAACCTGACACCATTCTGTCCTCGGGAAATTTTCTGGCCCTACAATCCAAGCTCCACTCTAGACTGCAGACCGCATCCGTAGGTATGCCAGGTCCACCCGGTATCCCCTTATTAAATAGGGAGGGGCTTCTTTGGAAAGAGAATCAGATTGTGGTTCCCGAGCAACCCCGTACTGTGGTACTTGGATATTGCCATGACCACCCGTTAGCAGGGCATTTTGGGGTACGCAAGACCCTGGAACTGTTGCAGTGTACATTTTGGTGGCCCAATATGGCCAAGGATTGCGAGTCATATGTTAAGACTTGCACCGTTTGCCAAAGGAATAAGCCTACTAGGAGCAAGGCCTGGGGCCTATTACGCCCATTACCAATTCCTGACAGACCATGGAGTATGATCTCCATCGATTTTATTGTGGAACTTCCACCCTCTCAGGACCATACGGCGATCTTTGTGATCGTGGACCACAGCCCATTTTGTACCCTTAAAAGACACACCTACAGCCTCTGAAACAGCAGAGGTTTTTATCAGGGAGGTAGTGAGACTCCATGGGATTCCTAAGGATATTGTGTCAGACAGGGGGGTTCAGTTCACATCTAGATTTTGGAAGGCTGTATGTGAAACGCTTGGGATTAAGCTGTCGTTCTCCTCGGCATACCACCCACAAACCAATGGCCAGACGTAGCGAACAAATCAGACCTTGGAGCAGTACCTCAGGTGCTATACCACCTTCCTCCAAGATGACTGGTTGACCCTCCTGCCACTAGCGGAATTTGCGTATAACAACGCGAGTCATTCGGCTACAAAGCAATCTCCATTTTTCGCGAAATATGGATTCCACCCCGTATTCTTACCGGATCTGATTCCGGAAGTCATGGTCCCGGCCACACAGGACATGTTAAGTTATTTATCCTCTAATAGCAAGGTGCTGCAAGAGGCGATGGCCAAAGCCCAGGAGGACAATGAGAGGACCTTTGATAGGAGGAGAAGGGGAGAATTAAGCTTACACCCGGGGGACCAGGTCTGGTTAGCCACAACGAATCTTAAAATGTCCTGTCCATCAAAGAAACTGGCACCTAAATTCCTGGTCCGTTTCAGGTAAAACATAAAGTCAATGAGGTGGCGTACGAACTCACACTCCCCGAATCCTTTAGAATTCATCCGGTCTTCCATGTGTCACTATTGAAGTCGGCGACACCAGACCCCTTTCCGGATCGGAGGTCTAAACCGCCAGAGGCGATAGACATCGAAGGAGAAGAGGAGTTTGAGGTAGAGGCAATCCTAGGTTGTAGGAAGAGGAGAGGCCAAACTCAGTTCTTGGTCAAATGGAAGGGGTACGGGGCTGAAGAGAATTTGTGGGAGCCGGCCCAAAATGTTCACGCCCCAAGACTCGTTTGGGAATTCTTTCAGAAGCAGCCGTCTAGGAGGGGTCGGTTGGGCATCCGGAGTCAGGGACTGCGGGTCTCGCAGCGGCGCACAGGTCTGCACATACACAGATTGCCTAGGTGCACTAATGTGCAGACACTAGGACCTGACTACTCTCCTGCCTGTTGTTATATCACTATTGGACCTCCCGTTGCTGAACCTTGGCTCGTGACCCGTCTGCTCTCTGTCTACTGTTTGGTACCTACCTGCCTCCACCATTACTGACCTGGCTAGTCTGACTACGCTCATTCCTGACTGTCATCCATCCATCCCGCTCGGGACCTGGACTTGTCAGCCTCTTCACAGCAGGCTCACCCCCCCCCCCTCTACCACAGTTGGGTGCACTTAGGGGTCGCAACCTGGTTTCAGTCTCGCACCAAGTCCATCCCCACCATCAGGGGCTCTGGTGAAAAGGCAGACTAGGACTTAGACTCCGCGTCCTGGGGAATCCCGTTCTGTGGATCACTAGAGATTCCGCTGGGCGGTGCCTGACAGGCTGAGGAAAAGAACAATTTCACTTCCAGACTTTTGCATAGCGCTTTCCAGAATTTGGAAGTGAATTGAACACCCCGATCTGAGACTATATTTTTGGGTACACCATGCAGTCTCACTATTTCCCTGATGAAAACTTGTGCTGTCTCGGAAGCAGACAGGGTACTTTTCAGCGGAAGGAAGTGGGCCATTTTTGAAAGGCGATCCACCACCACGAAAATTGCAGTATGATTCTGCGACGGTGGTAGTTCTACTATGAAGTCCATGGAGATCATGCTCCATGGTCTGTTGGGCACCGGTAAAGGACGTAACAGGCCCCAAGCCTTGGTCCTGGAGGGCTTATTCCTGTTGCAGACTGCACAGGTTCTTACATAGGCCTCGCAATCTTTGGCCGTACTTGGCCACCAAATTGTGCGTTGCACCAACTCTAGGGTCTTGTGTACTCCGAAATGGCCTGCCAATGGATGGTCGTGGCAGTAGCCCAGGACCAAGGTCCGAGCTCCTTCCGGTACCATGATCTGTTTCCCTTTCCATAAGAGACCCTCCCTACTCTGTATCGGAACTCCAGGTAAGTTGGGGGGCTCCAGGGACGCAGCCTGTAATTTAGACAGGAGCTCTGATTGTAGCAATAGGAAATTACCTGCTGGCAGGATGGTATCTGGTTTGGGCATTTCTTTGGGGTCCTCATACATACGCGAGAGCGCGTCAGGTTTTGTATTCTTGGACCCTGGTCAATACGTAATGTTGAATCTGAACCTCGAAAAGAATAACGCCCACCTGGCTTGACACGGTCTGAGGCGTTTAGCTGTCCTCAGATATTCCAAATTTTTATGGTCTGTGTAGACCAGAATGGGATGCAAGGCTCCCTCCAATAGGTATATCCATTCTTCTAGTGCTGTTTTAATGGCCAACAATTCCCGATGTCATAATTCTTCTCTGACGCGGTAAGCTTCCTGGAGAAAAAGGCCACCGGATGCATCAGTTCTTTTACACCCTTTCTTTGTTACAGGATGGCCCCCACTGCGTTTTCTGACGCATCTACTTCCAATATATAAGGTAGGGACGCATCAGGGTGACTTAAGATGGGAGCTGTCGTGAACAGCTTCTTTAGGGATTCAAAGGCGGCCTGTGCCTCTGGTGTCCACTGAAAGCGTACTCCCATCTTTGTGAGTTGGGTGATAGGAAATACCAGGCCTGAGAAATTCTTAATGAACTTCCTATAAAAATTGGCAAAGCCGATAAATCGCTGAACCCCTTTCTTGTCTGTGGGTACCGGCCATTCCAGGATGGCCGAGATTTTTTGAGGGTCCATAGCAATTCCAGTGGTGGAAATAATTAACCCCAGAAATGGGATGCTGCGCTTCTTAAAACTACACTTTTCCGCTTTGGCGTAGAGCCCGTGCTGGCGAAGTCATTCCAACTCGCTCCTGACGTGACCTCGATGCGCCTCCAGAGATGATGAAAATATCAGGATATCATCTAAATAAACTATCACAAAGATGTCCAGGAAATCTTTGAATATGTAATTCACAAAGTGTTGAAACATGGCCAGTGCGTTACATAACCCGAAGGGCATGACTAAATATTCGAAGTGCCCGAACCGAGTGCGAAAAGCGGTCTTCCACTCATCCCCCTCACGTATACAGACCAGGTTATATGCACCCCTGAGATCCAGCTTAGTGAAAATAGAGGCTGATTTCAACCTCTGAAATAACTCGGGGACTAGGGGCAGAGGATAATGGTTTTTAACTGTAATCTTATTCAGATCCTTATAGTCAATACAGGGCCTCAGGGATTTGTCCTTTTTCTCCACGAAGAAGATTCCGGCCCCTGCCGGTGACGTGGATGGACGGATAAATCCCTTTTGAAGGCTTTCATCAATATATTCCTTTAAGGCCCCCAACTCCCGTTCAGACAAGGGGAAGATTCGTCCGAAGGGAATTTCAGATCCCGGGAGAAGGTCAACTGGACATTCATACGCCCTGTGCGGGGGAAGGATGTCTGCTCCCCGTGGACTAAAAACATCAAGGTAGTGGTGGTATGCTGTAGGAACCGTTTGTGCTAGCTCAGTGTCTGTGTTTATACAAAGCAAAGTCTGGGTGTCTGGTGGTGACCTGGGGTAGCAATGTTCCTGGCAATAGGGTGAATTAAACTGAATTGACCCAGTCCTCCAGTTAATTTGGGGGTCGTGTGCACGTAGCCAAGGAAGCCCCAAAATAACTGGGAATAGTGGGGACACAATGGCGTCCAAGCGGAGAAGTTCTTGATGATGACCAGCCATTATAGTGCATATACTGTAGAAGGGGTCTCCCGATCTACCAACCCAGATTTAACTTGAGTCCCATCAGCCAAGAGGATGTACAGGCCATGCTCCTTGGTCAGTAAGCGAATCTGCTGTTGCGCTGCAAAATTGAGGTCAACAAAACAACTACAGGCCCCTGAGTGAATAATGGCCGTCACCTGTACGGTTCTTCCGGGGAGTAGAAATGAGATTGGTATGGCTAAGTGAGAGGGTTTATCTACACAAGCAGAAGTCATAGAAAAAGTAGGAGAAGAGCACTTACTTAACTTCTCCGGGCAGGAACGTACCACATGGCCTGCTGCTCCACAGTATAGGCAAAGGTTGTTTACCCGGCGTCTCTGGCGCTCTTCAGACGTTAGGGAAGGCCGCATCAACCCAAGTTGCATTGGTTCGGCTCCCTCTGCTGGTTCCAGATTCCGAGTACTGGTAGGGGAGTTCGGAATGGTCAGAACCCGTGGCAGCTTCCATGTGGGTTTTAACCCTTGACTGCCTCTTTCAGACCTCCATTCCCGAAGCCTGCGGTCAATCTGAATTGCCAAAGTTATCAATCCTTCCAGGGAGTCAGGTACACCTACTCTGGCTAGCTCATCTTTTAGAGGTTCGGATAGGCCTAGGCGGAATTGGTGACGCAAAGCTGTGTCATTCCACTGGGTGTCCCCGCTCCAGCGCCTGAATTCTGAGGCATAGTCCTCTGCTGCCTGGGGACTCTGCTGTAAGGTATGTAGCACTGCTTCAGCCAAAGCAGCTCGTTGCGGGTCATCGTATAATTCTGCCATTGCTCTGAAAAATAAGGAAACTGAGTCCAGATGTGAATGGCGACTCTCCAGCAGGCGGTGGGCCCAGCCTTGGTGTTCCCCCTTCAGTAAGGATATAATGAATCCCACCTTTACAGATTCTGATGAAAAAGTCCGTGGCTGTAGGTCAAAGTATAACAGAGAGGAATTCTGGAAGGCCCTGAACTTCCCTCGATCCCCACTGAACCGCTCGGGTGTTGGTACTCGAGGTTCTGGCGGAGGCATGGCGAACACTGCTCCAGCAGAAGGTTCTGCGTGGCCCCTGGCCGGAGGAGGATCAACTGGAGCTGATGGTGTGGTTGCTGGTGTGGTTAGGGTCTGAATACGTCCCTCCAGGTGGGTGTAGCTTTCTTGGAGTGTTTTGACAGCTTGGGTGAGTGCCGTCAGGTGTTGGCATATCTCACCCCAGGGTGAGGGACCTCTTCCCAGCTCAGTAATGGCCGTATGGTTCTGTTAAGGACCGACTGGCAGTAGCCTCTAGTGACCCACAGGCTGGAATCCCTCAGGGCGCGGAATCTAAGCCTCAGTCTGCTGTTTCCCCAGAGCCCCTGATGGTGCGGATGGACTTGAAGCAGCCTGAGACCAGGTCGCGACCCCCGAGTTCAACCAGCTGTGGTAGAGGTGGATTTGCCAGTGGTACGTAACAAGTGAGAGCCAGATGTGAAGAGGTAGTTTGTAACATAGTCAGACAGGCCAGGTCGGTAACAGCGGAGGCAGACGGTACAGATCAGCAGGCAAAAGGATAAATGGGTTACAGGCCAGGTTCAGCAACAAGAGGTCAGGTAAATCGAGAAAGCAGAAGAATGGTCAGACAAGCCAGGGATCAGGGCAGGAGAGAGTCCCGATAATCCGGGACAGGCAGGTTCGGCAACAAAGGCAATCTCAGGTACTAGGAACAGGAACACAGGAATAAGACCATAAGACAATGTGAGCATTGCAAGAGCTGGTTTAAATAGCCCGCCCGGTGCTGACAGGCGCGCCTGGGTCCTAGTGCCCGCCTGCCACTATGTCTTGTCGGGATCCTACGCATGTGCAGATTCATGCTTCGTGGCGATCTTCTCATTCCCTGACAGACAGGTTGGGATATGATAGCATTTTTTTAAATGCGATAGTCAGGGAATCAGGTCTAGTGGACGCCTTAGTTAAGTGCAGCCCGGACAGCACGGGGTTCACATTTAGGAGAGGCAGAAGTGAGAGTAGGATAGACAGGTTTTTTTTGAAGGAGGTCTCTGCCTGCTTGGCACCTGTGTGTCAGGTGGTGGAGTTTTCTGACCACCTTTTGCTTACTATGTCTTTGAACGTCTCGGATGCTCCACTGAAGATGAGGGGTGTCTGGAGATTGAATTCGTCTCTGCTGGACGATGAGGATGTGAGACGATCCTTCGAGGACTTTTTTCAGGCTCAGGAGACCGTCCTGGATTTTTGTGACACTAAGTCAGAATGGTGGGAGCTCACCAAGGTGCGGATTGGCAGGTTTTTCAAGGCCCTAGGTAAGCGTAAGGAAATTAATAGATATGTTGCCTACCAGCGGTTGAGGAGGAAACTCGATAGTCTTGTCTCTGAGGGTGGAGATTCTGGGGCAATCTCAGAGGTCAAGCTTCCCCTTAGGAAACATCAGTATGATCGGCATGCCTCCTTGGTTCTGGAGAGGGACTACGGGAAGTACCATTCGCCCGACCCTTACCTGAACTGCAAGCAAGGTATAGCTGTTAAGACGATCACTGGTCTGAAGGACAGTACGGGTTCCCTGACAAAATCCAGGGCAGGGATCCTGGAGGTCTCGAGGGCTTTCTTTGCGGATCTTTTAGGGGAGAAGCACCTCGACCAGGCTAAGATGTTGAGCTTCCTGGAATCTACTCCAGGTCTTGAAAATAATATTCTGCTAATGAGTTTGACAGGGGAGATTACTGTTGAAGAGGTGACCAAAGCCATTGACAGTCTGGCTATTAAGAAAACTCCTGGGCCGGATGGCTTGACAGCCGAGTTTTTAAAACCTTTAAATCTTGCTTGGCACCTTGTCTTGTGGAGGTGTTTAACAGCTGTCTTGATGTTAAAAATCATTATTATTATTATTATTATACAGTATTTATAAAGCGCCAATAGTTCGCTCAGCGCTGTATATTGCCCAAATTATCCCAAAATTAGAGAAATGGATAATAGATACAAGGAAAGAACAAAAAAGACTGCTTTATATGATGGAGTATTAAGAAAATAGGGAAAGGAGAAACAACCTTAGAGTAAGAGTCCCAGAGCTGCTACAGGGGGAAGATTTAAAGGATTTAATGGGCAAAATCTTGAACTCCATAATGGATAGATCTGGTGTGGAGACATTCAAATTGGATGGAGCCTATAGAATAGGGAAGTTCCAAGAAGAAAAAAGCTCAGAAAAATCAAGAGATATAATTCTGAATTTTCATAATTATGGAGATAAAGAAGAGATATGGAAAAACAAGTATTCCATATGGAGAGAAAAATATCCAAAATTTTGCGGATCTAACAGCTGAGACTTTGAGAAGAAAAAGATCTTTGAAACCTCTAATAGAGGTTCTAAAAAAGCATAATGTGCAATATAAATGGGGTCGTGCAGCAGGTTTAATCGGATGGAGAGATGGAGTCACGGCATTTTTAAGATTTCCGGAAGATATGAAAGACTTCTGCGATAAATTTGGACTGCAGAGGATACCAGGATGGGAAGTGGAGGAGGGAGAGTCATGTACTTTTGGGGAAAATGAATGGCAGCTGGTTAGAAAAGAAAATAGAGAGTCAATAGATAGGGGGACATTGGGGAGGAGGGGGGGAAGGGGAGCAGTACATGGACGGAGCTGAACCCCAAGACTGGGATCAAAAGTGGGAGTTGTTCCACAAATGATGCAGAGGCAAAAAAAGCCTGGGGGGGGGAGGGGGGGGAAGGGGGGTAATAGGGTTAACACTCTGCGGGATAAGAAGAGAAAGGAAGAGGAAAGGTAGAAGAAAGAAGGCATTAAGAGAAGTAGGGTAATAGGGAAGAAGTCCAGTTTATAACTTATAATGTAAAGGGGTTGAGCAGTCCTGGGAAGAGATTTAGGTTATTTAAAGAACTGCAACATAGAAGATCCTCGGTGATCTTCTTGCAGGAGACACACTTAGAGATGGAGTCAAAGGTTAGATTGAAGACTAGACATTTTCCCACATGGTACTATGCGGATTCACCAATTAAGAGAGCAAAAGGGGTTGCTATAGGCTTTGCAAAGAATATTAGGTTTGAGGAGGAGAAGAGAATAACGGACCCAGAGGGAAGGTTTTTGTTCTTGAGGGGTAAACTGCAGGAAATTGAGTGTACAATAGCTAGTATATATTGCCCAAATAGGAAACCGGAGATACAGTTGCAAGAAAAAGTATGTGAACCCCTTGGGATTACGTGGAGTTTTGCATGAATTGGGCATAAAATGTGCTCTGAACGTCATCTAAGTCACAACAATAGAAGAACACAGTCTGCTGAACATAATACTACACAAACATTAGATGTTGCCATGGTTTAATTGCACATAACATGTAAACATTCACAGTGCAGGGAGGAAAAAGTATGTGAGGCCCTAGCTTAATGACTTCTCCCAGAGCTAATTGGAGCCAGGAGTGAGCCAACCTTGACTCCAATCAGTGTGATGATATTAGATGTGTTGCTGACAGCTGTCCTGCCCTTAAAAAACACACACCTGTTTTGGGTTTACTGGTTTCAAGAAGCACTGTCCGATGTGAACCATGCCTCGCAGAAATGAGCTCTCAGAAGACCTACGATCAAGAATTGTTGACTTGCATGAAGCTGGAAAGGGTTACAAAAGTATCTCCAAAAGCCTTGATGTTCATGTGTCCACGGTAAGACAGACTGTCTACAAATGGAGAAAGTTTAGCACTGTTGCTACTCTCCCTAGGCGTGGTCGTCCTGTAAAAATGACTGCAAGAGCACAGCGCAGAATGCTGCATGACGTAAAGAAGAATCCCAGAGTGTCAGCTGAAGACCTACAGAAATCTCTGGCACATGCTGACATTTTTGTTGACACATCTACAATAAGGAAAACATTAAACAAGAATGGAGTACATGGGAGGACACCACGGAGGAAGCCATTGCTGTCCAAAAAAGAATATTGCAGCACGTTTGAAGTTTGCAAAAGAGCACCTGGATGTTCCACAGCACTACTGGCAAAATATACTGTGGACAGATGAAACCAAGATTGAGTTGTTTGGGAAGAACACACAACACTATGTGTGGAGAAAAAAAGGCACAGCACACCAACATCAAAACCTCATCCCCACTGTAAAACATGGCGGAGGGAGCATCATGGTTTGGGGCTGCTTTGCTGCCTCAGGGCCTGGGCGAATTGTTGTCATTGATGTGAAAATGAATTCCAGAGTTTATCAAGATATTTTGCAGGAAAACGTACGACCATCTGTCCGCCAACTGAAGCTCCACAGAGGATGGGTGATGCAACAGGACAATGACCCAAAGCATACAAGTAATTCAACAAAACAATGGCTGCAACAGCACAGAATATGCCTTCTGGAGTGGCCCAGTCAGAGTCCGATTGAAATGCTGTGGCAGGACCTTAAGAGAGCGATTCACACCAGACATCCCAAGAACATTGCTACACTGAAACAGTTTTGTGAAGAGGAGTGGTCCAAAATTACTCCAGATCATTGTGTAGGTCTGATCTGCACTGTGAATGTTTACATGTTATGTGCAATTAAACCATGGCAACATCTAACGTTTGTGTAGTATTATGTTCAGCAGACTGTGTTCTTCTATTGTTGTGACTTAGATGACGTTCAGAGCACATTTTATGCCCAATTCATGCAAAACTCCACGTAATCCCAAGGGGTTCACATACTTTTTCTTGCAACTGTATTCTTGAGGGGAGTGCTGAAGAGACTGTTGGATTTCAAAAGGGGTTGTCTGGAGACTTTAATGTCTGTATGGACTTGCGGATGGATACTACTTCTCATGTGAGGAGAGAGGAGAGCGGGTCCATGAGATCATTGAAGAAACTGATGCATGAGTGTCAATTAGTAGATATATGGAGAATCAGGCACATGAAAGATAGAGACTATACTTTTTTCTCACATGTACACGAGACCTACTCTAGATTGGATTATATATTGGTAGAACATCAATTTATAGAATCTGTAGTAGAAGTAAAAATTGGAGGAAGTTCTTTATCAGATCACGCCCCTGTTGCAATGAAGGCAAGATGGGGTATAGAGGAGAGAGGTGGTTTTGTTTGGCGGATGAATGAGGCACTTCTTCTGGATGAAGAGATCGACTGGAATTCGTGAGATGGAAATTAAACGATTTTTTGAGGAGAATGAAACAGAGGATGTATCGGTTGCAACGGTGTGGGAGGCCCATAAGGCCTATATTAGAGGAATATTCATTGCAATAGGGGCAAAAAAGAAAAAAGAAAGGAGGGAAAAGATTAACAGACTTCTAAGTGAAATATTTGATCTTGAACAGGCCCATAAAAAGAAAATAACTAAGGAGTTAATGCAAAAAATATTAAAGAAGAAAGAAGAATTAGAAAATGTAATGGAGGAAGAAAAAAGAAGAGTCTTTAATAAAGTAATAAGTGAGAGGTATAGATGGGGAGATAGGCTGGGAAAGTATATAATGAGAACTTTAATAAAAAAGAAAAGTAGGAATTACATAGAAAAAATAAGAAATCCCAAGGGTGAATTGGTGCACTCAACTAGAGACATTGCGGGAGTATTTAAGGACTACTATAGTAAGTTATATAATATAATACCCCAGGATATTTTAAATAAAGCTGAAATAGTAAATAGAGAAAAAAGAAGAACATACTTAAAAAAAGCAGGGTTATCAAAATTAAGTGAAATACAACTGAACTCTTTTTAGAATCAGAAATTACGTTAAAGGAAATAAAAACAGCATTAAAAAGTACTGCGGTGGGGAAAAGTCCGGATCCAGATGGGTATTCGGTAAGATACTACAAAAAATATAAAGAGCTGTTAATACCTAAGTTGAAGATATATATGAACGCTTTGGGAGAAGAGATGGAAATAAGGGGAGAATCTTTGCAGGCTAATATAGTTTTAATTAGAGATGAGCGAATCGAACTTGGCGAAGTGGAATTCGTTTCGAATATTAGGAAAAATTCGATTCGCACCGAATCCGAAAATTAGCAAACTTCGGATGCACGAATCGAATTTTTCCCGATCGGCCGATTTTCATCCCTTCTACAGCCGGCAAAAAGTGTCCCTGCAGAGAGCTCCGCTATTTCTGACAGTTCTCTGACAGTTCCTTCACATTTACAGCGGTTGAAACATTGTATCTATTTGTTTCCATTTAGGATACAGATGTTTTTATTTGGAAACAAATAGATACAATGTTTCAACCGCTGTAAATGTGAAGGAACTGTCAGAGAACTGTCAGAAATAGCGGAGCTCTCTGCAGATACACTTTTTGCTGTACTGGAATTCTTCTTCTTTTCCTCCTCCTCCTCCTCCTCCTCCTCCTCCGTGACTGCCCAAATGAGTGAAGTGTGCGGTGATTCTAAGATCGACGGCACTCATCTGCATGTCATACTGACTGACAGTATTATTTCTCTTCCCCAGCAGACTCCAAGGGCATTTAAATTAAAGGTACAGTGTTCTGCACTAATATAAAGGCTCTCTGAAGCCTAGAAACCCTTTTAATAAGTTAAATTCGCATCGAATCGAATTTATTCCACGAATCAGCCGAATCGAATTTTTGAATAATTCGCTCATCTCTAGTTTTAATCCACAAGGAAGATAAAGACCCCTCCCAGTGTGCAAGTTATAGACCAATTGCGCTGCTGAATGTAGATACCAAATTGTACGTTAAGGTATTGGCAAATAGGCTGAAGGAGCTGATGCCGGAGTGGATACATGGGGACCAGGTGGGGTTTGTCCCGGGGAGAGAGGGAAGAGACAACGGCTTGAGATCATTGCTGCTTATACAGGAAGAAAAAAAGGGAAAGCCCCGGTGGTACTGTTGTCAATTGATGCCGAGAAAGCATTTGATAGAGTGAATTGGGGATTTATGATGGATACCCTGGAGGTGTTGGGATTGGGGGATAAAATGAGAAAATGGATTGGAAGGTTATATAGAGGGCCTACAGCCGCTATTATGGTTAATGGAGGAAGATCAGAGCTTTTCGGGATGTCAAATGGAACAAGACAGGGATGCCCACTATCCCCATTGTTGTATGTTTTATCATTGGAGCCATTATTGTCAACGATAAGGAAGAATATAGATATAAAGGGTATTTGGATAGGAGATAGAGAACATAAGGTGGCGGCCTATGCGGACGACTTGATGTTCTATATTGGAAATCCTAGGTTATCACTCCCAAATCTAATGAAAACATTGAAGGAATATGGGGAATTATCAAATCTGAAAATTAACCCGACAAAAACTGAAATCTTAAATATAAATATTAAAAATAGTGAAAAAGAAAAAATACAAGAATTCCCCTTTGTTTGGAGAGAAAAAGAATTAAAGTACCTAGGGATAAAATTGTCAACCTCAACTAAAAACCTGTATAAAGATAATTTTATTTCACTATTAAATGAGCTTAAGGAGGAGGTTAAAAGAATGGGGAGTGGAAATCCATCCTGGATAGGCCGCATAAACTTGATAAAAATGATAATTGTGCCCAAAGTCTTATATAAATTTCAAATGATTCCAATTAAACTTCCAGAGGCATATTTTAAAGAACTTAAAAAAATGATAATGAGATATATATGGAGGAACAAAAAACCTAGAATATGCTATGAAATGTTGACTAAAACTAAGGAGAGAGGTGGTTTGGGTGTACCAGATTTTAAGAGATATTACAAACCGGTGATAATTGCGAAAATTTTTGATTAGACCCATAACCCAGGGAAAAGCTGGGTTAAAATTGAAAATACACTAAGTGGAACAAATTTAAGTAGAATTATATGGGTGCCTGCACAATATAGGGGATTAGATACTAACACAAGTCCGTACACTTTTAATGTTTTAAGAATTTGGGAAATATTACACAGACAAAGGGGATGGGTTTTTAATTCACAGTTAATGCCACTAAGGAACACAGAATATTTTGTCCCTGGGAAGGAAAATATCACATGGAAATGGATTATAAAACAGGATGTGCAATTAAGAGACATAATGGTGGGCCGGGAATTGGGATCATTTAGAGAGCTAGAGAAGAAAAAGGGAGAAGTCTTTAATAGAATGGATGGGCTATGATATCACCAATTGAAACATTTCTTCGGGAGCCTCCCAAAACCGATGAGAACTAGAAAAGAGTGGAACCCAATGGAAAGATTATTAGAAGCACGGGGAGATGGGAAACACGGAATTGCAAAAATATATAAGATACTTACTGAGTTAGACACTGGCACAAAATTGGTATATATAGAGAAATGAGAAAGGGATATGGGAAGGGAAATAAATGAGGAGGAGCAGACGAAAGTGTTTAGACTAATTCACAAAAATATTAGTATGCGGGAAGTAGAGGTAAATTATAAGTGTTTGGTAAGATGGCATATTACACCAAATGTAGAGCACAAACTGAATAAGGAGATTTCACCACTGTGTTGGAGAGGGTGTGGAGAGGTAGGCACGCTGTATCATATATGGTGGGAGTGTTCAAGAATACAAGAGTTTTGGCAAAAAATAGTTTATTTTCACCGAAAATAATATTAGAATAGATCCTGAACTATGTCTTTTCCATATTACAGAGTTTCCAGTGAGATTATATAAGGATCTGGGGATCTGGCACTTTTTGAGTGCAGCGAAGAGCTTGATACCTAGGTTTTGGAAAAAAAAGGAGGTTCCGACAGAGGAGGACTGGATATGCATATAGATAAGATGGAGACATACTATATAAAGTGGAAAAAATGGGAAGAGTATAGAGGAAAAGTGAAATATATGAGGACATAACACCCTTTGAAATGGATTTTAGAAATAAAAGAAATGTTTTGTGTAGTGGAGAAGAGGGAAAACGCAGAGTGGGGGGGGATGAGGGGTGGGAATGGGAAGGGGGGAAGAGGGAGGGATGGGAAGTGGGATTCAGATAATTGTGTTAATGAGAAAATATCCTTTGGATGTCTTTTCTCTTTTTTTATTAACTGAAAAAGGTGAATGTGATTTGTATTTATTTGGTAGAAAAAAATTAATAAACATTTATAATAATAATAATAATAATAAAAAAAAAAAAACAGCTGTCTTGATGAGGGTTCGCTCCCTCCCTCTATGAGAGTCTCGGCGGTAATACTCCTGTCAAAAGGGAAGGACCCTTCGACTATTGAGAACTGGCGCCCCATTAGCCTTCTCAACATCGATAGGAAGATTCTGGCCAAGATTCTTTCTGGCGTTTGTCGTCAGTGGCAGACGGGTTGCTTTCCCGGCATCAGCACTGTTCGGTTCAGGGCAGAAGTACGTTCTCAGCGGTGTTAGCTGTCCGGGAGGTCCTGGAGGGCTGCAGGGTTGATAGTAGTGGGAGGTATTTGCTGACACTGGATCAGGCCAAGGCCTTTGATCGGGTAGATCATGAGTACCTTTGGCGTCTCCTTGACCATTATGGTCTGGAAGGGAGGTTTATTGACTGGTTAAAAACCTTATACAAAGGGGCAGAGAGCTTCATGCTGATAAATGGTTGGGTTGGGCAGCCTTTCAGGGTTGGCTCGGGGGGTGCGTCAGGGGTGTCCGCTGAGCCCTTTGCTTTACGCATTTGCCATCGACCCCTTCGTCAGAAGGCTAGATGGCGGGGCTTTGGCGGGGGTGCTGGTGGGTACAACTGGCGAGTCACCTTTGAGGGTTGTAGCCTATGCAGAAGAGGTGGAGGTGGTGGTCTCGGAGATAGGGCAGTATGCGTAGGTGTCGGGTTCCAAGATTAACCATAACAAGTGCAAAGTTTTCTGGATGGGTGGGGAGGGTGAGAACTTCTCACTCTCACATACCCTCAGAGGTGACTCGCCAGTTGTGCTTACCGGCACCCCCGCCAAAGCCCCGCCATCTAGCCTACTGACGAAGGGGTCGATGGCAAATGCGTAAAGGAAAGGGCTCAGCGGAAAGGGCTCACTACCATCAACCCTGCAGCGCTCCAGGACCTCCCGGACAGCTAATACCGCTGAGAACATACTTCTGCCCTGAACCGAACAGTGCTGATGCCGGGAAAGCAACCCGTCTGCCACTGACGACAAACGCCAGAAAAGTATCTTGGCCAGAATCTTCCTATCGACATTGAGAAGGCTAATGGGGCGCCAGTTCTCAATAGTCGAAGGGTCCTTCCCTTTTGACAGGAGTATTACCGCCGAGACTCTCATGGAGGGAGGGAGCGAACCCTCATCGAGACAGCTGTTAAACACCTCCACCAGACAAGGTGCCAAGCAAGATTTAAAGGTCTTAAAAAATTTGGCCGTCAGACCGTCTGGTCCAGTTTTCCTGATGGCCAGACTATCAATGGCTTTGATCACCTCTTCAACAGTAATTTCCCCTGCCAAACACGTTGGCAGAACATTATTTTCAAGACCTGGAATAGACTCCAGGAAACTCGACATCTTAGCCCGGTCGAGGAGCTTCTCCCCCAAAAGATCTGCAAAGAAAGCCCTTGAGACCTCCAGGATCCCTGCCCTGGACTTTGTCAGGGAACCTGTACTGTCCTTCAGACCAGTGATCGTCTTAACCGCTATACCTTGCTTGCAGTTCTGGTAAGGGTCGGGCGAATGGTATTTCCCGTAGTCCCTCTCCAGAACCAAGGAGGCATGCCGATCATACTGATGTTTCCTAAGGAGAAGCTTGACCTCTGAGATTGCCCCAGAATCTCCACCCTCAGAGACAAGACAATCGAGTTTCCTCCTCAACCGCTGGTAGGCAACATATTTATCAAATTGCTTTTTCTTACCTAGGGCCTTGAAAAACCCGCCAATCCGCACCTTGGTGAGCTCCCACCATTCTGACTTACTGCAGCAGAAATCCAGGATGGTCTCCTGAGCCTGGAAAAAGTCCTTGAAAGATCGTCTCACATCCTCGTCGTCCAGCAGAGATGAATTCAATCTCCAGACACCCCTCCCCTTTAGTGGAGTACCTGAAACGTTCAAAGACATAGTAAGCAAAAGGTGGTCGGAAAACTCCACCGCCCGACACACAGGTGCCAAGCTGGCAGAGTCCCCCTTTAAAAAAAACCTATCTATCCTACTCTCACTTCTGCCTCTCCTAAATGTGTACCCTGTGCTGTCCGGGCTGCACTTAACCAAGGCGTCCACCAGACCTGCTTCCCTGACTATCGCATTTAAAAAAACGCTATCATATCCCAACCTATCATTGGAGCCTTTCCTGTCCTTAGGCCTAGTGATGGTGTTGAAATCACCCCCAAAGGCAACCTGTCGGGATGTAAAAATAAAGGGTTTAATCTTTTTAAAGAGGCACTTCCTGTCCCACTGAGTCTGAGGCCCATAGATGTTAATAAGCCTCAACTCGTGCCCCTTCAAAAGGACGTCAAGGACCAGACATCTTCTGATCTCCACCTCAATGACCCGCCGGCAAGTTACCATGCCAGTTAAAAGGACCGCAACTCCACTGTAAGGCTCGGGCGCAAGAGACCAATAGGAGGGACCACACCTCCACTCCCTTTTTGCCAGGTGTATATCGGCAAGGCTACTCAGCCTGGTCTCCTGCAAAAACAAAACATCAGCACCAATACCACTGAGCAAAAATAAGGCCGTACTTCTAGCGCTTACAGATTTTATGCTGGCAACATTAATTGTTGCCACCTTTAACGGAGCGGCAACAGCCATTAAGGCGATTGAGAGAGGCGTTTCTTAACCTTCTACTTGACTTTCTTAGGAGAGTCCCCAGATCTCTTCTGAGCCCCTCCCACCTCCTCATCCTCCATAGGGGAAGGTGAACCACCCGACTCCTCCTCCTCCCCGACAGAGCCCCAAACATGTTTTCCAGAGTCGGTCCCTCAACTTCCAGAGAGGAAACCGACCCTACTGGGGAGAGAACAGGCCTATTGCGATTCCCTCCCACCACTGACCACCCCTCCTCCCCCTGGACCACATCCTGCCCGCCCTGGACCGGACCCTGTGACCCCTGGGGTTCCTTAGTGGGCACTTTACCCCGCCGTAGCGGGAGAAGAACCAGGGGAGCTGGCACAGAAGGCTTTCTGGATTTTGACTCTATCACCCCCGCCCCCTTGGCTGCCTCAGCCAACTTATCCCCTTCCTTCCGGGGGGGGAGAGAAATGACAGAAAAGGCTACTTGGGACATGGATTTAGCAGGTGGAGGCTCAACAAGGGGAACGGGAACAATGGGGCCTGCCTGACCATCCCCAACTCCCACCACCGTTGCTGCTGAAGCCATGGCAACCTTCTCCGCTGTTACCTCAGCCTCCTCAGCATAAATCCTATCTAATTCCGCCGCCAGCTCCTTTTCAGAGAGGTTCCGGAGAGCCTCGGGGCACTGATTATAAGAGTGCCCTATCATCCCACACAAATTACACCTTATGATGTTGCAGTCCCTGGCCAGGTGCCCTATCTCCTGACACAGGGAGGAGCGAATCACAGGGCAGGTAGCCGAAAAGTGCCCCTTGCCCCCGCAAAAGTGACACACCCGTGGCTGGCCAGCATACAAAATAATGAACTTGTCCCTCCCCAGAAAGGTCGATGATGGTATGTGTTGCACCACATTTCCCTCCACCCTTAGGCGGACAGTAGTTGTCCACCCACCTGTCCATATACCTCTTTCATCCAGAACTTTACTGAGGGCTCCCATCACATTTCCATACCTCCCAAGCCAAACTACAATGTCAGATGCTGGAATGGACTCGTTTCTCACCAGGATGGTGATTTTTTTAATCAGCGTCTGACGGGAGATTAATTTGGGGGTCAAACCCACCCACCTAGGACTCCTAAAATAAGTAGATTCGTACTTCTGCCAGAACAAATCCAATAATTCAGCTCTCATAAAGGAGATGTCATACTCTCCAGTCCCCACTGGGGCAATAAAGGCAAAAATGTTGGTTGCCTTGAATCCCATTTCCAACACCCTGTCTATTACCTCCTTCCTAGTTAGAGAGGGGCCCTCCCCGGTCCATTTTAATTGCACCACATTCCTCCTGGCTGCTGCGGTCGGTAAATTACCTGCCCGCGACAGGACAGGCCTTACTTGTTCCTGACCACCCCTTACAACCGCCGAGTAACTTAAGGCGGGTACTGCAGCGGGGGCACCCACTGTGGAAAGGCCAGAACCAGATGGGACCATAGCGGGGATAACCGGACCCAGAGGAACTGGACCCGGGGAACTGGGACTAAGGGGGACCTGAGCCTGAGGGCCCGGGCCCCGTGAGCGGAAATCCTGTAAGCTAGGAACTGGGGAAACCTGAGCCTGAGGGCTAGGCTTAGCTGAAAAGGGACCCTCCAGGACTCGGCCAACGGATGGAGCCACGGGGACAGAGACCAAACCAGGAGCAGACTCAGTCCTAGATGGGACAGGACCAGCGAGGCCAGAACCAACAGGAACAGAGGAGACTACATCACCTGACCCCTGAGCCTCCGAAGAAGCCTCCTTGACAGACATAGCCACTGACATACTACCGTCCATTGTGTCCTTAGCCCCGCCTTCCTCCGGCTTTACAGAGTCCCGCTGCATGCCCTCGGCTGCCCGCCCACCAGCTTCCACTAGCAGACTGCTCTCCAGAGATCTCGGAATTCGCTGCAACTTCACAAAAACTGCCCGTCTTTACCGGCTTGTGAGCCACCACGCTATCTTCCTCTTCATTTCCAGACTCCTCTGAGGTAAACCGGAAGTGGCCACCTTGTAGACCCGGATCTACTTCCTGTATGAAGCGTAACTCTCCCGCCGACTCCGCCTCCTCCACGCGGGAGCCCCAATCCACACTCTGCTGCCCAGGGGGGAGGGAACCTGATCTGCACGCGTCTTCGGCGTCCTCCATATCAGCCGCCGCCATTTTCTGGACAACCGTAGCAGGCTCAGCCAGCCTCTGCTCCTTCTCACCCTCCACCATCGGTGAATCTGACAGCTCCTCCACTGAGGACTCCCTGCTCACTGCACCTCTCGCCGCTGCCACACACTTACTCCTCGCAGCCTTGAATCTGCTGTCATTGGAAAACTTTTCCCGCATCACACCACTCTTTTTCTTCAGCGCGGCAACGTACTTTCCTTGCAGGGAAACCCGCTGTTCCAGAGCCTCCAGGCCCGGCTCAATGCTTTGTCGCTTCGTGCTCCACACTCGGTCGTACAAACTGCGGAGCTTCTTCAGCTCCAAGCTGAGCTTAGCCAGCTTAGCCTCCTCCTTTTCCACCGTACATATACGGGCCGCCACTCGGTCATGGTATTCCTCATAACCTTCCCCCTTCTTGGGAGCTGTTCCCAGGTCTTCTATGTTGGAAAAGTCAGGACCAGTACTAGGCTCCTCAGGGGGCCTTCCTCCTGCAGGGCCAGGCCCAGGAGCAGACATCCTCCCTGGGCTGGCTGGGACAATCAAGCCCCTGGCTTTTCAGGCCTTCCTGTAGCTCAGCTGAACTCGCCAGCATACAACCACACCCGTCAGGAATGGAGATTTTTTATTTATGTATTAATGTCATACATATCCATCAAACTTATGTATAAAAGTAAAAAATATAAATAAATAAATAAATACAAAACTCAACACAAAGGAAACTAAAAAGTCCCAACAGTTCCTGGGGGAAAAAAACTCAAACACAGCCTGAACGGCTCCTAAATAAAAGTCCATAACCTGAAAGGAAAATCTAAAGGTATATACAATATATACAGTACAAAGCCTTTATGGCCGAGACCATATAATTAGGAGCCTTTATGGCTCAGATATAAACATAAACCATATTCAATTTCCATATTAAACCTGCCACTTACGGCCTATATGGCCTAAACTATACACAAAAAAAACCTAACCACACTATTACACTACAGGGGAGGGCTAAGGAACCCTCAGGTCTTCCACGTCTGACCCCTACAACCTACCATGCAAAAGGCTACCAAAAAGACCGAAACTCAAAAGCTAGGGAGTGCAGAGGGCAGAAACTAGGGACATATCCCACCACCTGAGATCAACAGACCACAGCAACAGGCATGATGTTCCTCCACGCCTCCATCCAAGCTCTGCGTCGCAGCCTGTCTTTCTCAAGACCCTGAATTTTTCCCACCTCACCAAGGATGTCACTCGCCACCACCTGAACAGGGAGGACCTTCTGCCGAATGGAGACCTGACACTGTGCCATCCGAGTGTAATAACGGACAACTAAGCTGACTAAAAACAAGGTGTCCAAATCAAAACCCATGCGACGCTCGAATGCTCCGTACACCCACTCCGCATACAACATGCGATGGAGGAAAGGAACACCCAGAGCCCCTCCCACCTGTTTATACACCTCTACGTTAAAGGGGCACTGAAGCAAGAAGTGGTCCATAGTCTCCACTTCACCCCCACACTCCGACCTCGAACAACCACGGTCATCCGGAGGACGGTACTTCAGGTTACCCCTCACGTAGAGCCTGCCGTGGAAGGCGAGCCAGGCCTGGTCCCGCAACTTCAGGGGGATCTGCTCCAGATTTATCAACCGCAAACCCTCCCTCATAACATGGCCCGGGCAATCTCTCAAGGTCAGCGGCGCATGGAAAGCAGATGCCACAATCCTCTCACCCAGGAGCCTCCTGGGGAGGGACCGGATCTCCTCCGCAGTCACATGCCACCGCCGGAGTAACTTCAGGCATGGGGCCACATAAGCCGGGAGCTCACCATGCTTGACCCACAGGCTTCTCACTGGCCCACCACTCTCCCAACTGCACAGAAAGGGTCCAAACCAGATCTGGAACAGTCCTACCCATGCAGGCGGTCTCTCTGCCAGCATGTTACCAAAGTTATGTTTCAAAAACATCAGAGAGAAAAAGACCACCGGGTTGACCATACCTAGGCCACCCTCCTGGATGAGTAAGTCACGTCCCTCTTGACGAGGTTCAGCCGATTCCCCCATAACATCTGGAAGAAACAGCTACAGATCCTCATATAGAGCGATTCTGGCAAGAGGCAAACGAAGCTGACGTACAAAAAGACTGGGAGCAGGAAAGTCTTGATCAAATCAATCCTTTCCCTCAAGGAGAGCCGCCACCCCTTCCAGCATCTCACTTTGACCTCGGCATCCGACAGCTTGGATTCCCAATTTTGCTTGCTGTAGTCAGCAGGGCCAAAATTGATGCCCAACACTTTGATGTTCAGCTGAAGCACCAGGAAGGAGTCCGGGAGTGAAAAGCTCTCACCCTCCCTGCCCATCCAGAGAACTTCACATTTGTCCTGATTGACCTTGGAACCTGATGCCTCAGCATACTGATCCATTACTGAAACCACCTCCTGCGCCTCCTCTGGTCCAGAAATGAAAACAGAAATGTCATCAGCATAAGCCACAACTGTCAAAGGCGGATCTCCAGTGGCACCCACCGGCACCCCGCTCAGCGCCCCGCCATCTAGTCTCCTGACGAAGGGGTCGATGGCAAAGGCATAGAGCAAGGGACTCAGCGGGCACCCCTGGCGCACCCCAGATCCAACCTCAAAGGGCTGCCCAACCCAACCATTCACCAACATGAAGCTCTCAGCCCCTTGGTACAATGTCTTCAACCAGCCGATGAACCTCCCCTCCAAACCATATCGGTCCAGGAGATGCCAGAGGTACTTGTGATCAACTCGATCAAAGGCTTTTGCCTGATCCACCGCCAGCAAGTACTTTCCCCATCCTTCAGCCTTACATAATTCCAGAGCCTCCCGGACAGCTAACACCGCTGTAAAGGTACTCCTGCCCTGAACCGAGCAATGCTGCTGATGAGAAATCAAACTGTCTGCCACTGACGACAAGCGCCAGAACAAGATCTTCGCCAGAACCTTTCTATCAACATTGAGGAGGCTGATGGGGTGCCAGTTCTCAATAGCCGAAGGATCCTTACCCTTTGACAGGAGGATAACTGCAGACTGTCTCATGGAAGGAGGGAGAGATCCCTCATCCAGACAGCTGTTATACACTTCCGCGAGACAAGGTGCTAGGCAGGATTTAAAAGTCTTAAAAAATTCGGCTGTCAGACCGTCTGGCCCAGGAGTCTTTTTAATGGCCAGACTATCAATCGCTCTGGACACCTCTTCTGCAGTAATCTCCTCAGTCAAACTCGCCAGAGGGACATCACTGTCCAGACCAGGCGTGGATTCCAGAAAGCTCGACATCCCTGTCCGGTCAAGGTGCCTCTCACTCAGTAAATCCGCATAAAAAGACCTGGAGACCTCCAGGATCCCTGACCTGGATTTCGCCAGGGACCCCGTACTATCCCTCAGAGCAGAGATCGTCTTAACTGATGCACTCCGTTTGCAATTCTGGAAAGGGTCGGGTGAGTGGTATTTCCCATAATCCCTCTCCAGAACCAAAGAGGCACGCCGATCATACTGGAGTTTCCTAAGGAGAAGCTTTACCTCCGAGATTGCCCCCGAATCTCCACCGCTAGAAACAAGGAGGTCGAGCTGGTAGGCGTTATACTGTTTAAACTGCCGTCTCTTACCAATAGCCTTGAAAAACCTGCTGATCCGCACTTTGGTGAGCTCCCACCACTCAGACTTACTGCCGCAGAAATCCAGCACAGTCTCCTGTGCCTGAAAGAACTCCTCGAAAGATCGTCTCACCTCCTCGTCCTCCAGCAGAGACAATTTCATCCTCCAGATGCCCTTTCCTCTCAGCGGCGTGTCTGAAATATTCAAGGTGACAGACAGCATAAGGTGATCGGAAAACTCCACCGCCTGACACTCAGGTGCCGAGAAGGCAGAGTTCTCCTTCAAAAAAAACCTGTCTATCCTACTCCTGGCTATTACCTCTCCTATAGGTGAAACCCGTGCCGTCTGGGACACTTTGAATCCAAGCGTCAACCAGACCTGCCTCCCTGACTATAGCATTTAGAAAAATGCTATCATATCCCAGCCTGTCAGTGAAGCCTCTCCTGTGCTTGGGCCTAGTAATGGTGTTAAAATCACCTCCAAAGACTACCAGCCGGGATGTAAAGAGGTAAGGTTTAATCCTCGCAAAGAGGTTCTTCCTGTCCCACTTGGACTGTGGGCCATAGATATTAATGAGACGGAGCTCTTGCCCCCTTACGATAACATCCAGAATCAGACATCTTCCGATCTCTACCTCAATTATCCGCCGACATGTTACCATGCCGGTAAAAAGCACCGCGACTCCGCTGTAAGGCTCAGCCGCAAGAGACCAGTAGGAGGGCCCACGCCTCCACTCACGCTTGGCCAGATGCTCATCAGCCAAGGTGGGCAACCTGGTCTCCTGCAAAAAGAAAATATCAGCTTCCATCCCACTGATCAAAAATAAGGCTGTTTCTCTAGCACTTACAGACTTTATGCTGGCAACATTAATGGTTGCCACCTTTATCGGAGCGGGAACTGCCATTAAGATAATTGAGAGGGACGTCTCTTAATCCTCCTCCTGACTTTTTTAGCAGGGTCCCTTACACGCTTCAGGGGCCCTCTCGCCTCCTCATCCTCCATCGGAGAAGTGGGATCCAACTCACCCTCATCCCCGATAGAGCCCCAAATCGGTTTTCCAGGGCCACCTCCCCCACCTCCAGAAAGGAGACTAACCCCGCAGAGGATAGTACAGGCCTATGCCTACCCCCAGACACCTGGGACCACCCCTCCTCCTCCTGAGCCCCTACCGGGACAGAACCCTGGGACTCCTGAGGCCTCTTACCAGGCTTCTCCCTCCGCAAAGGCAAGAGCACAGGGGGAGCGGCCACAACTATGCTACACCTGGCCTCCACCAACCCAGCCCCCCTAGCAGCCTCTCTCAGCTGTTTCTTGTTCCTAGGAGGGGGGACAGGCATGCCAGAAGGGGCGACAGAGGACACAACTGGGACAGATGGGGCAGAAGGGACAGAGACCAAAGAAGCCTCAGCAGCCTCCACCTCCCCCGCCAGGGTAGCTGCCAAAGCCAAAGCAGCCCTCACTAACTCCTCCCCTGCCTCCTCCGCATCCATGGGGGAAAACTCAGCTGCCAATTTTCCAACAGGGAGGTTATGGAGGGCTTCTGGGCACCTGTTGTACGAGTGCCCCTCCGTACCACAGAGGTTGCACTTGATGGTATTGCAATCTCTTGCCAAGTGCCCTATCTCCTGGCAGAGAGAGCAACATACGACCGGGCAGGTGGCAGCAAAATGCCCCTTAGCCCCGCACCAGTGACAGACCCTCATCTGGCCAGGGTATAAGATAATTAACCGATCCTTCCCCAAAAATTCAGAGGAGGGGACATGCTGGATAACATTCCCGACCACACGGAGGTGAACGGAAGCCGTCCACCCACCGGTCCATATTCCCCGGTCATCCAGAACCTTTCCCAATGGCCCCAACACATCTCCATACCTGCCCAACCAGACCTGGATATCCGCAGCAGGGATGGATTCATTCCGCACCAGGATTGTAACCTTTTTAACTAGGGACTGGCGGGACAAAAGCCGGGGGGTCAAACCCACCCACCTGGGGCTGGACACAAAATTGGCCTCATACCGCTGCCAAAATAAATCAAGTGGGTTAGGCCGCATGAAAGAGACATCATATTCCCCGATCCCAACCAGAGCGATAAAGGCAAAAATTTCATTTGCCTGGAACCCCATCTCCAGGATTCGGTCAATTACTTCCCTCCTACTAAGGGGGGGACCCACCCCTGTCCACTTAATTTGGACTACATTACGCCTGGCTGTTACAGTGGGTAGGTTGCCTGCCCTTGCCCTGGCTGACCCCATGGGCCCTGGACCACCCCTAACCGCCGCGGAGTAGCTCAGCGCGGGCTTAGGGACACTAATACCAGGGGAGCCTGCTTCAGGAGGAACCACTGCACTGGCAGCCAAGACAGGGGGCACAGGCTGTGAAACAACAGGACCCCGGGGAGCTGGAAGGTGGGCATCACTCACCCGGGCAGGGGAGCCCACCTGGACTTGACCCACAGGAGCCTGTACTAGGGGCTCAGAAGACAAATCCCCCTGAGGAATAGTAAGAGGCTGTACACCCGCAGCTGTCACAACCCCCGAGGGGGCGGGGCCCGGTGGGACTACTGGGGAGAGGAGACCCCTAGTCAGGACCGTGGGGCGGACCTGCGCTCCTGACACATCAACAGATATAACATTTGTCACCCCCATGTTCGAGAATACCTCACCAGTCCCGGTAGCAGAGTCCTGTCCATTCTTAGCCAGCACCTCCTGTGGACCGTGATCCAGCCGCACGAAAGCGGCACGCTCCCTGGCCACCGGCTTGGCGGGTTTGCGTGGGATGACGTCACTTGCGGCGTCCACTTCCTCCTCCTCGGACGAAAACCGAAAGTCTGCATGACGCAGTTCCGGTCCTTCCTCCACCGTAAACTGGAGCTCATCTGCCAGCTCTGCCTCCTCCATCCGTGTCCCCCAATCCGTGGGACGCTGCCCAGGCGGGAGAGACTCTGATGATTCTGCAGCCGCACGCTCCTCCATATCAGGCCTAACCTCTTCCTCCACCGACAAGGAGAAGTATGCTAATGACAGCCACTTTAAAGCAGCAAGAAACAGGAGCGTTGCGGCAGCAAGAGGTCCCGTGGATATGGTCTCCTCTATGGAGGAGTCATCTGAAGAGCCGGTGATGGGAGGTGAGCCAGTGATGGGAGGTGAACCGGTGACTGGAGGTGTGCCGGTGCAGAGGCTGGCTGAGCCCGCTGCAACAAATTTGGAAATGGCACCAGCGGTTATGAAAGACGCTGAGGAATCCGGAAGTTCGGGCTCCATCCCCCCGGGACAGCAAGGAGCGGATTGGGGTACCCGAGTGGAGGAAGAGGAGGCAGCTGGTGGATTGAGCTTCATGCCGGAGGTGAAGCAGGCGCTCCGTCCGGACCACTTCCGGTTCACATCAGAGTCTGACACGGAGGTGGAAGAGAAGACGCCAAAGCCGGCGAAGCCAACTGTCAGAGAGAGGGCCGTGTACGTCAAACTCCAGCGGATCTCCAGCTCCCTAGAGAGCAGCCTGATGGAGAGGGCGGGAGAGCCCGTGGCTGAAAAGAACAGGCAGCGGGTCCCGGTGATGTCAGTGGGTAACGTGCTGCCAGACAGTGAGGGCATGATGGACTCAGGTTTACAAGCAAGTGTGCTTGTTGTGCAGAGCTCCGCTGTGGAGCAAGAGAAGGGTGCCTCGGCCCTCCCCCCTGTCAGTCCAGTTTTGGTCCCACTAGGCCCCCCCCCTGGGAAGTGTTGTTGCGGAGGTGGTAGGTCCCGCTCCCTCGGGCGCAGACCCCGTGGGCCCCGCCCCATTGGGTACTTGTTCTGCTGGTCCCGGCCCTCGGAGTGTTAATGCAGCAGCTGTGGGTTCCCCCAAGGGGGGTCCCCTTCCCCCGGGGATAATATCCACGGCTATGTTGGGTCCTTCCCCATCGGGCCCCCCTTTGCAGGGTACCACCCCCCTGGATACTGCCCTGGTGGGTCCCACCCCCTTGGGTGCTGGTGTAGGTGCTGTGAAAGTGCAGGGTCATGCTCCTCAGGTGTCAGCCTCTGTCCCCCCTGGTCCAGTCTCTTCTGCTGCAGGTGTTAAGCCAGTTTTGAATTATTCAGCAGCAGTAAGAGGAGGGCAGGGGCCGGTGAGGTCGTTGCTGGTGCGGGCAGGCAATCTGCCCACTTCAGCAGTAAGGAGGAATGTGGTACAGTTGAAAGGGTCAGGGGAGGGACCCCCTTTGAGTGGAAAGGAAGTGATCGATCGCGTCTTGGAGATGGGCTTCAGGGCAGCTATTTTTGCTTTTATAGCCCCAGTGGGGACTGGGGAATATGATGTCTCGTTTGTGAGGCCAGAACAACTCGACTTGTTCTGGCAACGTTATGAGGCTACCTATGTTCATAGTCCCAGGTGGGTGGGGTTGTCCCCCAAGCTGATATCGCGGCAAAATGTAATTAAAAAAGTGACCATTCTTGTGCGGAATGAGTCCTTCCTGCCGTCAGACATTGTTATATGGTTGGAGAGGTTTGGGGACATCCTAGGGGCCCTCAGCAAGGTGGTTGATGAGAGGGTGATTTGGACAGGAGGATGGACAACAACTGTCCGCTTGAGAGTGGAGGGCAATGTGCTGCAGCACATTCCCTCATCTGCCTTCTTAGGGAGGGATAGAATTGTCATATTCTATGCTGGTCAGCCAAAGGTTTGCCACAGGTGTGGTGCAAAGGGGCACTTTGCAGCCACATGTCCGGTAATAAAATGCTCTCTTTGTCAAGAGATCGGTCACTTGGCAAGAGATTGCAATGTTGTAAGATGTAACCTCTGTGGGGTCTTAGGCCACACATATAACCAGTGCCCGGAGGCACTCCACAACCTCCCAGTGGCAGAGATTGCTGCAGAACTAGACAGGATGGATGCCGAGGAGGCGGAGGTGGCAGCGGAAAGGGCCAAGTCGGTCTCTGCAGCAGCCTTGGTGGAGGTAGGAGTTGCCTCCGTCGTCCCTCCTGTTTCAGTCTCCCCAGTTGTGCCCACCCCAGCTAGTGTCCCGGTAGTGCTTCCTGTTGAGTCTATCCCCCCTCCCAGTAAGGGGAAAAAACTGGCAGAGGCTGCCAGAGGGGCAGGGGTGGTGGTTGGGAAATCTAGGCCATCAGTGCCTGCTCCCCCTGTCCTTCTCCGGTTGAGGCGGGAAAAACTTAGTAGGGAATCTCATGGGTCCCAGGCCCTGTTCAGGGTGAGCAGGGTGGGATTCAGGTGGAGGAGGGGTGGTCGGTGGTGGGGAGGCGCAACAAGCCGGTACTCTCACCTGCAGAGTCTGTCTCTTCTTTAGAGGTGGGAGACTTGGCCCTCGACAACATGTTTGGGGCTCTGTCGGAGGAGGAGGAGGTGTCTGAGGATCTTGTCTCCCCAATGGAGGATGAGGAGGGAGGAGGGTCTCTCAAGAGGTCAGAGGACCCTTCTAAAAAGGGTTAAGAAACGCCACTCTCAATTGTCTTAATGGCAGTTCCCGCTTTGATAAAGGTGGCAACTATTAATGTTGCCAGTTTGAAGTCTGTAAGTGCTAGAGAGTCAGCCATATTTTTGCTCAGCAGTATTGATGCTGATGTTTTGTTTTTGCAGGGGACCAGGTTGCCCAGCTTGGCTGACATACATCTGGGCAAGCGGGAGTGGAGGCGTGGGCCTTCTTTCTGGTCTCTTGCGGCTGAGCCTTACAGCGGAGTTGCAGTGCTTTTTACTGGTATGGTAATGTGCCGGCGGATCATTGAGGTGGAGATTGGACGATGTCTGATCCTAGCTGTCCTTGTGAAGGGGCAGGAACTGTGCCCGATTAACATTTATGGACCACAGTCCAAGTGGGACAGGAAATGTCTCTTCACAAAGATCAATCCTTTCCTTTTTACGTCTCGGCTGGTGGTCTTTGGAGGTGATTTCAACACCATAACTAGGCCCAAGGACAGGAGGGGCTTCATTGACAGGCTGGGATATGATAGCGTTTTTCTGAATGCTATAGTCAGGGAAGCAGGTCTGGTGGCCTTGGTTAAGTGCAGCCCAGACAGTACGGGTTTCACATTTAGGAGAGGTAATAGTCAGAGTAGGATAGACATGAGGCAGTCTGCAGTGATTCTTCTATCAAAGGGTAAGGATCCTTCAGCTATTGAGAAATGGCGCCCCATTAGCCTTCTCAATGTCGATAGAAAGGTTCTGGCTAAGATCTTGTTCTGGCGCTTGTCGTCAGTGGCAGACGGCTTGCTTTCTCATCAGCAGCATTGCTTGGTGTAAGGCTGAGGGATGGGGAAAGTTTCTGCTGGCTGTGGACCAGGCAAAGGCCTTTGACCGAGTCAATCACGAGTACCTCTGGCATCTCCTGGACCGGTATGGCTTGGAGGGGAGGTTCATTGGCAGGCTTAAGACGTTATACAGGGAGGCTGAGAGCTTCATGTTGGTGAATGGTTGGGTTGAGCAGCCTTTTGGGGTTGGATCAGGGGTGCACCAGGGGTGCCCGCTGAGCCCTCTGTTATACGTTTTCGCTATCGACCCCTTCGTCAGGAGGCTAGATGGTGGGGCGTTGGGTGGGGTGCCGGTGGGTGCTGCTGGGGATCCAACCCTGAGGGTCGTCGCCTATGCTGACAACGTTTCTGTCTTCATCTCCGGGACCGGGGAGGCGCAGGAGGTGGTCTCGGTGATGGATCAGTATGCCGAGGCGTCTGGCTCCAAGGTCAATCAGGACAAATGTGAAGTTCTTTGGATGGGTGGGGAGGGTTAGAGCTTCTCACTTCCGGACACCTTCCCAGTGCCTCAGCAGTGTGAAAAATTTAGGCATCAATTTAGGCCCTGCTGATTACAGCAAGTCAAGTTGGGAGGCCAACCTGTCCGATGATGAGGTCAAGGTGAGATGCTGGCAGGGGTGGCGGCTCTCCTTGAGGGAAAGGGTTGACCTGATCAAGACTTTCTTGGTCCCTGTGTTTTTGTATGTCAGTTTTGTTTGCCTCTTGCCAGAGTCACTCTATGTGAGGATTTACAGCTGTTTCTTCCAGATGTTATGGGGGAACAGGCTGAACCTTGTCAGGTGGGATGTAACCTACTCATCCAGGTGGGAGGGTGGCCTAGGTATGGTCAACCCGATAGTTTTCTTCTCTCTGATCTTTTTGAAACATAATTTTGGTAACATGCTGGCAGAGAGACCACCGGCATGGGTAGGGCTGTTTCGGACTTGGTTTAGACTCTTTCTGAGCAGTTGGGAGAGTGGCGGGCCAGCCAGAAGCCTGCGGGTCAAGCACGGTAAGCTCCCGGCTTATGTGGCCCCCTGCCTGAAGTTACTCCGGCAGTGGCATGTGACGGTGGAGGAGGTCAGATCCCTCCCTAGGAGGCTCTTGGGTGAGAGGATTGTGGCGACCGCTTTCCATGTGCCGTTGGCCTTGAAAGATTGCCCAGACCATATCATGAGGGAGGGTTTACGTTTGATAAATCTAGAACGGATTCCCTTGAAGTTTAGGGACCAGGCCTGGCTCGCTTTCCATGGCAGGCTTTATGTGAGGGGTAACTTGAAGTACCGTTCTCCGGATGACCGTGTTTGTCTGAGGTCGGAGTGTCATGGTGAAGTGGAAACTATGGACCACTTCTTGCTTCAGTGCCCCTTTAAAATGGAAGTATATAAAGAGGTGGGTGGGGCTCTGGGTGTTTCTTTCCTACATTGCATGTCTTATGTGGAGTGGGTGTATGGAGTATTCGAAAGCCGCCTGGGTTTTGATTTCGACACCTTGTTTTTAGTCAGCTTAGTGGTCCATTATTACACATGGAATGCCAGGTTTCAATTCGGCAAAAAGTCCTCCCCGTCCAGGAAGTGGTGTGTGGCATCCTTGGTGATGTTGGGAAGATTCGGGGCCTTGAGAGAGGCAGGTGGCGGCGGAAGGCTTGGATGGAGGCGTGGAGGAACATCAAGCCTGTAGCTGCTGCCTGTTGATCTCGGGTGGTGGCATCTGTCCCTATTTTCTTCTTTTACACCCCCCTAGATTTTACAGGTATGGATCCTTTTTTGATGAAAGGCTGCAGATGCTGAAGGTCTGAGTTTGTTAGTCCTTTTCTTGGGTATGTAATTATTTTTTTGTTTGTCTGGGTCTACAAAGGTCCGTCGGAAGCAGTGAGATGGAAATTGATTGTTTTTTTGGCCATAAGGGCCCTTCATAAGTATATATTTTTTATGCTGATGGTGTGTTTTTTTTTTTGTATGCCTGGAGCATCAGGCCTTGTTGCTCCTTCCTTTGGCCATAAAGGCCTATATGTATATATGTTGGGTTTTTTATTTTTAGGTATGGACTTTTCTGTTTAAGGCCATAAAGGCCGTGGACTACTATGCTGCAGGCCATAAATGGCTGTTTCATTTTGTGTTGAGTTTTTCCCTTTCAGGAAGTTCAGGACTTTTTGTATGTACATGTGGTTTATGTTTGTATTTATTTATAATTTTTTACTTTTATAAGAAAAAGTTGTGGCTGTTTTGTATGCTACAATTGTACAATAAAAAATCTCCTTTCCTGACGGGTGTGGTCGCAAGTTGGAGAGCTCTGCTGAGTTCCAGGAAGGCCTGAAAAGCCAGGGGCTTGATTGTCCCAGCCAGCCCAGGGAGGATGTCTGCTCTTGGGCCTGGCCCTGCCGGAGGAAGGCCCCCTGAGGGGCCTAGTACTGGTCCCGATCTCTCCACCACTGAGGACCTGGGAACAGCCCCAAAGAAGGGGAAGGTCATGCGGAGTACAGAGACAGTACAGAGACAGTGTGGTCGCTCGGATTAAGACGGTGCAGAAGAAGGAGGCCAAATTAAGTTTGGAGTTTAAAAAGCTACATTCCAGTTATGACCGTGTGTGGAGACAGGGGATGAAGCCTGGTCTGGAGGTCTTAGAGCAGAGGGTCTCCCTCCAAGGGAAGTATGTGACGGCCCTCAAGAAGCAAGTGTGTGGCGGTGGCAAGAGGCCCTGTGGACGAGGTCTCCTCCATGGAGGAGCTGTCGGATGCATCGGTGATGGGAGGTGAGCCGGTGCAGGGGCTGGCTGAGCCCGCTGCATTGATTTCGGAAATGGCGCCAGCCAATATGGAGGAACGCCGAGGCCACGTGTGAGTCGGGCTCCCTCCCCCTCGGGCAGCAGAGCACGGATTGGGGAACGCAAGTGGAGGAGGCGGAGACCACGGAAAAGCTCAGTTTTGTCCAGGAAATAGAGGTGGCATTGAGAAGTGACCCCTTCCGGTTCACTTCCGAGGATTCCGGAAGTGATGAAGAGAATATGCCGCATAAGCCGGCTAAGCCGGTGAAGAAGGACCGGGTGGTTTTCGTCCAACTGAAGAGGATCCCCAGCACCCTGGGGAGCTCCGTGTTAGTAAAGGATGGTGTGCTGATAGCCGGAGGTGTGCTGCAGAACTCTGCAAAGTCTGGCGGTGACGTGCCAATGGACATCCCTGCTGGTAATATGTCTGGGGCTATACCTATAGTGCAGGCTCCTCCTGCAGTGCGGGGATCAGGTGGTCCGGGTTCCTCTGTCCCCCCGCTGCAGGCTCCCATTGGCTCCGCCCCCTTGAAGGCTGTGGAAGGTGTTGGGGTTGTGTCTGTCCCGTTGGGGTCCCCATCTGGTTGGCTGAGTTCCCAAACCCAAGTCCCTGCGGGCCAGGCACTGCTTAGTTCCCCTGTAATTGTTTCTGAGGTGCAGGTGTGGGTCCCCCAGGGCTCTGCTTTGTCCAGTCCCCCTTCTGGTAGTCCGGGTCCCCAGGTTCAGGAGTCTGACCCCGGTGGTCCCTGGTCCTCAGGTTCAGGCTCCTTCTGTTGCCCTGGCTGTGGTCTCCTCGGACCCTGCTCCCTCTGTTGGGAGTGCCCCCGCAGTTACACCTGCTTTAAGCTACTCGGCGGTGGTTAGGGGTGGGCAGGGGCCGGCCAGGCCACTGCAAGCTAGGGCAGGCAACCTACCAACATCTGCTGCCCGCAGAAATGTCGTCCAGTTAAAATGGACAGGGGAGGGCCCCCCTTTAGGTCGGAGGGAAGTAATCGATCGTATTCTTGAGATGGGTTATAAAGCAACAGATCTGTTTGCTTTCATTGCCACAGTAGGTACGGGCGAATACGATGTGTATTTTATGCGGCCAGACTTGCTAGATCTTTTTTGGCAAAGATACGATTCCATCTATGCCCGTAGCCCGAGGTGGGTTGGTCTGTCTCCAAAATTGATATCTCGCCAGAACGTGGTCAAGAAAATAACGGTTCTGTTGAGAAATGAGTCCATCCCCCCTGCAGATATTGTGGTGTGGCTGGGGTGATATGGGGATGTTATGGCACCCCTGAGTAAAAGTACGGATAAAAGGGGGATCTGGAGAGGCGGGTGGACGACCACCATCCGCTTGAAGGTGGAGAGGAATGTGCTCCAGCATATTCCTTCCTCTACTTTCCTTGGCAGGGATAGGTTAGTTATTTTTTATCCCAGCCAATAGCAGGTATGTCACCGGTGTGGTGCCAAGGGGCATTTTGCCGCCACCTGTCCAGTGATGCGCTGCTCCTTGTGCCAGGAGATTGGGCACTTGGCCAAGGATTGCAGCGTAATAAGGTGCAACTTGTGTGGTTCTGTGGGGCATTCCTATAATTCATGTCCTGAAGCCCTCCGTAACATCTCAGATAGAGAGTTAGTAGCGGAACTAGACAGGCTGGATGCTGAGGATGCGGCGGAGGAGGTAATGAAGGCCACCCTTCATTACCCTTCTGGGGCAAGCCCTGGGGAGGTGGAGGAGGTTTCTGTGGTCCCTGAGGTTGCCCTGGTTGAGTCTACAAACCCAGTTAGGATTCCAGTAATATCATCCGGGGTGTCCATTCCCCTTCAAAAGAAGGGAAAGAAATCGATGGAGGCAGCCATAGGGGCTGGGGTGGTGGAGGTTACAGCTGGGCCTTCTGTGTCCGTTCCCCCGGTTCACCTCCCGCTGCATCGGGATAAGGTGCCTGATAAGGTATCCCAGGGATCCCAGGCTCCTGTTCAGGGAGGTCAGGTGGGGGTCCAGGTGGAGTTTGGAAAATAATTTCCCGCCGGCAAGTTTGACAGGGGTAATTACAGCAGAAGAGGTGATCAAAGCTATTGACAGTCTGGCCATTAAAAAGACTCCTGGGCCAGATGGTTTGACAGCTGAGTTTTTAAAAACTTTTAAGTCTAGCTTGGCACGCCATCTTGCGGAGGTTTATAACAGCTGTTTAGATGAGGGTTCTCTCCCTCCCTCCATGAGGCGATCTGCAGTAATTCTTTTGTCAAAAGGTAAGGATCCTTCGGCTATTGAGAATTGGCGCCCCATTAGCCTTCTCAATGTCGATAGAAAGGTTCTGGCAAAGATCTTGTTCTGGCGCTTGTCATTTGCTTTCACGGCAGCAACATTGCTCGATCCAGGGCAGGAGTACCTTTACAGCGGTGTTAGCTGTCCGAGAGGCTCTGGAGCGGTGTAAGGCTGAGGGCTGGGGGAAGTACTTGCTGGCAGTGGACCAGGCAAAGGCCTTTGATCGAATCAATCATGAGTACCTCTGGCACCTCCTGGACCGGTATGGCCTAGAGGGGAGGTTTATTGGCTGGCTTAAGACACTGTATAGAGAGGCTAAAAGGTTCATGTTGGTGAATGGCTGGGTTATTATTATTATTATTACATCGAGTTTATATAGCGCCAAAGGGTTTGCTCAGCGCTGTACAATAGAGGGGGGGGACAATACATGAAACAGAACAGCAACAACAAACAGCACACGAGGGGTTAGAGGGCCCTACTTGAGCTTACAATCTAGGAGGGAGGGGGTAGTGGTACAGGAGGAAGTGGCTGTAGGGGATGGAGTGGTAGGAGAAATGAAGGAGGACGGCTGTTAGGTAAGGGAGGGGTAGGCTTCCCTGAAGAGGTGGGTTTTCAGGGAGCGCCTGAAGGTGAGGAGGGAAGGCGACAATCTGATGGATCGGGGTAGTGAGTTCCACAGGATGGGGGAGGACCTGGAGAAGTCTTGCAGTCGTGCGTGGGAGGAGGAGACCAGGGAGCAAGACAGAAGGAGGTCCTGTGAGGAGCGACGGGTACGGGTAGGGTGGTACTTGGGAATTAGGTTGGTGAGGTAGTTAGGGGCAGTGTTGTGAATGGCTTTGTAGGTCAGAGTTAGCAGTTTGAATGTAGGGGTGAGGTGAGGGGTGGAGAGGTAAATTTGAGTGTCATCAGCGTAGAGGTGATAGTTGAAGCCGTGGGAGTGTATGAGTTTGCCAAGGGAGGAGGTGTAGATGGAAAAGAGAAGGGGTCCGAGGACAGAGCCTTGGGGGACCCCAACAGAGAGGGGGAGGGGAGGTGGCACCATTGTAGGAAACGCTGAAGGAGCGTTGGGATAGATAGGAGGAGAACCAGAATAGAGCGGTGTCTATGATGCCAAGGGAGAGTAGTTTATTAAGGAGGAGGGGGTGGTCAACTGTGTCGAAGGCCGCGGAGAGGTCCAGGAGAAGGAGGGCAGAGTAGTCACCTTTGGCGGTTAGTAGGTCGTTAGTGATTTTGAGGAGGGCGGTTTCGGTGGAGTGTTGGGGACGGAAGCTGGACTGTAGTGGGTCAAGGAGGTTGTTGTCAGTTAGGTGGGCGCTCAGGCGATCGTAGACTAAGCGCTCAAGGAGCTTGGAAGTGAGTGGCAGCAGGGAGGTGGGTCTGAGGTTGTTTGGGTCTGTGGGGTCCAGGGAGGGCTTTTTGAGTATGGGGGTGATGTGCGCATGCTTTAGGGGGGAGGGGAATGCGCCAGTAGAGAGGGAGAGATTGAAGATGTGGGTGAGGGAGCGGATGAGGGAGGAGGGGGGTGACCGGAGGAGATAAGAGGGGATAGGGTCCAGGGGGCACGTAGTGAGACGGGCTTCTGAGAAGACCCTGGTGGCTTCCTCAGTGGTAGCAGGGCTGAAGGAGTACAGTGCTGAGGGGGTTACGGTAAGCGGGGCCTTGGCTGTGGTGGGGGGCAGTGCGGCTGCGAGGTCAGAGGAGGGCAGAGATGAGGGGGTGATGGGGGGGGAGGCTAGGAGGGGAGGTAGATTGCGAGTTGACTATTTCCTTCCGAATTGCGTCAATCTTGTTGTGAAAATGGGTGGCGATCTTGTGGGCGGTGAGTGAGGTACTGAGTGGAGGAGGGGGGGAGCAAGCAGGGAATTGAAGGTGGAGAAGAGTCGGCGGGGGCAGGTGGGGAGGGTGTTGATCAGGTTTACAAAGTAGGCCTGCTTGGCAGCGTGGAGGTGTAAGTGAGGAAGGAAGATTTGTAGAGGGAGAACGCACAAGGGTACCTGGTTTTGCACCATAGTCTCTCCAGCGCGCGACTGCAACGTTTGAGGCGCTTAGTATGGTCATTCTGCCATGGTTGAAGCGGTCTGGGTTTGATGTTGCGTGTGGTTAGGGGTGCCAAAGAGTCTAGGGCAGCTGACAGTGAGTCGTTGTATGTGGTGGTGGCTAGGTCAGGACATGACAGTGGAAGGATGCTGTCGTGTAGGCGGTCGGCAGCCTAGTGGAGGGGAGCCGGGTTCAGGTTGCGGCTGGTGATGGTTTGGCGCCTTGGGGGGGGGAGTTAGGGGAAGGGGAGATGGAGAACGTGAAGAGGCGGTGGTCGGAGAGAGGGAAGGGGGTATTAGTGAACTGGTTGAGGGTACAGAGGTGGGAGAAAACGAGGTCCAGGGTGTTCCCATCGATGTGGGTGGAGGATTGAGCGTACTGTGTAAGCGCGAAGGAGGAGGTTAGGTGGAGGAGTTGGGAAGTAGCGGGGTTGTTGTCGTTGATGGGGATATTGAAGTCCCCAAGGATGATGGTCGGTAGCTCAGAGGAGAGGAAGAAGGGAAGCCAGGCGGCGAAGTCGTCCAGGAAGCGGGGTATGGATGCGGGAGGCCTGTAGATCACTGCAATCCTTAGGGGGGTGGGGGAGAAGAGCCAGATGCAGTGAGCCTCGAAGGAGGAGAAGGATAGAGAGGGGGGGTCAGGGAGGACCTGGAAGGTGCTCAGCAGTGATAGGTGCAAGCCGACACCACCACCTCTGCGATCGCTCGGTCTGGGTGAATGGGTCCAGATGAGACCTCCATGGGTGAGTGCCGCAAGGGAGGTAGAGTCAGTGGCCTGTACCCAGGTTTCAGTGACCACTAGGAGGTTGAGGGAGTCGGAGATGAAGAGGTCATGGATGGCGGTAAGCTTGTTGCAAACCGAGCGGGCGTTCAGGAGTGCAACCGAGAGAGGGGGGATGGATGCGGGGAGGAGAGGTACAGGTATAAGGTTGAGGGGGTTGCGGCAGCTGGCGGGAGCAGGGGGGTCCCTAGGGGCTAGGGGGGGGTGAGGGGCCAGGGTTCGGGGAGATGTCCCCAGCGGATAGGAGAAGGAGGAGGGCGAGGAAGGTGGCATGGGAACGGGAAGTGCAGGAGCATGTGGGTCTGATAGGGGTGGCACGTGGGTCGACGGGGGAGTGGAGTAGCAGGAGGAGGTGGTGAGTGCCGTAGTGGGGAGAGGGGAGAAGTGAAGGGGCAATGTAGAGCTGATTTTGGGGGATAGGCGGGTAGAGGGAGGTGATTTTTGGGATGGAGGAGAGGAATATGAGGAGGAGGAATGCAGGTGGCATGTTGGGGTGAGCAGGGTGCTGGTCAGGTCGGGGGAGGTGAGGGGGTACAGGTCAGGGCATGGTGATGTGGAGAGTCTGTATCACCATGGAGGAGTCCATTTGAGTCCTTCTGTAGAGGGAGGGTGAGAGTGGAGGGCAGCTGGGTCAGCAGCTGGCTGGTTGCAGTGTGTGGATGCAGTATGCTGGCGTCCGTGGGTGCTGTGGCACGTCTTCAGTGGGCACGGTGGTTCAGCGAGCGGAAGGGGTCGTAGGGTGCGATGTCTGGGGGGGTTTGTAGGTACGGCGTCTGGTGATGCTGGCGGCTTGGTGACTAGAGATGTTGAGGCCAGCCGTCGGGTGCTGAGGGCTCGGCGTCAGGAGGCGCTGAAGGTGCTGAAGGGCCCAGCGTCAGGAGGTGTTGAAGGGTCGTCGTGAGGAGGTGGTGTGGACGGACGTCTGGAGGTGGAGTGGGCTAGGCGTTGGTAGGTGCAGAAGGGCTCGGCGTCCGTGGGCAAAGTGAGCCAGTGCATGCGGATGTTGCGGGGCCAGCGGCTGACAAGCAAGGACTGGAGAGTCGTGGGGGCCCTGTCAGGGTCCGCTGCAGCCCAGATGGCAGCGGATTGGGGCCAGGGGAGCAGGAGCTCGCTGCCACACGTCCGTCCCTTCGGTAGAAAGTCCTCCCCGTCCAGGTGGTGGTGTGTGGCATTCTTGGTGAGGTTGGGAAGATTCGGGGCCTTGAGAGAGACAGGTGGCGGAGAAAGGCTTGGATGGAGGCGTGGAGGAACATCAGGCCTGTAGCTGCTACCTATTGATCTCGGGTGGTGGTATCTGTCCCTATTTTACCCTTATCACCCCCCTAGATTTTGGAAGTATGTTTCTTTTGATGGAAGGCTTCAGGTACTGAAAATCTGTGTTCCTTAATCTTCTTTAGGGTATGTATATAATGTTTGTTTGGTTCTTCTAAGTCAGCAAGCTTTGTTATTGTAAAGCCTTGTAGTGTTTGGCCATAAAGGCCATCTGTGGAGGATGGAAATTGTATATACAGTTGCAAGAAAAAGTATGTGAACCCCTTGGGATTACATGGAGTTTTGCATGAATTGGGCATAAAATGTGCTCTGAACGTCATCTAAGTCACAACAATAGAAGAACACAGTCTGCTGAACATAATACTACACAAACATTAGATGATGCCATGGTTTAATTGCACATAACATGTAAACATTCACAGTTCAGGGAGGAAAAAGTATGTGAGGCCCTAGCTTAATGACTTCTCCCAGAGCTAATTGGAGCCAGGAGTGAGCCAACCTTGACTCCAATCAGTGTGATGATATTGGATGTGTTGCTGACAGCTGTCCTGCCCTTAAAAAACACACACCTGTTTTGGGTTTACTGGTTTCAAGAAGCACTGTCTGATGTGAACCATGCCTTGCAGAAAAGAGCTCTCAGAAGACCTACGATCAAGAATTGTTGACTTGCATGAAGCTGGAAAGGGTTACAAAAGTATCTCCAAAAGCCTTGATGTTCAATGCGTCCACGGTAAGACAGACTGTCTACAAATGGAGAACGTTTAGCACTGTTGCTACTCTCCCTAGGCGTGGTCGTCCTGTAAAAATGACTGCAAGAGCACAGCGCAGAATGCTGCATGAGGTAAAGAAGAATCCCAGAGTGCCAGCTAAAGACCTACAGAAATCTCTGGCACATGCTAACATTTATGTTGACACATCTACAATAAGGAAAACATTAAACAAGAATGGAGTACATGGGAGGACACCACGGAGGAAGCCATTGCTGTCCAAAAAGAATATTGCAGCACGTTTGAAGTTTGCAAAGAGCACCTGGATATTCCACAGCACTACTGGCAAAATATACTGTGGACAGATGAAACCAAGATTGAGTTGTTTGGGAAAAACACACAACACTATGTGTGGAGAAAAAAAGGCACAGCACACCAACATCAAAACCTCATCCCCATTGTAAAACATGGCGGAGGGAGCATCATGGTTTGGGGCTGCTTTGCTGCCTCAGGGCCTGGACGGATTGTTGTCATTGATGGGAAAATGAATTCCAGAGTTTATCAAGACATTTTGCAGGAAAACGTACGACCATCTGTCCGCCAACTGAAGCTCCGCAGAGGATGGGTGATGCAACAGGACAATGACCCAAAGCATACAAGTAATTCAACAAAACAATGGCTGCAACAGCACTTAATACACCTTCTGGAGTGGCCCAGTCAGAGTCCTGACCTCAACCCGATTAAAAAGCTGTGGCATGACCTTAAGAGAGCGATTCACACCAGACATCCCAAGAATATTGCTACACTGAAACACTTTTGCGAAGAGGAGTGGTCCAAAATTACTCCAGATCGTTGTGCAGGTCTGATCTGCAACTACAGGAAAGGTTTGGTTGAGGTTATTGCTGCCAAAGGAGGGTCAACCAGTTATTAAGTCCAAAGGTTCACATACTTTTTCCTCCCTGCACTGTGAATGTTTACATGTTATGTGCAATTAAACCATGGCAACATCTAATGTTTGTGTAGTATTATGTTCAGCAGACTGTGTTCTTCTATTGTTGTGACTTAGATGACGTTCAGAGCACATTTTATGCCCAATTCATGCAAAACTCCACGTAATCCCAAGGGGTTCACATACTTTTTCTTGCAACTGTAGTTTGTGTCTTGGCCATAAAAGCCTGTTAAAAACAAAAGTTATTTTTTTCTATTATGCTCTCTGGGCCATAAAGGTCTTGTTTTCCGTGTTTCTTTTCCAGGTATGGACTTATCTGTTGCAGGCCATAAAGGCATGGTTTTCTGTGTTTTTTTCCCAGGTATGGACTTTTGTGTTGTAGGCCATAAAGGCTTCCTTTTCTTCCAGGAAGTTCCCGGACTTTTACGTTTTCTGCATGAAGGATATGCTTATGTTTATATTTATTTATTCATATTTATCTTTTGTATTTTTATAAAAAAAATAATGCTGGTTGGTTTGTAAGCACAAATTACAAATAAAATATCTCCTTTCCTGACAATCTTGTTTGTTGTATTGTGGGTCAGTAGCCAGACCTAAACCTGGTAGCTCTCCCCCACTTTTCCCCTATGTTGGCATTGTGTCCACAATAGCATTTACGTAGGCAGAGCAGAGTAGGACTGGCCATAGAGGGATTACTTTGACGCAGTTGGTCAGCTTAAACATGTATTACAATATGTCTGAACCAAATATCCCTATTTATTGCAGAGTCTGCTTATATAATAGTCTGTGCACAGGAAGATGGTGCCCTTGCCATGCAGAGTAAGTAGTCAAAGAGGTGTGGTAGAAAGGGAAGTTGGGTAGTGTTAGGGACATAGTAGCTCAACAAAATAAGTTATGAACCCTTCATGTCACCTTGTAACAGGAGGTATCAAGCATAGGGTCAATGATCTGTTTTGTGCAGTGGAAGTTTGTTCCTTTATGTACAGTGATCAGAATGCTCCTGTGTTTGGTGGGTGCCAAGCCTAGAAAAGTATGAAGATAAAAAGAATGTAAGTATCAAGCAGTCGAATCAATGAAAAAATCAGTGACTTAATTCTCCTGCCTATCCATCTTGGCCCATTATAGATCACCTGGCATTCACTGAAAATCATACAAGGCAGTTTCTGAATAGCAAAAATACTGTACAAGCATCTCTCTATTTCCAGCAGATGGAAAGTCCCTAGTCCCCATGAAAGAAGACAACAGTGCTTACTGTAAGTAGCACAAGCAACTACAGTCTGCTATACAGTCTACAGCATCTCCAGTGACCAAACTGTTCTACCATGCAAAGAATTTGTTTGACCCAAGCTGGCACAAACAAGCTAGTGAAAGGAAACCTGGAATTTCAGTAAAAAGGGTACATAATTAGTTTGTGTTGGTACCCACAGTCATGGCCCAACAGAAAGAGTACCACCAGATAAGGGGGGGGGGGGGGAGTTTGTCCATTTTTAGGAAGATGACAGTGAACAGTGTTTTAGAGCAATGGAGCAAGGTGTGACTCCTAGAGGTCAAGATATAAGTAAAAGGATACTTCCAAGTGTGCACCCAAGCCAAACATTCCACGGCTTAAAACCTTGCAAATGTAATAATTCGCAAATAATATAAATTCTGTATAGCAAATGTTGACACATGAATGTGTTTCCAAACCAATGCATAGGTTTATGGCATCACAAATTTTGTCATTCATATGAACAGTTTCAAATAGGGAATGCAGAACGGCTTTGGGGTATCACTGAGGACCCAGACTAATTGGTTTATAAGCCCCCATAAGTTATAATGAAAGGACTCTTAGGCTGGTTTTAGAATCCATAAATCGTGGAGTACATTTGTATTAAAGCACAGGAGGTAATTTGTCTAATTATATTTGATAGATATCAACACATTAGCATGCAAAGTTTAGGAAAATAAAGTTTTAAATTGTCCATTGCAAACAGATTAACAGTCCGGAAATTTACATACAACTCAAATGTGGTTTAGGACATGACAGTGTGTCCAGCAAAGGCAGTAGTCTGGAATGTGTAAGAGAATACTAATAGTAAAAAGGTCAGGTCCGCGCTTGTAGGCCCTTTACAAAATAATCTAGAGTGGGTGGGGGATAAAGAGAAGGCAAATTTATTACATAACTTCTTCAGCTCTGTGTATACAAAGGAGCATTGGGGAGCTCTTGTCCATAATGGGCATGGTATTGACACATCCCCAGATGATCCACATTTGCTCACAACTGATATGGTCCGAAAATATTTACACAGAATAAAGCACCATCCGGCATACACCCATGGGTCCTTAAAGAATTGAGCTCTGTCATTTCAAAGCCATTGTTTCTAATGACTGGCATAGTACCACTGGATTGGCATAAGGCAAATGTGGTGCCTATATTTAAAAAGGGTTTAATAAAGGATCACACAGATGAGTTCTTGCTGAAAAAAATATTTTAACCACCTCCCATCCAGCCGTTGTATATAAACGGCGGGACGGTGACAGTGCAGGGTCGGGTGGCAGTTTATAAATGGCCTCCCCGCCCCTGCTTTTGCATGCTCCCTGGGAGCGCGCAGCACTGCGATCCGGTGCCCGCTCGTCGTGCACCAATCGTCGTATGGGACCTCTCTGCAAGGTCCTGATCAGTGATCACATGCAGAGTAGTAAGCAAGATGTCACTTCTGACATCATTTGTTACTACGTGTGAAACCTGTGTATGATCACAGAGGTCACATGGTACAAGGCTATTCACAACAGCCTTGTACCAGGTGACAAGCTGTGACCAATCACAGCTCACACAGTAGTTTTCAATGGCTGCAAGAATGTAGCCAGAGAGAAGGAGAAATCATTGCTTTTACAGCCTATATGGGCTGTAAAAAAAAAAAAAATAAAATCTTCATCACCCCCCACAAGTAGTACAGTGTCACCATGGTGACACTGTACTACTAGGGTGACAGTATGTAAAATAAATAAATAATAAAAAAAATTTGAAAATTATAATTTTTGGTTATAAACTAATTTGGGTTATTTTTTTTTTTTACTAAAAAAATAACGGAATACATTTTGCCAAGATTTATGATGAAATATTATTTATTTGCAAAATGTTATAAGAAAAACACTTTTTCAAAATTTTTGGACTTTTTCATTTACATAGCAAAAAAAGTAAAATCCCAGTGGTGAATAAATACCACCAAAATAAAGCTTTATCTTTCTCAAAAAATGTTAAAAAATTAATATGGGTACAGTGTTGCATGACCGCGCAATTGCAATTCAAAGTGTGATAGCACTGAAAGCTGAAAATTGGCCTGGACAGCAAGGGGGTAAAAGTGTCTGGACTTGAAGTGATTAAGCAACAGACAGAATGGATTTATGAAAGACAGAAGGGGCCAATAGCCTTGTGAACCCTGTCCATCTCTAGCCTTTCTACCAGCAGGTCAGGGGCAAGTTCCTAAAATAGGGTTGTAAAGGAGTCCTGCGGGTCTTTAATGATTTCAGGAAGACACCAGATGTGGGGGTCGCTACATGGGGCCTGCTTCTCAGTCTCATCACACAAGAGGGCTAGTTCTTTTTGTGCCACTTCCAAACCTTGCTTGTATCCCTCCAAAACTGTGGTGGCATCATTCATCCCACCCTAGAGGTTGTGTGGTGGCCTATTTCCTGACAGAGCTCTGATGAAATTTTGAAGGACACTTTGTCAAGTTTTTCCTTCACTATATATTTTTGTGCCAGGAGGGTGTTCCATGAGGTCTTCCAGTTCCCAATAGGTCTGCAAAGAAGTCTTGGCTATCTTCAGAGTTGTATGAGTGTCTGAAAGCAGAGTCTTTCCTCATGGTAACCAGCACCATCTCGACTATGTTGTGTTTGGCACCTGCTATTAGACTGCATGCTCATTGCCTGTGAGTGTGGGAGGGGCCAGGTGCTGGGTTGGTTTCTGGCAGGCTCATTGCAGGTAAATAATATTCAGTGAGTAAGGAGCAGCGTTAGAGTAAACCCTCCCCCCCCTCCCCCCCCAAAAAATAGTTTTTATTTTTTTTTGGAAACACATACCATTGTTATTTTGCAGTTTTTTCTCTTTCACACTAGAGGTCACCATTCCCTAAATTTTACTGTAATATACCCTTTACTAGTTAAAGTTCTACAAATTTTTTGTCATGTTTACTTGAGATGTATGAAACTCACACTTAACAAAAGGAAGCGCTATAGTGCAATAAATACTGTATATCATCCTAATGGAAACACCACAGCAGTTACACATATAATATACGTAAGATTCAAACTTCGTTAAAAATTATTTTAAAAAAGTCAGTTATAAAAAAAAAAAGGTACATAGTCCAGATACCCTTGTGTCAAAAAGCAATTAAAACCCCACCATTAAAAGACATGTAGCAGAATACATTTTGGCCTAAATTTATGAAGAAATTAGATTTTTGGATTTTTTTATTGGATATAACAAAAAGAAATTTTGTTTTTTTCCCCAGAAATTTTCTGTTTTTCATTTATATAATACAAAATTTTTAAAAAACCAGTGATGATCAAAAACTACCAAAAGAAAGCTCTATTTGTGTGAAAAAATGTTTTAATTTGGGTACCATGTTGCATGACTGAGCAATTGCCAGTTAAAGTAGCGCAGTGCTGAATATCAAAAAATGCTCTGGTCATGAAGGGAATAACACCTTCCGGTCAAGTGGTTAATCATTAACCAAAAAAGCAAGGGCTTAGGGCACCAAGGGAATGGGGGCATCACATAGTTTTGCCCCTAGCTTTTAATGTTTTTAAAAGCATAAGTACACCATAAAACATAGTGCATTTATACTTCTTGCCCCTCAGCACTGAGCAAACTGATCCAATCCCCTCTCTTCCACAGTTTGTGTTAAAAACAGGCAGGGCTACCGCTAGAAATCCCGAGGCTCTATACAGCCTTACTGACTGACACCACAACCCCCTCCCCCCATGAAAATATCAAAATTATATCTCTAAAATTACACAAAAATCATTACCTCAAACATAACATAACTTACAACATTCCTGCTAAATCAAAATTCCTGCTAAGATAAAACTGTGCTGGGTTAATAAATAAAGCTCTCCTAGCACAACCCCCACCCATCCCCCCTCCCAGCACAACCCCCACCCCAATCCTCCCTTCCAGCACACATCCCCCTCCTCAATCCTTCCTCCCAGCACAAATCCTCCACCAATACTACCTCCCAGCACCACTCCCCCCCCCAATCCCCCCTACCAGCACTAATCCCCTCTAACACCCCCCTCCCAGTGACATTGTGTCATGGAAATTTTGTATTGTTGGTCGAACTTTAAATGTGTCATATATTCGTGTTATTCATATGTCTCTCGTGTGGCTTAATTAAAGCTCTGAAGGCTGCAATTGGGCCATGCGCATGTACAATGTATGTATTACAGTACTCAGCTTGGTAATGGATGAGATGGCAGATCTGCGCTTATAGACCGGCGTGTATGCCACCATGGCATTCGATGCGAATGTCGCTGGCAGTAGACCGTGGGCCTGTATCCACATATCAGCAGCATAGTACCACATGGGCTTCATATCGCAAGGCGCCAAGCGGTGTGAACTCCACGTGTAGGCTTATGCATATCTTACAACCCATTACCAACTTGAAACTGTATCTTGGATGGATGTGTTTTAATAAAGATCGTATCGGGCCCATCCAGGTACAGACTGGTGTTTAGCTTAGGGAATACTTGTACAAAGGATTTGCATGCCAATGGGAGCTAGTAGGACAGGAAATATGACCTCAGATGGCTCATGGGGGGGAAGGGGAGGAAGTCTGCTGACCTCAGAAGGCTCATGGGGGAGGACCAGTGATAGATAATAGGAAAGGCTATGCTCCAATCAGAATGTACATCCTGTGTATAGGCACTCCCCATTGCATTGTTCGGTGGGAGGGGATTGACTTTATTCATGTGGGGGGCATGTGTGTATTTTTAATAAAACAGAGAGCTGAGTCTGAAACCGACCCTTATGTGAATTCAACCATCATCCTGAGAGTGTCGTTTGATCATTCTAGGGTAACGGAGCTCCACCCCCACATTTCAACAGAGCTAATCCATTTGGATGGGCAGGATTCGTGCAGTTTAGCTGCAGTCGTGGTAAGCGAGATTCGCACAGCTTTATGGGGGATTTCTGCGCATCCAACTGCGAGTACTCACGGTAAGGAGAAATTCGTTAAAGCGAATTTCCAAGACAGTTTGGCGAGCCTGGTGGATACTAACGCGTATTCTTGCATAGCTAACCAAGTACGAGGGGGGAATAAGTCATCATGAACTAGCAAAAAGTATGCCGGCCCATTTCAGGTCTCTCTGCCATTAAGAGGATCGCTTTTTGCGTGTTCGTGTGGCTGATTTCGCTCTCGGTTAGCTAACAAGAATTACCGCTTAGCAAGGACCTAGTTTTTTGTCCTAAACTCTTGATTTGTGGGTGAAAGACAAGGGTTTGTCTCTGCGGAGAGCAGCAGAGGGGTGGGTTTGGTTGGCTGGATTTGGTCAAGTTTAAAAATCTTCCAACCAAAAATTAAATGGGTATATGTTTTAGCGGGTAAAAGTTGTTGCATAGTGTTAGGTAAGTATTTGCGGGTTGTAGGTACTGTGGTAATTGCTCTACCCCCCTCCACGTGAGGTAATTATTACAGTGCTGAAAGGTTTAGGTTAATTGTTAACTGTTGTAAGATCTTTGTATGTAGTCTGTGCAATGTTTTGTGGTACTACTGCTCCCAGCAAGCATGCAGCAGGGGGTCCTTTCTGTTTGGTACTACTGCTCCCAGCAAGCATGCAGCAGGGGGTCCTTTCTGTTACATGTGCATGTTAGTGTGATATGTTGGTGTTTTATGTCTGTTCTGTGATCGTGCCAAATTGTGTTGTATGTGTGCTGTATATTGTTGTGTAATTGTCCAGTGTATGTTCTGTCCAAAAGTCTGTTTTATGTAAGAGGTTAGAGGCAATTTTGAGGCTAGAGTCTGCCGTGTGCTCCTCTGTGGGGGGCCATTCTAGTGTTACCATGTGCTTCCCTGTGGGGGGCCATTCTAGTATCTACCATGTGCTCCTCTGTGGGGGGTCATTTTCTTGACTAACCACATGTACTCCTTTTGTTTGGTGGCCATTTTGTTGGCTACCATGTGCTTTCCCTGTTGGTGGCCATTTTGTTGAATACCACATGTGCAGTAATCTCTATGCAATGTGCATGAAGTTTCCTATATGCATTTGACCCATATTGTGTTTTTAATCCAAATTTTTTACAGTTTCATTTGTTTGCTTTTAGCTTTAAATTTGCGTATTGCCGGCCAATTTAAAGTGTGTTAAGCGAGTTTTTCCCTCACGTGTTCCACATTTAGTGAGCGCAGTGAAGTCTGGGTTTTTGCACATAGATTTCTTGTATAGTGATTATGTTTTTCTTGTGTTTTTCTTGTTAAAAGTAGTTCCTTATTGTAAAGCGGGTTTGTTTTAAAGCTGCTGCGTTGCGTGTTTCGCGTCCAGCAGACTTTTTGTGTAAACGGTTTTAGGTGGTTGCAGTGAAGATTGCGTGTGTAGCGCAGATCGTTTAGCGGCGCTGATAGGATTGATTTTCGCGTCAGCAATGGGTTATTCTTGGCGCAGTTTTTTGGTTCACCTCTGTGTAATTGTTTTACTGTGAAACGTCCCGTGTTTTTCATAAGGATCCACTTTGTCCTTTTTAACAGTTTTTCAGGTTGAAAAAGGGTTTTTCTGTGTGTATTAGGAAAGTTTTTTCTTTACACAAATTTCCTAAAGGTCAGTTAGCAGGTTTCTGCCCAACCAGTGACCCCTAAGTAACATCCAAGAACCCCTCTTTTTTGTTTTGACTTGTGTTAGCTACTGTGTGCAGGGAGAGAAAAGCCACTTTCATCATTGTGCGGTGTGGCCTGCCAAACACAGTGGGTGATGAGAACCACATAAATTACGCTGTGTGAGTGGGCGGTCCAGGGAAGTATAACACTTAGCCTGGTTACCACAAACACTTCGGGTGGTCAGGATCACATAAATTGCGCTGTGGGAGTGGGAGGTGTGCTCTCAGTCTGACCGCCACTTGATGCGCTTCGGGTGATCGATAAGTATCACATAAATTACGCTGTGCTGGGAAAGTGGTGGAATCAGGCCTCTCGGTAGGATCCCACCGAGTGCTCCAGGGGGTAAACAGGTACCCGGACACGGGATATATACCAGTGACTAGTCACGATGGGCAGTAGTCAGTCCATGAAGAGAGAGGGGGAACCAGCCCTCTTCAGGGTAAGGACAGCTGCACAACTGATGAAGGTGAGTTTGGGGGGGAAGTCTACAGAACCCCTCAAAAGGTGGAATAAATGGTCGAAGGGTACCAGATGGGAAATTCCCCGGGAAGGTACATTTGACACATGGAGGTGGGAAAAATTAATCTCTGAATTTGAACCACGGATGCAGGCGTCAGAACTAGAGATCGCACAGCTATGGCTTCACAGGTCAATCCAATTAGGGAAGCAGGGCATACATAAACTGGTGTCTGTCCGGAAGAACCAGGTGATGTATACCTGGCCTCCAGAGGGAATAAAACAGGAGGATCCAGTGTCAGAGGTGGAGGAAGCTCTTTCAGGGCTGACTCTACTAAGGCAGGCAGGATCAGGGTCTGCTGGGGTTCCCGAACAACCAACAGTGGCTGAGATAAGTATAACTGCACCTGTCTCTTCTGTTAGTGACATCACTCTTGATGTACCTTCTGTGTCTTCTGTATCTATGCCTCAGCCTCTACCTCTGCCTCTACCTCTCCCTTCTTCCTGCTTCACCCCAGCTCCTTCTGTTTGAAGCCTACTCAACAACCGATTTGCAGACTATCTGTGAATCAAGGGGAATAGACACCCGGTTAAGAAACAGGGCGGATTGCATCAAAGCGCTACGAGCCACTGATCAGACCCCTGCCCCCCAGCTATACCCTGATCTGAGGGACCTCAAACCTGAAGGTGCAGTAAGCGAGGTGGTTAATCTAAGCCCACCGATGAAGCTGGGCCAGCCCTTGCACTCTTCCCGGACCGAGGCCTATCCAGTCAGAGTGCAGCAATTTGAAGGTCCTCCCAATGCACAGGGGGAACGGACTTTAGGGGAACGGGTAGTTTGGCATGTCCCCTTCACCCCGGCAGAGATCCGCACTATTCTGGCTGAGCTCCCGGACTATCGAGTCAATCCGAGAGGATTTGCTCGAATGTTTGGACAAAACCAGTTCAGCTATGGTATGAGCGGGTCAGATTGTGCACAGATCCTACGGGCAAAGGTGGGCATGGAAGTGGCCAGTACAGTGATTGCAGGGTGCTCTATAACCACGCATGAGGAGATGACTTCAGGGGGCAAAGAGTTCTGTACACAGCTAAAGGCAAAGCTTCCAGAAATGTATGGTGCTACCTCTACTACGGACATGATGAAGCTCACCCAGGGTCCTAATGAGGAAAGCGCCTGCTTCTGGCGCCGTCTCAAGCAGACGGCACTGGATGCGGATCTGGAAGTTGGACCTGATGCTCCAACTGAAGGGGTAAAGGTGACCGCGACGCACATTCTGTTGCGGGCCAAATTTTTGGAAGGCATCAATATTAAAATTCGGGAAAGGCTTGTTCTGGCCCGACCCGAATATAATGAGATGTCTATCCCTGCTATCCTTTCCACTCTTGCGGCAATAGAGAGGGAAATGGATAGAAGAAAACAAGACAAGGCCAAAGTTCTTATGTCCCAGACCCCACACGAAAAACCAAGGGATCTGGGTCACAGGAAGGATAGGCCCCCACCCAGGTGCTTCCAGTGCCACCAAATGGGGCACATGAGGAGGAGCTGTCCCCAATTACCTAAAGGTCGGTGGCAGTTCATTCCTGATGAGTCCTCCGCCCCTATGACCACCATGGTAAGTAACTCCTATAAATTCTCATAGGAAGTTGACAAATCGGTGTCGGCCCAGATCCATCTTTTTCTAGAGGAATTAAAATATCCCCTCCCTTGCCTCACCGACACCGGTGCAGCAAGAACGGTCCTGCGAAAACAGGACATCCAAGGCAAGGTACCCCTCTCAGGGGAAAGCCCTCCTAACCCCTACTAACCTCACTATCAAACGATGCACTATTCTTAACCCAGCTTCTCTTCTTCCTGTGTTGGAAGACGAGAAAGGGGGGGAGGACAACGACAGTGCTGAATTTTGCAACCCGACTAACAATACTAACACCTCTTCTACTAACATGTCTTCTTTGTCCACTACTAATCTCTCTTCCAAAGGACACAACTGCATTTCTTTGATGGAACTGGAGTCAGCGGCGATCAGCCCAGTGAAGGAAACGCCAATACCGGAAGCGAAAAATCTTTTTGTCGATGGGTCCAGGTACTACACCCAAGACGGTAAGCCACACACTGGTTACGCGGTCACGACTGAAAGTGATGTTGTGGAAAAGGGCTCTCTGAACGCACATATGTCAGCTGAGGAAGCTGAGCTGTGGGCACTGGCCAGCGCATGTGAGTTACATGAAGGTCAGAGGATTAATGTTTATACGGATTCGAGGTACGCGTTTGGTATTGCACATGACTTTGGTCCCATCTGGAAAGCGAGGGGATTTCTCACAAGTTCAGGTAAACCGGTGAAGCATGCAGAACTGATTGACAGGTTGTTCATTGCTTTCGGCCTGCCACGGGAGATTGCTGTTCTTAAGGTGAAGGCTCATACCACTGAGACTAGTGTGGAGGCATGTGGAAACGCTTTGGCAGATCGGTCCGCAAAGGCCGGTGCACTGGTTCAGGAAAGGGGGGTTCTGATGCTGGCCATCCCTTCAGAGGTTTCGTTAGACGAGTTTAAAAAACTGCAATCGCAGGCGGGTTTGCAGGAGAAGGCTAGATGGACAGCAGCAGGAGCCTCCCAAGGGTCGAATGACATTTGGTGCCTGAACAAAAGATGGTGTTTGCCAAAGTCCCTTTTCCCCATGATGGCCCACTTGGCTCACTACCCTGGGCACCAATCTAAGACGGCTATGTGTGCGTTGGTAGACGAGCATTGGATTGCACCTGGGTTCAGTACTGCTGCAGCTACCTTTGCAGCTTCTTGCCTAGTTTGTGCCCTACACAACCCTGGCAGAACGGTAGTAATACCCCAAAGGCACTCACCAAAACCTGAACGCCCCTTCCAACGCATCCAGATCGATTACATCTCGTTACCAAAGAGTGGGTCGTACGAATACGCCTTGGTCTGTGTAGATATGTTTTCAGGCTGGCCTGAAGCGTGGCCCGTCACATGTGCCAACGCTAGTACCACGGCGAAGAAAATCCTGTCTGAGGTTGTGTGCCGCTGGGGTCTACCTGAAACCATCGAGTCCGATAGGGGGTCACACTTCACTGGACAGATCTTTGCAGAGGTATGTAAAGCCCTTCACATCAACCAAGGGCTACACACCCCGTATCACCCCGAGAGTAGCGGTAAGGTTGAACGTCTCAACGGAATCCTTAAAAACAGGATCTCCAAAATCATGGCCGATACCAAAAAACCTTGGCCTGAGTGTCTCCCCATTGCCCTCTATTCCATCCGGAATGCTCCTCGGCAACCACATGGGCTGTCACCCTACGAGGTGTTGTTTGGGGGACCTCCCAAAACAGGGTTGTACTTTCCTCAACAGTTGTCGTCTTTGCATTCACAGCTTACAGGTTATGTGCAATCTCTGCAACGGGAGCTGCAGAAGATACACCATCGGGTTCGCGAATCGCTCCCCGATCCAAATGCAATAACTGGTGTTCTTTCTATTGAGCCAGGTGATTGGGTTGTCCTAAAGAAACATCAAAGAACCGGACTCGAGCCACGGTTCACCGGACCATACCAAGTCCAGCTGAGGACACCTACCTCACTCAAACTCGAGGGACGAGACAACTGGGTGCACGCAAGCCACTGCAAGAAGCTTTTCAGCTACACCAGAGAATGAGGGGTGTCATTTTCCTTTTTCTTTTTGTTTGTATGTCATACATGTGTGTGAACGGAGGAAAAGACGGCAGATACCCCAACCTTTTATTTAAAATGCACCTGCGTTTAGCCAGAACCGCCAACAAAACCAACTGTTGGGTATGCTCTAAGCCCCCACCCAGTCATCACATGTCCGCAATGGCCGCTGTTCATGCCCTATATGACATCCGCGTCGGCATGAAAAAGCAAGGGACCCCTGGTCAGCCCCCACGTAGACATTTGTCGGTAGAACTTAATGACACATTTTTGGCAGGTAACATCAGTTTCAGCACCAATATTAGCTCTAGCTCCTGTAGGACCCTCGTCAGTCCATTATGGGTAACTGGGCAGCTAGGCAGCCCTCAGGTGTGCTTTAACATCAGCTTTGGCACAGGTAACAAGTTTGTTGGGACTACCACCTGCGAGGGAGGTATCACTGTCAATCTGACTAACCAGACTTCCCTTCTGAGTAACCACACTGACCGACCAGACCACGTTTGTTGGAAGGACGGATGTGATGTGCAGACTGAGGGAGCAATCCCCCAGTCTGTGCAACTGTTGCTCAGTGCCAGAGGCCGAACGAGGAACTCCTCCTGCTCTGCTCTGACAGGTCCATACTATTTTCTTTGTGGTTCGGCAGCCTATAGAACATTTCCCCAGAACGCGAAAGGTTCGTGTGCCCTCATAAAGCTAGTCCCAGCATCCTATGTAGTGATGGATCATGAAGAGTTGATGGTCCACAAGAAGGTAAGGATGGCAGGGAGAGTTCGCAGAGAGCTGTTCTCTGAGGGCGACCAGGCATGGGCTTGGTTCCCCTCATGGACAGGATGGGGAATAGAACTTATGAAGCGCCTGAACAATTTTTCTGTCATCGTGGATAGTATGTTTAACGAGACCGTAGAGGCTGTCAGAGAAATTGCCCAAGAACAACGGCAGATGGGAATTTTAGTGCTTCAGGAGAAGATGGCCCTTGATTATCTTTTAGCCGCCAAAGGGGGGTTCTGTGAGTTCATCGGAGAGGATTGTTGTACTTGGATAGAAGACACCGATGACAAGGTCCAGGCCCATATGGACAAAGTTAGTGAACTACAGGGAAAAGCTAGAGCTATAGCTAGTGAGGGTTGGAATCCGTTCAAGGGTTTGGGAGGATTGGGAGATTTCCTGTTCTCCATCGGATCTTGGTTGAAGGAAGTGGGAGTGTATGTCCTGATGCTTCTCTTTTTCATCTGCCTTTTATATGCCGCGGTGAGATGTTCCTGTTGCCTCATCGACCGTGTAAGCCAAGCTCGGGCAGACGACCACATCTCCATGCCCGCTCCTGGGATTCCACTCCAACCACTGATCGGAGGAAGACCTCACCAACCAACCACCTTCTCTACAGATTACGTCCTGGCTTCCCTCTAATTTATCTCTCTGAAGACCACATTCTTCAAGCTAGCTTCAAGCCTCATCATGGTTTGTGTCTGCGATTTGGAAAACTGTCTGGGTCGAGACCAGCCTTGTGTGGCCCCGTCTGCAGGGGCAATTTGAGAATCTGTTGCTGGATCTCCCCAGACCACCGTGGGATCACAAGCCTTATTCATACCACAAGTCTGTTTGTGGTTTTTGCAAGAGCCTTCCTGTAGTGAAGGTTCCAACGCTCTTGAGGATCAGTGCTTCAATCAAGCCTGTTTGCGTCGAGTCTGCGTCGGGTCTTGTTGTTTCAGGTACCCCGTGGAGCTTTATTCTCAGGGACAACTACAGGAACTCTTTGAGGTTTGAGACTACACCCATCAAGCTGAAGAAGATCAAGAAGGGACACGAGGAGAATATGATAAAACAGGAGGGAATGTCATGGAAATTTTGTATTGTTGGTCGAACTTTAAATGTGTCATATATTCGTGTTATTCATATGTCTCTCGTGTGGCTTAATTAAAGCTCTGAAGGCTGCAATTGGGCCATGCGCATGTACAATGTATGTATTACAGTACTCAGCTTGGTAATGGATGAGATGGCAGATCTGCGCTTATAGACCGGCGTGTATGCCACCACGGCATTCGATGCGAATGTCGCTGGCAGTAGACCGTGGGCCTGTATCCACATATCAGCAGCATAGTACCACATGGGCTTCATAACGCAAGGCGCCAAGCGGTGTGAACTCCACGTGTAGGCTTATGCATATCTTACAACCCATTACCAACTTGAAATTGTATCTTGGATGGATGTGTTTTAATAAAGATCGTATCGGGCCCATCCAGGTACAGACTGGTGTTTAGCTTAGGGAATACTTGTACAAAGGATTTGCATGCCAATGGGAGCTAGTAGGACAGGAAATATGACCTCAGATGGCTCATGGGGGGGAAGGGGAGGAAGTCTGCTGACCTCAGAAGGCTCATGGGGGAGGACCAGTGATAGATAATAGGAAAGGCTATGCTCCAATCGGAATGTACATCCTGTGTATAGGCACTCCCCATTGCATTGTTCGGTGGGAGGGGATTGACTTTATTCATGTGGGGGGCATGTGTGTATTTTTAATAAAACAGAGAGCTGAGTCTGAAACCGGCCCTTATGTGAATTCAACCATCATCCTGAGAGTGTCGTTTGATCATTCTAGGGTAACGGAGCTCCACCCCCACATTTCAACAGAGCTAATCCATTTGGATGGGCAGGAATCGTGCAGTTTAGCTGCAGTCGTGGTAAGCGAGATTCGCACAGCTTTATGGGGGATTTCTGCGCAATCAACTGCGAGTACTCACGGTAAGGAGAAATTTGTTAAAGCGAATTTCCAAGACAGTTGTCACTACACCAGCACCTGTAACAGCAAACAGCAAGACCAGTAAACTTCATTCTTCTCTATGTTACTCTTCCCTTCTCAATTACCAAAGTCTCCCATATCTCCATCTCTGTTTTGCTGTAGCTTCAAGAAGGAATAATTCAAGGTATATAAGTTGTTGGTTTGGACTTCGCTTTACCATACTTAATTTTTGCAGTAAGGGAAGTGTCACAGTCCTCCACAGGGTTTTCTCTGTTCTGAGCTCTTGTATGGTAGATGTCCTTGGGGGCCCCTAGGTGTAGCATGTAAGCACACTTTACTAATGTGCGTAGGTGCATTTCCGTGGGCTAACGTCTACTTTTTAACCACTAACCTACAGGGCACTTATACCCCCTTCCTGCCCAGGCCAATTTCCAGCTTTCAGCGCTGTTACAGTTTAAATGACAATTGCGCAGTCATGCAACACTGTACCCATATGAAATTTTTATCATTTTTTGTGACAGATAGAGCTTTATTTTGGTGGTATTTAATCACCTCTGGGCTTTTTTTTCTTAAACAAACCAAAAACCACTGAAAATTTTGAAAAAAAAAAAGTTTTTTCTTAGTTTTTGTTATAAAATTTTGTAAATAAGTGATTTTTCTCCTTCACTGATGTGCGCTAATGAGGCTGCAGTGATGGGCACTGATAGGCTGCACTGATGGACACTGATAGGTGGCACTGATGGGCACTGATGAGGAGGCACTGGTAGGTGGCACTGATAGGCATTGACAGGCATCACTGATGGGCACTGAAAGACAGCACTCATATATGGCACTGATAGGTGGCACTGATAGGTGGCACTGACTGGCACTGATAGGCGGCACTGACTGGCACTGTTAGGTGGCACTGACTGGCACTGTTAGGTGGCACTGATGCACACTGATAGGCGGCACTGACTGGCACTGATAGGCGGCACTGACTGGCACTGATGGGTGACACTGAAAGGAAGCTCAGATGGGCACTGATATGTGGCATTGATGTGGCACTGATGGGCACTGAAATGTGGCACTGATGGGCACTGGCAGGTGGCATGGATGAGCACTGACAGCTGGCACTGATGGACACTGACAGGTGGCGCTGCTGGGGCTATACAGACAATCAGGACACACTGATCATCAGTGCCCTGATGATCTGTGTACATGTCCACTACAAGGAATGCCGATTACCAGCTCTCCTCTGCTTACAAGCTGTCAACGTGACACCTCTTGGGGAGAGAAATGCCAATAACCGGCATTTCCCTGTTTACATGTGATCAGCTGTGATTGGACACAGCTGATCACATGACCGAGCCAACATCTTGCCCTACTTAGATAGCAGCTCTGCCAAACCAAGAAAAAGACGGTTTATCCCATGTTTGCAGATCTTTGGTAATGTTGCGTAAGATGGGTAGGAAGTTTTTGGCATAGAGATCTTTGAGATGGGTTGGCAGTTGGATTCCTAAATAGGTGATGGCTTCCGATTGCCACGTGAACGGAAAAGTAGATTTCGCTTGTCTAATCGCATCCTGAGATAGGGAAATATTGAGTGCTTGGGATTTAGTGAAGTTTATTTTAAAATTAGCCAGATACTGAAACAGGTTGAAATCTTGTAGAAGGTTAGGTAGTGTAATGTGTGGATGTGTCAAGAATAGAAGGATGTCATCAGCGAAGGCCGCTATTTTGTGAGTTTTGCCATTTATAGAAATCCCTTGAATATTGTCATTCCGTCTGATGCAATTCAAGAAAGGTTCCAGTGTAAGAATAAAAAGGAGGGGGGATAACGGGCAGCCCTGTCTGGTCCCATTACTTATGGAAAAGGCCTCTGACAGAAGGCCATTGACTTTCACTTTAGCCGTCGGGGCAGTATATAGCGACATGATAAAGTTCAGAAGACGGGGAGGGAGCCCAATGCCAGCCAGAACTGCTTCCATGTAGTCCCATGCCAACCTGTCAAAGGCCTTTTCAGCGTATAAAGAAAGGAAGAAGCCAGGTTGTTTCTTCAGGGTTAACCAATGGTGTACATTAATTGCCCTAATCGTATTGTCTCTAGCCTCTCTACCGGGGACGAACCCCACCTGGTCCGTAGAGATGATAGAATCTATGATATGTAATAAGAGATTGGCCAGTATCTTGGCGAAAATCTTTAGATCAACGTTTAACAGGGATATCGGGCGATAGTTTACTGGCAATGTCTGGTCTTTATTTTCTTTAGGAATTAGTGTGATATGGGCTTCGGAGAGATGGCGCATAGACTGTCCAGGGGTTTCTAGTAAGTTGAAAGCTTTTAGGAATGGGTGTGCTAGGACGTCAAGGAAAGATTTGTAATATGTAGTAGTAAGTCCATCAGGTCCCGGACTTTTGCCAGGTTTTAATTGTGCAATGGCCTGTTGTAATTCTTCCAGCGTCAAAACACCATCTAATTCTTTGGCTTGCGACTGGGAAATGGGCTTAGGGTGGAATTGAGCAAGAAAAGACTGGATGATGACCTTACGTGGTCTAGTGTCCCCTGATGGTTCGGGTGATAATGGTAGGTTGTACAGGGAGGTATAATACTTTTCGAATTCGGCTGCGATATCCATGGAGGTGGTAAGTGAGTGACCGTGTTTAGAGTGGAGTTGAGAGATGGTACGAGATGCTTTTTTAGACTGCAAGTCCCCGGCTAAGAACTTGCCGCACTTATTGCCATGTTCATAAAAAAGTTTTTGTGTTAAAACATAATTCCGCTTCGTTCTCTTTTCCACAATGTCTCGTAGTTGTTTGCGGGCCTGGTCAAGTTCATGTACAGAATCGAACGCCTTGGAGCGCTTATGTAAACATTCCAGTGTACGCACTTTTTGGATTATGGAGGTAAAAGACGCTTGAGCCGTACGTTTCCGAGAGGCAGATATGGAAAGCAAAAGTCCACGAATCACACATTTATGTGCTTCCCATTGAGTGAGGGGAGTTGTTTCCGGGGACGAGTTTTCCTTAAAATAATTGGTTTGGGATTCCCACATTTGAGAAATAACGGATGAATCGGTAAGGAGAAAGGAATCCAGTCTTCATGTTTTAGATGTGGGAGGGGCATCGGGAAGCTATATAGTCATCGTAATCGGGTGGTGGTCAGAAAGAATTATTGGTTCGATGGAGGCAGATTTCAATGTGTGTAAGTCTTTTTGTGAAAGAAAGAGGTAGTCAATTCTGGAATGACGTTTGTGCGGTGCTGAGAAAAACGTGTAGTCTTTATCCGTGGGATGCAAGGTACGCCACGTATCATGGAGGAGAAGGTCATTCAATTCAATTTTAATCTGTTTAAGCGCTCAGTAGGGTTGTGAAGAGCAGCCTGACGATGTATCTATTAAGGGATTTAGTGCTACATTAAGATCACCTCCAAGAGAACCGGTTGAAATGCTGCTAGAATTTTGGAGATTTTACGAAAGAAGCTTACTTGAGCTGTATTAGGGCTATAGATGTTTGCTAAAGTGAACGGTTTGCGGTGTAGGGTGCCTTTAAGAAAGAGGAACCTTCCCTTCGGATCCTCAAGAGATTTGGTAATCATGAACGGGAGAGTTTTGGAGATCAAAGTGGATACCCCCTTAGCTTTTACCTCTTTGTTAACTGAATGGTAAGCTGTTGGATAGTTAGCGTTGGCAAACTTAGGGATGTGATCAGCACGAAAATGAGTTTCCTGAATAAAAAGCACGTCTGCACGCAGCTTTTTCATGTAGGTCAGGAGTTGTGAACGTTTTTCCGGAATATTGAGGCCTCTTGCGCTAAGAGATGCCACAGTGAGCGTCTGGTGAGCTCGTATAGATGTGCGTTTAGTGTACATTTTAATTTGGGACATAGAGAAAAAAAAAAAAAGGGGGAATAAAGGTATGGGGAAGAGAGGGTGGTTGGGAGAAGAACAGAGGTAGAAGAACGAAGTAGAGGTGAAAGAGAGAGTGTAAAAGATTTCAAGAAATCAGAAAACAGTAGAGGTGAGAAGCAGTAGGCATATACATTCAAAAACATACAAATGTAATGATGTCTAGACCCAATACTTCTCTTTAGGAATAAATTCCGGAGACAGAGTAGTCCAGCCGCACTGTCCTATAAAAGCAGTCTGCTACGTTGGAAAGGTACTTGTCATGTGTGTATGAGTGTATAGTAGAAATCGGAGTTTTGTCAGAACCAGAGGTGACCTTCGGGGGGTGCCTCAGGGCAGCCCCAACAAAAACCTTGGGGGCCTGTCAGATATCGTGTACATGAAAAGAACGTGTAACGTATAGTCCAATAAAAGAAAGCCAAGACACAAGGAGGTAGGTGGATGTCAGCTAATTGTGAAGGAGACAAGTTCATATGGTAGAATGGGGCTACACATTGATGATACTACATAAAAAAGTTTGTTAGACGTAATACGAAAATTATTTGTGGGCGGGAGTCGAAATGGTCACCCATGTGTATAAAAGGAGTATGGTCTGAGGGCCATAGCTAATGTGTTCAGTCACGTGTAACCTTATTTTGGAAGGGCATTATGGTGTGACTATATCACGGAATGTAATGTATTTATATAGATACCGTACAATAGTGTCACAAGGTAAGCAGTAAATAATGGTAGAGATTCGACAAATCTGCAACTGGTCACATGTCATGTAGTACATTCCTAGAAAACAGTATGCTAAGGTTGCTTCCAATATGTCAAGTTCGACTGCAAAAAAACATTAATTGTATACTAAACCATAAAAATCGCAAACACGTGATGCAATAGTGTTCAGAAATATAGGTCCAGGGCCAACCCTCAGGTTAAACTGCTGCTCTATAGACCTAATATAGGAGAACCAGTGAACTCAAACGGGATGTAGTACGCTTTACAACTAAGCCACAACTTTACATGGAAACAAAATTCCCACAACAAGAGAATAAGAGAAACCACTGAAAAAGTAACATGTGGTAGTAGCCAGACGAGAGCGTTGTCCAGCTTAATCCAAATACATTTAGATACATGCCAACACAACCTTAAATCACACTGATAGTATGCAGAACGGCATAATGAAATCCTATTTCTTATACATGATGCTGCATCATGTCTGAAGATAGTGAAAAGGCTGGATTTAGAGCGCTAGGTGAACCCTGGATTACTAGCGTAATCATACCCAAACTTGAGAAGAAATTAAAGGCAGTCAAGCTGCAATAGGATGGATAGGTGGTATGAAATGGAATAGATACTGGGGGGGAGGGGTATTAGAGCATTACCAGCATAATCTCATTGGTGAATGCAAACATTTGGGTGCATGGGTGAGCATAGGGGGGGACATTATAGTCAGGAAAGAAGGTCCTATGAGCATACAAGTACTGAAGACTTTTGCAAAAAAAACATATTTGGTGGTGTATATACTTCGGCAAGGCAACATTCTGCTCCAGCCGTATCACAAAGCTGTAATGTCAAACATGAAATCACATAAGTCAGGTTCCTTCCCGAGGCGCCCGCAGGCCATCAAACGTACCTGGCGGGCAACTCAGGAAAGCTTCAGTATAGCATACTGATGTAGCCCTGTTTTGGGGGGGGGTTATGTGAAATGGCCCACACCAAACAAGCTATGGCGCTAACCTGTATATGAGTAGGCAATCCTGAGCCTTCGCTATATGGAAGAGGGGGTTGTGATAATACAAATGGCAGTGCCTCCACCTAGAATAGGGATCCTGCAATTGAGGAGACTCACCCCTTTCTAGGAATGTAACAGGTAGACAACTTAAAGTAACTATACATAGCAGTATTAATGCACCCAGCTTATATTTCTAACATGAAAACATGTCACCACACCTGTATGAGATTAATGCAAAGTTTATATAAAGCAGCCACATAAAACAGGATGCATAAGAATAACATTCAGGAATTACAATTTAGCATAAATTGGGAGGTTGCAATTATACCCGGGTATATGTGCATGTAGTAAACAGAATACCTCCAACCATGGGTTATAGCGCAGTCCGGTTGCAGGGCCCCCTGGAGAGGTGAGAGTCCATAAGATGCACGCTTCCACTTTAGATGCTGTGATGGCGTCCAAGTAACATGCGGATGATTGCACTGCTTGTCTGAAGATCAGCGATGCATCACCTAAAAGGATAAAATGCCCTATCTATCCTTACTCTTAGTCCCTATCCCTAAACTGGGCTGTCACTGCAACCGGGCCTCTATCTGTCTAAGTGGCCGTCGGATGCCTAACCTACCTCTAGCCTAATCTATCCAACGCTCCCTATGCTAATCCTAGCTAAAAGGAGATCCAGACCAATAAGGATGTTATGGCTTTAAGCAAAGAGGCTGCAAAGATACACTGCAATTAACAGAAAGTTCACCTGACAGTCTTATGCAGGTGAAAACACTGATCTATATATATATATATATATATAGACAACTATAAGGATTCTGCAGTGTGTAAATAGAATAATGATAATGAACCACAAATCTCTCTCTTACAGAGATATTAGGGTTCCTATACAGAAGTTGAAATATAACAGAGGCAGACCTAATCTGCTTCAGTAACAACTAAATAGATAGCAGCCTTGTTAATCTGGATCATTACTCACAGAATCCCCATACAGTTCTCCCCAGATACATAGCACATGGCAGGCTGGTACCCTCTGCCTGATACTTCCTGGAAAACAACTATATAACATCCTGGGGTTTCTTGACCTCCTTGTAGGGGCAGGAAGCACACCTAGGGATTTGTCTGTAATGGGACCTCTATGGTAGTGGCTGTATATGAATGTAAACATACCACAACTAGTGTATAAAATAACAGTTCCCTACACTCTCCCCCTGGTGAAACCTTTACGTCCCGTCAAAGGAAGCTCAAATTATATACAATAATGAAATTCAATTTCAAATACACAACGTTGTCCTCTCTCCATTACAAAGGTTTGCTAAAGAAAACAACAGATTAGTATAAATGCATGCCAGGTGATGCAAATACAGGTAGCATATTGACCAGATCAGATACTGCCCCTACCCAGGCATGGTATAGATGGGGCTGAGGAATGATGCTGGGATCTCCCAAAGTATCATAAGTCAAAACAGGTGGTGGATGTCTAACCCTTCCTCCTCTACGCACTTCCCTATGAGGTAATCCCTGATTTTCAGGTACTGAATGAGGGCTTTGTGTCATGGGAAGAGATGGCACTGATTGTGGAGTAGAACTAGATCCTTGGTTAGGCGTACTCACTGACTCAGGCACAAACTCTGGAGATCTAGGGTTCAGTGACTCTCTTGGAAGAGGAGAAGCTGTTGGGCTCTGAATCTCATGAACTACAGTCCAGTCACTCTCATTAGAGTCAGGAGGGTCAGTTGTAATGTTAGCCTGAGGTTGTGGGGAGTCCCTTCCCACAGTATCTTCTGAGTCATCATCATCAGTGACTTGAGGAATAGGGAGCAAATGGTTTCGATGCCAAGCTTTTACTCTACCTTCTGGTCCCTTTATTTTGTACACAGGAATTCCAGGTAATTTGCTCACCACTGTAAAAATCTCATTCCTCCATCGGTCAGCTAATTTATGCTTCCCAGAAGGGTTCACGTTTCTAAGCAGTACCTGGTCACCAGGTTTCAATTCTCTGTATCTCACACGTCGATCAAACCTCCTTTTGTTCCCTTCATTTATCTTGGCAGCATTTTCTTCAGCCAAACGATAAGCTGACTTAAGGGTATCTTTCAGACGAGCTACATACTGATAGTGACTTTGATGATCGACACCATCAGTGGAGACCCCTAGCAAGAGGTCTATTGGCAGTCTAGGCTCCCTTCCAAACATTAAGAAATAAGGGGAGAATCCCGTAGTCTCATGCCTTGTGCTATTGTAAGCATGAACCATGGCTTCAACTTTACGACTCCAAGTACGTTTATCATCAACCTGTAGAGTACCTAACATATCAAGCAAAGTTCTGTTAAATCTCTCAGGGAGAGCATCACCTTCAGGGTGATAAGGGGTAGTCCGGCTTTTATGGATGTTGAGCAGTTGAAGTAATTCCTTAACTAGTCTGCTCTCAAAGTCTCTTCCCTGATCCGAATGCAATCTGTGGGGTAAACCATAGTGGATGAAATACTTCTCCCAAAGCACTCTGGCGACTGACACTGCCTTTTGATCCTTGGTAGGAAAAGCTTGTGCATACCGGGTGTAGTGATCAGTCACTACCAACACGTTCCCAATTCCTCTTGAATCATTGTCAATGCATAGAAAATCGATACAGACCAAATCCATGGGGCCTGAACTCTGTAAATGTCCCATTGGGGCAGCTCGAACTGGGAGGGTTTTTCGTCTCAGACAACGGAGGCACCTTCAACAAAGGCTAGTCACAGTTTCTCTCATTCTGAGCCAATAAAAGCGGTCCTGAATCAAGCCATAGGTCTTCTCAGGCCCCAAATGACCATGATGATCATGTAGACTTCTGAAAACCATCTTTTGAAAACAATAAGGGAGAACCAGTTGACGTCTCCCTGGGTGGTCATGATCCAGAGTCACACGGTAGAGTAGGCCCTTTTCAATCCTGAATTTATCCCAGTCTCTCAGAAATGAGCTACATTCAGCAGGCAAGGTTTTCTTCAATATCTCTGGATCATTAACACTAACTGCTCTATATATAGGTCCAATCAAAGGGTCAGCCTTTTGACTCTTAATCATCCGCTGAGGAGATATAGAACAGTTTTCAAATGAGCCTAGGGCTGCTGGGTAAGCAAACATGTCTGGTACAGCATCAGGTCCACTTCCTATGGAGTCTATGAGCCGCATCTCTGAGAAAGCCACGTTATCGTCCACTACTGCAGCCATAGAACATAGTGCTCCAACACCAGGTCCAGGGACTTCCTCCCATTCATTGTCTTCAGAGACAGCCATTAACCCAGGGCATCTGGATAACGCATCTGCACCAATGTTCTTTGGACCAGGTTTGTATTTCAAGGTGAATTGATAATTTGATAGAGTAGCCAACCAGCGATGTCCAGTGGCATCTAGTTTTGCTGTGGTTAAGACATATGTCAAAGGATTGTTATCCGTTCTTACTTTGAAAGCTGCTCCATAAAGATAATCATGTAACTTATCGACAATAGCCCATTTGAGAGCTAAGAATTCCAACTTGTGAACTGGGTAATTGTGCTCGCTAACTGTGAGGCTTCGACTGATGAAGGCAACGGGTCGCAACCCAGCTGGATACTCCTGGTGCAACACTCCACCCAGTCCTTCAAAGCTAGAATCTACATGGAGAACATACGGCTTTCGAGCATTAGCATAGGCCAGAACGGGTGCCTCTGTTAACTTCTTCTTTAACTGAATGAACGCATCCTCACAGGCTGAAGTCCACTTATCGCCAAAAGGATTTTTGGTGGATTTCTTCTGTTTTTCTTGACCGCTCGAATCAGTCTTCAACAAGTCATGTAGGAACTTGGCCACTTTGGAATATCCTTCTACAAATCTGCGGTAATAACCACAGAATCCAAGGAATGAACGTAACTCTGTGATATTCTGAGGTTGTGGCCAATTCACAACTGCTTCAACTTTGGCAGGATCTGTGGCCACTCCTTCAGCAGAAACAATGTGGCCTACATAGGTAACAGATGAACGGCAGAACTTACACTTGTCTGCAGACAACTTCAGCCCTTCCTCCTTTAGACGATGCAAAACTCGCATGAGACGTTCTTCATGTTCCTCCAATGAAGCTCCAAATACAATAATGTCATCGAGGTACACAAGACACTCTCGTGGCACTAAATCACCCAAAACGCGTTCCATTAATCTTTGAAATGTTGCTGGTGCACCCCTTATGCCTTGTGGCATGCGGGTAAACTGATAGAAGCCCAAAAGGACATATGAAGGCTGTTTTCTCTTGGTCTTCAGGAGCCATTGGAACCTGATAGTACCCTGACAGCAAATCAAGAACTGTGAACCACTGATTTCCATTCAGAGCTTCCAAAGCCTCTTCTATCCTGGGTAGTGTATACTGATCAGGTATTGTCCTTCGATTCAGGGTTCGATAGTCCACACATAGGCGAATAGATCCACACTTCTTTCTTACCACAACAATAGGTGAAGCATAGGGACTTTTACTATCCGCAATGATCCCCTGATCTTTCATCTGTTGTAAGGTCTGTCTGAGCTCATCAACATCCTTTGGAGCTATCCTTCTGGGCCTTTCCCGGAAGGGAGTGGCATCTGTTAGCCTGAAAGTGTGTTGAGCACTTTTGGCACAGCCTACATCCATTTCATCCATAGAAAATACTTCTGGTAATCCTGATAACTGCTGTGTCAATCTGTGAACCCAAAGCTCTGATAAGTTTGGATCAGTCATATCAAATTCAACAGTAGGAGCGGTATCTTCAACTTGCACTTTGCACACTTCAGCATAGGGGTTAACACCAAACACAGGATAGCAATGGGCTACCTTTTGGTAAGGATCAATTACAACGGGGTAAGGTGAACAGTTTCTCACAGTCACAACTGTAGATAGGTCCACTCTGGCCCTCCAGTCTTTCCTTTCAGGAATCACCTTCCACCCCTCTTTGTTGATCATCTCTTCAGGTGTTTCCATAAGGACGTAACTGCCATCTCCAAGTAGCTCAGGAGCAATGCTGGAAGCAACCCTTAGTATTCTCTCTCCCCCTGGAGGAATTTCCACTGCATGCCTACCGATGTGATACACCACTCCGTGTTGATAGCCAACAGAGAGGACATTACAAAGCTCTTTAAGATCAGAAGACAGTTCAATTTGATCAAAAGAAGCAGTTCGACCTCCTTAAAGAAACTTCTGAAAAGCACAGTGTACTGCTTTACAATTAGTACCTAATATCACAGGAGCAGCATTGGAGTCCCCAGTGTCGGGACACACAAGTGCAGTGATCTCCATGGGAGGAACACCTTTGTCCTCTAAACCAGGTACAGTAACAATTATGCGCAGGCTTCCATCAACAGGGTATGACTTAGAGTTCAACCCCCACAACTTCATCTGTCCAGTAGATTGAAGTGGTGTGTTGCTCAAATGCTTCTGATAGAAGGAACGATAGATAAGGGTAACTTGTGACCCAGTGTCAAACAAAGCTGAAGTTTTAAGTCCGTTGACAGTAAAGTTAACAATGGACTTGGAGCCTATGATAGGCTGTTTTGATCCTGACTTTGAATATTTCAGTCGTCCTTTGTGCTTTTGTACAGGGAATGAAACACTTTGCACCATTCCCTCATAATCGTCATGACATTGTCTAGCTGAATGGCCCGTCTGACCACACCTGAAGCACTTTCTAGAGTCTCTCCCTCTGTGTAATGCAACGGGCTTGTTAATGGAAGACTTGGACCAAGTGAATTCAGGTTGATCATTTTGAACAGGACGAGAAGGGAGGTCCTCTTTAAAAGGTTGTTTCACTTTCTTAGGGGTGCTAAACTGAATGTCAGCTTCCAATTTCTTCACTAACTTCATTAGTCCATGAAGAGGAAGATCATCATCAGATAACTTCACTTTGAGGAGCTGTGCGAGAGGATGATGAGGTAACAACCCCCGTACTAATTGACTAGTTCTCATTGAATTCACTGCATCAGGGTGTATAGCAGTGTGATACACCAGACGTGACAGCAGTAACTGCAATCGATTAATAAAAGTGGAAACACTCTCTCCTTCTTTCTGACGGGTCATACGATAGTCAGCAACCATCTGTTCAGGGTCATAGTATGGTTCAAAATGGTCAGACAGTACTTGTATATAGTCTGTTGCACTTACCCCTTCATGGGAATCTCGATACAAGCGGATTAGTTCTGCTGCTGGAGATCGCAGACTTTCCATAACACGCTGACGCTTGCCTTCCTCTGAGCAGGACCGTTCTTTCAAGCATTGAAGGGTGTGCTCTTTCCAAACTTCGAAAGCTTCTTCTCCTTGTGGTACAGGAACATTACCAGAGAACACTTTTAGCTTTCTATAATGTGCCGCCTGTAACCCTTGTGCTAGCATCTCAGTCAGTTGATTTAAAGTGCCATCAGGATTCTCACTAGATTGTGAAATATTGACATCTTCCTGATAAGAATAGTTAACTGGCATTTTTTCTTCTTTTACACTGACGTTTTGTGGGACAGAGGGAAGGTACCTCCTTCTATGAGTAGGTTGAGGGCGCCACTTTTCTTCGTGTTGCTCCTCCATGACTGACTATTAAACCCACTTTGATCTCAGCAGTGCCTCCAAATGTAGCCCTGTTTTGGGGGGGGTTATGTGAAATGGCCCACACCAAACAAGCTATGGCGCTAACCTGTATATGAGTAGGCAATCCTGAGCCTTCGCTATATGGAAGAGGGGGTTGTGATAATACAAATGGCAGTGCCTCCACCTAGAATAGGGATCCTGCAATTGAGGAGACTCACCCCTTTCTAGGAATGTAGCAGGTAGACAACTTAACGTAACTATACATAGCAGTATTAATGCACCCAGCTTATATTTCTAACATGAAAACATGTCACCACACCTGTATGAGATTAATGCAAAGTTTATATAAAGCAGCCACATAAAACAGGATGCATAAGAATAATATTCAGGAATTACAATTTAGCATAAATTGGGAGGCTGCAATTATACCCGGGTATATGTGCATGTAGTAAACAGAATACCTCCAACCATGGGTTATAGCGCAGTCCGGTTGCAGGGGCCCCTGGAGAGGTGAGAGTCCATAAGATGCACGCTTCCACTTTAGATGCTGTGATGGCGTCCAAGTAACATGCGGATGATTGCACTGCTTGTCTGAAGATCAGCGATGCATCACCTAAAAGGATAAAATGCCCTATCTATCCTTACTCTTAGTCCCTATCCCTAAACTGGGCTGTCACTGCAACCGGGCCTCTATCTGTCTAAGTGGCCGTCGGATGCCTAACCTACCTCTAGCCTAATCTATCCAACGCTCCCTATGCTAATCCTAGCTAAAAGGAGATCCAGACCAATAAGGATGTTATGGCTTTACGCAAAGAGGCTGCAAAGATACACTGCAATTAACAAAAAGTTCACCTGACAGTCTTATGCAGGTGAAAACACTGATCTATATATATATATAGACAACTATAAGGATTCTGCAGTGTGTAAATAGAATAATGATAATGAACCACAAATCTCTCTCTTACAGAGATATTAGGGTTCCTATACAGAAGTTGAAATATAACAGAGGCAGACCTAATCTGCTTCAGTAACAACTAAATAGATAGCAGCCTTGTTAATCTGGATCATTACTCACAGAATCCCCATACAGTTCTCCCCAGATACATAGCACATGGCAGGCTGGTACCCTCTGCCTGATACTTCCTGGAAAACAACTATATAACATCCTGGGGTTTCTTGACCTCCTTGTAGGGGCAGGAAGCACACCTAGGGACTTGTCTGTAATGGGACCTCTATGGTAGTGGCTGTATATGAATGTAAACATACCACAACTAGTGTATAAAATAACAGTTCCCTACACTGATATAAACAGAAGATCACAATTGCATGACCTGTCCCATATGGGGGACCAGACAGCACAATTTGTTAAAATTCAGTGATGCATACATAAAACAAGGAGGATAAGCAATCTTTAGCAGTGGATCGCAAAATCGCACCACGCTCCAGTCTCAGCCGAGGCCAACAGCCTGGTGCGAGAGGTCATTATTTACCGAATCCACAGACTTCGAAGTCGATGGGTGTATTGACTACGTTTCTGTGGACATCGCCTTCATGTAGCCTGTAAAAAGCAAGAGCCACTACAATCCCGACGTCCACAGTTAAAATCAGCATACACACATAAAGAGTAGATATTGTATCTGAGAGTAAGGACAGACTATTATAATACACCTACACTGGCACCTTGACTCCAAGTGGATAAGATTACCTTCGGGGGTGAAACTGAACCAGGAATTGGAGAAGCAGCCTTTGCGATAATAGGTCAGGGGCAAGAATAGCCAATGAGGAAAGAAAAAACAGAGGGCGCACAGGCCTAGTGCATTACCATAAAAAATGTTTAATAAAAAATAAAGTATGTGTTGTACTCACAAACGAAAATATAGTCAAGGCACATCATAAAGAACAGCTGGGTCAACACCGCGCTGAGTAACAGTCCATAATAGGGAGTATAGACATCCAAAAGGCTGACACGTTTCGAGGACTTGCCTCTTCCTCAGAGCCAACTGACCAAATGTCTGCTCCCTCTTTTATATGCTCACTACTAGTTAAACCAAAGGTCACATGGGCCATCCTGGACACTCCCCTGTGCAGGTGGAGGAGTCACAGGGGCAATTGACATAGTGTAAGTAAACACGAAAGGTCTATAAAAATATATATAAATATATATGTGTATAAATAAAACCATTGAAACTAGTGACAATCATAAAATCATATGAACCATAAGAAGTGTGCACAGTGAAAAATAAATAAGTGGAAAGTTACACATATATATAAAATAAAAATCCTTCCCTGGTGATGCACTGCACTGCTCACCTTTAAATAAATGGATGGATGAGCAACGCTACGAAGCTGCCTAGTGCTCTGCTTGCCATAGACAACCATGGGACATGGATTTAGTATAGAGAGTAGATCTGAAACCCAGCAGAGACACTTATTAATTCATAGAAATGCAGCCTACAGGGTGTGTGCTTATCATTCTAGTATAGTCATATGATGAAACGTAGGCATGTGTGGCAATGTAGTGCACCATGGATGGATATGCATATGCGATACTACATACAAGAACAAAGGAGATAAATCACTAGTAAAACATAAATGTTGATATAGAACGTTACAAAAAACTTCTTAATATGGTTCACAAAGTTTAAATAAAATAAAATTAAATAAGTATTGTTACAATACAGTATAATATCTGGTAAAATTGGTATAGTGTATGGTATACGTGTGTATGCATAAACATGGAAGCATAAGAAATATAAATATATCGGAAATTAAAGAAAAAAAAATTAATAATAATAATAAAAATTAATAATTATATAAAAGATGTATATGTGTGTTATATATAAGAATTATATAAAAATGTCAAAGGTGTTATGGAACAAACACTTGCAGGATGAGAAAGCAGTGCTCGAAGAGAGCTCACTGGACAACATGCGTGCGCACATGTGTGTGTAACACGTCCACATGAGCAACGCCTTTTTAGTAAAAAAACATGTATATACATACATACATAAACCCACACACATATGGAAACTGAATGAAAAAATGGGTGACCAATGAATGACCCATAGACACAAGCGCATGGAAATGCGGTCATACGCATGCGCCTAAGGGTGACACAATAAATATGAAGTGAGCAACCTAATGTGTAAGGATGCAGGGTAATGGTAGCTATACTGATGATACTATAGTAATCATAGCTGATGAAAATGAATATATCTAAAGCATACATCTATAGTGGATGGTGTACCCACTATAGGTCACAAGGGAAATGATGGAACTAGCACTAAAGAGGGGGGGGAGAGAAAAAAAAAAGAGGGGAGGGGGTTTGGGAGAGAGACAAAGAGGATGAGAGTAGGACTCTAGGGAACATGTGCAGCTCAGCAGAAGGTACCTATGTATAACGGGGGGTCAGTGGATGACCCCATGTATCTCAAGATCTTCATTAAGCCCAGTGGGTGAGAGGGAACCCAGAGTGAAGATCCAATAGGTCTCCCTCTTACATAGTCTCTGGAATTTTCTTCCACCATCTGAATCTCCTGTGATGGATTCAATCCCAAATACTTTCATGCCCGATGGATCACCACTGTGTGCCTCCCGAAAGTGCCGTGGTACGGAATATTTGTATTTGCCTTTATTGCTCTCCTTGTAATTAATGATGTTACATTTGTGTTCGCCAAACCTGACCCTCAAGGGACACATGGTTCGGCCAACATATAGGAGGCCACAGGGGCAGATGAACCCATAGATCACAAAAGAAGTACCACAATTGATGAACTGCTTAATCTTATATGTACGGCCATTGGTGCCAGCCACCTCTTTCTTTCTGTGGCACATGTATTTGCAGGTTCCACAATTGCTCACACCTATTTGAGGACAGCAAGGTGTGCATGTTCCAGGACATTCCTTATGTGGTTGTAGCCTGCATCGAGTCCATCCCCAAGCGCAGGAGCATTTGTGTTTGCAAGAATAGCCAATAAATGGAGAAAGCGGTAATGCTGTGATGGGGAGAGGGGGAAATGGAAAAGTGTAATTCATGACGTGCCTTACGTTGCGCTGGAGAGGTTGGAGTATTGTCCCCAATGTTGAGCCGTCTGCTTGCAGGTGAAGACGAGGTGTGGAGGGGCAGTTTAAGTCGCCTTGTTCCTCCAAGATAACCAGTAGAGTATGCCTCCATTGGTTCTTCTTCTTCCTGGGCTGTGATGTGGGAGTCGCCTGCCCCATTGGGTAAGTCCACTTTAGGAATGTCGAGGGTCTCGCAAAATGAAGCTATGTCTTCTGGAAATCTCAGGAGTGCTGATCTCCCCATGTGTGTTGCTGAGAGGCCAAATGGGAATCTCCAGCGGTAGGCTATTCCCCTTGAGCGTAGTAGGTCCAATAGAGGGCGTAATTCCTTTCTACGTTGCAGGGTGAGATGCGATAGATCTCAAAAAAATTTAACGTCTGCTCAATTAAAGAGCACACGACTGCGCTCCCTTGCTCTACGTAAAATTTCTTCTTTACGATGGAAATCGACTAAGAAACAAATTATATCTCTTGGGGAATCAGACTCTCTACCTCTAGGGCTCAGCGCCCTATGGAGGCGCTCGAACTCAATAGGAGACTCTTGCGGCCTTTCCAGCAGTTCATTGAAAATGGTTAAGAGTGTTTGGTTGAGTTGACTGGATTCAATTGTTTTAGGGATGCCGCATACCCTTAAGTTATGACGTTGCCCCCTGTTGTCTAGGTCTTCAATGTGGTGCTCCAGCTCTCTTAGATGCATAGTATGCATATCTACTAGTGAGCGTATATCGTGAATGGCAAGGTCTTGTGTGATAACTTTATCCTCCACCGCTTCAAGCCTTTGGGCCACCGCCTGCATATCGATATGTAAATCTGCTATCGCAGCAGAGAGGGTCTCTTTAACATCTGATGCAACCGCTTTCAAATCCTCTATAGTGAGGGGATGGGTGTCAAGATGACATGATACGTTTGTTGTGGCTGGGTTCCTGCTTTGAGAGTGAAGCGGCTTGTGACGCGACTGTGTAGGAGAAGCAGGGGCGGAAGCCTCAGCGTGATCTGGCATCTGAGATCGGAATAACTCCGGAATGCTGCGATTTGCGGGGCCGTCTGGCCGACGGGGGGATCTGGAACGTGGGGTAGCAGGTCTCCTATCTGTTTTTCCCATAGCAGCGGCGTCTCTCCTTGATAGTATAGAAACTTTCACCTCCTTGTGTCAGGGCTCCTGTAACTAAGTCACCATGTTTTCTGGACCCAGGCTGGGCCCCTCCGTGCTTATAAACTTATGTGTTGATCCATACGACTATCGAGGGTCACAATGAAATCCTAAAATTGCCTGTGGAGGTCAGCTCTGTATCTGTACAGGCCACGTAGATTATTAATTTTTGGGGCCCTCAGGTTGAATGCAAGGGGCCTTTCCATATTCCCCAGGTACAGAAGATTTTGTGGGCCCTCTGGTGGTTCAAAGAGGCCTATGGCAACGTGGGTACTTTGAGGCTCTAATTGCTGCTGAGTTACCTGGCCCCCTGGTGGCTCCGTGAGGCCTAAGGCAGTGTGGGCTCTTCAAGGCCTTTATTTCAGGCTGTATCCCCTGGTCTGACTGGGGGGGGTTCAATAGGCCGGGGGGAGGTGGATTGCCCGCTGTTTTGGGGAGGGGATCTCTGGTCCACAGGAGCCCCCACCGCCTCCAACCGTTGACACCCATCTCCCGGGCGGGAATGCTGTTAGCCATGGCCGCGGCTTCAGCAGGCTGCTCTAGGCCGCAGTGGATCGCTGCCGCGGAGGGGGGCGATAGTCACCCGGCTCACCTCCACTGCGATCCCGCTCGTGCCGCGGTGCCTCCTTCTGTCTCTCCAAGTCCGCTGCCACCTGGATGGCAGCGGATTGCTCGAGCCACCGCCAGAGCTCCGTATCACGCGACTTGTCCGGTCGCCATCTTGGACACGCCCCCCCCTGTTTTTGTTTCTTATCCTTTATAATTATTTCTGTAATGCTTTTACATATTTCGAAGGTCATACTCATTCACGTAGGAGGGGGGGCCGGGATCTGGGGGCCCCTTTGTTAAAGGGGGCTTCCAGATTCTGATAAGCCCCCCGCCCGCAGACCCCCACAACCACCGGCCAGGGTTGTGAGGAAGAGGCCCTTGTTCCCATCAACATGGGGACAAGGTGCTTTGGGTGGGCTCCCCTGCCCCAAAGCACCCCCCCATGTTGAGGGCATGTGGCCTGGTATGACTCAAGAGGGGGGGTGCGCTCAACCCCCCCCCCCCTTTTCCTGACCTGCCGGGCTGCATGCTCGGATAAGGGTCTGGTATGGATTTTGGGTGGGACCCCACGCCATTCTTTTTTATTTTTGAGGGGGGTTACCCCTTAAGATCCATACCAGACCCGAAGGGAACCCCATGCCGTTTTTTTTTTTATTTTTTTTAATTGCCAACCTTTATTTTTAGATTCAGCTGTCAAAATATATATTATCTAGACCTTCAAAATATGTAAAACCATTACAGAAATAATTATAAAGGATAAGAAACAAAAACAGAATCAATAGAACTAAGGAAATCAAATTAGAATACATAAAGATATGCCTAGCTACAATTAGTACTGTTTGTTAAACACAATAGACGCGATCGAGTGCTGTCTGTCAGAGGACTCCACACTGAAATTTACTATTAACCTCCTTGGCGGTATGATTCTTTCCGATTTTTTGTGCTGAAAGCGGTACCATTTTTTTGCATGGAAATATGTAGTTTTTTATTGTAGGCTGTAATTTTTAGGAATAACTCACTGAAATCTGTACGAACAAGAGTCTAGTAAACATTCCGGATATGATAAAATTTGAAACACAAAATCATAAATTATAATTTAATAAATAATCATAAAAAATAATAATAATATAATAATAAATTTAATTCAATAATATAATCAAACCAAAAACACTGAAATTTGAAATACAGAGGCAAATTCGCACATCGCTGAGCAAAGTCGCAAAATCGTTTTCAGTGTCTGATGACGAATTTCCCCACGAATCATTATCACTCAATTCTGCAAGTGGTTCTGATTTACTATCGTTGTTCTAAAACCGCTTTTGACGTAAAGGGACGCTTTTTGGACGCCATGGACTTTTCTAAGTTTCCAGGCAGAAAGAACATACAAAATGCAGGCAGGGCACAGAACAAAGCAGTAGGGACAAAATATATGTGAAATGCATTGAAACAGCAATGACAGCAAAAATGAAATTTTTTAAAAATTTCAAATTTCCCGCCCATACGTCCCGACGTCACAGGGACCGGAACACAGAAGCCGGATGCCGGCATCGGCCGGAGGAGATGGCCAGGGACGCTGCAGGGGACACATCGCGGGAGCGAAGGACAAGGTAAGTGCTGCAGGGACCCCCAGAGCAACGCCGCATGGTAAGCCCAAGTGTAGCTCGGGGTTACTGCTCTTGGTATAGAAATTTTACCCCGAGCTACACTCGGGATTACCGCTAAGGAGGTTAAACAGCGTCTAAAAAGAAAGCGCCCACGGCAGACAGCTAAAATGTGTTCTGCACATGCGCATTTATATCCGTGCATAGACACTGGAAAAGCGTCTAGTTCTTGACTGTCATGAATTCCTTTGAAAAAATATTTTTTACACATTTAAAAATTTTTTGGAAATGTAAGATATTGTTTAAAGTGAAGTTCCGATATTTGTGAAAGCAAATTTCAATGTGAACATGTCTCTGCAGTGATTTTTCGTTGTGCTAGACGTGCTTCTTAGGAAGTCTGCTTTCCTAGACTGATTCCTGGATTGTGCCTGGTTAGTAAATTCGATTTCGTATCTACTTGTTGACGCTTTCTTTAGTAAATGTCTTTGCCATCTAAAAGTAGACATTAGCCCACAGACGTTAGCCTAGGCACATTAGTAAATCAGGGCCCCTGTGTCTGAGCAGCGGTAGGCTGTATCCAGACAGTTAGATAGGAACCTGTAAAAAAGATTCGTAACACAGTAGTAAAAAATGTCAGGGTGACACTAGTGGTGTATCAGAAAAACATCATTGTCTCTGGGGTGGATAACCCAAAATTATGTAGTAAGTACCGTATATATATAAATATGATAATAAGCAGCACAAAAGCAGATTCATACAGGTGTATGTCGTGAAGTGACAGTCAATAATAAATCATTAGTTGGCAGCGGTGACTTCGGTGGTATGGTGAGTAAATGTAGATTGCACTAACCAGATAGCGCATTTGAGTGTTTAGACCAACTCCTGGTCATCTGCGTCTAGGCATCTGTAACTCAGGATCATCTGGTGGGCATCAACAGGAATTACAGCACACCATTGGGACTTCCAGATAACTGGAGTGCAATCAATAAACACCAGGGGGAGCCAACGCTTAAAGCTGTAATCAATGGTATCCTTGAAAGGGAGGGCTCATAACAAAATGAGCCCAAGCACAAAGATTTCCATAGTGCAAAATTGCTTTAATCAATGATGAAGAATAACAGAATGCAAAGAGAAATACACTCACATGTGCAGTAATCAGTAATAAAGATGGCCGCTGGCCATGTAGGGAAAGCCACGTGGATATGTCACTGAGGGCAGCTTCCTGACATGTTTCGTGCGAAAGCACGTTCTCAAAGGTCCTTTGTATTGTTATTGTTCTGTCTCCCTTTACAATGTACAGCGCTGAGCAAACTGTTGGCGCTTTATAAATACTGTATAATAATAATAATAATTTCCCATGTTGATGGACATCATATTAAAGCCCTCCCTCCTAGATTGTAAACTCCAAGGAGCAGGGCCCTCCTAACCCTCTTGTATTGAACTGTATTTGTTGCTGTATTGTCTCCCGTTATATTGTAAAGTGCTGAGCAAACTGTTGGCGCTATATAAATCCTGTATAATAATAATAATAATATCAACTTGAAATGAGGTGGATTCACGAGTTACGCACTTTGCACCCCAACGGCCACAATATTGAAGTTGCTATAAACTGCTTTATTGAGAATAGCTGACATTTTTAGTCCTTTTTAGTCATATTCTATGTTTTAATCACTTATTATGGTTTTTATGGAGTTTTTAGATTTCTATACCCCATTTTTGTCTATTCTATTCTATATTATTTATATGTTTTTTATGACGTTTTTTGATGTGGATTAGTTTATACATTATGCGGAATTGTTATATTAGAGGTTTTTCTTCGTTTTATGCAGTTATGTATTTTTCATAGCTATTTGATTCTATATTGAATTTTATATATATTATTATCTTTTTATTTGTCTATTCCATTTAGATGGTTAATTGCTCGTTTTGAGCTTATTTTAACTATTATTTACGTGATTTTTATTGTTTTATACTTTAATATTGCAATAGGTCTTATCCCCGTTTTTCCATGATGTTGGTCATTTTTATAAATTTACAGTCATGTATTTATGATTATTAATTTATTTCAGCAATCATAATCAGTTAATTTTTCCACTATCACATAGTTTTTAGTAAGTTAATACTTACTAAACTTTTGCAAACCGATCATAACACTGTATTGATTGCATATGACACATGATAAAAACCATGGAAAAATGGTGCCCGCTCTCGCGCGTACACACTGGGTACTGACCTTCTCCAAACTGGTGACTGCTTAATATGCATGCGCCAGTCCTTATATAAGCGAGCGGCGGACGACATGGTTTAATTGGCGTTCCCCTCTGAAGACGTGCGTGCGCACAAAATGCGTTAGGAGGAGCCACATTACGCCATGACGTTACGCCACCAGAGCAATGTGGAGCTCCGCCATTTTTGATTGTGGACGGTTAGTCCTGTGTATCTCTCATGTTTGTTACCACTATCTGATGCATCGGTTTTACTTATCTCTAATAAATTTGCTTATCAACCTACTACACTATGGGCATGTCCTTGTTTAACTCCCCGGGGGAGTTTTAATTTCTAGACACCCTGCCATAGGACGAGATCCATTCCCAATCCAGAGAGGGAATCTCTCATCCAGGGAGCAACACCCGCTTAACCCCTTAAGGGGTACTCTGATTGACGTGGATCATCATTAAAGCCCCAAGGATCCTGTCTGATGACCATCCATCCCTAAGAGGGAAGACATCTTTGTTCCTGACTTTCCTGGATGACTTCTGGAGTAATATTTACAGGAGCCTTTTGTATGCGCGTCCGGTGAGTGCGCATTACTCACACTACTATTGCAGAGACACTGGTTTCCAGGAAAACAAGCACCTAAACATCACTAGAGTCACTTTGAACTGTTTTTATTTATGAACTTTGCATTTGAATACATATGCCTTTTAGTTGATTTTATATTATTAGCGCTGCACCTCTTTTTATATCGTGTTTTGATTCATCCTGCCCACTGTCACGTCAAGCTTATTCTCAATGGTATTAAAGTGCTACTAAACCGACAACAGTAAAATCAATCTGTATATGCAGAAAAGCACACTAGATATACTTACTGTGGAACCTAAGGGGTTAATTCTCTGCATTGTGTTAAAATGCTGTTTGATCCTGTCTTCTCTGGGCCTCCCCTTCTTCCAGTCCCCCCTCTTATCTCCTGATAAGACATATCGTGTGGAGACACTCTGCACATGCTCAATTTGGTGTGTATTGCTAAAGAGGTTTTTTTTTTTCTTGGGAGAGCGCATGTGATCAGCACAGGGCCTATCAGCACTGTCCAGACAGATGTCAGGGGTTCTGCATCCTTCTAAAGCAGAAAGAAGCCTCCTCCTACTATCTTTAACTAGTGCTCTGCTGAACACTGATAGAAGTCACAAGACTGCTCTAAATGCTGATGAGAAAAGGTATTTAGCAGTTTATATTTACTGAAATAATTGCATTTCCATGTTCTGTGTACTTCTGGAGACCAGATAAAGTGAAGCAGGATCCTGGGTTTTGTAATACTTTAATTCTGGTTCCCAAATCCTTGAACTCCTATTTTAAATCCTCAGTAATCTTCCTACTTGCTTTTCCAGCCCCTGTTCCAGTAGGGTGGAAAAGCATGCCAGTATAATGAGGTCACCAGAGTATTCAGGCTTGGGGGGCAGAATACTGGGTATGGAGGAACTCTGGAGATTGGTCTGATAATTAAGAATATCTCCCATTGCCCTGTCCAGGGAAGACCCCGAGGAGAAGGGAGACTCACCACTTTGTTAAAGTTGAGGTTTTTGTTGCTGGGCAGAATAAAAATGCAAAACGCAGCAAAAATGCACTACCATGGATTTCAGCAGCTTCACCATTGAACTCTAGTGTAGTAAAAACGCTGCTTTTTGCTTTTTAAAAAGTTCTTGACCCTTTCCAAAAACACAGCAGCTCAAAAAAGCATAGATGTGAACATGTTCCATACACTCCATGTTAAATGGACTGTAGTGCATTTCTGCAAAAGCACTAAAAAAACGCATTGGTGTGAACAGAGCCTTAAAGAGGAATCCAAAAGCATTCATAGGTTCTCTTCCATTGTCCTTGGAATGTGTGTGTTTGTCAGCCTGCAGTAGTAACATTAAAGTGTTAGTGACTCAGATCTAGAAAGTTCTCTGCTGGCACAGTTGAATCAACAGTTTCACTTTCGGCTGTTCAAGAGCTCAGTTTAATCACTGAAACACTGGGGTTTATTTACTAAAACTGGAGAGTGCAAAATCAGGCTCACTTCTGCATAGAAACCAATCAGCTTCCAGGTTTTATTGCCAAAGCTTAATTGAACAAACTGAGGTTAGAAGCTGATTGGTTTCTTTGCAGAAGTGTAATTGGAATGGATTTACCAAAAGTGTAGATTATGTTCACCTTTCAAAGTGAATTTTGCTTAGTAAATTAGGTGAATCTAAGTAAACAATCACTTTTAATGGAATACCAAATTATTCAACTCATCTAACGGTTGAATACTTGAAACAGCTGGGAAGCGGAGATATGATTAACCGGGCCGATGGGAGAGTATATAGTTTCCTCACAGGTGACCTATTTTGTGAACTAATAATAAATAGGTAGGCACTGTGCATAAAACGAAAAAGAGTTCACCCATGTGAACACAATATAATTGCTGGATAAATGGGCCTACTGAGAAAGCCCGAATCTGGGGCGTAATGTGTAAAGGGGGAAGGAGCTGAGCCCTAGACATTTTGAATTGATGACCATCTGGGAGAGCGGAGTGGTGAGACATGTAACAAAATATACATTATATGCTGACTTGTTTCTTACATTTTAATTGGTATTCTTTCTTTCCATACATCACATGTACCTCCACAAACGGGTGACTGTGGTTTTCCGTCGCTGCGACTGTGTTTGTGTTGTGAATGCTGAACAAACAGTGGTATGGCATAATCAGCAAGGATTACCTGTCATAATCTCTTTATGCATCTTTTGGTTAATATATTGGCAATTTCACTTCAGGCTTCCTGGCTATACAACTATGAAGTGTGGGTGATGGAGACCATGCTTGGAGGAACTTTAAGAGAATATCTTGGCTTATAAAACACAATGTGATATATGACCACCGTTATGGGTTCATATAGGTCTGGTGAGTGAGCCATTTGTTTGCCTTTGCACTGAGGTGTGGATACACGGATCTTCTTGTCACTATTATAGAGCTTTATAAAACAATAAAGAACTGTTACACTTTATGTTTATTTAGAAAGTGGTCGAAGCACTAGGACTTTTTTTTATGGCAATAGGATTAATATATGGCTATTGATTATACTGTTTGATGAATAGTTTACCAACGGGTTGTCCACCCACAGATAACCAATATCCAGCAATTATATTGTGTTCACTTGGGTGAACTCTTATTCATTTTATGCACAGCGCCCGGCTATTTATTATTAGTTCATATATACACCCTGTTCCAAATTATTATGCAAATTCTATTTAAGTGTCACAAAGATTAAATATTTTGTTTTTCAGTTTAACTCATAGATGGCATTGTGTCTCAGGGCTCTTTTGATCACTGAAAACAATCTCGGACACCTGTGATAATTAGATTGGCAGGTGAGCCCAATTTAAGGAAAAACTACTAAAGGAGGGTGTTCCACATTATTAAGCAGAGCACCATTTTCAAGCAATATGGGGAAGAAAAAGGATCTCTCTGCTGCCGAAAAGAGTGAACTAGTTCAATGCCTTGGACAAGGTATGAAAACATTAGATATTCCACGAAAACTTAAGCGGGATCATCACACTATTAAGAGATTTGTGGCCAGGGGCGGACTGACAACTCCTGGGGCCCCCGGGCAATAGGGGATCATGGGGCCCGTGTCCTTGCCCAAACTCAAAAAAGCCTATGAAAAAGGTACCAGGGGCATCTTATGGGGCCCCCTACTGACCCCGGGCCCTCGGACAGTGCCCGAGTTTCCAAATGGTCAGTCCGCCTCTGTTTGTGGCTGATTCAGAGCACAGACGGGTTTGTGCAGATAAAGGCACATTGAGGAAGATTTCTGCCAGATCCATGCATTGGATCAAGAGAGCAGCAGCTGCTAAAATACCATTACCTAGCAGCAAACAGATATTTGAAGCTGCTGGTGCCTCTGGAGTCCCACAGACATCAAGGTGTAGAGTCCTCCAGAGTCTTGCAACTGTGCATAAACCTTCTATTCGGCCACCACTAACCAATGCTCACAAGCAGAAACGACTGCATTGGCTAGAAAAATACATGAAGACTAATTTTCAAACAGTCCTGTTCACTGATGAGTGCCGTGCAACGCTGGATGGTCCAGATGGATGGAGTAGTGGATGGTTGGTGGACGGCCACCCTGTTCCAACAAGGCTGCGACGTCAGCAAAGCGGTGGTGGAGTCATGTTTTGGGCCGGAATCATGGGAACAGAGCTGGTCAGCCCTTTTAGGGTCCCCGAAGGTGTAAAGATGACCTCTGCAAAGTATGTGGAGTTTATGACTGACCACTTTCTTCCCTGGTACAGAAGGAAGAACTATGCTTTCCGTAATAAAATCATCTTCATGCATGACAATGCACCATCTCATGCTGCAAAGAATACCTCTGCATCAATGGCTGCTATGGGGATAAAAGGAAAGTCATGGTGTGGCCTCCATCCTCCCCTGACCTCAATCCTATTGAAAACCTTTGGAGCATCCTCAAGCAAAAGATCTATGAGGGTGGGAGGCAGTTTACATCCAAACAGCAGCTCTGGGAGGCTATTCTGACATCTGGCAAACAAATTCAAGCAGAAACTGTCCAAAAACTCACAAGTTCAATGGATGCAAGACTTGTGAAGCTGCTATCAAATAAGGGGTCCTATGTTAAAATGTAACGTGAACTGTTAAAATGTTTAAAAAGTTAAAATATTGTTAAAAGTTTGATTGAAATAGCTTTGGATTTCAGTAAATATGCTGCAAACACAACAAATGACAATTTTCAGTTCTTTACAACCTATAAATTGTTTTGAAACTTACTGTGCGTAATAATTTGGAACAGTGCATTGTAAGTTTTTTGTTTTTTGCTTTGTTTTTTTTGTTTAAAAAAAATACTGTTATTAGGAGGTTTTGTTCAATAAAATTTGAATTGTACTCTTAATAGTTGATAACATGAGAATTATGCTGACTGTTATTTACATCAATTATTTAGGTAAATGAGAAAAATATAATTTGGAACAGGGTGTAGGTGTCACTTTCACTTTTTAGGGGCAGCTGCAAAACCCCCTGGGGGGGGGGTAAATATTAATTAACCACTAGCCTACAGGGCACTTCTACCCCCTTCCTGCCCAGGCCAATTTCCAGCTTTCAGCGCTGTCACACTTTGACAATTGCGCGGTCATGCAACACTGTACCCATATCAAATTTTTATCATTTTTTTTTGAGACAGAGCCTTCTTTTGATGGTATCTAATCACCTCTGGGATTTTTATTTTTTCTTAAACAAACCAAAAACTACTGAAAATTAAAAATAAACCAACGTTTTTTTATTAGTTTTTGTTATACAATTTTGTAAATAAGTGATTTTTCTCCTTCACTGATGTGCGTTAATGAGGCTGCAGTGATGGGCACTGATAGGCTGCACTGATAGGAGGCACTGACTGGCGGCACTGATTGGCATTGATGGGTGACATTGAAAGGCAGCTCAGATGGGCACTGATATGTGGCATTGATGTGCACTGGTATGCACTGATGGGCACTGGCATGTGGCACTGCTGAGCACTGACAGGTGGCACTTCTGGGGCCACACTGATCATCAGTGCCCTGATGATCAGTGTACATGTCCCCTCCACGGAAAGCCGATTACTGGCTCTCCTCTCGAGCTGTCAGCGTGACAGCTCGAGAGGAGAGAAATGCTGATAAACGACATTTCCTTGTTTACATGTGATTGCTGTGATTGGACACAGCTGATCACATGACTGAGCTGACATCTTCGGCTCTTTCCGTGATCCGCTGTGTCCGAGGGACACAGCGCACTGGCGAGCGCTGCACGCTCCCTGAGCCGCGCATGCGCAGTGACAATGGTAGGACGTCATATGACGTCCTATCAGAATGAGAGAACCACCTTGGGCCCGTCATTGTACTATAGGGTGGGCGAAAGGTGGTTAAACAGCAATTTATTCTTCATTATATATTTTTTTTCACTTCTAGTATTTGGTGCCACAATAATTTTATTTTTCAAGGACCTATTTTGTGACTTTGTGGGTGACAGGGTCATTTTAACCTGGAAGTATGTCTTTGAGAAGGTTGCTGGACCTGGCAATTTAGCAGCACACATCAGCATAGAACTACAAGTCCAAGCAGGCCTTGGAAGCACACAAGAGGAGTGGAACTAAGACGTCCCACATGGTAGGTGTAAAATTACAAGTCTCAACATTCATTAGCAGCACAGGCTTGTACAAAAAAGTTCCAGCAGTCCATGAGCGTGGGCAGCACGCAGCCAATGATCATTTTTATACATATGTGGCTTAGTGAGGGGGCCTAGGGTAAGGAGAAACTTTTGGACTACTGGCAGCATGCTCCTCAAGCATTTTGCGATTTGAGTTACACCGCATGAGGCCTGGGTTTTGATCTGCCAAATGCATACAGCTCAAGATCAGGAGCAGCAGTGGACTGCCCATTTGGAAACTCGGGCACTGCCCAAGGGCCCCGGGTCAGTAGGGGGCCCCATGAGATGCCCCTGGTACCTTTTTTTCATAGGCTTTTTTGAGTTGTCAGTCCGACCCTGATCAGGAATCATAGCTCTAAAGGTGTCTGAGGAGACACTGGAAACTGAGGAAAGAGGCTACAGGGACCAATTCCCCACACCCCTTACAGGAAAGACTGTTTTTGAGTGACATGCTTTGCTTCTCAAATTATAACAGGTTTTGCCATTTTGAAGCTTTATAATGCTCAAATATTATCTTGTGCTCATGGGTTAAAGGAATTTGAAAAGTGAGGACCCAGTGCGGCGAGTGTATAGTATTTTATTTAGCATTTTAGGTGGGTCCATATCATTTAAGCATGGCAACACACCTTTAGTTCATAAAAGACCTCTAATGTGTGTTCTTTACAATCTTTGTCTTTTAACCACTTGCCCTCCAGAGGATTTACCCCCCTTCCTGACCAGGCCATGTTTTGTGATACGGCGCTGCGATACTTTAACTGACAATTGCGTGGTCATGCAATGCTGCACCCAAATGAAATTTACATCCTTTTTTCCCCACAAATTAGAACTTTCTTGTGTTGGTATTTGATCGCATATGCGTGTTTTTTTTTTTTTTTTTGTGCTTTAAACAAACTGACAATTTTGAAGAAAAGCTATATTTTTGACTTTTTGCTATTAAACATGTCCAGTAAAAAAATTTAAGAAATCAAATTTCATCACTTTAGGCCAAAATGTATTCTGATACAGGTCTTTGCTAAAAGAAAATCCCAATATGTGTACATTAATTGGTTTACGTGAAAGTTATAGTGTTTACAAATGGCTGCATATATACACTGGAATTTTTAATTTTTTTTTACTAGAAATAGCGTCAATCAGCAACTTATAGAGGGACTGCAGTGGGCATTCTGACACTGGGGGGAACTGACTTGGTGTCACTGATATCCCCAGTGCCACCAACACAGTGATCAGTGCTAATAAAAAGCACTGACACTGTACTAATGGCACTGGGCAGGAAGGGGTTAACATTTGGGGCGATCAAAGGGTTGTGTGCTGTTTTTTACTATGTGGGCTGTGTGTGTGTTTCACTGTAAGTACACTGCTTTGTATGGCTCTGCTATGCAGAGCCATACAAAGCAGTGTGCAGGAGCTGACGGGAGAGATCTGTATTGTTTACATACAGGTCTCTCCCCCATTGGAACTCCTCGGAGATAGCCAGGTGCTGGCGGGGAATCACTGGCCTTGTCCCGCTGATTGACAGCCATGCCTTGAATGGTGGCGCAGGTAGGACACGCGCGCCCCCTATCGTGAACTGCAAAATCACATTATTTATATGTGTGTGATTTTGGCTCTATATATGTGATTTTGAGCACCCGTGCCTCCCTGTAGCAGTATTTCTGCTATAGGGCGGTGCGGAAGTGGTTAAAGAATATGTAAACTCAACATTTCATATTCCTGCTTTGTGCCTGCTGTGTGAAATACCTGGTGTTCTTGCCAGGCCCTCTGCTTTCCTAATAAAAACTGACCACACTAAGCAGGAGCACCAGCACAGAATATTTCCTGTGCATGACATTTTGGTGGACACAACCCCCTGATGAAGCCACGTGACCAGTGGCGTAACGCGTAGGGGTGGGGCTGCGACGTCACTCGGAGGTAGCCGGATTGCTTGACCTCCGAGTGACATCGTCGCATAAAATGTGAGTGTACTACTTGGAAGGAATAAAGGAGCATTTTTTAAAAAGGATAAAACACTATGTTTGAATTTTTTTCCTATATATGGAGAGACGCATAAAGAGGAGAATATAGGAGGCTTGTAACATTACAAGGGGGGATTAATCCCAGAGGGGATAACCAGTGATATAGGATATCCCTATTCCACAAGAAAGGAGCCCCTTACTCCAATCTAAAAAGGAAAAAAGTCTTAATCAAGCAGGTTCCAAAGGAGGTGAACCAAAAGCGCATATAGCCTAATTGTAGGCAATTAAGGAGGTGAGCTTACATCTGTACTAATTGGAGGATTCACAAACAGTCACGGATTGAAGATTATATAAAGCACAAGAGTCACTATTTTTATTTTTATGATTAATGGGACACTTTCTTTATACAACACTAATTATATATGAGTGTTTATTCATAATTATTTTTGTAAATTATATTTTTTGCTTATTATGAAATTTGCTTAATAATTAATTTTGATAATCCCTGATATTTATTACATTATTAATTATTGAAGTTTTATAATCAAAAATATTTTTTTGGGTATTTAGTTATTATTATATATGAATACTTAATTGTGGTTAATTGTATGACTATACGTTATTACTTTTTCTGTAATTAGTTATCTTGAAGGATATAAATAGAGGGTTATTAGTACTAAAAAAGATATTATAAATTAATAAGGAGCGCAACACACTTTGGTGAAATAATTTTGGTGGACACTATTAGGAAGGAGTGGCAGGACCCGGAAAGGAAGCCGTTCTTCTCTAAGGCGTTGAGAAGGAGGTTTCCATTTTCGGAAGACCCGGAGGCGGTCTGGAACAAGAGCCCTAGGCTAGACACGGCCTTTTCCCAAACGACCAGGAGAACTGACCTGGCGTTTGAAGACATGGGGGTCTTACCAGACTTATTAGACAGAAGGGCGGAGTCTCTCCTTAGGAAGGCCTGGGACTCAACCCTGTACAACCTGAAGCTGGCCATGGCTACGACGGTGGTAGCCAGAAATTTAGAGTACTGGCTTACACAATTGCAGGCCCATATTGTGGCAGACTCTCCCAAGGAGAAAATCTTGGCCTCTTTTGAGACCCTTTTGCAAGGGGTTGGGTATATTGCGGACGCTTCCACGGAGTCGCTGAGGTTGGGAGCCAGGTCTGCTGCCCTGACCAATTCAGCCAGAAGGGCGCTGTGGTTAAAAACGTGGCAGGGGGACATCACTTCTAAAATTAGGTTGTGCGGCATCCCCCTCACAGGAGACTGTCTGTTCGGCACTGGGTTGGAGGAATTATTGGACCGGACGGCTGACAGAAAGAAGTCCTTCCCCCTCAAGAGGAAAGTGCAGGAGGGGGGGACACGGAAGGCCCGCCCGGCAAAAAGGCTGAGCCTGCGACCAGCAGGTCAGGGTAGGTCTGCTGGGCAGAGAGGTAGGGGAAGGGGGGGGCGATTTTTCGCCCTCCTGAGCAACCCCAGAAACCAAGGTGACTTGGTTCCTCCTGTGGGAGGAAGATTGGCGGCCTTCCTCCCACAGTGGGAAGCCGTGGTCGCCAGCCCCTTCATTTTGGATATCATCCGAAGGGGTTACCGGTTGGAGTTTATAGGGCCGCCACCTGAGACGTTCCTTGTGACGATCCGGCGAAGGACACGGCTCTGGTGGACGCCTTGGAGGTTCTAGAGTCCCAGGGGGCATCTCCAGGGTTCCGGAAGAGGAACGAGGGAAGGGGGTTTATTCCCATGTGTTCTTGGTTCAAAAGCCGTCTGGGGCGTTCAGGCTGATTTTGAACCTGAAACCCCTGAACAAGTCAGTGCGTTACTGGAGGTTCCGCATGGACTCCATCTTTACAATCGGGTCCCTAATCCCGCCGGGTGCATTCATGGCATCCATAGACTTGAAGGACGCCTACCTACACGTGCCCGTGGCGGAGGCCTCTCAGAGGTTCCTCAAGTTGGCAGTAGGGGGGGAGGAAGGAATTCGACATTGGCAGTTCAGGGCTCTTCCATTCGGCCTTTCCTCCACGCCAAGAGTATTCACCAAGGTTCTGTCAGAGGCACTGATTTCTATTCGCTTAAGGGGGATATCAGTGGTGGCCTATCTGGACGATTTGCTGCTCTTCGCAGATTCAGAGGCTCACTTGCGGCAGGATCTGGTTATAGTGCGGGGCCATCTAGAAAGCTTGGGGTGGATTTTGAATCTAGAGAAGTCCTGTCTGGTTCCTTCTCAGAAAGTGGTTTACTTGGGCTACGCTCTAGATTCAGTAGATCAAAAGACCAGCCTGACTTCGGAGAAAATCACCAAGTTGGAGGCAGGGATCAGATTACTGCAGGGGAGCAGGTCGATATCGATAAGGCAGGCCATGTCGGTGCTTGGATTACTGACAGCGTCCATTCCGGCAGTTCAGTGGGCAGGTCTGCATATGCATCCCCTCCAGTTGTGGGTCCTGAGAGTTTGGGACAGGAGGAGTCACTCCCTAGAAGACCGGGTCCTGGTTCCCCCCAGTGTGAAGAGGTCTCTATGGTGGTGGAGGAGATCGTCCAGCATAACTCAGGGGCTGTTGTGGTGCTTTCCGGTATCCAGGGAAGTCACTACGGATGCCAGCTCCAGGAGCTGGGGAGCCCACCTGGGAGACTTAGTGACTCAGGGGGAATGGTCCTTAGTGCAGAAGGGCGAATCCTCGAATTGGAAGGAATTGAGGGCAGTGGGGGAGGCTCTGCACTCCTTCCAAGCATGGGTCATGGGCCAGCACGTGCGTGTCCTAACGGACAATGCCATGGCAGTGGCTTATATAAACAGACAGGGAGGGACAAGGAGCAAGGCCCTCGGAGCCTTAGCGGCGACACTGTTGTCCTGGGCAGAGGTGAACTTGGCGTCCCTGTCTGCGATACACTTGAAAGGGGAGCTGAACCAGAAGGCAGACTTCCTGAGCAGGACTCGGCTTAGGGAGTCGGAATGGGCCTTGATCCCCGAGGTCTTTCAGGAGATTGTGCGGAGGTGGGGATCCCCGGATGTGGACCTTTTTGCCTTGGGAAGGAACAACAAGGTCCCAAATTTCGTCTCTCTATCCCGCAGGGACGGGTCAAGAGCGGTGGACGCATTAGGTCAGAGGTGGGACTACCAGCTTTGTTACGCCTTCCCCCCCCGGTTCCTTTGCTCCCCCTGGTCCTGAGGAAGTTCAGGACAGAGGGGACCTCGTGAATCCTGATAGCTCCCTTCTGGCCGCGGCGGGCGTGGTTCGCGACCCTAAAAAGTTTAGCCTCTCGTCTACCCTGGGAGCTGCCACCGAGAGAAGATTTGTTAACACAGGGGCCGATTCATTGCCCCAGCGTGGGAAGATTGAGGTTAACGGCCTGGTTTCTGAGCAGCAGCTCCTCTTAGAGAAAGGGTTCTCACCTAGGGTAGTGGCGACATTACTGGCCAGTAGGAAGGAGGAGACCCAGGCCATTTGTGGTAGGGTCTGGGGTTGCTTTACAGCCTGGTGTGACCGGGCATCAGTGGCAACCCATAGTTTGGGTTCCGTGTTGGAATTCCTGCAGATGGGGGCAGACAAAGGGTTGTCTGTCAGCACGCTCAAGGGCCAGGTCTCGGCCCTCAGTGTGTTCCTAGAAACACCCCTGGCCAGGGAGGCGTTGGTGAGTAGGTTTTTCAAAGCTCTGGTGAGGCAGAGGCTTCCGAGGTCCAGACCGTTTCCGGTGTGGGATTTGGCCAAGGTGCTCGGGGGGGATGACTAGGGCTCCGTTCGAGCCCCTGGAGTCCTGCCCGATTAGTGAGCTCACCATTAAGACGGCTTTTCTGGTGGCAATTACCACGGCGAGGAGGGTATGTGAACTGGAGGCCCTATCGATCAGAACACCTTATCTCCGTATTTTTTCGGACAGAATTGTTTTCAGAACGGACCCGTCCTTCGTTCCAAAGGTGGCTCAGAGTTTCTAGAGGGAACAGGACATTGTCCTTCCCTCGTTTTTTCCTGACCCGGTGGGGGTAGATCAGGAAAGGTATCATTGTTTGGCTGTAAGAAGGTGCGTTCTCCAGTATCTAGAGAAGTCTAGGGAGTTCAGGAGCACCGAATCCCTTTTTGTGTTTTTTTTTAAGGGGGCTAGAAGAGGCAAGAAGGCGTCTAGAAGGACGCTGGCCAGCTGGCTGCGGCTGGCGATTGCAGGAGCGTATCAGGCGGAGGGCCTGGAGGCCCCGGAGGGTATCAGAGCGCATTCCACCCGAGCGGTGGCAGCTATCCAGGCAGAGCTAGCAGGGGTTTCCCCAGGGCAGATCTGCAGAGCGGCAACATGGTCCAACTATGACACATTTGCCAAGCATTACAGACTGGACGTGGTCTCGGTGCAGGAGCAGGCCTTTGGTCGTAAGGTCTTGCAAACAGTTAGCCCACCCGATGGGTGAGTACTCGCTTATCCTCTCAGAGTGCTGGCCTAAAAGACGGTAGGGGAAAAATCAAGTTACACTTACGTTAACGTCTTTTCCAGGAGTCTTTCAGGCCAGCACCGGTTTCCCACCCAGTGTTGATATTGGTTATGTGAAGATGGCTTATTACGATTATGTTGTCTCTCATTGTCTCCCCAGGTGACCGGAGGATGCTTAGAGAACTGAGGTCAGAGGGGAGTGGAGCTTTTTTATTTTAGGTGGAGGTGTTTCCTCAGATGGGGAGGAGCCGAGGTCTCTCAGAGTGCTGGCCTGAGACTCCTGGAAAAGACGTTACCGTAAGTGTAACTTGATTTTTTTTTTTTTTTTTTTTGTCTCTCAGAGTGGGAATGCACCTACAATGCGAATTTCAGACCCCTCCATGATTTCTAAGTGGGAGAACTTGCAAAATCGCAGGGTGTTCAAATACTTCTGTTCCTCACTGTATACACAAATGTTTTGTGTTTTTTTTTTTTTTTTTTTCTATTTCAAAATTAATGGGTGGTTTTACAAGGTGAAGGTGTACATGTACTGTAATGAACACACATAGCACGTGTGAAAAGGTGTGTCCTGTGCTCCTTAAAACCATACCCACATTTGACGACACCCACCAATTGCTGAAGAAGAGACATTATTTTTTGAGTTCGCTGCTACCAGGCCACAGGTTCCCAATCCGCCTTTGACGGCAGCCTACATATTTCTCTCAGGAAAGTCTCCTTCAAAATCGTGCATGCCTGGACAAATGAGACATGCATCTAAACAAAACAAAGATGGCTCCAGCCACGCTCTTCACAAAAAATCCCAACATTATATATTTAAAGTATAACTAAAGGCAAAACTTTTTTTTTTTAGTTTTGGATAGAATAGAGATGGATTAGAACACCTGTCAGGTTTTTATTGTTGTTAGTACCACCATTAGGGAGATTCACCCTCTCTATTTGTCCTGCTTACCATGTTTATTGAAAGTGAAGGAGAGAACCCCAAAATTTCAGTTGTCCCCAGAAAAGTAAGAGGGGAAATTTTCCAATGGGGTTCCGGTGACCTGGGGGTCCCCAAGAAATTCCCTTCATTTGCAGGCTTTTTTTCTCACTTTCTGTTTGGCTATGAGACATGGGACACAGATGTCAAAAAATAAACTGACGGGTTATAACCCTCCCTTACTCTATCCAAAATGTAAAAAAAAGCTTTGCCTATAGTTCTACTTTAAATGCCTATGTAGTGTTCACCAGGTTATGTTACACTGCTTACTAATAAAAATTTGCAAATGTTCATTTAAAGTGGTATTAAAACAAAAAACAAAGTAATATATTACAGCTTAGCAAGCCTTTAACCATTTCCATACCGGGCACTTTTACCCCCTTCCTGCCCAGGCCATTTTTCAGGTTTCAGCGCTCTCACACTTTGAATGACAATTGCGCGGTCATACAACACTGTACCCAAACTAAAATTTTATCATTTTCTTCACACAACTAGAGCTTTCTTTTGGTGGTATTTAATCACCGCCGGCGTTTTTATTTTTTGCTAAATTAACAAAAGAAGACTGAAAATTTTGAAAAAAAAACATGTTTTTCTTTGTTCTGTTATAAAAGTTTGCAAATAAATAATTGCTCATATATTTAGGCCAAGATGTATTCTACTACATGTCTTTGGTGAAAATAACCCAAATTAGGATGTATTTTTTAGTTTGTAGGAAAGTTATAGAGTTCACAAACTATGGTATAGATCTGAATATTGATCAATCCTGAAGTACTGACAGCCAATCTAATTTCTTGAGGTTCAAGAATGTCAGAACAGTGCAAAAAGGGGTCATTTGGGGGATATCTGTAAAGTAGACAGTCTGACGTACTTTTTTTTTTTTTTTTTTTTTTTTTTTAATTTAAATATTTATTTATTCCATTTTAAATACATTTCATCATCACATTGTATATATAAAAATACAATATAATATCCAACATTTCTACTTTATTTGCTCTATTCCAAATTTCCCTCCCATCTCCTCCCCCAACCCTATCCCCATCCCCCTTCCCTTCATTTTCTCTGCATCTTCTAATAATAGCAAGTACATTTTCTTTTTTTCCTTTTTTTTCCCTTTTCCTTTCCCTTCCTTCCCTTTCTTTCCATTATTTTCTTTATTCTTTCCTATACTTCATGTATAATCTGGCTTTTTCCCAGTTCTCCCATATCCCATAATAAACCTCCATCTTATCCTTTTGAATATGACATGATTTTTCCATCTTTCTAATCTGCTCCACTCTTTCTATCCAGTCCTCTTCCTTCGGCACCTCCATTCTCCGCCAGAACTTTGGTATCAGAGCTTTTGCAGCATTTAGATAATACCATATCCCTGATTTTTTATACTTATTTACTGTTATATCCATATTATGCAAGATAAATACTTCTGGGTCTAGCCCTATATCTATTTCAGTTATCTTTCCTATCAAATGGGTTATTGTCTTCCAAAATACCTGAATTTTTGGGCATCACCACCATATATGGTACACCGTACCTATTTCTCCACATCCCCTCCAACACAACAGTGAGTTCTCTCCACACATCCTATTTTCTACATTTGGTGTAATATGCCATCTTACCAAGCACTTATAGTTCATTTCTACTTCTTTCATAGAAACGTTTTCGTGAGTTAATCTATATATTCTCCTCTGCTTTTCCTCATCTATCACAACTCCCATATCAGTTTCCCATTTTACTATACAGTTGCAAGAAAAAGTATGTGAACCCCTTGGGATTACGTGGAGTTTTGCATGAATTGGGCATAAAATGTGCTCTGAACGTCATCTAAGTCACAACAATAGAAGAACACAGTCTGCTGAACATAATACTACACAAACATTAGATGTTGCCATGGTTTAATTGCACATAACATGCAAACATTCACAGTGCAGGGAGGAAAAAGTATGTGAGGCCCCAGCTTAATGACTTCTCCCAGAGCTAATTGGAGCCAGGAGTGAGCCAACATTGACTCCAATCAGTGTGATGATATTGGATTTGTTGCTGACAGCTGTCCTGCCCTTAAAAAACACACACCTGTTTTGGGTTTACTGGTTTCAAGAAGCACTGTCTGATGTGAACCATGCCTTGCAGAAAAGAGCTCTCAGAAGACCTACGATCAAGAATTGTTGTCTTGCATGAAGCTGGAAAGGGTTACAAAGGTATCTCCAAAAGCCTTGATGTTCATGTGTCCACGGTAAGACAGACTGTGTACAAATGGAGAAAGTTTAGCACTGTTGCTACTCTCCCTAGGCGTGGTCGTCCTGTAAAAATGACTGCAAGAGCACAGCGCAGAATGCTGCATGAGGTAAAGAAGAATCCCAGAGTGTCAGCTAAAGACCTACAGAAATCTCTGGCACATGCTAACATTTTTGTTGAGACATCTACAATAAGGAAAACATTAAACAAGAATGGAGTACATGGGAGGACACCACGGAGGAAGCCATTGCTGTTCAAAAAGAAGATTGCAGCACGTTTGAAGTTTGCAAAAGAGCACCTGGATGTTCCACAGCACTACTGGCAAAATATACTGTGGACAGATGAAACCAAGATTGAGTTGTTTGGGAAGAACACACAACACTATGTGTGGAGAAAAAAAGGCACGGCACACCAACATCAAAACCTCATCCCCACTGTAAAACATGGCGGAGGGAGCATCATGGTTTGGGGCTGCTTTGCTGCCTCAGGGACTGGACGGATTGTTGTCATTGATGGGAAAATGAATTCCAGAGTTTATCAAGACATTTTGTCGGAAAACGTACGACCATCTGTCCGCCAACTGAAGCTCCGCAGAGGATGGGTGATGCAACAGGACAATGACCCAAAGCATACAAGTAATTCAACAAAACAATGGCTGCAACAGCACAGAATACGCCTTCTGGAGTGGCCCAGTCAGAGTCCTGACCTCAACCCGACTGAAATGCTGTGGCATGACCTTAAGAGAGCGATTCACACCAGACATCCCAAGAATATTGCTACACTGAAACAGTTTTGTGAAGAGGAGTGGTCCAAAATTACTCCAGATCGTTGTGCAGGTCTGATCTGCAACTACAGGAAAGGTTTGGTTGAGGTTATTGCTGCCAAAGGAGGGTCAACCAGTTATTAAGTCCAAAGGTTCACATACTTTTTCCTCCCTGCACTGTGAATGTTTACATGTTATGTGCAATTAAACCATGGCAACATCTAATGTTTGTGTAGTATTATGTTCAGCAGACTGTGTTCTTCTATTGTTGTGACTTAGATGACGTTCAGAGCACATTTTATGCCCAATTCATGCAAAACTCCACGTAATCCCAAGGGGTTCACATACTTTTTCTTGCAACTGTATATGTTGGCTTTGTGTTTGTGTCTAATTCAGTGAGTATTTTATAAACTTTAGCAATCCTGTGTTTCCCATCACCTTGTATCCCTAATACCTTTTCAAACAAGTTCCAATTATCTTTTGTCCTTAAAGGCCCTGGAAGACTTCCAACAAAACACCTCAATTGGAGATACCGCCATTCGTCTAATTTAGTGAAGATCTCTCCCTCCTTCTTTTTTTTTTTTTTTTTTTTTTTTTTTTTTTTTTTCCCCCCCCCATTCCTTAAATGACCCTAATTTACCCTCCACCAAAATATCTCTTAATTGGACCTCATCCTTTTTAAACCACCTACCTCCTATTTCTACTCTACCTGGGGGAAAGAACTCTGTGTTATTTAGTGACATCCGTGTTGAGTTAAAGGCCCATTTCATACTTTTGTGTAAATTATCCCAAATCTTTAAAACATTTAAAGTGTATGTATTTACATTGTCGTTTAAACCCCTATACTGTGTTGGCACCCATATCACTCTACCTAAATTTGTTCCACTAAGTTCATTCTCAATTCTCACCCAACTTTTCTTATGATTATATATCCAATCTATGGTTCTTGCCAGTATTACTGCTTTGTAATATCTTTTGAAATCTGGGAGCCCTAATCCACCTTTCTTTCCTCCTACTCAACAACTCATATGATACTCTTGGTTTTTTGTTCCTTCATATGTATCTTGTTATCAGTTTCTTAATTACTTTAAAAAAAGGTCTCTGGGAGTTTAATTGGGATCATTTGATATCTATATAAAATTTTTGGTACTATTACCATTTTTACCAGATTAATACGCCCTACCCATGACGGGCCTCCTCCCTCCAATATTTTTAATTCTTCTCTAATCTCATTTATCAATGAAATATAGTTTAATTTATATAGATGTTTATAGGAAGCTGTGAGTTTTACTCCTAAGTATTTTATATCTCTATCTTTCCATTTAAGGGGAAATTCCTTTTTGTATCTTTTTTCTTTTTCATTTTTTAAAATATTTATATTTAGAATCTCCGTTTTTGTTGGATTGATCTTTAAATTTGACAATTCCCCATATTCCTTTAATAACTTCATTAAGTTTGGAAGTGTTATCCTGGGATTTCCTACGTAGAACAGCAAGTCGTCCGCAAAAGCAGCAACTTTATGTTCTGTGTCCCCTATCTGAATTACCTTTTACGTCGCTGTTCAGTCTTATTGTTGACAACAATGGTTCTAATGATATAACATACAACAATGGGCATCCCTGTCTTGTTCCGTTTGACATCTCAATGGGTTCCGACCTCTCCCCGTTTACCACAATAACCACAGAAGGGTATTTGTACAACTTTCCTATCCACTCTCTCATTCTAGGCCCAATTCCCAAAGCTTCAAGGGTATCCATCATGAATCTCCAGTTCACTCTGTCAAACGCTTTTTCAGCATCTATCGAGAGTAGCACCACCGGTTCTTTTCTCTTTTTACTTTTTTGTACTAACATCAGTGATCGTAGCCCATTATCTTTGCCCTCCCTCCCAGGGACAAAGCCCACCTGGTCCTCATGTATCCATTCAGGCATTAGCTTTTTCAATCTATTTGCTAAGACCTTTGCGTAAAGCTTAGTGTCGATATTCAATGAGATAGGTCTATAGCTCGAACACTGGGAGGCGTCCTTTCCCTCTTTTTGAATGAGCACCACCTGAGCTTGTAGTGATTCTTTTCTTACTTCCATCTCTCCACCTAGAGCATTCATGTAGTTTCTAAGTTTTGGTACTAAAATTTCACTATTTTTTTATAGTATCTCACTGTATATCCGTCTGGTCCTGGACTTTTCCATGATGCTGTATTTTTTTTAATGCTATTTTTATTTCTTCCTGTGAGATTTCTGCATCTAGGGAGTTCAGTTGATCCACACTTAATTTTAATAACCCAGCCGTCTCCAGATATTTCTTTCTTTTTTGATTCTTCTCACTTTCTATATTTTCTAATCCTTCCAGGGGGTTTATATTATACAGTTTCCTATAATATTCCATGAAAACTTTAGTGATTTCTTTATTTGAGTGTACCAGGTTACCCTTAACATTTTTTATTTTTTCTATATAATTTCTATTTTTCTTTTTCCTCAGGGCTCTCATCAGATATTTTCCAGGTCTTTCTCCCCATCTGTATCTCTCACTCAAAACTCTATTATATACTCCTCTCCTCTTCCATCACTTCTTCCAGTTCTTCTTGCTTTTTTTTTTTATCTTCAACTCTATTTCTTTTGTTATACTGTTCTTATGTATTTGTTCTAATTTACTTATTTCTTCTAAGAGCCCACTCATTTTCTCTCTTCTTTCTTTTTTCTTTCTTGCCCCAATCGCTATCAATACTCCTCTTATATATGCCTTATGAGATTCCCACTCTGTGGCCGTTGATACCTCACCTGTCTCATTCTCCTTAAAAAAGCGTTCGATCTCCTCAGCTATTTTCTGAGCTATATCCTTTTCTACTAAGAGTGTCTCATTCAATTTCCATCCCATCCCTCCTATTATCCTCCTTCCCCACTCCATTTTCATAGTAACTGGGGCATGGTCTGATAGAGAAATTGTCTCTATCTCTACCTGAATCAGATGTTCAATTAATTGATGTTCTATTAATATATGATCTAATCTTGAGTATCTCTTATGCATGTTTGAGAAAAAGGTATAGTCCCTATCTTGCATATGCGTGATTCTCCAGGCATCTACTAGTTGGCTTATGTGTAATTCTTTTTTCAATTTCAGGGCCCTACATCCCTCTCTCTGTGTATGGGAAGTAGCGTCTTTTTGTGGTTCCATACAAAAGTTGAAATCTCCTGCCAGAATCAGACGGCCTTTTTTAAAGTCCATCAGCTTCCTGAACACTTTTTTCAAATACACCTCTGGCCTTATATTAGGGCAGTAAATATTGGCCAATGTACACTCAATCTCCTGTAACTTTCCCTTTAAAAACAAGAATCTTCTGGGTCTGTTTTTCTATCTTCCAACTCAAACCTAATATTCTTTGCCAACCCTATTGCTACACCTTTTGCCCTTTTAACCGGTGAGTCTGCATAATACCATGTTGGGTGATATCTAGAGTTTAACTTAACATTTGATTTTATCTCAAAATGTGTCTCCTGTAAGAATATCACTGAGGCTGCCCTATGGTGTAGTTCTTTAAATCTAAATCTTTTCCCAGGACAGTTCAGCCCATTTACATTATATGTTATAAACTGAATCTCTTCCATCTTCCTTAGATCTTCTCTTTTCTCCTCCATCTATATTTTTTCTCTCTTTATTTTTTCCCTTTCTCTTCCCTTCCCCTCCTTCCCTCCTACTTCTCCCCTCTCACTTGCTTTTATATCTTCTTTTATCTTGCAGGAAAATACCCTCCCCCCTCCCTCTTTTTAGGCCTACCATTTGCCTACCAATCATTTGTGAAAAAAAGAATCCACTTTTGATTTAATCCTTGGGGTTGAACACTCCGACCATGGACGACTTTCCCCCTCTCCAACCTCATCATTTCCCCCCAAGTCCTACCCAAAATATCTCAAAATACAGTGAGGTGAGGGCGGTAGGGTGAAGACAGAGAGAGGAGAGAGAAAAAGAAAAAAAAAAACAAGTTTTAGTTTTGTGTTTTTTTTTCCTCTCCTCCCCCCTACAAGTTGCCAGTCCCCTTTTCTTTTCGTTCTAATTTCCCAATGTTCTTCTTCCCAGCCAGGGATCTCCATTCTTTGTATTTTGAGTCTATCACAAAAATTTTTCAATTCTTCTGGGAACCTGAGATATGCTGTAACTCCATTTTTCCATCCTATTAGGCATTCGGGAATCCCCCATCTATATTGCACATTCTGTTCTTTCAAGCTTTCCAACATAGGTCTCAAGGTTCTCCTTCTCCAGAGTCTCTGGGGACAGATCCGCATATATCTGTATATCTTTTCCTTCATATTTAATTACTGATTTTCCCTTAATCTTCTTCCAGATTTTTTCTTTATCTTGAAACTCTTAGAATTTAACAAGTACATCTCTCTGCCTCTCTTTCCCCAGATATCCTTGGAGTTTTCCTTTTCTAAAAATTCCTTCTATTTTAGTCCTTTCCATATCAGTACTATCCATTATAGAGTTTAATATTTTACAAATCACCTCTTGCAGAGTTTCTCCTTTTAATTTCTCTGGGACACCTCGTATCCTAATGTTTCTCCTCCTGTCTCTATTTTCTTGTATCTCAGCCTTATAGAGCAATTTTTCTTGGACTTTCCCTATATTAATTATCTTTTTCTAGTTCAGAAATAGCCTGGATCTGGTTTTTAACCTTTTTCTTCCGTTTCTTCCACTCTCACCAAAAGATGTCCTAGGTCACTTCGAATATTTACCATTTCTTGTTTTAGTTCTTTAAACATTTCTGCCATCTTTTTTATTTGGTATTTTTAGTTCTTTTTCCATCTCTATATTACCTGTTATTTGTTGGTTGCTGATGTCAAGGCCTAGTGATAGTCTAGGAGTACTTTCCAGGCTAAGATCTGCTTCTCCTTTTTCAGTCCTACCCTGGGACCTTTCTGGGGTTACATTTCCCTGGGAGGTATATTTCTTTATTGTACCAGTCTGGGACCCTTTAAGCCCGCTTCCTTTTACGTTTTTATTTTTCATTTCCCTGTAGCTCTTATCCTCCTTTATAAGTCCGGGAATAGGAAGAGAAGACAACTATTGATATACAAGACTCAGCCCTTCCACTTGCTGGTATTTTTAGTCCCTTCTTTAAGCAGTCCTCTTCTCCTTTCCACACAGTTTTTACAATCCCCGGGGGTCCCCCCTTACTCACACCCTACTTCGCCCTAGGGATCGATACAGAACAACGCATTGATATAGATCAGGCCTCAGCCATAGTCACTCACCCTCTCCACAGATCTCTTCTTCTGACACGGCTAGAGGCTCTCTCCTGTTCTGTTCCTTCCTGTTGGGGTTTGTTCATCAGGGGGAGCTCCCCGGGGTATCTTCTGCTCTCCTGTCTCCAGATCACGATGTTTCTCCTCCTCTGCTACAGACATGCAGGTCCTCAGGGAAACGGGGGAGCAGGGGAGTGAGCCGGCAAGCAGGTCGGTGCTGCTCTCACTGCAGAACGCCGGCCGGCTTCCTGGTCTCCCAGTGATGCTTAGTGGCCGGTCACGTGGTCCCGCCGTCCTCACTCACTTCCCGGCATCAAGGCACGCTATCGCCGCTGGTCCCCAGCCGCTCTCTATCTCCTGGGTCACTCCTCCTGCAGATCTCTGCCAGCCGTCCAAGAGGGACCATCAGCCCAAGGTAGGTCTTATACCGCTGGACTTCTGCATACTAAGGGGAGAACCTGGAGACTTGGGGAGGTTGAATAGCGGAGCCTCGCCCGAGAGCTCCTACATTGGGCTCTCCTCAGCCGCCATGATCAGGCCCCGCCCCCACCAGTCCGACGTACTTTATAAGAGGCATGGTGAGTTTTTTTGAAGGTATAATACATTTTTTGTCATAATTTTTTCGAAAATGAAGAAATTAAAAACATTTTCACAATTTTTTTTTTTTTTTTTTTTTTTTTACACAATTTGCTTATAGCAAAGAATTACTTTGCCATAAGCAAGCATTTACCTGAATGACATCGATTCATTCAGGGTTTTTTCTTTTTTTGCGCTTAGCTGTGATTTGGCCACAGCTAATCACATGACATGTGCATGTGATCGCTGTGACCATTCACAGCTAGACACTAGTATACAATGGATGGCATGAATGAAGCCATCCATTGTATACAACTGTCATGTGACCTGCTGTGATTGATCACAGCAGGCCACATGGTACCGGCAACGGGGGCCGGTACTCAGATCTGTCATCGGCCATGTCCGAGGTACACGGCCGGTGACAGATCGCGCCGCTGCGTGGCTCTGAAAGCGTGAAAACTGAGCATGTTTGGGAGAACGCCATATGGAGTCCACCCGGAAATCTACAGCATTTTGCCAGCCACCAAATGGCTATTGGCCGGGCAGCTATTGGTTAAATGTTGTTGAATCAGTTTTCTCTTTCATTATTTTTACCTGGTGTTCTGGCCAGTAACACACTTGCTTTTTTAGGGTGTCTCTACACTGGATGGAGGATAACTGAGACACCTTTGGACAGCACCATTATCAATCTGGGAAGCGGGTATTATACTTATTAACCACCTTCCGCCTGCCATATAAGGAAATGACGGGCGCAAGGTGGTTCTCTCATTCTGGGAGACGTCATATGATGTCTTCCCATTCTAACAGCGCATGCGCAGCTCCGGGAGCGCGCAGCGCGGCGATCGGTGGTGCACAGCGCGGCGATCGGTGGTGCACTGTGTCCCTCGGACACAGCGGATCACTGATCAACGGAAAGAGCCAAAGATTTTGGCTCGGTCATGTGATCAGCTGTGTCCAATCAGCATTTATCAGCATTTCTCTCCTCACGAGCTGTCACGCTGACAGCTCGAGAGGAGAGCCGGTAATCGGCATTGCTCGGAGGGGATATGTACACTGATCATCAGGGCACTGATGATCAGTGTAGCCCCAGCAGTGCCACCTGTCAGTGTCCATCAATGCCAGCTGTCAGTGGTCATCAGTGCCACCTGCCAGTGCCCATCAGTGCCACATATCAGTGCCTACCAGTGCACATCAATGCCACATATCAGTGCTCATCTGAGCTGCCTTTCAGTGCCGCCTAAGTGCCAGTCAGTGCCGCCTATCAGTGCCATATGAGTGCTGCCTTTCAGTGCTCATCAGTGATGCCTGTCAATGCCCATCAGTGCCACCTACCATTGCCACCTATCAGTGCCCATCAGTGCAGCCTCATTAGCACATATCAGTGAAGGAGAAAAATCACTTATTTCCAAAATTTTACAAAAAAAACTAAACTTTTTTTTCAAATTTTTCAGTTTTTGGTTTGTTTAGCAAAAAATAAAAAACCCAGAGGTGATTAAATACCACCAAAAGAAAGCTATATCTGTCTCAAAAAAATTATAAAAATTCCATATGGGTACAGTGTTGCATGACTGCGCAATTGCTATTCAAAGTGCGACAGCACTGAAAGATGAAAATTGGCCTGGGCAGGAAGGGGGTATAAGTGCCCAGTAGGCAATTGGTTAATAATACACAGGATTTATAGAGTGCCAACCATTAGCGCAGCACTTTACAAAATTACCGTATTTTTCGCTCCAAAAAAGGGGGGAAATGTCAGTGCGTCTTATGGAGCGAATATAAAGAGGCCGGTCCGGTATTTCTGCCGCCACCATGTCAGAATATTGGGCCGGCCGCTCAGCTGTTCTCTCCTACCAGGGCCTTACCTGTTCCACGCTCCAGCGCTGCACAGTCTTCCCGCGCTGGCTTCTGTGACAGCCGGGTGCCCACTGCGCACGTGCTGCGCTTTGTGAATGATCCGGTGTCTTCTGGGACACATGACAGGTCCCAGAAGGCGCCGGGCCATTCACAAAGTGCAGCGCTTCACGCGCATGCGCAGTGGGCACCCGGCTGCCACAGAAGCCGGCCCGGGAAGAAGAGGGAATGACAACTCTGTGGGAGCGGGTACCTGTCAAATTCAGGTACCCGCTCCCCCTCCCTCCCCAAAGGTCAGCAGTCTCTGGTCATCCCCTGCACTGTCTGCAGTCTCTGGTCATCCCCTGCACTGTCTGCAGTCTCTGGTCATCCCCTGCACTGTCTGCAGTCTCTGGTCATCCCCTGCACTGTCTGCAGTCTCTGGTCATCCCCTGCACTGTCTGCAGTCTCTGGTCATCCCCTGCACTGTCTGCAGTCTCTGGTCATCCCCTGCACTGTCTGCAGTCTCTGGTCATCCCCTGCACTGTCTGCAGTCTCTGGTCATCCCCTGCACTGTCTGCAGTCTCTGGTCATCCCCTGCACTGTCTGCAGTCTCTGGTCATCCCCTGCACTGTCTGCAGTCTCTGGTCATCCCCTGCACTGTCTGCAGTCTCTGGTCATCCCCTGCACTGTCTGCAGTCTCTGGTCATCCCCTGCACTGTCTGCAGTCTCTGGTCATCCCCTGCACTGTCTGCAGTCTCTGGTCATCCCCTGCACTGTGTCGGCAGTCTCTTGTCATCCCCTGCACTGTGTCGGCAGTCTCTTGTCATCCCCTGCACTGTGTCGGCAGTCTCTTGTCATCCCCTGCACTGTGTCGGCAGTCTCTTGTCATCCCCTGCACTGTGTCGGCAGTCTCTTGTCATCCCCTGCACTGTGTCGGCAGTCTCTTGTCATCCCCTGCACTGTGTCGGCAGTCTCTTGTCATCCCCTGCACTGTGTCGGCAGTCTCTTGTCATCCCCTGCACTGTGTCGGCAGTCTCTTGTCATCCCCTGCACTGTGTCGGCAGTCTCTGGTCATCCCCTGCACTGTGTCGGCAGTCTCTGGTCATCCCCTGCACTGTGTCGGCAGTCTCTGGTCATCCCCTGCACTGTGTCGGCAGTCTCTGGTCATCCCCTGCACTGTGTCGGCAGTCTCTGGTCATCCCCTGCACTGTGTCGGCAGTCTCTGGTCATCCCCTGCACTGTGTCGGCAGTCTCTGGTCATCCCCTGCACTGTGTCGGCAGTCTCTGGTCATCCCCTGCACTGTGTCGGCAGTCTCTGGTCATCCCCTGCACTGTGTCGGCAGTCTCTGGTCATCCCCTGCACTGTGTCGGCAGTCTCTGGTCATCCCCTGCACTGTGTCGGCAGTCTCTGGTCATCCCCTGCACTGTGTCGGCAGTCTCTTGTCATCCCCTGTACTGTGTCTGCAGTCCATTGGTTCAGAATATTTTTTTTTCTTGTTTTTCGCCTCTAAAACCTAGGTGCGTCTTATGGTCAGGTGCGTCTTATGGAGCGAAAAATACGGTAACTTGTAAATTCATTTCGTATGGACTTTGTCTTTTGATTACTATATTTAAATCCCACTGTGACAACTTTCCCATGTCGACATTTCTATGCAACTTCTATGCAAAAGCATTTTATTCCCGTTTTCTCAGAAGGTCTGGTTTGGCAGACCTATGTACCACATATAGGGCTGTTTATTGCATCCTGCAAAATCTATCCAATGAGTTTGTGATATTATGCTTTTTGTCTTTCTACTGTACAAGACACATTTCACACCCTGGTCGCATCGTGTGCGACTTGGTATGCGATTTGCATGCCAAGCGACTTGCAAAGTCGGAGCCGCACCCATTTTGTAAAGTAGTGCATGCACTACCTTTATTGCTGAACTCGGCAGGTCACCCGATTTTTTAAATCGTGCGACTTCACTGTAAGTCGCACGATTTCAAAATCGGCTTTGATGTGACCAAGGGCTTATGGCACCATATTTCTGTATCTGAAAAATACTATAAAAATAGTCATATAAATATGGTGAATCAGAAGCCCAGCCAAGTACAATCAAAATCATTGGGTAAATAATGTTTGGTCCAGGGAGACCAAATGCTTTCATATTTGAACTTAAAATGTTTCTACTCTTTAACATGATTGTTGCATACTCATAATTAACCGCTATTATTAATCAGCCATGTTTAAGCCAAATTGACTAGATTGGAGAAGTGTTAGGTTTTCTGTCAGATTTAAATTGCTGTCTGTTCTTCCTAATAAGACCTCTTCTTTCTTTCTTATACAGTAGTTCCCAATTGTCCCTGATTTGGAGGGACTGTTCATCTTTTGGGACCAAATCCCTATGTACCTCATGCAGCCTCCGGAGTTTGTTTGGTCTAATGTATACATCTCTATACAAAATGTAGTATTTTACACCCAAAACTGTTATGTTGCACTAAACTGTTTGATCCAATCATCAATATTCCTGCATTTGGCTTTCTTATACTGCAAAGAAAAAATAGAGGCCAAAAAAGCACTTGTGTGGTTTAGCCAGTCATTTTCTGCATAATAGATATCTGTGGTCCGTGTAACTGAGGCTGTGGCAGAGACATTTCTTTGCCCATACTACTACATACTGTGTCCCTCTTTATCATTTCAGAAAGTCTTGAGGTATGTTTTCTGTCTTGGAAGAACCCTGTTATACCTGGATAGACAGTAGGACAGAAAGGGAGGACATTTTTCCCAATGGGGACAGAGACCGCTATATGAACCTAGCAAGTATATCCTCTCAGATCTAGGTGGATTAAGCACTGTTTGAGCCTCCACTGAAGAGCTTTTCTCTCCCTTTATGTCCTGGTTGAAGTAAGAGGCGATCTCTTCAGTTTGACAGCAAATACAATCCAGCTGTCAATCATCCAGATATCGCCTGGGCAGACTGCTCACTCCTCTAAGACTCACCATTTGCTAAATGTCTTGCAGGACAATTTTATGTATCAATTGGTGGACTCCCCAACTAAGAAACAAGGCTCAGCTTAACCTACAAATCACAAACAACACAGAGCTGATAGTAGATGAGGACGTAAGGGATGACTTAGAAAACAGTGATCAAGGAGCAATTACATTCACTGCAAATCATAGGAAAAGCAGCCAAGAGGGTAGTGCAAGTACATTAAATTTCAAGAGAGCACACTTTATCAAACTGTGCTCCATATGTCATGATATTGAACAGGAAGATATTCTAGAAACAGAAAACCCAGAGGAAAAGTGGGAGTGCTTTTAAAAGCATTTTATTTAATGCATTAGCCAGTGTATCCCATTGAGCAACAGATATAAAAGAACTAAAAGGTAACACCTGAGTGGCTAAATGTGAGCATGAAAAAAGCACAGTAAAGAGAAAAAAATTTCCTTTAACCCTGCCAGAGCCGTTTTTGCACACTTTAAGGAATCATTTTAGGCCTGAAGATTACATAAAACCCTAAAATGCTATATTTTCTGAAAGCAGACACCCTAGAAAATAAAATAGTGGTAGTTCCAATTTTTTATGTTATGATATTACTGCAAAATTCTAGAAAATGCAAAATTTCAGTTAAAATTACATTAAAGTTAATTTTAGGACACACAAATTCAATAAAATTACCAAATTTTGGTAAAATATAAATGACGAAGTTGTGCTGAGTAAATAGATATCCATGTCAAACTTTAAATTTGCATGCTCCCGTGGAATGGTGACAAACTTCAGTACCATATATTTTCCATAAACAATGCTTTATTTTAATTTAAATATTTATTGATTTTTCATAACTAACAAAACTTTCATCTCATTCATAATAAATATACATGATTATTTCTTATTACTTTTCTTTTTCCCTCTTAAAACATTACCCCCCCCAGGGCCCCCACTCTGCATTCTTTACTACCTCTTATCTAAAGCTAGAGTATCTTAGCCATCCACCCACTCTATGTCATCCTACATTTCACTTTTTCACGTTTACTGCAGAGTTTTCCCACTTCGCATAGTATACCTCCATCTTATCTTCCTGCATATAATATAGCTTCTCCATCTTACTAATCCAGTTCACTCTTTCTATCCAATCCTCTTCTTTCGGGACTTCTGTTTTCCTCCAATACTTAGGGATCAGACTTTTTGCAGCATTCATATAATACCCTAAACCTAATTTCTTGTATTTACTAACTGATAGCTCTGAACTATGCAGCAAACACATCCCTGGGTCTAACCCAATATTCATCTCAGTTATGATCTCAATTAAATGTACTATTGTTTTCCAGAATATTTTAATTTTTGGACATTCCCACCAAATATGATACACTGTCCCCACTTCCCCACACCCTCGCCAACACCACAGTGATTTCTCCCCACTCATCTTATATTCTATACTCGGTGTAATGTGCCATCTTATCAAACATTTATAATTTATTTCTACATTTCCCTCAAGCTTACATTTTCGTGAACTAATCTATTTTTTTCTGTTTTTCTTCATCTAATACCACCCCCATATCTCTTTCCCATTTCACTATGTGCATTGGTTTAGTGGTTGTGTCTAATTCTGTGAGAATTCTATATTTTAGCTGTTCCGTGTTTCCCATCCCCCTGTGTATTCGACAACCTTTCAAACAAATTCCAGTCCTTTTTCATTCTCAGAGGTTTTGGGAGGATTCCCCATTTACTATTACCACTGCTGAGGGCTCCCTGTACAACTTTTTAATCCATTCCCTCATTCTAACTCCGATTCCCAGGGCTTCTAAGGTATCCATCATGAAGCCCCAGTCTACTCTATCAAAGGCCTTTTCGGCGTCAATCGAAAGAACCACCGCCGGTACTTCCCCTTTTCTACTTTTCTGAATAAGCATCAGGGATCTCATCCCATTGTCCCTGCCCTCCCTTCCTGGGACAAAGCCCACCTGGTCTCCATGTATCCATTCAGGCATAAGCTCTTTCAGCCTATTCGCTAAGACCTTTGCATATAGCTTGGTGTCTGAGTTCAACAATGAAATTGGCCTATAGCTAAAACACTGTGAAGCGTCTCTTCCTTCCTTTTTGTAACAGTACCACGTGAGCCTGTATAGATTCTCTCCTCATGTCCATCTCTCCTCCCAGGGCATTCATATATTTCTCCAGTTTGGGAATCAATAGTTCACTAAATTTTTTTATAAAACCTTGCCGTGTAGCTATTCGGTCCTGGGCTTTTCCC